>NC_137581.1:43503714-44126714 GCF_963210335.1 Falco punctatus
AGATAGTGTAACAAAACAGGAAGTTGCATGAAGTTAGTTTTTAAAAAAAGATAATAGAACTACTGATAATTATATACAAATTACGCATACTATTTGCAAGGAAATACTATCTATGTCTAGATTGCAATTCTCAGTTAAGGTTTTTCAAAACAGATTTTTTCGTTTTAGAAAAACTAAACTAATTGCAAAGCAGATTATTAGCACTTCTGAAATAGTTCCTTCAAGTAGTCTCAAGTGGAAGACATTCTTAAAATTGTGCTGTGAGCTTTCTTTTCTGTAACAGTAACCATAAGCATAAAGTGGTACAAATAAAACCTAGGAGATAAGTGTTTTCTTCCATTAAAGCCAGGGGATTCACTTATGTGTGTTTTCAGGAAGAATATGTATGATCCTATATTCGCTTTAAATTCACAAAACAATTGTATGTTTCTTAATGTCTTCAGAATTCAGTTCTGCAGCAGCTAAATACATCATGTATTTTTTCTTCTCCAGAAAATGCATTTTCTTAACCAGCAAAATGGAAAATTAAAAATAACTACTTTAGAGAAACAGAACTATATTTGTCTGGTCACCCTCATGGTACTACAGGACATATCCTCTCTTAGTGGGAATAGCCCTAACTTCACTAACTTCATCGCTATAACATATCTTTCCTAGCAGCAAACACAAAAAGAACTGATGAATTCAAAACAGCCATGTGGCAGCATGACAAAAAAAAGTCCTTTCTAACATCTTACCAATTACCATTACATCTTCTGTTTAATAATTCATTTAAAAAAAATGAAAATGAGCACACAAACTATTTCAAAGGATTTTTTTAGCTCCTCTCCCCTCTGTATGTAATAAACACTATTAAAGACTATAAAGACCATTCTAAGGTCTATTGTATGAGGGACACATGATGACCATTGAAAAGAAAGACACACACACAAAAAGAAACAAAAGAAAAAAAGCACCTTTTGTGAACTGTTTGGGGCACACAGCACAGAGGAATTGTACATGTAGAGTTGTTTCAACAGATTAAGAATACACCAGATGTTTTGTGCACATGTAACTCATCTGAGCCTATTCAAAAAGTCAGATATGTCCAAAATGCATTTGAGTCACTGTAAATATAGAATAGCTGGTATGCACATGTGCAACTGGGCTGCAATGAGTCCAGCTCGTGTAGGGTGTTTTGGAAGTGATACACACGCATCCATCAGTGAAAATTGTACAGCAAATCTCTGATAAATTGTGGCAAAACTACTACTACCCTAGCAGAATAAAGGTCCCTACTAGCAAACAAGTCTGCAGAAGAAGTATCTCTTGAAGGATGAATTAGTGAGTCTCTAGTAATACTCCTATCCAGTATTTTGCTACAAAAAGCTTTCAGAAGTTTGTACTACCTTTGCACTCCTTCCTGCATACATACACTATTCATAACCTATTCAATAATATGAAAGACTTCTATGCTATGCAATAAAAATAGATGTTTTCTGGCTTCTTAGTAAATAACAACCCATTAAGAAAAATCTTGCAATTTCATTTTTCACCTTTGTAGTCCATTAGCTTTTAATGTACTTTAAGCATTCTTGAACCTCTTCGGCTGAGAGAAAAGACACACCAACCACCAGAGTGTCAAAAAGGTTATTTTGGTGATACCAGATTTCTCAGACCTTTCATTTAGTGTATTTTTATATCATCTGTCATAGGTTACAGATTTGACTACTGTTTAGGCTTTGAGAAGTATTTAAAGCTCATTCAAGATCACTTTCACAATGCACTACACGATGTATAAATACATAGCCTGAACTCAGTATCTTAAGGAATTACAAACTAATATATTAAGATGTAATAGGTAACATTTAAGAACAGAACCGAGAATGTAGACCTGAAATGTGTTAACTGTAAATATATTTGCATATAGATACCCATCAAGGTATGTTTATATTGTTCGTGTTACATTAAAATGCAATATTCAATAAAATAAACATAATGTATAAATATCTCTTTGTGTATATATGTACACAAAAATGAAAATGAACAGATAAAGTAGGTTTACACACGCAGCTGGTCAGCAGAACTGTGAACAAAAATTTCTCTGTACATCAACTCTCTTTCAAAAAGAGTTTTCTCAGAGAACTGAAATCATAACAGACCAGAAACAGAATTTAAGTAAAGATCTGGATCGTTTGTTGGCTGACTTTGCTAGGGGACAGATCAGGTAGAAGAGAATCTCTGTGGATGCTACAACTTCCTTTGAGCCTTTCATATTTATAAAAACATACTTATATGTTTTTCTGTATTTATTAAGGTGAATTAGCATGCTTGATATATTATATTCACACTGTGTCTATGTTATAAAAGAATTTACTGCTGATAATGCAGAATGAATAACTATATAGGATGACATATTTATCATTAGTTCCATTTTTGTTGCATGACTGCTATAGGAAAATACAATTCTAATAATAAGTTTGGAATATTTAAATTATTTTCCATTTTACACTAAAGATATTTTGGAATTTTAATATTCTGTTTTATAAGATATGAGCCAGAGGTCTACGATTGCTCACATCTCTACAGGGGGACATAAAATAAAAAAAGACAGAAAGACTGGGACTTCTGAATATGTGGATTTGATAAAGTTATACCTTAATTGCTGCTATCATACCAGCCAAGAAGCAGTTATTGTTGATTATCTAGAAATTACTTAATAAATTTCTATTAATATCATAGTTTAAAAGGTTTTCTGAAAGAAATAGTTTACCTTCTTTTGTGAACATGGTGAATATTTTATATTTTGTTACAGAAAACAGCATGCATATTTTCAACAAGAGTGTCCTTCCCATAACATCTCAAATAACATATTCAATTTAAAATGTAAGCATGACATTCAGGCTTAATTTGCTGTTGGTGTCAATCTAAAAAAATATAAACTGATGCAGACAGAAAATTCTAATCTGATGCCCTGGGGCCAGATCCAATAAAACACTTAAGCATCTCGATTTGGTGTTAAAGCAACTAACTTTTAGGTGTTTGTCCCACAGAAGACAATCCTGGTCTGAAGCGTATATAGCGTATAGGGTAGCTATTGCTAGGCAGGTACAGTTAGAGGCTGTTAGGAGCAGCCGCTGCCTCCAACATCACTTAACATTAACCAAACTGAGTAGGGTAAACTGGGATCTAATGAAGTTAACAAGTAGCTATAGTCTGTCTAAAGTCAACAGAAAAACATATGCAGCTATCTGGAGCCAGTAAATAGAGAAATTCTGGCAACAGGACTGAGCTATAAGTTCTACCTTGCAGGCCCCATATGACCAGAGTCTGAGTTGTAGGGGCAAAGGGATGATAGTAAAACATACATCCCTCTTTTAGACAAAGCACAGTGATTAAGGATACTACCCAGGAAATGTGTTACAAATTCAACGCTCTCTTCTGTCTACAAGGAACTGGGACCCACATAACCAAGGAGTGTTGTTGTGAAATTGCTTGGAGGGGGGAATTACAGATCTAATATTATAATAATATATTTTTTTAACTTTTAAGCCATTGATTATTATGAACTTTTTTTTTTAAACACTTCAGATCAATGAGCAAGAAGAGCATCAGGATTCAGCAGTCTAGTCCTTAGGTTCTCTGTTAGTTCCTCCTTCCTATGCTATTTCCAGATTTAACAGACAACATCACTGAAGAGCTGAACAAGTATACAGTCCCATTAAAAGCATCAAAAACACACTTCTCACAGCTGCAGACTGGGATATCTGCAGGACCTCAGATAACAACTGAGCAGGATTAAGTGATAAACTATAACTCACCAAAACTGTGGGACTATTTAGAGCAAACTCTTTGTGTCACAGAAACTTTACCTGAAAAGACTCAGAGTCTTAATTTTAATGTAAAAAGACTGAATGGTTCTTTTCTGACTTATATACTTCATTTTAAGACCTTTTCCTGAATTCTGACCTAATAAAACCAAGTGTGCATCATCAACAGTCCGTAATTACAGGTTACAAAATTAGATACTTGGTTTTGATGATGGATGTCAAGTACTTGAACTAACATTGTGTACTTGAACTTACCTCGTTCTTCCCAGGATCATTTGCAGTTCTACAGCCTACTTTCCGTAAAACTGGAAAATCTGCTATTCTCCAATACAGAAAAAATCCTGGAAGTGTAGGGTAAGTCACTTCTCTGCTCATACAGATAATGACATTTTGAGTTATGTATGAACTGTGGGGCAGAAGTGCTCTCTCCAGTGTCTCCTGCATTCCTTTCTAGCCCAGACTAGGAACCTGGCTGGACCACAACATAACTCAGCAAATCTAAGTTTTATTCTTATAGAACCCAGGGATTGGGTGGAACTTCCAATATGTACATTGGGTCTTGCCACAGCATGAAGCTAGGATGTGGCCAAGTTCCACATCTGGAGTCAGCAGCTGGAAAATGTTCCCAACACCCACAGTTTACGCATGGTCTTTGAGAACTGAAACTTTTCCTATCTTCTTGCAACAAAGACCCAGAGCCGGATGCAAACTTTCCAGTTTAAACAGGCAGTGAATCAGATCCACAGAACCTAATTTGATTATTGGTGGGATAAAGATAAACTGACTCCAATGGAAGGTGAGGTCACTCGAGACAGCACACACCAGAACCAGAGAACAGATTTTGAAGACAATCTAAAAGCAAATAATAAAAAAAAAAAAAAACCACAAAACAAACCCACCAAAGAAAACTGCACAAGAGATTTACTGGTAGCTTAAATCACCCCAGTAAAATAAACTCATTTTAGGCACTAATAATAATTCTGGCTTCATTTTGAATAGAAATGAACATGATCTTGGAAAGACCAAATACCTTCAAACTGTTATGCAGTTTGCTAGTGCCAGCAAACTGTTTCTAAATATATTACACTGTGTTGCATGGACTGGGTAAAGTACCTCCTTTGTTTTAAGTTTATTACATAAATGGTATTTCTCTCCTGTATCCAACTCGTAGATCACGTCAAACAAATGATTCACCCCTCTGACATATGCTAAATCTCTTCAAAATTTTGTATGTTGATCGGTTGCCTCTGTTATAATTTTGTTTCCCCTTTACATTCTCTTGACTGTAAATAAATTTTCCCTGATGCAAGAACACTTCAGGGTTTTCTTTGGTCCTTTCATTTTTTTTAATGGAAGAGGAGACAAGAATAGAAAATATAGGGCCTTCTTTACCAGGCAGAATTTCCCAGGTTCTCCCAGGTTCAATTCAAAGTCATTTTAGTTTCATGTAATAGGTTTCTGCCAACAAAAGTGGCTTAGATGAAAACACAATAATGTCCAAATTCTTCATGATACTTATTCCAAACTTCTGGTTTACTCTCTTTCTTTTTCTTTTGAATCAGATGATAAAGGTGAGGGAGTTTCAACAATAAGTGTACCACCACCTACATATGTTTGTTTGCAATTTTAACTACGGTCGCATTTTGACTGATTTGCAGTGGTAAGCAACAGTTTGGAAATTTGATTGCAAGCTCACAGTGACAGAAGTAGATAATTACTATCTCCACAAATATCTATAAGTTAAATCACTTGTTTTAATACAGATTAGATTAGTATTAAACTTACAAGACTGGCATGAGAGACATGATAAATGTAGTCATGACAGAAAACAATTTTTAATTTAGTATACCCTATCAATCTAGATAGCCCATGAATATTTACCATTAATTCAGTCAGCTGGAACAGAGGGGGAAAAAAGAACAAAAAATAGAAGGTTTGACCTAAACAAGGACTGAGGAAAAAAGAGAATTCTCAGCAGTTTTACTGATAAAAGATCTTGCAAAAACGTAACTGGCAACAGATTGAAAAATACATCTGGGGTACCATTATAAAAAAATCCTTTAAAAAACCTGAATGACATGCAAAAATACGAGCAATTCTTCGTATGCACTTCTCTTTGCAGGTTTTACTAGTCTGATTACACTTAAATGAGTAATTCCAGAGGCTAAAATAAAATCATTTATGGAAATTCAAAACAAACCTATTTGATCACATCATACTTCACAGCAGGGGTACAATTTGCAGGGGCTGAGTGAGGGCACAGTATAAGCTAAAACAGGTTGTGTGTGCAATGAACCAAACTAAATGGTTTATATAAAAGAAATGTTGTTTCCATTAATTTTTCTGGTAATCCTATTAAAAATGCCACCTGTCCAGAATAGAATTGTCCAGATTTTAATGCTTTTTCATATCTCAGTGTTCAAACACAAGACAGAGAAGGTACCATCTTATAGCTATTAAAATATGGCACAAAATGTCTCATTCCAAAATCTTCGTTACTGCAGCAGTTTCTCTGGCTCTGTTTCAATGTCTGGGTATTTTACCTTTTACTTTTCCTCTCATTTTTCTCCAAGAACTGATTTTTTCTGATAAATCCAAAGAATATTTTTTCAAAGGATAATGTCATATTTCTAACCTTTCTTTAACAACAATATTTCTAGTCAATAATACTTAAATTTCACATATATTAAGTAAATATAATATGAAATACACCTTTTAAAATTCTACCACCACCCCTCCAAAATCCCCTGTAACACCTCTGCACAGGAACTTAACTTTGAATACCAACAGAGACGAAATGGTGTCATAATCAGCATAAGTGCATGTGGACTATTCACCTAGATCAAACACTTTGGTCATATACTCAATTAAATTTAAATCCCATTATATAATGTGTACCAGCCTCATTTTATGCAATTCCCTAATTTAATGGCTTGGTATTAGCCTTTTTCCTTTTTGCACACATGGACTAATTTTCACGGCACTCAGTCCCTTTGGGAAGTAGGTCATTAAAGTCAACTGGATGGAGACAGAAACTTAATACCTAAACAGCGTTGTAGAAGGGTCAGAGACACAATATAATGTAAAACTGTTTTTCACTCATCCTGCTTTGTAATATTTATTACATTCCTCCTGCATATATTGTTCATTAATCTCAAGAACCACAAAGTAGAAGAATTGAGAAAGCTATCATCCTCTTCTAATTTGTGAAACAAAAAACAAACAAAAAAAATTAAAAAAATTAAAATCACAATTATATTACTATTTAGCTGTTTAGACAATACTTGTTTTAAACTGAAACAGTAGAATCTTAATATTCTTATTACCTTTCTCAATGTGTATTCTTTTTGTCTCATGTCCCACATCATGACCAGCCAGATCACCCTCCTTAGGTCCAGGCAGGACATTAGGTGACAAACCCATCAGCATTTGGTTCATAGATAGCCCATTCTGATGGACAGCTGCTAGACACAAGCACAGGCAGAAAGAAAATCAGCCGTCACGTTAACAATACCTTTTTGTACTTATTTTATATAGTCTTCCTCTCAATTATACAAGAATTCTAACAATCACAAAGTTACTTAATTAGTGGTATCAGCATCCACACAGCAGGAGAGTTTCTTCCTGTTCATTTTGGTTTAAAACAATTCATTTTAAAAAGAAGAGTTCAGTAACTTTGGACAAAGTTGTATATTTGCAAACATTTTCTTGGTTATTTAATAAGAACTGAAATGCAAAATGAAACAAACCAGAAAAGCATAGAAGGTTCTATGCGAGTTACTTGCTGATTATTTTTTTCTTAGTTATACAAAAGCTCTTGTATATCAGCATTCCCAATATGCAGTCCCTAACTTCCTTAAATTAAGCATTGTGGCCTTCCAGGTGATAAACAATGTTTTTCAAAATATACTGTGTAACAGTAGAATTGCTTATTTGCTCATCAGACAGCTTGAAAATCTCTTTACAACAGTTCTCAAACAGATCTGCATGAGTTTCAAACACACCTCAGCAACACACCTCAGCAACCCATCTAAGGCAGTTCATGTCCCTATGCTTCTATCTTGAAAAACTGTATTTGCAAGAGGCTTATGCCATTTTCAGGAAAGCTTTTTTTCATATGTAACCCATATTTCTGTAGTAGTCATCTTACTCTTGCTGGCACCACAAAAGCAGATGCACTTAAGAATCAGCTGTAGTGTTAACAAATCATATAGCAGATAAAGGTGTTATTTTATGAATAAATAAGTTACTGAAGTGATCCAGTATTTAAAGAAATCTGTTATGTTCACATTGGAAGAAACAATGTGCAATGGCCCCACTCCTCTCAGCTGGTAAAGTAAGCAGAGTAAGCTGCTTACAGTAATGCTATACCATTTCTTAAAAAACAACAACAAAAAAGTGTTATTCCTTCACAGAAAGAGTAAGCATCTCTCAATTACATTTCATTTACTTTTTTTTATTAAAGAACAATGGAAAAGGCCTTCAATGGTTGTAAAAAAACCCCATATTATTAATCAATTAAAAAAAAAATATCCAAGGTTGTGAGGCTTTTTCCAGAACTTTACTTATGAACTCTGGTGGCTTGATCTTGGCTGGATGCCAGGTTCCCACCAAAGCCGCTCTATCACTCCCCTCCTCAAATGGACAGGGGAGAGAAAATATAACGAAAGGCTCGTGGGTCGAGTCTGGGGAAATAGATAAGTCACAGTATATGGGATGCCAGTTTAATCTGCACTCTGAATCGTCCAAGTGATAAGAAAACAGAATTTTCAGCTTGTCATGGTCAGGCCTCATTTCTTTTCTTTGGTAAGTCATTTTTCATCACATAATAATGAAAGATCTCTCATCTGAAGGTCAATGAAGGGTCAGCTTCCTGAGTCTGCGGAGAGCCTGAGAGGAAGCAGTCTAAAAGAAACGTGCTGCATCTAATCAACACGACTATGTATTTCATATACCTGTTTCATGGCCTTCTATCTGCATGCCAAATCCTCTAGTCTCACCTACTGGCAAATTCCACTGTGGAAAGATGCCTTAAAAGCCCAAAAACCTCTAACAGCAATAATAAAAGGAATGGACAAATGTAATATGAATTTAAGTAAATATCCATAACATAATATGTGTTTAAAACCTTAATATCCAGGCAGTTACACTGGAATATCATAGAATTCAGGGTCTTTGCCATGTAATTTACATCCTGTAGATGGAGCCTTGAAAATAATGGTATCACTCTGACACACCATGGTTTAATTTCACTCTGCCCTTGTGAGCTATGAAGTGATAATACTCTCTGAATCATATTTCTCACCATTACAAATTTTTATATTTAAAAAAATATAATTTATGCATATTTTTAATTGATTTAACCTATTTTTTCTCTTTACCAAGCAATTCTGCCATGTGCAATGTTGCTTATGAAGTCAGATTCAATTTAGAAATCAAACCAGAATAACCAGATTAAATAAAACTCAATTTCTTTAACAAATGTTTACACTATATGTTCAGTTCTAAAACTAATCTAGCAAATTGCTTCCCAGCTGCAATTCTGTATTTCATAGCTCATATCTTTATGCTTAATACGACATGATGGCAGTTTATATCAGTACCCGTTAATGTAGCATCAGATATTATGATACTGTAAACTGGGGAACATAATGTTGGGAGATAGTTATTGCAGCTGAACTTCCGAACATGATACATATGAGATCTATTTAAGACGAGGACATTTTGATTAGAAAAACCAGCTGCACCTAATCAAATTTAAAGTGGTGACAAGGAGAAGAATGTGACCTACGGATTCTGTCTGAAGAGCTCTCAGTCCGTGCAGGAGAGCTGGACACACTGCTGCTTCGATGAGAGGATGGATGGCTGCCAGGTCTTCGGCCCTCTTCAAGAGAAGGAGCAGGAGAAGGGCTGTCTGGAACACGTTCCTAGACGCCATGAAAAATAGTTGCAAAATAAGGCAATGTTAAACTAAACCTCTGTTTCCAAACATCACTTCCCTAAACTGTATCTCCCTCTTAAATTACAACCTATTATTTCGTCTGTTGAGGTGTCCAGGATTTGCAGAGTATTCTCAAAGGAAACTTGGACATTTTAGGACACTAGACTTATGGTTTAGCATACAATGTGAGGGCTGCTCATCCTGTCAGGCTTTTAAACTGCCTTCTGGACTATTTATAACAATAAGGGTTTTGCTATGCTTTTGGGTGGTTTGTTTCCTCACTTCTATCAGCATGCTGTTGAATTGGAAATACACATTCTGGCTTAGAGACTTTAGCCTTACAGGATAGGAGCAATATAGTTTTGTAAATAAAGACAAGACATTACTATTTTAGCTTATGCTGAATTTTACACAACATTTTATTTTCAAAGAGGCTTCTTGAGCAATAACATCTTATGGAACTGCTCTGGATCATAAAGAAAATATAATCTCCCTACTGAACCTATACCGGTAACATGGCTCGGGAAAGTCTAAATGTCTGTTTATAACATGGAGCACAAGCATTGAATGAACCACACTTTTTGGAAAAGAGTGTGCCAATATCACTATTTCAAAATGAGAAAAAATGCCCATTCATGTTTTCCTGTCCAGGGGAAAGCCTGGGATGGTAGCCAGGAGGAGCTATGATGCACTTCAAGATTTTTGTTGATTTTCAAAATTACAGCATGAGGACTGTGATGGTTTGAATTGCACTTCTGTTACATGAGAACCATCAGTATGTAGCAGGTAGATATATCTGATATTTACACAGAACTTTAATATAAACAATAAAGGGAGCTCAGTCCAGAATAGTCTTTTCTAGAAGAATCTGTGTCTTTCCTTGCAGTTTCCTTTTTATTGCTAATAGCTCCCAAGACTCTATGTCATTGCTAAATTATGTATGAGTTAGGTTGGTTTGGTCGGACAGCGGTAAACAAAATAGTTCCTATAAGGGAAATCTATGGGAGGCACTGAAAATGTTAAACTTTTTTGGTGGTGGTGGTGGTGTGGTTTTTTCTTTCTGATAACCAAAATTCTGACTCCTAATGAAAAAAAAAAACTAACCCAACCCAACCAACCAACAACTAAAAAACCGTATACATTCAACCACTAAAAGTTTTCAGTAATGAAATAATACAATTATTATGTGTTTAATAATATCTATGAAAATTTGCTGCTGAAATGCCTAGAAGTTTTCCTGAGAAGAGCATCACATTTCTCACACAGCAAATTTCTTTTGCAGCAGTCATTATTTTTCATGCACAGTAGCTAGATGAGTATTTGTTTCTCTGAATGCATTTCTATGAAACTTAGCAACATGACCATCTATAGTAATCAATAGATTTATTCCAGGTAATCTTTATAATAAATATTTGCTAAACTTGAGATTCTGATTGCAAAGTGATTCAATAAGCTTATTGATGGAGTGGAATAAGACTTTTCAGAGCAATGTTTCAAGACATTTAAGTGAATTCCACTTTAATAGTCTCAGGTTTTTAAGTCAAAAACTTTGATGAGGATAGTTTAACTGCATCATAGCTTTAGGCTTATTATGACTTTGTGTTTATATGTCCATGAAACGGGTGTTCAAGAGGGGGATTGCAATGCAGATGTTTTAAGAATGTTGAAGATTTATTTCTTTAGATTTATGAGGATTTAAGCATGCACAGCGTACAGATTTGGTATAAATTGGAACACAGTATATTTAATCATTCATTTAATATATAATTTCACTGTTTGGCATACAATGTACTGTTCTTAGAAGGGTTTCATTAAAATGAAATCCAGTGAGCACATAATATTTGAATACAGTGCTGCAGAGTAAATTAATTTATTTAAAGAGCTTAATTTGTTTATCCTATTTATTTATGTGTGCTTTTACAGCACATAGTATGATATGGAGGGAACAAAAGGAATGCACAGGACGACAAAATATAATTACTGCACAAACAAAACAGATAATGAGTTTTATTCACATGTAATATGACATAGCAGGCAAAGTCTATGAAAAAACCTGTGTATGTTGGCTTTATTATTTCATTCCTTCAGCACTTCAGGAGAGCTAACTTTGGTCTCTCCAAGGACCTGCTTGGAGGATTCCCATAGGTTAGAGGTCAGGAAGGTAGGGACATCCAAGAAAACAAGCTAATATTCAAGCATCACTTCTTCCAAGCTCAAGATTGGTACATCCTTACGAGTGAGAAATCAAGCAAAGGGGGCAAGAGACCTGCAAGGGTGAGCAAGGAGCTTCTGGCAAAACATAAACAGAACAAGGATGTTTATGGGATATGGAAAAAGAGACAGGCCACTTGGAAGGAATATAGGGGTGTTGTCAGAATATGCAGGGATGCAACAAGAGAAGTTAAGTCTGGAATTAGATCTGGCAAGGGATGCCAAGGACAACAAGAAGGGCTTCTTCAAGTACATCAGTAGGAAGAGGATGACTAGGGAAAATGTGGGCCTGCTGCTGAATGAGGTGGATGTCCTGGTGAGGAAGATCACAGAGAAGGAGGAATTGCTTAATGCCTTCTTAGCTTCAGTCTTTACTGGCAAGGCTGGCCCTCAGGTTTGCCAGACCCTGGGAGCAACAGAAAGTCTGGAAAGAGGAAGACTCCCTTGATTGAGGAGGATCGGGTTAGAGATCATTTAGGCAAACCTGACACACAGATCCATGGGCCCCAATGGGATGCACCCCCAAATGCTGGATGAGCTGATAGATGTTATTGCTAAGCTACTTTCCATCATCTTTGAAAGGTCACGGAGAACAGAAGAAGTGCCTAAGGACTGGAGGAAAGTCATTGTCACTCCAGTCTTCAAAAAGGGGAAGGAGGACCAAGTAAAGTATAGGCTGGTCAGCCTCACTCCATCCCTGGAAAGGTGATGAAACAGCTTCATCCTGGAGGTCATCTCTAAGCACATGGAGGAAAAGAAGGTTTTCAGGAGCAGTCAACACAGGTTCACCAAGGGGTAGTCATACCTGACCAACCTAATAGACTTCTGTGATGGAATGATTGGCTGGGTAGGTGCGAGGAGAGCAGTGCATGTTGTCTAGCTTGACCTCAGCAAGGCTTCTGACACTGTCTCCTATAACATCCTCGTAGGTAAGCTCAAAAAGCATAGGTCAGATGAGTGGACAATGAGGTGGATCAAGAACTGGTTGAATGGCAGAGCTCAGAGGGTTATGGTCAGCAGCACAGAGTCTAGCTGGAGGCCTATAGCTAGCGGTGTTCCCCAGGGGTCACTGCTGGGCCCAGTGTTATTCAACTTATTCATCAATGTCCTGGATGAAGGACGGAGCGCACCCTCAGCAAGTTTGCTGATGGTACAAATCTGGGAGGAGTGGCTGATACAACAGGAGGCTGCGCTGCCATTCAGTGAGACCTGGACAGGTTGGAGAGCTGGGTGGAGAGGAACCTAAAGAAGTTCAACAAAGGCAAGTGTAAGGTCCTGCACCTGGGGAGGAATAACCTCACACATTGGTACAGGCTGGGGGCTGACCTGCTGGAAGGTAGTTCTGAGGAGGACCTGGAGTGCTGGTGGACAGCAACTTGCCCATGAGCCTGCAGTGTGCCCTGGTGGCCCAGAAGGCCAGTGGGGTGCTGGGGTGCATTAGGAGGAGTGTGACCAGCAGGTTGAGGGAGATTGTCTTCCCCAGCTGCTCTGCCCTGGTGAGGCCACACCTAGAGTGCTGTGTTCAGTTCTGGGCTCCCCAGTTCAAGGGAGACGGGGAACTGCTGGAGAGGGTCCAGCAGAGGGCTATGAAGGTGATGAGGGGACTGGAGCATCTCCCTTGTAAGGAAAGGCTGAGAGAGCTGGGCCTGTTTAGCCTGGAGAAGAGAAGACTGAGAGGTGACCTTATGAATGCATACAAATACTTAAGGGTGAGTGTCAGGAGGATGGGACCAGGCTCTTTTCAGTAGTGCCCAGCAACAGGACAAGGGGTCATGGGCACAAACTGAAACACATGGAGTTCCTTCTGAATATGAAGAAAAACTTCTTTGAGAGTGACAGAGCACTGGAACAGGCTCACTGGAACTCTCCACAGAGAGGCTATGGAGCCTCCTCTGGAGACATTCAAACCCCACCTGGACATGATTCTGTGCAACCTGCTGTAGGTGACCCTGCTTTAGCAGGGGGTTGGACTAGATGATCTCCAGAGGTCCCTTCCAACCCTGACCGTTCTGTGATTCTGTGATTTGTAAAATACCCTTTAACCCCAACAAAACTATGCAGAACTATGAACTATGCAGAAATGGAAAATAAATTAATACCTCAACTGATTTTTATATCCTTGCTTCATAATTTCACAATCAATAATAAAGTCTATAGCAATTTTTGTCTTTATCAAAGCTAGCTGCAATAACAAATGGAAATGCTACTAATAATAAATTGAAATACTCTGTAGCTCTAAAAAGTCATAGTGATAAACTAATGGTACTGGAATATCAATATAAGCTGTCTTCCTTGCTAGAGATTTTGCGCAGAAAAGATGGATTTTGTCTGCAGTAAAATATTAAATTTACATTTAGACTTCACTTCAAAATTTTTCAAAAAAGGAAGTGCTCAAAAATGTGTTCAGTAAATAATTCAGATGATCAGAGCTATTTTGTAACTTCCGCAAATTGCCACTTTTGTACAAGGAAGCATACATGACACAGCAAAGAAATAGAATTTACTGTGTTACAATTTTGGCACTAGAAATCACCTAGGATACTGTCCACTGTCCAGTATTTTTCCTAAAACTTGTCTACTTCCAGGATAAACTTAATTCCATGTAATTAAATATACCTCTAGAGAATCTGGTGTTGGCCTGTACTGTAGTTAGGCTTGTTGTCTCCCAACAAACAAACAAACAAACACGTAAAATCTGAGTGACTTTGCCTTGCTAAAATTAAGTATGAGGAGGAAACTGTGCAGAGTTCAGTTTGAAATCAGCACATCTGAATGTAAATATTTAAATGCTGTTTTGACACATGAGCTAGAGATGAAATTTCAGACATATCTGTATCTAGCATGCCACATGAAGGGGCCCATCTTGAAGGGAAGTTGTCTCCCATCTCAGTCAATTGAGATATGGACAATAAAGTCAGTAGAGCCTCCTCCAAAATCAGATACCTACAGGTCAATTCCACTGCTCACATTTGAGTCATTTGAGCTACCGAAGGGGTTTGAGATGTCCACCCACATTGACAGACAGGACCTACAGAAGATCTGAGAAGATCTGCTGCCTTCTGGAGTGGCAGCAGGATGCCAAAAACACTATCCTTGCACTTACTGGCTGATGAGCTGAATAGCTCCCAAAACTCTACTGACAATATCTACCAAAACCCAACAAATACGGAATTATTTATTACTTGTAAAACTTAACCCTCACTAGCTACCTTTTTTTCTCCATTTTTTGCTTCTCTGTTTCTACAGGTACTCACAAATACAAAGTACTGTGAACAATTTAGGGCATATATAACAATTAAACACATGGTCGACCAACTTTTCAAAACTAGTAAGACTCTCAATTAGGCATCAGATTTGGCAACTATACTAAGCAATAGACAACACACTCTTAAGGGCCAAATCTGAAGCATTCCTTATCTTGGTGTGCTTTACAATCCAATCCAAAGTACAAATCCTAACACTTTAAGAATCTAACATTTAACTCCTCCAAAAATGCTCCCACTATATATGAAACATTCACTTTAGGGAGCTGCAATGCGTACACTCCCGCAATATCAAGTCCATTTCATAAAAGAACTGTTCCTGTGACACTGGGCTCTTTTTTATCTTGTAAAGATTTTAACTGTCAGAGATTTTAACTTATGAGATTGTAGTTGTCTCTAGAATTAGAAAACACTCCAGTTTTCTTGAAGAATACCACGTATCGCCCACAACATAACAGTGCCTCAGTCTGTCCAAGTAAAACATAAGTGATGCACATAACATATTTCCACATTTTTCAAACAGCTCTTTGCATAGATGCAAAGACCATACTGTAAGATCTCATTCCAAAAGTTCCTTTTAAGCAACTTTCTACTAAGATTTATCTAATACATCTGTAATGGTATCCAGAAGATCATAAATACTTCCTTCCCTATATCATATATGTCTTTTTTTTTTCTTACCAGGTCACAAAGATAAACTCAATATTACTCTCTTTTTTTTTTCCCCACTTCTTTTCTTTCTGCTCCAGCAGCATGTTTAAAATGTTTGAGAAGTGCCTCATTACTAAAAGTCTTCCTCAGAAATATACCAAAACGTAAAGTTGATGGAGTTCAGCTGTGGGTTCCTATACCACTATTGAAGAGAAGACAATTCAGGTAATATGGGTAGAATTAATCCTTCTGCTCCTAAAATGACAGACAAGGAAGCAGTGTCTTCTAGGTTCTCTCCACCTCAGCCTTTCCACAAGCACCCTCTACCCTTTATAATTCCTGATCCTCAGAGAGAAAATTCCAGAATCTTTCTGAATAAACCTACTTCCAACAACCATCTGGTTTTGCATGTACATCCTTCATCTCCTGCATATTCCTCTCCAGTATTTTCAGTCTCAGCTTTTTCCTTTGTTCTAGTTTGCTTCTCCGTGAGACTCATCTCTTAGGCTTAGTCATCCTTTAATTTTAGTCATGGACTGAGCTCTAGACATGCAACTAAGTATAGCTGTAGAAGTATATGGCTTTTAAAGCTATTCAGCTGTCTTGATGTTCTTCAGTGTTGAACAAACTCCTCTGTGTTTTTGCTTTACATCATTGAAGTGCAGACGACAAAATAACTTAGTTTCAGCATCACACTTTTCAATAGTCTAGGTAATTTCTTATTGGGGAAAGGATATATCACACACATTGTTTCATACACTGTTAATTAAAAAAATTAAAAAGCTTTTAATCAGGAATATTTTATAATATTCTGACCTTTCTAGGAAGGCACTCAACTTCCATGTCTGTTTGTGGTAAAATTAAAATAGTACCTTTCACAATGACCAAAACCCAGACTTCTTACTCTTCAGTTCCTTACTGACCTATTTGGAACTTGTATAAGGAGTATTCCAGGAACAGCTTTCTTGTAAAATGAAATAGTCAAAGAAATTAATTACTTTGGTATATTTTGTATTCCTTGCAAACAGGATATTTTGCTTTTACAGTTTCGTTTTTCGTTCAGCTTTAGTCTAAAACATTAGAGACTCCAAATTAATGTTTAGTCTTAAGCATTACAAGATGAATTGGACTAATAATTATTTCCTAACTTCCTCAATCACTACTATAAAATGTGTGCTATCAAACTGACTGAATGCTATATATTTTCATTTCTATTTCCTTATTTGCATACTATCACAAGCTTGCTAAAGATCTTGGTAACTTCCCACTAACGTGCATGTTATCCTTCTCACTTTTTTTGTACAGACAACCTTCTAATCCCAATAAAAATTCAGTTCAAAAGTTTTGTGTTGTCATTAATTGCACTATTATTTTAAACAGTGGATCTATTTCTTATAAAGAACATAAAGCATAATATTTGCGTAATAATATTTTTTTCCTCTTTGTGAATAACTTGAACTTATTTATCTTTTGGACCAATTTAAGTTAATTTGATTTTCATTTTACTTTTATATCTGCAAGTTTTCATTGATTCTCCCTTGCTGTTCCCGTTACAAGAATACTCATAACAGGTAGCATAAAATGTAGAGAGAGATCAACAGACAAAAAAATCTATGGATTTGCTTAATTTTTATTACCCTGTTTACTATAGGATTATTGGGAATAACAGCAGCAGCTGGCTGACAGGAAGTCCAAACAGAAGGCTCCCAACTGAACATTTAACAGTACTTCAAGAGCAGAGAATCAAATCCTTGAAATCATGGGCAGTACCTGAACTACAGTGACCAAACTGGGAAGTGAGTTTCATAAGACTGGGCCATTATAGAGATTAAAAAAAAGCAAGCAAACCAACAAACAAACAAAAGTGAATGGCTGTCAATACCAAGAAAGACCCTGGCTGTACTGGCAAAATTAGAGTACCATCCAAAGTGTTGACGATTTGGAATCATGATGAAGCAGGATCATTTCTGGAAGTGCCATGGAGCCTCATTGTACAGAATTCTGGATTTTGTGGGTTCTCATTAAAATGTCTCGACAACTATTTTGGACGTGCTTTTTGTGTGTGTGTGTGTGTATCCCTTCAACTGAATTTATAAATTATATTTTGCCTTCCAAATGAGTATTTGGTCTAACAAACAGAACATCCTTCTAAGGTATACAAAAAAACCCCATGCAACATGCAAACATATAGACATGCAAAAAACTACTAAAACTGAATTAGTAAGTTCTTATTGAGAAGTTGGACACACTTTCCCTGCTTTTTTCTTTTTTTTCTCTCCTCTTTTGAAAGAAGATCTAGTCTTACTTGAAAAACAACCATTTAAGCTTAAGAAGCACCACTAGGAACTCACCCCTAAAAGTCAATCCAAATCATAAAACCAGCCAAACACCAAGAATTCATTTACCCAAATGTCATTGTCTATACTACAAATGTCTACACCTAAGCTAGTCTGATTTTTTTATGCATACATTCAGGTCTCCAAGGTACAACTCCCCTCTTAAGTAGGTCCAGTAAATTATACCCTAGAAGACAGCAAAATTAATCCCATCCCTTGTACCTTACACCCCATACATAGTTCCCTGTTACACATGTGAATATGCAAATTTCCAAGCAGAAAAATTTGTACTACCTTCTCTGTGTTATGTGTTGTATGTAGATAACTATTTTACATGACACAAATTAATTCATAGGAGCGTATGGCTGCTATTACTTGTAAACTGCACCTCGGAAGCACAAATGTTAAAACAAATAATAGGATCCCATATTACTAAAAAAAAAGACATAATTCTGTGTTACAACCTACCAGATATATAGCTACCTTCCTCTAAGCTCATTATTAAAAAAAAACACCTGTACTAAAAGTTAAAATAAATAATTTAAATCATAGATGGAACTAAGTAACGAGGTGGGACAAAATGTCCTCTAATACAAAGATGATTAAGCCATAATAAAGGAGTTCAGCTACACTTTAACCTAAGGTCTTCTCATGCTAAAAGAAGAAACAGGAGTAAGTGTGCATATACATATTTATATTAACATAAATAAATAAAAGTTATTCTAACCTGAAGATTTTCTCAGTTATGTGTGAGCTAATAAAAATAATTTTAAGATACTTTAAGATATTTTCTGCAGTCATTATAAAAATAAAATGAAATGTTAATTTGGTTTATAATATACTTGAAACTTGATATCATAATTTTCATGTTTTCTTTCCCAATATCTAAAAGCAGGTGTTTTAGGAGCTGATTGTCTAATTGTTATTGTAGAATATTTATTGTAGACTAATTACTTTTTATTATTTAAATGTTTTATATTAATTCAAATTTCTCCTTATGTAAAGAATAAAATTTGATTTTACTTCATGTATCAGAAAATGAGGAAATGGAAGTAGTTTCCCTCTTTATGCACTTGTGTATGCTACACTTTTCTACACATTCAAGAAAATAACTTTAAAGTAATGTCAAAATCTGTATTTTGAATGCACATACGTCTCTAGAAATAACAGTTTATCTGAAAAGTCAGGCATTTTTCAGGTTAGGCATCCAAAAAGGGCATTTCTGCCACTTTGAGATATAATTAATTTTCTTCGCATTCCCTTTCTGTAAAATGGGTATAGCATATCCAGCTTCATAGGAATGGTGCAAATATGCATCTACCACTGTTTGTGTAATACTTTTCCTGTAGGCACAGAAGTGGCCCTAGAAAACTTCTGCATTCAACACAGGATTCATATCACGTAAGTTAAATAAGACTGGGCCAGACACTGATTTTAAAAAAATAAAATATAGAATAATTAACTATTCACTGAATGAGGTAGGGGTTCTGTGGAAAAATACAATATGTGACGGCAAAATTAAAGTTGCACTGTACTATATGGATGGAATGCTGTCACATTAAGGTTGGAGAGACATTCTGGTATTTCCTAATGTTAGTCTTATCTTTTTAAATTTGGTGATGGTTCTTTTACGTAGGTTTTGGGTGTAATTTTACTTGATGCCTGAAGACAGTCACATCTAAAGATTTTGCAGTACTATCTGATACATTGGCAACTCTGGCAGTTTTCTCAAGTTTACAGTACAGGAAAATTCTGCTTCATTGGTAATAGCAGCAAAGTGGAAGGGTTTTCTATCCAGGAAGTCCAACTGTACTTTCAACGCGCTTCCTATGGCCCCTGCCTCTACAGGACAGTGTGCCAGCCAATTTAGAGAAATGCTGTATCTAATCCTATTTAAAAAGCTATCATTTCTGTAACTGGAAAGTAAGTTAACAATAACCTCTTCTACTTACAATGGCCAGTACATTTTGGTACTAAAAGTCTGCACTAAACTCAAGGCTGCTCACACAGCAGTTACAGAAGACTTAAGCTGAAGCTTCTACAGTCCCTCTGCTGGCCACCCCCTCCATGAAATTAATTTCCTTGTTTTTCTCCTAAGAGCCCGTTTCCTTTCAGGTCCACCCTCTGAACTTGCTCACCACCACTCTGACATCAGATGTTTAAATGTTCCATCGTTTCTGTATGGCAGTGTCACATTTCTTCTCTTTGGCTATTAGTGGGACTTTCTGGCAACAATTACAGGCAAAAAACATAGGACTATTAAATTACATCAGTAGAAACGCACACGTATTGCCAGTGAAAAATGAAAGTGAATAAATGTTACAATAAAATTTTGTCTCAGAAAAGGCCTATAAATTGAGTTATATTAAAAAAAAAAACAACACCACCCTGTCTGCAGCTACCTTGGTAAAATAAATTAATAGTAGATTTCTGCTATTGGATAACAGGAAGATAACATATAATATATATTATATATATTATAGATGATACATTGTATATATCTTATATAATATATTTAATGTGCGTGTATGTTATAGTATATACAAACAAGTTCTAAACAAGTATAACATAATCACTGCTGTGATATATTTAGAGAATTAGCAAACTTTAGTCTCATGTATTTACTGTGCAGTAGAAGACTAATGTGCTACTGATCACCTTGCAGCTGATAGTACTGGTTTCTTCTGGTTTATTCTTAATTCTTTCTATAAGTATTAGTAACATTATATGGATAAAGTGCAATTTTTTATTCTTGCATGCTGCTCTGTTCTAACTTTTACAATGTAGAATTATTTCAAGTTGCTATTTATGTGAGGTATTTCCTTTATATTTTCATATATCTTTCTGCTGAGTGAAAAAAATTGATGTAGTGAAACTGCTAACAAGCTGAGCCTTTGAAACCACGGGCAGGTGATGAAAGCCACCTCATGTCTAAAGCATCCCCAGGTCACAGCTGTCACACTCACTGCAATTCATTGCTGTCACAATCTGCTGTCCCTGCTTGTTGTTGCTTTCCTCTTATTCATCCAACTCATATATCTAAACATTCCATTACAAAAAGACATCTAATGTTCAACTCATGTTTGAAAGGGCACAACACTCTTCTGAAATATAATTCTGAAGATTTTAGAGCACATAGTTCACTGCCAAATCTAAGGTATTGCTTTGTAAGGCTTCCCTTGTAATTTTGTCTTTGTCTCATCTCTTGAGCATAGCAGGATAAAATGTTTGGTTGGTACATGATCTCAGCTTTATTCCAACTTCTTATCATGAAGAAATGAAATATTTCCCAGTAATAGAAAGGCATTTGAAGCTTTGTGAGTTTAAAGATAACAGCACTAACTGTGAACTCAGTGAATTGGAAGGAAAGGTCAGTAAGTCATCTACTGTGGCATGTTCACAAAGGCAATTCTTCTATCCAATGAACCAGGTTGTTTATAATCTGAAGACTCAGATTTTCTAAGACTTAATATTGTTCTTTGTTACTTAATTTTGTTCTTTGTTACTTAATTAAACAAGGTTACTATTTATTTCTTTTTCAGAGTAGAAACTTCTCATAGGTCTTCTAACTTTTCAGAGAGTTTAAACTTGTAAACATCTTGTACTTTAATTTCAAATCTATTCTGTCATTTTAGGTTATGACTATGAACTCCAGGGTGAGTGATGCAAAAACTTGTCAAATCAGCTTGTGGAAAAATTGTCACTGAGGAAAAACATTTAAGTAAAACCAGGGTTAAAAAAATGAGCCAGAAGATAATGAAAACAAAATCAAAAAGTCTAAAAATGTAGCAATAAAAAAATAAAGGAAGATACGATTCTAGTAACAGCTTTGAGAAAGAGAGCAACTGCACTATTTGTACGTTCCTGTAAAAACACAGAAAAAGGAGGTCTGACCCTCTCACATCTATTCTCTAAGATATTTATTTTGATTGTAGTATAAGTTACTATTCATAAAATTTACATTGCCAGTGTTCAAAAACTACGCTGATTAGAGTTTCCTGCTCAACTACTCATTGTATATAATTCAGTGGGCACCAAAATCAGTTTCTGACTATGCCCAGCGAGGAACAGTTAAATTGCCAGTGACATGTCCATGCTCATAGGAAGAAAATCTCCCTCTAACAATAACGTCATGCTTTTTTGTAGCTCAGGTTTATGTTTCAAACCTGGTCAGTATTAAAAAATAGGAACATAATTACTTGGCCATGCTATCTCTATCCACATGACCATATTCATCTGCCATAGAAAAAACCAGAGGACATAAATCTAGACACATGTTGATACCACAAAGGGGCTGAGGGGAAGAGTATAAAAGTCCTGCAAGAGCAACTTCCTTATCCTTTAGAGTATTATTGAAAGAACTATACGTAGCAAGAACTTACATTTAGAAGGGAGGTTTGGATGGCAGATTAACACTTGTGTTTATATATTTACCTGTAGCACAAATGTATTGTGGGCAATATGCCACAAGCCTTGACTGAAGAAGTCATGGCAGCAAACAGGTAATGTCTCCATCAGGTTCTACATAAAAGTCCTAAAACTCTAACTTAGTCATGCAAACTTTAAAAAATGCATATTACGCCCTTGAGTAAGCACAGTTTTCTAAATAGAACTTAGGTTAATTTGGCCATTTAAAACCACCTAATTGTAAATCCACATCTTTTTAAATTATGGTTATGCGCAAACCAAATGGGAACACAAAACCTGTTTTGTTAAATAACTTGCACAAGATGTTATGCCAGGAGCTGCGCAGAAGTTGGCAGATACAATGAAGATTTAATTAGCATGAATACAGGATAGTTAAATTTTCAGAAATGGCAGAGATAAATAGTGTAGATTATTAATACAAACAAAAGTTTAAATAAGCAAGACTGGGGGGGGGGGACGACACACCAAAAAAACAAACACACACACACCCCCCAAACATTTTTCCAGTTACAAAGTGCTGCTAAAATGTTCCAAACACAGAACTAGAATTGCTAGGTACTTTCAAAATCTTCACCCAGATCTTAATGAAATTCTTTTTCCAACTATATGAGCTATAAGAATTAACTTGTTAAGAAGTTAAGGAACCCTAGGAAAAGGAAAATTCTCTGATATGGCACTGCCTATCATTAAAATAATACACGTAGATACATGATGACAGCGTCTACCTTTCAGAGTCCAATACTTTTAAACCTGCTAGGCAAGTTTAGATCAGATGAGCCAGAAGTACATCTCAGTTAAGTGCTTCCTGGGTCCTGCAATATTCCAATAATGGGGTGAGATCTGTGAACACACTAGGCCCTGCATTCCACAAAAGGAAACCTTTTTTCACATAGCCTCAGAGCTATGTTGTAATCCAGATGTACCTGATTTGGTAATTGGAGACAAAGATCAGGGGTATGCTCCCATAGACATATTTAAATGTAGGCCACAGTAACTTAGGCAACTTTAACAGCTAGAACTAGCTTGTAAATCAACTTCATAAGCTCAAAGTGAGCTTGTCAAAGTTTAGAAACAGAAGGGTACCAATGCTCTTGAAGGTCAAATTTTGTACTCTTAAATATGAAATCAAATAGCTCACAGAAAATTAAAGAAGGGAAAACTAGGAAAAACAGTGAAAACAAAGTTTTGTTGCCATAGTAATTCATACTTGTCAGGTGGCATTTAACATGTGCTCCAGCCCAGTCTTCATTTTTAGATACCTCTGTAATACAAGTGGTCACTGTTCCAATTAAGAAAATAAATTTAGAATGAAATAGAGCACCTCGCATGTTCCAGAGCACTTCAGTATCATGTAACTCTTACTAAAGACTGGTCAAGTAAGAACAGAAAAAAAAAAAAAAAAAAGCTGCAGAAATCACCATGCCATTGAATAGTTAGTTAGCAGCAGTGTTTATATTCCCAGGTTATGGGCAAGATGGACATAGGGTGGAACCTAGACTTTCTGACATAGCACCTAAAGAAACAATTCTTCTCAAAACAGTGTCTTAACTCCCCATGTCATCAAAGGTGAGAAAGGAATGCCACTGAAGGACTCCAAAGGAGACCCTCCATTTGAAAGTGCAGGTACCTAAATTAGGTCATCAGACCATAATTTTCTAAGTCAACAGCAACACATATTTGTTGACTTTTAACTGAATGGTTCTTTATGATTCTTGTCTCGTTAGGTTAAAGAGGAAAGGAGCACAAAAATGTTGAATGTCTTAATAAATTCAGATCTCTTCATTCTGCTTACATCATCACGAACTTCAAAACTTTTGCAACTCTGGATTTGAAGGTCCAAGAGATTTTAAGTTTACCTAATTTTTGTCAGAGGAACTGCATTAATGGCCAGATTGGATGGGGCTTTGAGCAACCTGGTCTAGTGGAAGCTGTCCCTACCCATGGCAGCGGAGTTGGAAATAGATGCTCTTTAAGGTTCCTTCCAACCCAAACCATGCTGTGATGCTGTGATTTCCAAAACAGCCCTAAAATACCAAACAACCTTGCTTTTGCATATCTATTTCTAACACATGAATGTTACATAAAAGCACAAAAGCTTGTGTACTTTTTGTATCTCATTTATTAGAACTAAAGAAGGCTAACAGGTAAAATGTAGATATCGGAATAAATGTCAAGTCAAACTATAAATATCTAGTGGTAAAGAAGAAATGCCTTTAAAATGAAAATACATCTTCATTCAGAAGACACCATGCCTGTGTTAAATACCTTTATCACCAGATTAATTTAGTTACAGGCAGCAAGCAACCTTAAAATTGGTAGACAATACCAGATATCAGATATTATTGAGACAACTCTACAATATCACAGTTGTGGCCTGCAGATTACTGGGTCTGTTCTGTGCAACCTCATTTCATTCTGTTCTGGGATTCGGCAATTTAGGTTCTGCAGAGGTAAAGTATCAAGCCTTTCAGCCTTTTTCAGATAATTTGCAGCATTTTGGTTCAAATACTTAGATTTAAAAGTTGGAGGCACAATCTCTGCTCATTTAAGACAGGAGTCATTTCTTCCTTGATATCTTGAGGAATGTTACCGTTAGATGAAATATGAGAAACCAGAAAGCTGTGTATTCTGTATGAAAATGCTTCAACTTGAGCACTATTTTAATACTGATTTAGATAGGGGGAGGAGAACTGAGAAGAAAACAAGGGCCACCAGCAGCCTACTGTGTTCCCAGAGCTACAACAGTTGGGTTTCTTGTATATATTGACTTTATGACTTACATTTGACACCTACCCACCTTTATAATATTTATGACTGTTGTGAGTAGACTATAATTTTGTGTTGGGTTGGTTGTTTGATTGGTTTTTTTAATATAGTTACCTTAATAACAGATGTCTCAACGCGGGATGGAGGACTCTGCACTTGTGCTGCTGCCGCCATGTTGGCAATGGTACTAAGGTGATTCATCTGGCTCATTGCCATCGTGACAGATGCTGGAGGTAGGCTCACGGGAATTAACGGGTGGGGCATCATCATAAAAGGAAGTTCCAATCCTGGGCAGGGGGAAAAAAAGGGAAATAGGTTTATGCATCTTTTTAAAACATTGTCTTTTTTTTCCTCCTCATGGACAATGTTCAAGTGATGGATGACAAGATGGTTCGGTTCACATTATAGGACAAAGCAACTATATGTCAGTTCTCTTCCGGGATATGTATAGGTAAATCACTAGCAACCATGGAGGGTTTCTAGCCACAAGGAGAGACTATTAGACCTCTTAGTTTGTTCATATCAGTGTAATGTATGATATCATTGCTAAGCAATGGCTGTTTATTGTCTTTTTTAATATCTGCTGCAAGGTGCCTTAGCAATGCATTATTATGCCACTGATGCACAGGTTAGCAGTTATTTTAAGTATCAATTTTATTGCATATGTATTTGTTCTTTATTGTCTCTGCTTCCCCTGCATAACACTTTAAAGGAAGTATTCCAATATTCCCACATCTTTGATTTTTCACAGCCTATTTATATAAACACAAAGTAAAGACAGGAATTGGAAAACTGCTGATGTTAGTGCTGAAAGATGTCAACCCGTACCATTTGGCAGAAGGTGGTTCTGTTGAAGAGGGTTGAGAGGATGGCTAACTGGAACATTATGCTGTCCAGGCAAGTTGGGGTGGTTAACAGAGGCCTGTGATCCTTGGGTGGGGGGAGACTGAAGTTTTTCTTTATCCCAAGAACCATCACTGCTGCCTGTGGGGAATGAATATACATTATTTGGATGAAGGAAAACTCCTAATTTTCAATGTCTGAATTTGAGAGAAAGGCCAGCAATCTAACCTTTGCTGCATGTGGCAAATTTTATATTTTTTTATAATTTTTTTTAATATGTGGGTTGGGGGAAAGAGTTTTGAGGTGTTTATTTCCACCCTCTGAAAAAAGATATGTAAGGATAACTTTTTAAAGTTAAGTTAGAACACAAACCTAAAAATATTATAGTTGTGCTCATTCACATGAAATTTGTGTTGGTATTTTGTTGGTATATTTTACATACGCTTTTGCCATTCTTAGCAAGTAAAACTATATATGGCATTTGCTTTATGTGTGAGAGAATATAATTTCCTGAAAAAAACTAAAAAAAGAATACTGCCTGTTATGCCAATTAAAATTTAAACTACAGTCATATTTCTTCTTTTATTGGTGAATAAATAAAACATTATAGGAAGTAACTAAAAAATTAATTTACTGAGGGCACCAACATGCATGCATATGTGTTTGTCTGATGATTCTATTTTGTAAATTCAATTTTTATTTCATATTATTAATTAAAAAGTAAGGGATTATTAATTGATTCCTGCAGTCTTCTGGAGTGGAATAGACTAACAGCAAGGAAGAATGTGGACAAATAAGTGCTAAGATGAGCAATAACTCATATATTTGAGAAATACTCTTTTTCACTAATGTAGACCTCCTCATAAAAAATACCCACAGAATTAAAAAGAAGGGTACTACTAAAGGACAATACTAAAAAATCATATAACATTATGAATTTTTACATTTATATATAATGAAAATTTTAAAATCTTCCGATCTGATGACTTACATTACTCATGCTGCATATTTATGTATAATGCTGAAATTGAGTATATGTATGCTTATGCATACAAAGTTATCTATACACTCATTATATGAGTTTATTTACCATATACAATCAATAAACAATGCTTGAATATATTAATAAGTATGTATATATGCATGCATTCTCAGCAGTATTAATATACCCATCAGCAATACATGATTGTTTCCTTTTTCATGTAGAGCACAATTTCACCCTCTTGACTTTGAAAGTTTCTACTACTTTCATGGGAATTTCTTTTGATAAGGACTTTAGGATAGCATCAGTTAAAACTTATTTAATCTATACTCAATTACTATTTAGCATTAGGGATTAGAGCAATGTGCCTATTTCTGAACGGTTTTGTATATATGTTTTACTACTTAATGAACAACAGGGCCTGAAAAACAACTGATACTACCTCCTCCTTACTTCAGTAGAAACAGGATTAGCACATTAGTCTTGACATTTTTTAACATCATCTTCATCGGATGACAAAAGCACAAAAGTTGGTAGAATTCCAATTTAATTTCTCTAGATCTATTAAAAACCTGATTGTAAAAGATGTACAACATAGTTTATAATGAAAAATACTACATTATTACCATGATTTTCTTTCCCTAGTTACTTCATGAAACCAGTTAAGGCTCAATATAAATTCTAACTCATTAGCTCAATACTGTCTCAATCCCAGTGTAAATTGTTCAGAAGGAGGTAATGAAAATTCAGTCCAAACCCTCCTACAATCAAACAAAGCAATTTCATGAAACAATGAAAAGAATCAATTATATCAGATACTTTTATTATTTTACAAGAAATTGTCAGAACCTTTACGCAGCATACATAGTTGAGTTAGTTAATACATGATTTGAATCTCATCACCTCTGAGAAGTGAACATGTTTTCTTGTATCTTGAGAACTTAGAGACTCTCAAAAAAATGAGCCTATTTCAAACATATGTAATTGAATGAGCTAAATCTTAGCTGGATAAAGAAATTTTTTCCCTGTAATTTTTTTTTTCTGATTTTCTGCTTTTTGCCACTATGACATAAATATTTTACTTATTTTGAATATTCTTCTATTAAAAAATAATACTCTGGAAATGAGAGTTAAACACAAAAAATTAGTTAATGTTATTCATTTTAGCCAAAATGTAGGTGTTGATGTAGATTCAATAGAGAAAGACAGGTAGTTCCAAATGGTTATTCATTCAATCTTAGGGCATGTGTACGTAAATATTAAAGCTGGTTTTACAGTACTTAGGGCTTCATTAAATAAATAAATAAATATTTTTTAAAAAAAATTATAATAATAATAATAATACCAACAAACAATCCACTGAAAACCACAGAATCATAGAATCATTTAGGTTGGAAAAGATCTTTAAGATTGTCAAGTCCAACATTAACCTAGCACTGCCAAGTCTACCACTTGAACCATGTCCCTAAGTGCCACATCTACACATCTTTTAAATACCTCCAGGGATGTTGGCTCAACCATTTCCCTGGGCAGCCTGTTCCAATGCTTGACAACCCTTTTGGTGAAGAAATTTTTCTTAATATCCAATCTAAACCTCCCCGGCATAACTCGAGGCTGTTTCCTCGTGTCCCTTTGCTTGTTACTTGGGAAAAAAGACTGACACCCACCTGGCTACAACCCCCTTTCAGGTAGTTGTAAAGAGCAATGAGATGGCCCCTGAGCCTCCTTTTCTCCAGGCTAAACAACCCTGGATCCTTCAGCTGCTCCTCTTGTGCTCTAAACCCTTCACCAGCTTCATTGCCCTTCTTTGAACACACTCCAGCACCTAATTGTCTTTCTTGTAGTGAGGGGCCCAAAACTGAACACAGGATTCAAGGTGAAGCCTCACCAGTGCTTCATACAGGGGGATGATCACCACCTTAGTCTTTGTGGCCAAACCATTTCTGATACAAGCCAGGATGCTATTGGCCTTCTTGGCCACCTGGGCACACTGCTGGCTCATACTCAGCTGGCCATCAGCCAGCACCCCCAGGTCCTTTTCCACCAGACAGCTTTCCAGCCACTCTTGCCCAAGCCTGTAGTGTTGTGTGGGGTTGTTGTGAACCAAGCGCAGGACCTGGGACCCCTCCTTGTTGAACCTCATACAACTGGCCTCAGCCCATCAGTTGAGCTTGCCCAGATGCCTCTGTAGCCTTTTCAACCTCAAACAGATCAACACTACCCCCTCAACTGGCTGTTGTCTGCAACCTTACAGAGGGTGCACTCAGTCCCCTCATCCAGATCATTGAAGAAGACATTAAACAGAACTGGCCCCAATAATGAGCCCTGGGGAACACCATTTGTGACTGGCTGCCAGCTGGATTTAACTCCATTGACCACTACTCTCTATACTTGGCTGTCCAGCCAGTTATTTACCCAGCAAAGAGTACGCCTGTCCAATCCATGAGCAGCCAGTTTCTCCAGGAGAATGCTGTGGGAAATGGTGCCAAAGGCTTTACTAAAGTCTAAGTAGAAAACATCCACAGCCTTTACCTCATCCACTAAGCGGGTCAACCTGTCACAGAAGGAGATCAGGTTAGTCATGCAGGACTTGCATTTCATAAACCCATGCTGACTGGGCCTGATCACCTGGGTGTCCTGCACGTGCCACACGATGGCACTCAGGATAATCTGCTCCATAACCTTCCCTGGCACTCAGGTCAGACTGACAGGCCTCTAGTTCCCCAGATGCTCCTTCTGGCCCTTCTTGTAGAGTGGCATCATACTTGCCAAGCTCCACTCAACTGGGACCTCTGCGGTTAGCCAGGACTGCTGATAAATGAGTGAAAGTGGTTTGGTGAGCACTTCTACCAGCTCCCTCAATACCCTTGGGTGGATCCCATCCAGCCCCATAGACTTGTGTGTGTGTGTCTGAGTGCTGTAGCAGGTTGCTCACCATTTCCTCTTGGAGTATGGGGGCTTTATCCTGCTCTCTGCCCCTATCTTCCAGCTCAGGGGGCAGAGTACTCCAAGAACAACTGGTCTTACTATTAAAGGTTGAGGCAAAGAAGACATTAAGGATCTCAGCCTCATCCTTTGTCACTATGTTTCCCCCTGTATCCAGTAAAGGATGGAGATTCTCCTTAGCCCTCCTTTTGTTGCTAATGTATTGATAGAAACATATTTTTTTTTTTTATTGTACAGCAGTAGCCATATTAAATTCTACTTGGGCTCTGGCCTTTCTAATCTTCTCCCTGCATAACCTCATTACATCCTTGTAGTCTTACCAAGTTGCCTGCCCCTTCTTCCAAAGGTCATAAACCCTCCATTTTTCCCCTGAGTTCCAGCCAAAGCTCTCTGTTCAGCCAGGCCGGTCTTCTTCCCCGCTGGCTTCTCTTTTGGCACATGGGGACAGCCTGCTCCTGCACCTTTAAGATTTCCTTCTTGAAGAATATCCACCCTTCCTGGACTCCTTTGGCCTTCAGGGCTGCCTCCCAAAGGATTCTGTTAACTAAGCTCCTAAACAGGCCAAAGTTGGCCCTCCAGATGCCCAAGGCAGCAGTTCTGCTGACCCCCATTCCTTACTTCTCCAAGAATCTAAAACTTGTATCATTTCGTGATCGCTGTGCCCAAAACAGCCTCCGACCATTACATCACCCACAAGTCCAACAGGGCACCTTCTCTAGTTGACTCACTCACCAAATGTGTCAAGAAGTTACCTTCCACACACCTCAGAAACATCCTAGACTGCTTCCTTTCCATTGTATTTCCAGCAGAGACCTGGGAAGTTGAAGTCCCCCACTAGAACAAGAGCTAACAATGGTGAGACTTCTTCCAGATGCTTATAGAATATTTTGTCTGCTCTTCATCCTGGTTAGGTGGTCTGTAACAGACTCCCACCATGATATCTGTCTTGTTGGCCTTCCCCCTGATTCTTACCCATAAGCACTCAACCCTATTATCACCATCATCAAGGTCTAGACAGTCAAAAAACTCCCTAACATACAGGGCTACTCCACCATCTCTCCTTCCTTGCCTGACCCTTCTGAAGAATTTATGGCCATCTATTGCAGCACTCCAGATGTGTGAGTCATCCCACCATGTTTCTGCGATGGCAACTATGTCATGATTTTCCTACTGCACAATGGCTTCCAGCTGCTCCTACTTGCTGTCCGTGCAGAGTGCATTAGTGCAGATGCACTTCAGCTGGGCTATTGATTCTGCCACCTTTTGGGTGGGAGAAGACCTAATTCCTACATGACCATTCTCAGGCACTTCTGTGGTTCCTAACACATCAATAACTCTTGCATCTTTGCTGCCACATGGCTTTCCATCCCATACCTCCACTAAGAGAGCAGATCAAAGGACCTCGCTAGCATATCATCCCTTGAACACTGGCATGCTACCCCCACACTCATCTGAGCCTGGTTTTACCCTTTTCCTCCTTCAAATCTAGTTTCAAGGCCTTTCAATGAGCCCTACTGACTCCTGTGCAAAGATTCTTTTCTCCTTTAAGACAGCTGTACCTTGTCTCATATATAAATATATATATGTCAGATATATAAAGGAACACATATAATACATAAATATATAGTAATAATTATATATTGTATCTATAATATGTGATATATTAATATTATAACAAAGCAATATGTTTGCATTTATAAAATGTAAAAAATTATAATGTAGTGAATTCCCAGTAATAAGATATTTTACATATTTTTTAGCAAGATCATCTACAGTACAGTTAATTTCATGTTACGTGCTGATGTTCGATACAGAGATGGAGTCAATTCTGCTGTGACCCTTTCTAACCTGATCAAAGAATTCTGCACAGTCAGTCATAGATTGCCAATTATGGTACCGTTTATGCGCTCAGAAATTAGAGCTTTTCTAAATCAGTACCCCCTCCTGCCTTAAAATTACAGTGCCTATTGTTTTAGAGTGATGTCAAACCAAGTAATAAACTGGAAGAAAGAAGATAAGCTTCCAAAAGCAAAGTTTTGAGGCTAGTGTTTAGTCAGTGACAGATTCTTTAATACTCGTAGTCTGGCATTGTCTGTTGACATTTGTTTATAAGGAAAATGATTCATAGACAGAATGCAATCTGTAACATTGGAAACCACTTTCAAACTACAGTCTGTTGCACTCCTGAATGCTTTAAGTGGACAGACACAGATACAAATAGTCTTGGCCATTTGCTGTGTTTTTCTCATGTTAGTTAAGCAGAACAATTTTCCTCTTAGAGGAAACAGTTATTTTCATTAATGTCAAAGCAAAATAAGTGTTATTCCTTAGACACTATTCACTGTCTGCACACGAAGTGCAAGCTACCGGTTATGTCACTTTTTACATTTGATTTTGATTTAATGTCTACAGTGGTTTCAAAGAGTATTAAAAATCTGTTGCCTTCTTCCCCTTCACTTGTTGCCCTGCTGGAGGCTTATGTTTTTCCAGTTTCCATCAGTGGTTGTCAAGTCTTTGTAATAGGATTAAAAGCTTGGACACCTGATATCCCTGGGTGCTGCAGTTCACCCTCATAAAAGCTGTTTGCTTTAAATTGAGAGAAAATCAGTTTTTAGTGGCATAATTAATTAAATTATGCAAAGTGTTCCAGATTCAGCATAACACTTTCTGAAGCAGCAATTGGAAGCTCTACATTGCATTCAAACTGCATTTCAATTGACGCTGCACTAGGCTGACCATAGAGTAGCATTTTCAAGGCTTTCAAGCACAAGGGATACAATTTTGAAATGCAAATGCTTAATGTTGAGTGCTCAAGCCCCATACATGTGCACTTGAATAGGCAATTTGGTAGCCAACTATGTATTTCATGTGCAATAGTGCTAATACGAGCACTCAAAAAATTGAAATAGAAGTTCCAAATGCAAGTACACATGCTTAAAAACTGGGCTCAGCTTGTCTCACATTTACTCATCGTGGACAACCTGATGGAACAAAAATTACAATATATTTTCATAATTTAAAAGGTGGACTGCAGAATTCAGTGTTTTCCCCATCACCAACATTTCAGCACATATTGTCCATAATGTGAGTTACCTTCTCCCATAATCAGCAGTTACACAACAAACCGTTATTTGTACACTGAAGTGAGTCTGTAAAAGCCTGATGCCTGGATTATTTGTATTCATTAGTAGCACAATTAGGTAGCTAAGGATGATAATAATAAATGAAACAATTCTGGACTGGAAGGTAATGCAGCCAAGAAAATCAAGCAGAAAACTGAACTGTACAATGTCAGCCTCACAAACAAACCCTGATCTAAACATGCCAAATTAATTTTTACAATGACGTCTCTTACTTGCTTACTCCTTTTCCTTTCTCATTCTGTCCCCATTAGGATTTAGTCTGTCTAAATTTTGGTTCCTACAATGTGAACTGAGCAGTTTAGTTCCTGTGATAGGCAACAGGCTGTGGAGGACTGCTAAACTCCGTCTGTGGGAGGCTGACCTACCTTTGGTCAGCTGAACCCAAACCTCCTTGTTACAGGGACTACAGTGACCCTTCTCACAGACTCCACTCAACAGCTTAAGTACATACCACGGGAAATGGCCAAAATAATTTGAGAGATGTCTTACAGGGTTGGTTAGTACAACACTGCACCTGCAGACTTCATGGCTCTCTGGAGATGTAGATCAGGTAGGATACTCAGCGGTGTCCAAGACTGTAGCACATATCTATGTCTAGGCAACTAAGCCAAAACTTTCTTGATTACAGGTGGATCTTAGAAATTAAAATTTGGCTATTTGCCAGGCCCTTGGGTCTTCCTCTTCCTTTCATGTGCAAAACTTGGATATTTTACGGCATCCCAGAGAACACTTCAAGCCTGTCTTTAGGCAAATGAATCCCAGCCCTGGCTCAGGATGGTTTCAGGTACTATTATGTACACAACTGATATCACGTAACAAAAACACAAAAGACAGCCTGAGTTTCTACTAGCAATTTAAAAGAATACCTTTTTTTTTTCCTTTTTGTGTACTACTGATCTTTTTTCAATCCCCTAATCTTGACGTTATCGTCTGTGTTTGCTGAAATAATTTGTATCTCAGCAACAATTACCAAACAAAGCATCAGTATCAGCTGTGTGGGCTCATTTTTCTGAAGTGGACCATTCACTAGCTAGGCTATTTATGTCCACTGGAAAATATGCATAATCAGTGTGCTAAAAACCAGTAATCTTAGCATCCTGACAGTGAGGAACCTTCTTCGTAAAACTGTCCAAATCAAATCCTGGTGTTTTAGACTTTGAATTGCTATAAATTTGTGATACCATTTTTTAATAAGTCAGTCCCCTAAATCAGCTGTAGTATTTACCTGCAATATATGAACATTGTGAGACTGTACAGACACCTACAGATAAAGGCACTTTCATAAGACCTCTATGTTACTGCTACATCATTAAAAGCAAAAAGACCTTTGCCATGTGTGAACAGTATCATCTGTCTAATATTATTGATACTTTTTTTAAAAAAAAAGTATTGCTGCCTTTTCTGATATCACAAAGATATCAGGAGAGCAAGTACTACAATATAAGAAAACAATAAGTTTCACAAGACTTCTGTGGAATACTTTGTATGCTGCTCTAGATAAGGTGTTGTTTTTTCTTTTTTTTTTCTCCTCACAAACCCTTGCCTCATTATTTTCTGATTATATAATCATGCTTATGCTCTTAAATAGGCCATGAGCAATGTGGCCTGAAAATTGAAAGTTTTTACGATTTTCTCTAACATAGTAGGCTGATGTGTCTGGTATTTGTAGCTCTGCTATTATCACAACAGAGCATAAATAGGTATAGCAGCACATTCTGAGAAAAAAAAAAAAAAGACCAAAAAAAGACTATTCTTTGATAAAATTTTCCCCACAGAAATACATAAAGGAGAGGCCAAGAGAACCTTTGTAATCACATACCATTTCTTCTTTGCAGAGAACAGTAGAAATCTGAAAAATATGTTTTAGCCTAAGCCATGGTGACTTCATTCACTGTTTTAATTTTATTGCGAAGTTTTCTATTGGCAGTGGCAGAGAAATGGCAGCTGCACTTGGCACTGTAAGCCAGATATGTACCTGCTTTCCTCACCCTTTCTGTATTTATGTTCTGATAAATAAATCTGAAGCACAAACTGGTAATTCCAGGAAATAAGATGGAATTCTTCATGCTGAATATCAGAGTATATGCTTAATCATGAACCAGAAAACACCGAATTTATACAAACTAATAAGGGAAAGGATGCTTTTACTGTGACAATGAATCCCATGGAATACATGTTATATTTTATACTAATCCTTCATTATTTCACCAAAAATACTAACACAGGAAAAGCTTTCTTAAAATTCCATTTAATTAATAATGAAATTATCCAACACAAGTGAAAGCTCAGCAAGTCAGTTACAGGCTGGGTGACATTTACCTAAAAATAGATTTTCCATTTGTCTTGTTTCACAAGTACCTAACTTGTTACCATTTCATAGGTAATATACAGTTTATTCTATGGTTATATGATGTTAGAAGATAATGCAATTTAGACACGTAAAAGTAAATTTGTCACATCACCAAGAAACAAAAAAATAGATGCAGTTGTATGCACTGTATTCAGGAAAATAACAACTGGACAACATTTTACTGTCAGGTACACCTGAGCAAATATGTTAACTTCAGAGCAGAAAACTAGAACTACAGCTAATCCCTTGATGTAGATTTTTTATAATACGAAGACTAATGAGCTATCAGAAGTCAACCAAAATCAGCAGAAAACTACATTTTCTTTATCTCTCTTCGAACATGATGAACATCACAAATTATTTAGTGAACATCTTGACTATTGTATGGGCTAATTTATAAAAATTCCCATTTAATAGATAATTAATATATTACTCTATATCCTCATTGTATGTAATTGTGTATATGAATATCTTCTGTAGGCTTAAAGACCAGGTGAGATAGAACATGCCCAGAGGAGTAGTCTATAACTTCATGTTTAGAACACTTTCTGGGAAATATGAATTTCAGTTGTCTTAGCATAAGATACCCTGTTGCTTCAGTTTATAAAGAAAGAAGGTATGCTCATTCAATTTTTTTCTCTATAAAATCAGTATAATAGGCTCAGTATGACAGGCTTCATTTCTAGTACAGTGGAAACTAAAACAGATCCAGAAGATGCAGGTTTGAGCTTATAAGTGACAGCACTGTTATTCAGGCCTATAGGCCTAAGCTTTGCAGAAAATACAAATTTGGATGGGAGTTTGTGCTTTCCATCTACACTGATCTGATGTAGGCACTTTCTCAGTTGGTTTGGACCATGATTTTTGACCCTTACTATGCCTAGTCTGAGTTTTACAGTGTCTAATTCTGTTTTAGCAGTGCTCAGAAACAAGAAAAGCAAACCAAAGCAATACACCCTATCCCTATTCAGTAACTTATCTTTCTGCTTTTCTTTATCTTTTCCTAAAGAATTATCTTGAATGACCCAAAAAGTTTTTAAAAATATTTTCCTTTTTACTGACCCTTTAACACAAAAAGAAAAATTCTGCAGATTTTCAGGACACCTAGGTACAGCCGATAGTCCTGTAATACAATAAACTAACAGAAAAAAAAGGCAGAAAATCCTCAGTAAATATATTGAAGTGCAAAAAGTACACATAGATAAAGTGCATAAAGTGACAATCCCAAGCTTCCTAATGTCTTCAGTAAATAGAAGGATAGATACCAGTAGTTGGACCACTTTGCCCAACGTGTTTCAGCTGTGTTACAGTATGGAAAAATAAAAGATGCAAGATACACAGGGCTTGAAGCACTAAAATCAAGTGAGGAGGCCTCTCTAAAGTCATGTTGAGTCTTTTCAGAAAAAAGATGCACCAGGGATGAAAATGCAAAGCAGGGAGGCTAACATATTACAGGTAATCATTGTTATTGATGATCTTTTTTTTTAAAAAAAAAAGCTGAACTAAAGAGGAATATTTTAATTTCCAGCACAAATGCTGCACAATCTCATAACAGTACATGCGCTTAACAGGCTGCACACAGAATACTTTCTTAAACATTATTCTTCAGATTTTTATTCTAATTTTTTTAGATATTTTCTTAGAAAACAAAGATAAATTATCAAAAATCAGTCCTTATTAATAAACAGATTAATAGCCAGTCTTAAGCAAATTTGATAGCAAAGTCTCAGTAACTCCAGGGAAAAGGAGATTTCTGTTTGCCTGGATTTTGGATTGATGTGCAGTGCAGGGCTGAACACACCCTGCCATGGGAACAGAGGTTTCCAAATCAATGCCATGTCTCTTCCACACCAGAAAACTGATGGAGGAAAGTCAGAAGACTGCATGAGCTCTGAGGCTTGTAAAGCCATCTCCTCCTCCTTTGGGAAGCTGATGCTAACTGAAAGCTTCAGAAGGAATTGTCTTACTCTTGAGTTGCCTGTACAGGTTTGATTTAGCTCTCTCATGACCGCTCTGATATAGTCTATAATGTTTAGGTGTTATAAAGTCTTTTTGTAAATTTGCAGCCAGTAATAGGCTCATGCTTCAAAGCAATACAGTGATGATAATTATAAAAATAAAAATAACAATACGAAGAATAATATTAATGTTAAAAATGCATCTTTTCTAGCTTTTAAGTATACAACTTCACCACTTCAGTGTTACAGAACACATGTATCTATCCGTGTGTACATCTCTTACCTTTATGTCCTGCACACACACACAAACTACACATGTAAATACATGGTACAAAAAATTGTTCACTAGAAAGTTACTAAAAAATATCCTCTTTTCCTACATTTGGATTTGTATACGGAGCATATATGTCAACCAGCTCAAAATCCAGTCTGCTCAGCCTAGCAAACAAAATCGTACCATGAATCATGCTTCCTTCATTGAAGTTTAACATATATTAACTTGCGTTCAACACAGAATAAGAATCATTATTACAGCTCAGCTGTTATTCAGTACTTCATTATGCTACAGTAACTTCATTTGCACTTAAGCCTTTAGGGTTTTTTTCTATATTTCCATGTCCCAAGACACATGACTGTGCCATTCTACTACTTAAAGAAGGAAATCTTATCTAAGAGTTCATGGATCCTGAATCTCATTCTTGGGCTGTTGAAACTGTTTCTGCTCACAATTTATTATTTTCTCAGGATGATGATGAAAAAAACAACTAGTATGACTAGCAGTAACAGTAGCAGTAGTAGTAATGATATGTGATAAAGCATGTGGACAGTCCTGGCCCAAATGGGCTTTACACTGTGAAAATACTGTAAGAAACAGTACATACACACAGACAACAGACTATAAGGAATTTCACTCACTAAGGAAGAGCTACATACACATGTATATCTGTTATAATTTCTTCTCACAATTGCTGCTGTTTATGCAAAACAGATCATTTTCTCTTTGAGATTTAGCCTACAATAGTGTCTTATTTATATACATATTGATACCCTATTATGTTCACAACTGCTGCTGTTTTTCTGACTTGGAGCCTTACAAAAATGATCAAAGGCAAAACCTTAATGCAAAGGCAGCCAAAAGTATGAAATTGGATTAAGAGGGTAGGAATATGAAAGTGATACATCTTAAACAGTAAATTTCTTAAATATTTTCTTGGATTTTTGTCATTTCTTTTGGGGAGAGGTGGTAACTATTTTCTAATTAGTTTTGGCATTTTTGAATCACTTTTAAAATGGAAAGGCATCAGTATCTTTAAGTTATTTAAAACAAGATACTTATTTTTACTTCTGAAGAGGCCTAGACCACTGCTACCAACAGCCACCTCTAGTGGCAAAAATTTTAACCTATTGTGGAAAAGACAAAAGAGCCAAGCCATTGTTTGACATCGTTAAATGACAGCATATTATAATAATTTATTCAATATTGGCTTTAGAGTAGTTTGGAGTTTTTTGTAATAGCTCTAGTAAAAAGTTCTCCTAAGCTATTATACCAAGATTTAGTACTGTGAACTTCACCAACCCTACATGAATTTATAGTCATTCTAGTCATTCTAGTATCTTATATCAACCCAGTTTGTGAAGAACACATACACCTTTTAATTGTACCCTAAATAATATGTCTAATAGTGTCTTGGGCAAAATTCTTAGCAAGAGATTTACCTCCGATCCATCTCACCTAGTAAAAATTGGGATGGTAGACTCTTTCAGTGGTCAGGAAAGGACATAAGCACATCTCTTATTCTGTTTCCTAGCTCCATCAATCTTTCTTCATGACCAGTAATTCAGCTGGTTAGAGATGAGGAGAGGTACATAACAGGAGAGAGAACAGGTATATACATAGACAAAAGAAGTACTTGTCTTTCACCCTGTCTTGTCTAAATTAGTAATAATACTCTTCAGGTCCAAATGGGGGGTGCAGTGTTTACAAAGATAACCTCTGTTCCCAGGTCTCTTGCTTTCTGGGCAAGTTTTTTGACTAGTATATAACCAGTGGTTACTATCTAATAACAAGGTGGGCTAGATGCCTTCTCAGAAGTCTGTGTTTGGTCCTCTGCACACCAAACAGATAAAAATGTTTCTTCAGTAAGTATCTCAGACATGTCTCTTAGAGTTAAGCCCTACAAACAAGATGTTACCATGCATTAGCATTTTACATTGACCAGCTCAGTATCAGATATTTCTAGATCATCATTTACCCTAAGTTTCTCGAAACCATATGAAAACACCTTAGCTGGTTGTTTGAATTCTATTATGGTGGCCAGGCACCTCAAAACTGTTCTACCACACTGGAGCTGGCAGTGTACAATCCATCATTACGGAGCATTATTGACTACAGAAAAGTCAGCACTGCTAATTTTTAGCTGCCTCATGTCAGATGAGAAGGATCTGGATGTAAATCTTTGTCTAGTGTTTTCGTGTTTTCTTTAATGCACAGCACTAGCCATGATGCTGAATGAGTTATTCTGAAAAACTGTTAGCTTCTACCACAAGCATTTTCTTGGTATAACCCAAGGAACCATGATGTTGTCCCTTCAAGAGCAGATGAGCATGTTATCTCATGTCCCTGTTACAATATTAAGAATAGGTTTGCAGGTCTGCACTTTGATAAAAGTGTTGGACAAAGCAGAGTCCCAAATATCATTTAAGGGTCGCTGAGACAGTCTGATGTTCAAGGACTGGTATACTTGGATTATCACTAATAAAGGAGAAATGTCAGAGATGTCATAATCTGTCCACCTTCAGCACAACCCAATCTCAACTTTGTTCATTAAAGCATATAAAGAAACCACAGCAGATTCTTCTCAAGTATTGGGCTACAAAAATATGTCATTTTCTTGAATATTAAACTCATCTGATAATGCTCTCATTAATGTTCTTTAAATGCTTCTCATGGGGTCTAAGATGTCTTCTACTGTCAAACACAACTTCTATGCAAAGAAAAAAATCTGTGCATCATGTGTTGTCAAACTGGGTGTTATGCTTACATATAAGAAAATACAAGTGAATTGATCATTTGTAATACATGCTGCTTAAGCAAAGAAAAGCAACAATTTTTAGACTGAAAACTCCTCAGGCATAGACCTTGAACTAAAATATTACTACAAAGGCCAGAATTTTCCCGATACTCAAGGAAAAAATATGCAGAAATTGTGTCTGCTTCTCCAAATTTTAAAAACTTTTAATTCTGATTTAAGATTTTTGTCTTTGAAATGAACTTGAACATTTTTTCAAAATCTTTGCTTTTGTAAACAAGCTGTCTAGTGTATAGTCAATAAAGATTTCTGACAAAAATAAAGCTTCAGTTCTCACATCTAAATCATCAAGACATAAATATACAGACAAATCATTAACAGACGACAATTATCCTAGAAACCAAATGCTAGAAATAAAATTTGGCCTAAAGGCTAGAATAACTTAAGAGTAGTATTCCTAGAAATGGAATTACAAGTAGTAGCACTTGATGTTTGGCATACAAATTTGGCATACAGCTTACAGGCCCTGCAAGACCTAGAATTCTTAATTCCACAATTATACTCTGTAACAGGAAAACATCTACAAATCATTTTTAAATATACTTCCCTTTAAAAGATTAAGACAGAAATCCTGTTTCCATTAAAGTCATTGAGACTTGACTAAGGCCCAAATTTCATTCTGGTTGCTTTGATGTACCAATCTGAGCACAGCTGAGCACAGAGATACAAGTTCTAATTCAAAGTAGTGCTGAGGCACGTCAGCTCAAAGCATGTACAAAAGCTAAAAATTGGCTAAAAACTTTATTATCTTGTGGTTAATCTGTAAAGGGATAAAATATGTTATATAAATATGAGATATATGATAACAGAGTATTTTTCCTGCTAAGTGATTCACTAAAAAAGGAAATTTAAAGATCAAGACTACCCTTAGTTTCCACAGGGATTTCTGCACAGTCTTTAGGACTGATACTGTGTTAAAGTATTAGTACAATTTTTCAAGCAAATTACTCTGAACATAATGCTTTGAAAAATTTAAAAAAGGAGAACAGGTAGCAAATGTCATTTTTTTCATAGCTACAAAATGCAAACGCCAAGTGTTTTAACCTAATGAATAAATGAGTTTGTCCTTTATGTATAAAATATAGTTTGTGTTTGTTGCACAAGTTTTTTAATAATAGATGAATTTTAGGTTTGCTTCAACATATTCAATAAAGTGTGATTAATTTGGTTTTTCAAAAATGCAAACTAGACATTACTATATTACTCTGCAAAATGCACAGCTTGCAACATTATTGTCTCTGTGGGATCTTAAATTGAATTGTAAAATGTGTCTTATTTCGAGTTTGATTTATGTAAGAAATTTCAGTGGATAATGCCCTTTTTGAAGTTTCAGTGCTTTCTGCAAAGAAAAAATACATAACCAAAAATCATGACATAGCTTATTATAAATCACTGCGAAGTTTCATCCTTACATAATGTTCCACTTAAAAATCATATACTGATGCCACATATTATGTTCAATTCAGTGAATTAACTTTTTTGAAGTTTCATATTATGACAGATTATATAACGCATTTTTGACATGTTCTGTGATTTTATTGCGATATTCTAAGTAATTACCAAATCTCTTTTTCTCTAAAAAAGCTTTCCTGTGCCCTGAGAATTAATCTATGATACCATTTAACTTGGCTTTTTGAAGTAAATATCACTAGATAAAAAGCCAGCTGGTTCTGAATAATGGGATACTTGAATGAATGTATTAGTGTTTGAAAATGAGAGTACAAATCTTTTAAAAAGATTAATTTCCATAAGAAAGATAGCTCACAGATCTACAAAAGAATAAATTCAAAACATAATAAACTGCAGAAAGAAAGGTAGATTAAAGTAAAGGCAGCAGCACCTTGTTATTGCAGCTGTTGTATAGCAGTGATTCTGTATCAATTACAACATTTGGTAGGTATGGGCAGCCTCTTCAAAGGTTTCAGTATAAACCTTGAGCCTGGAATACACAGTACACCCTACGTAATAACTTGAGTGATTAATTTTTTTTTCCTAACAGGACATAACTTTTGTTCCTAACAATTGAGTCTCTGGGAAGAGTTACAGACGCTTCTGACTTTAATGTGAAAAGCTAACATCAGTTTTGTTTTTTATTAAAGATTTGGATATGAATTTATCTTTATCATGAAAAGAGCTTGGCCTTATCACCACACACAAATGCTGACATCAGCACGTAAACTGACTTTTGTTGTCCTATGGACTTTATTTTCAATATCCTGTTTCAAAATATGTTTCCTTGAATGGGTCTAGGATTCTGTTCACACAATTACTTCAGCCAAATATTAATGAAAATGAAGTTTGCTGATGCCACTAAGTACTGTGGGTTTGCATAAAATAAATTCTAAGACTCAAAGAATTAAAGCATATTTGGTGAAACTTTCAAGCACATAGGGTTTTTGTTTGTTGGTTGTTTTGTTTAATGATAATGGGATTAATCTAGTTTCCATCAGATCAACACAAAGTTTTTCACTGGTATGTGTGGAAGTCAGATTGATCTTAGTAACCTCTTCTGGACAACCTAGTGAGTTTGTCAAGAAATACAGCATCCTTGAAGGATGTTATAAAGCATTGTATTAGTAAAGTGCAGGGAATTACATCTGCCAAATAATATTAAAAAAAAAGAACAACCAAAAAAACCCAACTGTGAGACACTCTTCCATGGTAACAGCCATAAAGTGCTGAAAATGCTAGTACCAATATAATTTAGCCAACAACAGTTAGCAGTTCCAAAATAATGTTCTTTTCTTCCAAAACTGATGAGCACGTTTAGCAGTATCATGGAGACCTGTGTGTGTGGACCATGGCAGTGCAGCTGCAGGAGAGCACAAAGTTTCTAAACAAGTCTAATGGGCATATGAAACACAATTGCAGAAATTTCTATTTTAGCAAAATTCAGAATTATTTTCAAGTGACCAGGACCAGGTATTTCAGTATCACATTAATGACAAATTTTAACTCCTTTCTCCAAAGCTCAGAAGCATTAAACCAAATGAAAATATTTGAATACTGAAATATATTCCTAGTCTCTCCTGACTCATTCTTTGTAGAAGCTGAATCATTGCTGCTGTTGAAACTTAGAACAATTAATAACAGCCTGAGGGTAGACATGAAAGAGAGATATTTTAGATAAAAATTTCAGCTTAAAATTTTACAAATTTCTAACAGTAATTACTGAAGACACAGCCTATACACAAACTGTGCTATGTATACATATATGCATCTTCTTATATATATATGTGTAACAGGTGAGATCCAACATGATTTTTAAAAGCATCCTAACAGAGAAGTTACTAGGAACATTGCAATTTAAGTAACATTTGTAATGTAAAAGTTATAAAAACATTCAGAACTGAAGTACCTTGTCCTGAACTTTCATTTTGTTCTAGTATGTTTTTAGTCCAGTTCAGCATATTTTGGGTTGTTCTATGAATGTATCAGGACTACAGTTCAATTATAATTTTCATGCTTATTTCATTTTACATAATTAAGTGTTAGACTTTCATAAGATACATTATCTCTAAACTGCTAGTGTTGCACCGCAGTTTCATTTTATGTGATCTTAATTTGCAGAAATTTTTTGAAATACCTTTTTCAATTAATGTATTGGCTTATACTGTGGTGGACTTGGCAGTGCTCGGTTAATGGTTGGACTTGATGATCTTAAAGGTCTTTTCCAACCTAAACAATTTTATGATTCTGAATCTTGTAGCATATTACACATTTATAGATATATTAGATATATCTTAGATACTTTTCAATATATGTATACTTTCCACACCACTAAAACAAAGCATTTCTAATTCCAGTGCTTTCAAATGAATATATTTCAAAATTTCTTTTGTATGCCATATCTTGCAATTTTGGCATATCGTCACAAATGGAACAAAAGCAGATCCTGAAATGTCATATGAATGGATATTCAAGTATTCCTAACATGCAGTGTGCTTACAGTGAATATAAATAGACAGTGATGCAGACTACAAGTGAACTGCTTATATGAATACTATTCAAATAATAGTTGCGGAATAGCAGTGAAAGTAGTTTAGGATTAGCTTTCTGTACTATACAGTTTATTCCAAGGCACAGAAACATTTGCTGCCCTGCCAGATAATGACAAACTTCAGTGAAAGAAGCACCAAGTCAAAAGACTAGAATTAGATCTGTGCAACAGCTGCGATGACTCATCTTGAAGATCATACTTTCCTCCATTATTTTAATTTGCTAAGTCAAATAAACTGCCAGACTCCCTTGTACGCTTTGTACATTGCAGACCTCCACACAGGAATGAGTTTCCAGTGATTAAGAATAATTTGAACCGAGTAAATGAAAGTAAAAACTAATCAAGGAAGTATTTCAAGATTAAGGCAAATGTCTACTGCAATGCAAGTGAAAGGAGTTTAGACATTACAAATAATTCATGTTAGAATTCAGTGACATTTACTATGAAAAGATGCTCCTTTTTAGTCTTTGTTAAAACTAGCCGCAAAATGTTTACAGCAATTTTCTGAAAGCAACTCCAGATTCTTTTTTAATCATACCACTTCAGGAAAGCTGCTTTTAGTTAAAATATAAAAATTGTAGTTACAAGGTTTCTGCAAACATAACTGCCATTCCATTAAGGAAATGGCACAGCAAACAGTAAATAGTGGCCCCAAGGGAAATGTAAGTATTGATTTTATTACTATGTTGGTTGGATTGTATTTGCAATTGTCAACTCTAATTTTAGGCTGTGCATTAAGTATCCTTATAATAGCTTAAGGAAAAGAGCAAATATTAATTAGAACATATTGATAAAGTTTTTATAAGTCTTAGATTTAGTGCTTACTAAGCATATATTTTGAAAAAATACAAACCTACTTTTTGCTTGTAAATGTAGCTAATAAATGAATAGGCACAAACTATAATTACATGGATTATATGATACTTCTGTGCATCAAAGCATCTGCTAGATGCAATTACTTAGAATTAAAATAAGAATTAATTGCAAAGGTATTTATTATTGCACGTAGCTATGTTATGGCAAATAAGGTTCAAGTTACTATTCAAATACAAAACTATCAGTACAGAGATTGATTGTGACTTAGATCCCAGCAACTGCTTTTTGATAGTCAGACTCTTATTCACCACTTAGTCTCCGAGTATAGATGCCTGCTACACACAGAAACTGCAGAAGGGGTTATATTTGCAGATACTGCTAAAGGTAATTCATGACCTTTTATCCTACTCTTTAATTAATTTAGAACAGCACTTACATAAAACCAAACTTATTAGACATCATCACTTCTTTCTGGTAATATTCACAAATACTTAACTAGTAGAAAAGACCCACGACTCGCTTCGGTATTGAACTGCAAAAAAAAAAAAAATACTAGCACACAGATAAAACTAACAGAAAATAAAGATTTAATGGCTGCTTCTTCAAAGTTTCACAATCTTCGTATACAAAATGAAAAGATGATAAGTATGCGGCGATGGTAATTTCAAACAATGCAAGACTGATTGGACAATTCACAGGAAAAGGATTTCCTACCCATATGTACTTTGCATTTCAGTTTACAGTATGACTTGCACAAAAAGTACGCTGCAAGTGCCAGCTGATGTGGCTGACACTTGAGAAAAATCTATTCCTGATAAATTTCTTGTTCAATGCATTACATTTCTAAAGGTAGCTCGAAATAATTCTTTATGCCATCTACAGTGTCGTCAATTCTTTCAGTTCTATCACTAATCCTGATATCATTCATACTTCTTAAAAATATCTGCTACAAATATGTGATGATTTCAGCATCTCAGTTTAGATTAAAGAGAAGAAAAATCCCCATTCCCTCCTGAGGTGTGCCGTAATACCCAGGCTGGGTGGGTGCCCCTGCAGCCTGGCAAGCATCCCTGGCTGAGGGACACCTCCTCAGGCATGGCTGCACTTCCAGCCCTGACAGGAACCTGCTTATGGGGTGCAGCTGGACATTTATCCTGGGTTTAGCTCTGTCATGTCTAAACACCTTGTTGACTAAGTTTTACATTGTTGTGAAGCTTTATCCTAAACCTTAAGAAAGCAGGAGATTCCAATCACCACGGTGTCAAAAAATTTTCAGGCAAATGACTTGCAACTGTTCTGTACCTGCCCCAGACTCTATACTTATTTATATAAATACGCTGACTGCTGAGATAGTTAAGGGAGGTCGAAAGGTTGCTCCTATTTCCTGATAAATGACAGAGAAAAGGAAGACCTTGCTGAATTTTTTCTTGCCCTTACCCAAACTACCTGTACAACAAGCAGCATGCACAGGGACAGATTTGCTTCATGGGATGCAGAAAGGCCACATCGGAGGCTCAGTGGGCTCTTCCCCCACAGCCAGAGAGAGGCAAGCTCAAAACATGCCACCAGCACTGTGTTCTCCAGCAAAGCACAGCCTCTTGAAGAGCTGGTCTGGGAGCTGGGTAAGAAAAAGGTCTTCCTATGCAACCTCTGTAGACTATACAATCTAAGTCGCTGCAGCAGCCTGAAGGTGAATAAATTTATGTTTGGCATGTATCAATGTACACAGATGTATAAAAGTTCAAGGACCACATTTGTTATGCATGTATTTATACTGCCTTTCCTCCCAGGGGACATCAAGATTTTAATCAGAAGTCTAAGTAACACCTAAGTGGTGCAGAGTGGATTGTTCATGGGTCATCTGATAAAAGTAAATTTCACTATTCCTACTAGTTACTAAAATTTGTAACTATTGGTATTACTGGGCTGTTATTTATATTATGGAGCTGTATCTTTGTTACTGAACATTTAAAGTAAATATAAACATACAGAAATAAACCACTAAACCTAAATTACAGGTTTTCATTTATAAGCATATACATTTCTTTGACACAGAGTACAGAAGGGCTCCAGCAATGTGAGTACAGAATGTCTGTAAGAAAAATAAAATGCAGACTTCTAATTGTGGAAATCAGAGTGCAATGAGCCCTGGTCAAACTATTTTATTGCAGAGGATTTTATGATTCAAGTAAATGCAATATTATTAATATAAATAATTTATGAATAGGCATATAGTAATCAATACCCATACTGCCTAGACAGGCACTGGAATATGGCTGAAATGGTCTACTTCAGTATTATTTTAATAGTGCTTTTTGAAATAAAACACTAGTGAAATGATGACATTACATGATTATTTGAAATTCTTAGTAAAGAACCTTTGTTTCTGTTACCACTGCCTAAGAAGACCACCAAATTGCATCATTTAACAGACCTGAGAAGGCAGGCAACAGAAAGAAAAAAAACCAAGTCTTTGACTACAAACCTCTCCGTGTATTAAGCAAGAAAAACCATGTAACTTCGTGTTTCCTCTGAAGTGTTTAAGCAATAATAACTGTATACTGTTCCTCAAAGGGAAATTCGCTGTGCCTGTTTCAATTATGCCTGATGTTATTACCAGTATTTATTCTGGTTAAAAAGCTGAATTACAGTGGGAGAATCTGTAATTTCCTTTTTTATTTCAGATTTGTATAGAATCATTTTAAGAGAGATTATTTTTTTATTTACTGTAACAAGAGGAAAGGGAAGTGAATTCCAGTGTTACTTGAATCTGGGGGGGGGGGGGGGGCTGGGGGCGGGGGGGGGGGGGGGGAGGGGGAGAAACCTGCATTATATTTTGCTAAAGTGGCATAAACTAAGTCACTAACAATGTTAAACAGGGCAAATGCTTTATTTTTTTAAGTACTCAGAAATAAAAGCGTTTACTTTCAAAGAAATCTCTATTGTGGTGAAAGGGAATGCACTGCAACTAAAAGCTTCAAATCCTCCACTTGTAGACTGTCAAGAGATCAGGGGTGACGCGCTGCTCACAGTCACATACAGGAATCTAGATTCTGCCTCCACTAATACACCTTTTTGGCAGTACAAGCTACTACTAGATGAAACTGCTAGTTTTCTCCCAGGGAAATGGATACGTTCCTGGAAGAGGCTGAAATTAAAGAGAGTTCTTAATTCAAGTGAGGAGGTTAAAGCACTCCAAAATATACACCACTCAACTCATAGGAATTTGGAATGCCTTGTGTAAGTAGCTCTAGCTGGTGACCATTTTCTGTGGCTAAAGAAGCTGCTTAGAAAAATGGTTCATGCTGTCTTAAATCACTAGTATATCAAGCACCAAAAAGGGGAAGTTTACTACTTGATTAACATAAGACCCTACATGGAAGTTTAAAAACAATACAAAACAAAAACGCTTGTATGGAGGAAAAAAATCTGCATGTTATCATATGAAACTCTTACTTTTGTTTCAGCACATAAACCAAACAATGTGAACAGAGATGCAAATGAATATGTAGGTCAGAACGGTTTGATACACAAACCTTCCGAAAGAAACTCTGAATTTCTCTTCTGTGAATCAGTTTATCGTATCACAGATGGCAGCCCAGGAGGGGAAATGAGTTCTACAGACTCACCACCCACCGGTAGGGGAAGGGAGGGAGCAGACACTGAGGCCAGTTTTGACCCTACCCCCTAGAATACCAGACAGAATCGCTTCAAGTCACAATTTCCTTCTTATGCTGCTCCCAGGGCAGCATGCAATTATGTACTGCAACTGGCTTAGGGCAGGCTGGGTCCACAATTAGTCCCTTGACCTTGCTGAGACTAACAGTGTGAGTAAGGTGAGTATGACATCTCTCTTTCAAAATTCTCATTTAATGCAACTAATGTAACAGTAATTTCCCTGCATCTTTAGAAAAAATAATAAATTTGCTTGCGACCATAAAAAAGGACTTGCCTATAAACTCAACTAAAAGGTCAAAATGATATTTTTAATACAAAGTTTCCATAGCTTTCTTGATAAAATGAGTATGAATATAGATTGTCTCTTTATTTCTACTTTTCATTAAAAAGCATAGGATTTTCTTCTACTTTCTCTAATAGGTTTATTAGTTATAGCCCTATTACCACAGTACTCAAGGAAGTTCCATTCATATCATAGACCATTATCTGTGACAAAGCTCATGGCAGAAACCGTAGATGGAATAAACGCTGACATGGGTACATTAATGCACATGCCATTCACATTGTGTCAGGTATAGCTACCCCTTAGGTTTGAAGATAGAAACACTCCTTACAGCACTTTGGCATATCTCAAGTAATTAGAAGCCATCTGCTGAAATCTTCCACATTCAGTCTCAAACAGCCATCTTGAAATGGTTGGAGCTTTATGTCATGCTGGAGGGCATACCTTTCCCTCCATGATCAAGCTGAAAGAGGCCTCAGACAGTGAGTAAGAATGAGATCATGCAGGGAAAAAAACACTGTCAGGAGTTTGACCTAGGCTGTCCAATTAATTGTCGGTGAGTTAAAACAATGCAAATTCATCGAACAAATAAATACAAATCCAAACTTCTAAATTAAAGATGAAAGATGAAACATGGGTGAGTTTGGGACTCAATCATTAATTAAATAATCCATAATAACCAATTAAAATAGAATATCGGGAAGAAGTGAGGCAGGGAGAGATGGCTCAGTTAGCCACAGAGCAAGCAGAATGCATTTCTATTCACCTGGTAGCCAAGATGCAACATACACCTACCTCATACAACTAATGGTTACACAAGCTGGTATCCATGGCTGCCAGACAAGACTTTCCAGGGCAACATTAAAATACCACTGCAAACCAGAACGCCATGAAAAGTGACTGTGCTAATCTTCCAGTTAGAGAAGCAACATAAGTGGGGTAGGAAACTTTCTATAATACCTGCCTTCCACGAGCAGCAGAAAAAAAACGATTGTTTTTCATTACCTAAAAGGTCACTTCATGAGACAGGCATAAACATAAGGATTAAAACATGTTACAGTAATATACTTCGAATGATTAAACATACTGAGAGGTAAACTTGTTTTGACCATGTGATCCAATCCAGTGATATTTTTCTGTAAGATGTGTACAATATGATACAATGAGGGAGTTATTTTGATAGAATAGGGACATACAATAAGTTATAAATGGATAAAAACCCCAATCATAAAGTTGAGGAACATCTCTGAGTGCACAGTATTAATGGAGATCAAAAAGGCAACTAACCCATGTGTAATACATGAGTAGTGAGAAGTAACCTCCAGAACTTCCATGTAAATCAGTTAGTTATAAAGCACACTGGGTCAAGGTTTAGTGAGGCAACTTCTCAAAACCATAAAAATCACTTATTGGAACAGCTGACTCTACAGCACGTATGATGAGAAGATGCTCTTTAGTAATCCTAAGTAATTCAACACATTGCTTTGGCCAGTGACTATAGTTGGCTTATCAAAAGCAATCACAACAACATAATTTAGAAAGCTTGCATAGGACAGGTGTCATAGTGTGGCCCTAAAGAAGCAGATTATAATGTCCCTGAATCTAATTATATCAAAGGGCAAAAGTGATTTGTGCCAGTCTGGTAAAGCCTAGATTCTTTCCTACACCATCTCTGCTACTCTGAGCACAACGCTGAAAAGTGGAGTCAGTGCAACACCTGGGCCCAAGGATTGTGTATAGTATGGAGAACAGAGATGCTTCAGAAGCTGATATCCCAAAGAGCTTTGATTAAGAATTGAAGCATGTATATTGCAAATATAACGTATAGATTATTTAGGGTAATGAAAAATGAAAATATTGAAGACTCTGCCAGTATTTTTTTTATTTACAATGAAGTAAATTCATCACTTATGAAATATGAAAGGGCAATATGATACAAATACTTTTTCAACAATCCACATAGCAATTTTGTATGTGATGTGGGGGATAAATTGCTCATAAATATAGAACATTATAAATATAATTTGGGGGATTTTGCAAAAGGCTATTGGGTGAAATTCACTTCTTACAAAGAGTTTATGATTGTAAAGAACTCTCCCTAATTATCAAAATTTAATACATTTAGAAGTCCTTAGTGTATGCAGCTTTGCGCTGATACCCTTGCATGGAAAAACTGCAGGAACACTGCTCTCCACCTGTTCACGATAAATTTCTTAACTATATAGAACCCTAAAACAGGTGCACTTTCACTTGTTCAAATCACTGCAGTCATACCCCAACAGTGTCCACGGTACAATTATTTTGGCTGACATACCAACAAAACTCACCTATCCATTAATCACTTAGTATGTCAAATCGAAGCCGTATTACAATACTATTTTGTGAAGCCAGTAATATATCTATCTTTTCTTGACAGAACAATTAATCATATGTTAAAGGTGGTTTCTCTGGGTAGTGCAAATTTGCTACTTGTGACCACAAAAGAACCCAGTTAAGCCCTGGCTGAATCTCCTCTAGTTCTCCCCATCTCTGTCCACATTGCATAAACATAGCTTCCCCCATTAATAAAGGCCTAAAAGAACCACTTAAAACATGAAAAAACCTAAAGGCACTCAGAGGGTGACAGAGAAACCCAAGGTGTTAAACTCCTTCCATAACTCCCCCTGTCCACTCAAGCCAACTCAGGAGCCACTGAGTTGAAGCTCACCAGCTGGGAAACACAAAAGCCAGGAAGCCCCAGGAGACATGCTTTCAAAAGGTAAATGGGTTCCATCATTGAGCACTATTACTCAAAGTCCCAAGAAAGAGCACAAACACATGCTCAGTGCCTCTGGAATTTGGTCAGTAGCTTCAACCACAATAAAGGAAAAAGTAAAGATCTACTAAAATTGCCTTAACTATGAAGTTCTGTAATTAAAAGTGAAATCAAATAGAGAAACGAGAAGCAGATGTTGGTTTTATTTCTGTATGTTGACTTTATTAAGGAAACATTTCCCTATTCCCCTCCCCCAAGACATCCTTTTCTTTCATTTATTTGCTATGTTTCATATTATTTTCTTTTCCCACTAAACAACCGTAATCTCCATCAGTACAATGAAGTCATCTATGTCTAAATTCTTGTTGCACTTGGGATTTTTCTTTATGTGTTTTGTAATTGTTGTAGATGATATATAACTTTTATGTCTCAGATGTAAAATGGAAGTAGAATACAATCTTTTATTACTCTACTCTGATTAACACCTGTAAGAACACAAGAGATATACAAAAATAATCTATCTAGTTTTTTTCATAAAAGAACTCCTTCTCTAATTACTTTGTTTTAGAAAGCTACCAAAGATCTCCCCTGATATGAATTAAACCAGCACCCAGTTGATGCTTTATTATCTCTTCAAGAAAATGATTTATTGTTTGTAGTCTGAAAGCAAAAGAGGAAAATTACATTTTCTGCACCCGTAGCAGTAGTGCTATTACTTGTTCCATACTATTCTTTGAAGTTTACAATGACCAGTATTGTAACGATAACAGAAACAGTTAACTCTAACACAGCTGCCTACACAAATGTAGTGACAACTGAGATCATTGTACGTCATGATGATTTAATCTTAGATGTTAAACCTTATATTTCTTACCTTAGCATGACCTGCTATAATGTTCAAATTTCAATTTATCTCCTACCCCAGAGTCTGGACGTAACTGGACATATATATATATATATATGAAAATATATATAAAAATATATATATAAAAAAAGATTTCAAAGGAAGAAAGTTTAATTAAGTGGGAATAGGCAAATAGTACAAGAAAAAATGTCAAGAAGAGAAAGTTGCAAATCCTTTATGTGTGTGTCTAAGCTATAAATAATAAAGTAATTTAAAGATGATTTATTTTGTATATCAATGAGAATTTAATACTATGGTTTTATACATTGATTAAAAACACTAGGCTATTGTTGCTTGTAGAAAAAGCATTGTAATGTCTATCGAGCTGTATACCTGAAACCAAATGTGCAAGACACAGCAGATTCACAAAAAAAAAAAATGAAAACTCAAAAAGCCTTTGTTGAAAAAGAGAGGGATCATAAGAGTGACAGTGCTGTGAATGCAGGAAATTGTTTATCTTCCAAACTCCACAGTACCTTTGTAGCACCACAAACCCCTTCAACACCGAGTAAGAAACTACACAGTTTCCTCCAGCAGTGAAGCTGGTAGAATATGCTGAAGGGAAAGCCAAGTACAGCTCTTTCCCTATGTTCTTCAGCAATTCCAAGGAAGCTGGATGAAAATCAGTATTAGCAGAACACAACTGCAACGCACCCATGAAGTTCCAGACGAAAATTCTGTGAAGTTGGCTGGGCTACCTCTTGTGGGGAACTATTTAAAAACCGGGATTTCTCTTTATTCAGATGAGGTAACTGGAAAGTTTCTGATACTTAATAGTAAGAGAGACAAAGAAGGGAAATGTATCACATTGTTAGCAGAGATGTTTGTTGGTACAAACTTGGGATGTTCTGCATCATGGACAGAATATGATCAGTCATGAGTACTGCTAGAAAAATCTGTTATGCCAAGTCATAACCGCCATGATTTATGGTTCTATTTAGACAAGGCTGAGAACGATGACTAAAATAACTTTAAAACGGATGAGACATCATATAATCGTATCATTATCTAAAAATTGATCATTAGCTGCACCAATCACATTATTAATTCTGGACATTATAGAAAGGAAAATCTTTTAAAGTAGCATTTATACATGCATACATTAAAGCAAGCAATAAATTTTGAAATATTAGTCCTATTTTGGAAAACATCCCTTTTTGCTGTCTTATTAATGACAATATTCTACCCAGTGACCGGGAAACTATGTCGCACAGGCAACTGCAAACACTGGAGGTCTATTCAGTTGCCTGCATATAGGAAACTGCTGTCATTTCAGTTGCCCTGTGATATCTGATGTATCCCCACAGGCCCTGCTAATATGACAGAGCACCTAGCTGCATATGATCTCTGCCATTCAGGAGTGGAAGCTGGAAGCCAAGCGGGATGCCCAAGGGCATTCCAAATGGTACAAGGTACCTGTACTGAATCAAGTTGCTGATGTCTTTCTTGCTGGAAGCACATTTAATAACGGTGAATTGTCAGACAGTACAAATCTGCTTAGCAATCTGCGTAATGCTCACCTAAAAAGACTGAGCAAAACACTCCTCTCTTTAGATAACCCTCATAGCATTGTCCAGAAGAAGTGTGATTTATACTTTGTAACCTTAAACTAATTAAAACATCATACCTTAGTCTGAGTGCTTGCTCATTCAATCTTACACATAATTTAGGATTTTTAAATACACATAACTTAGAATAACATTTCTATTTTTAAAACGCCTTTCTTGTTAGCAAAACTAGGTAGAGTTGAAGAAAATTATATACATTGGATGTGACAAACTGAGTACACTCAAGTATAATCTTAACAATGTTATGTCCTATAATGAGTTGACCTTCTATTCTCCTTAACCCTTTTTTTCATCAAAGCCACCTACACCCACTTTGCCTTCTGTTTCTCTAATCTGCAATTATTTATGTTTTCTTCATGCTGCTCCATCCGCCATGGGAGCAAAATTGTATTTGGTGAAATATAGAGCTAATTATACCATGAACCCAACAACAAAAAGACAGAGCAGATGTTACTTCAGACGTGCTAACAGTCCCTACGCTTAACACAAACATAGTAAAGGACCGAACGCAGTATTTGAAAAAAAAATGTGATGGGTTTAAACATGTGGAAAGATATTAGTGCAAAACTCAAACAGAATGACATACTTAATAGGTTCTAAAACATTTATTCAGTGGTTGTATTCAGCATCAAATTTACTTTAATTCAATACATATGTGAGGCTGTACGTGGGGTCGAATATAGCATATTAGGTAATTATACTCAGTTTCTTCCGATCTCAGTACCCAGTTTCTTCAGTATCCTTTCCACCTGTCCATCAGCACCTCCAGCTCTAGGATGAAATTTGTCCCCCTCCTTATCTACCTGAACATTTCCCAAAACACAGGAACTAGACTTAACAGTAACTGTAGAGGCAAAAAAAAAAACCAAACAAAAAAACCCACCAAAAAAAACCCACCACACTAAAAAGATAAAGAACTGCTTTCCAGTGTTTTCTAGGTTTTTTCTCTCAATGTGATTAAGGAAGGTCTAGAAAACAGATCTTAACAATGAAGAAATATCTGACACTACCTAAAAACACCATTTGCTCCATTTTGTTTTAAATTAGCTTGTGTTTATTTGAAATACAGGAACAGTGTGAGTGATTCTGCAGCAGCCCTCAAGCTCATGTATAGGTCCTGCTGCATTTATTAGTACAGGTGTAGCTTAAAAAGGCAATTGTGGAAAGAGGACAGAAACACAGTCTTCTAATACTTCTAATAAGTACCAATCCACATACCAGACTCATACTAGAATAACTGGGATACAGATTCGTATTTATTATGAAGGATTAATCAGGATTAGAGTGGGATCTCTCAGAAGCCCACAGAGTAGCCTCTGCAAGTAGGAGTCCACCAACAGCATGCTTTGCTCTTCCCTTACTACCAAACTTCCACATGACTGTCAGTCCAATTTTTCTACCACAAGCAAACTACTTTGAAACTAAAAATGAACCTACAGATCATGGAACTGAACTGACATTGCAGTATTTCCCTTTCTTCTACTGCCTACCTTTACTACCTTCCTGAGGAGATTAGTCACCAAGCTGGAAGTGATTTAGGACAACTTGCTAACTTTCATGTCAAGCACAACTCCTGTCATTCTGATTATTTTGTATAAAATAATGCAACATAAATTTGCTGGGTACCCTCTCACCTCGCTGAAGAGGAGTCTAGTGACTCCTTTGAGTAGCTAAACTGTTCTATAATAAAAGTAAAATAAACTTCATTCAGTAAATACATGGTACTTTATAGTAAGATATAAAGATAGTCCATCATCAATCAAGCTCCAATACAAAAATTCACACCACTGAAGCAGAATTCAGCAAACACAAATTGGAATTGTTAGATGCAGAAGCACTAATTACATTATGATGATAAGTCACTTTTCACAGATGTGTAGTAGCAAATCTAAAACGGCACTTTCTACTTCACTAAAATATACATTATTACCACACAAGCAGTTCACTACAAATGAAAAGAAAAATAAATAAAGGTTTTAAAATGTGTGATCTTAAATTCAACTTTGAAGGGATAGATGCCTGAATAAAATGCATCTGCTCAATTATAAATCTTGAGAAAAATAGATCTAGTAAGAGCTATCTATGACAATACAGAATTTCAAATAACTGGTTAAAAACATGTATAACGAGACTAATCACAGTACTCTAGAAAGTAACATGTCTTTAACAGCAATCATCACAGTATGAAATCAACTCTGAGCTTATTACATTTGGCTGAATAATCTAAAATTGAAGAATTAAAAATAATTATTGATAAAAGATAAGACATAAAACCTCCCTAGCTGTTTGAATCTAAGAATATCAGGGGATGGAATGAATGTTGAATTTATGTTGTGGAAAATTGGTCCCAAGTTGGTTTTACACTTCATCAGAAAGCTCTTTTGTCTTGTATGCAAACAGTTAATGAAGCATACCAAAACTGCAACTTTTTTGCTAGCGCTGGTGTGGTAAGGCTCACAGCATATTCCATAGCTTGCAGAATATTTAAGAAACATTATAGATTTTTCATTTATTCTCCTTCGGTTATAATGCAGAATCCTAAAATTTTAAATAAGATTCCTTCTAGCATTTTCAAGTATTGTTATATCTAGCTTGCAGTTGCATATATAGTAGAACCTTTCATATGTAAAGCATTCATTTTTATTCCTTTACAGAGTATTTTCAAGAAAAGATGACAACACAGAAACAACTGGTGCCCTAAGAAATTTTAAGAATATATGGATTCTTAACTACCTCTCATGCTGGATGTATCATTGGTTTTGGAATCTTATAGATAAACCTTTCCCTCTCTCTTATATATATATATATATATAGTTTCAGCTGTTTTCATAGTTGGAAGCAAGAAATTAATTATTCCAAGTGTATAACAATTATACTATCATATCTTTTCTAGAGAAAGTGGGTAGGACAGCCTCTTTTATACCAAAACTGAAATAAACATATACAACAGCAAAGACTTTACAATATGTAAAGACACTTGTCTTTAAAAGGAGTTCCTTTCACACTGCAGTTTTATGATTTTTGCGTCAAGAATTTGTCTGCAGAATTATATCTGAGTATGGCAACCAGCTCCATTATCTCAACCATACACACTGTTACAATTAACTTTGGGAAATTAGTGGGGCTTACACAGCTGAACAAATGATTGGCAAACTCCAGTCAATCACCACATCGAAATAAAGTCTCAACTGCAAAGACAAACTGCATTAACGCTCTGCAGGAAGGGAACAAGCTGCCTAAAAATGGTGTAATACAGGAACTGAATGTATTTATTTACTCAAGAATCACCAAAGCTGTTTTATCTGTGGAATCCAGCCTTTTACCACTTGTCCTGTAAAGAAGCTCCCATCGGCAGACCAACATAGTAAAAGCTACTAACATAGATCATGCTGAATGCTCCAGCTTCATAAAATGGGGGCAAACTGTCTTCTGTCATACATCCTCATTAATTAAGCACATCAGTTAAGGGCACAAAGTAAAATTGTGAGCATCCCTTGCTAAAAATAAAAACCAAACTTTATCTGCTATTAAAATCCTACAGGAAGATGACTCCACCAGGTCCCAGATCAACAGGACAGGCTGGCTGGGGCACATTTCAAGAATTACTGGCATCACACCCATCCAATTTATAATATAATAGATTTTTTTGGCAGTCCAGTTACAGTTAGGACTGCTAAAGTTCATAACATTCCAATAAAAGAGTTAGATGCCTGTTCTTAGGCTTGGGTGCCACTGAAGTAGCATTGAGATAAAGAGATTAAATATGTAACAGACCTAAACCATCCTTCATAACAGTTTCATAGTAGATTCTCCATGTTTCTACAATATACAGTAGCTGACACCTTTATTATTATTATTTATCATGCCATAATATGATAAAATAAAAAGTCCTCTTAAGCTTTTGATAAACTTGCTATCTTTTTACTACACACTCATACTGTTTTACTTTGAGCAAAATGTTTCCACTCATCAGAGATTCTCCAAAGGTGGCCAGCCCAGAAGGATAACACCATGCACTCCAAAAATGTTTGGTGAAGTGTCATCTTACAGCAAGCCACTTCTGGCAGAGGCAATTGTACTCATATTCAAATTCGGATAGCAAACTTGTTGGACCTCATTATCTAAAAAAGCTGGGCTTGATTAGTGTTTTAATACTTATCTTTCAATAAAGCCCCGCTGCAGCAAGAAATGGAAGTGGTGATTCAGAAGACACCACTTGCTCCCTTTGAGTCCATACTGAGGAACTGCCCCAGCATGGTGTGAAGGGACATCATGCTGCTGGTGGTGCTGTCTTTCAGATGAGATGTAAAACCGAGTTCTGACAACTTACAGTCATTAAATATCCCATGGCACTTTTCACAGGAGTACATGTGTTAACCCATATGTCCTGGCTATATTCCAAATGCATAATTGCATTCTGCCTACCTAAATTCCCTACGCAGTTTCAGTAGCATGAAGTACTATTTATTCTTTCTCTCTTCTCTCCAACATCGCTCTTTAGCATTTATGCTTAGGTACAAGAAAATGCACAGATATACCACAATCTCTAACTTTTAGCTGGCTGACGTGAAAGAATTGAAGGCAACTCAGATCTTCAACACAATGGACAGGAAGAAAGAGAGTCCCCAGAATTCAAGGGCGGGGGGGGGTGGGGGTGGGTTGGGGGGGGGGGTGGGGTGGTGTGTGCATGGAGTGCCTAAGCTAGACAGAACAGAAATATCAAGGACAAAAAAAATCTCAGAACTGTTATCTTTCTCAGCCTGGGTCTTCAGTACACAGAAGTTTGGAAAAATACCTCCACTCCCCTAGGCTGTGCAGTCCCAGACCTTTGTAGACTTGTAAAGGGATTAGCAGGATTTTAAGACTGTATTTTGGGACTTAGATACTTAAACTGCCCTTAAACTGCCCACAAATTTCACTGCTGAAGACAGGCATCTAGTCTGTTAAGTTAGAAACAAAGAAAAGAGGCATTTCAAGGTCTATTTCTACATTTTATATTTTAAATAGTGTGTATGAAAAACATTGATAAAACACAGAAAGAGGACCTCGATGAGAACCCTGGAGTATGCCCAGGCTAATTATTGAACCACACAATCATTCCCTCTTTCTTTCCCAGTAAATGTGCTACTCAGTTCAACACAGTGGTGCCAATGCAGAGAGAGCAAAAAGTATTTAGAACTCAAACTTGTTTCCACGCTGCCAGTTAATGATTTCACAGGAGACGGGCAAACGACGTTTGAGTTACTGAGTCCATTTGAGTCCATATTTCCTTAGTGATGCTCTATGGACTAGACAACTAGTTCTGAGCTCACACCACCCAGTTTGGTGAAACTTCCAGTGGCTCCTTGCTTTGTGCCCATTGCCATGCATAAGCAAGGGTAGGTGCTGAATTTAGCCTTAACGAAGGGAGGATTACACCTGGTCCTTCGGCATAAAACAGGGCTTGCTCTACTTAGTGCAAAGTGAGGGCAATCTAGGGAAGATACAGTAATAAAATTCTCTGCTAACTAAATGGAATTATTCAGGGCCTTTCAGGTTAAAAAAAATCAAATATGTCTGAGCTTTCCTTCACTGCTTTCTGTGCTTAACTTCTTACTAGAAGATCCTACTTTTCAGATCCAGGTCTGAAAGTGGTCTATCCAAGTGTATTTGTTCTTCTAAAATACATGTGTTGACCATTTCTCATATTTTATTTTAATTCTGCCAGTTAAAGAATAAATACAGATAACATTAAGTCAGTCCTGCCCAGTTCTTCTTCTGGTACAGGACATACAGCCCGGTTATAAAGCATTTAGAACTAGATTGACTTAACTGAAATTTTCAGTGTAAGTGACCACCCGCCTCAGATTCCCTGTATAGTCAAACAATGGGCAGTCAGCTGTACATAGCAATTCGCATCTTCATTGGCAGTAATTGTCCATCAGGGATATCTATCTCCTTTTGAGCCCCGGACAACTGGATTCCAAACTTTAGCATCTCATGAAGTTAGATGGGTTAAACAAGGCTGATCCAAAACACCTTTTATTTTTCCCTTTTTTGGTGGTAGTAATCATTTTATTCCTATCATAAAAGCAGTATAATCAATTATGCAGGACAACTGAAGTGAGTTTCTGGGGTTTGGTGAAATTATCTGTACTCTCATCCGTAGTCTTACTCTGACCATTAACTCTAAATGGCTTTCAGTTGCATACTCAGTGAATCAAACAGATATTCGTGTAGGCAAAATTACCAGTTATAATCATATCACATGGCAGAGTCAAGTCAGAGAGATGCCACCTTCACATGAGGTTCAACTTTACTCACATCTCTTCTGAACAAATCTGCTGCCAGCTTTTTTTTCAACTATTAAATCCACTGTATCTAGGGGATTATTTTTTTTTAAGGACATATATTCAGGTCTTAATTATATTGATAAGCTCTCAAAAAACCCGAAAGAAGCACAAAAAAGCCTCCATATACTTTGTGAGCTTGACTGCATGAAATAAAGGCAGGCCTGATGGATGCTGAATTAATGTAAATGACATTTTGTAATATATGGCCCTGATTCTCCTTTCACTTATGCCACTGTAAATCTTGAAAAAAAAACCTTCTCCATGGATTTTCATAAACTTACTCTTCTCAAAAGATGATACAGCTGAGAATCAAATGTTCTTTATTTAAATACTGATTGTGCACTTAGGAAATTAGAACAATTGTGATGCATATACTGCAAATAAGTATAATTTTAAATATATATTAAATTCTGTGAGCTTATAGGCTTAGAGAGAATTCCAAGTAACAAGCTTGTCTGAAATGAAAACATGAATATTCCTAACAAAAGGGTTTTGCACTAGGATTAAAGGGCAGCAGGTCACTTGGAAGCCTTTGGAATATCTTGCATAAAAAGAGGTCATTTTAAATATATATATTTAAAAAAAAAACAAACTACACTTTAATTTCAAACAACAGATTGTGCTAAACTCACAATCCCCTTTCTTCTTCTCCCTCTGACATGCAAACACCTGACACACAAAGGGAGTCACATTCAGAAGGAGATTATGATGCAATGATCTCGTTGTGAATGTTGCATTATGGTTTCAGCATCGCTGTAAGAGCTCCCCTGGCACTTGTGCTTACAGCAATTTGAATTTCTCTGGCAGCTAGGTATGATTTGTGACAGATTTCAGCCTTGCTCTTCATTGAGGGAGTACACTAGCAAGTGCTTGAGGTATTTACCATGGAGATTGGAAAGAAGAAAATCTAAAGAGGAACATTTGAGGTAGCTTTTTTTTTTCTTTTCTTTTCTCTTTCTTTTTTAAAACATTGATAATTTTTTTTAGCAGTTGTTAAGTTATCCAAATCTTATTTTTTTTCCACAGCATCATTTTGTGCTTCCTAGGAAAAGTTGTCTCTACGCTTTCCTATTTGAAGGATTATTCCATTCATCATGGTAGTGAAACACTGTTAATTTTATTTATTATTATGAATGCATATATCACTACCCAAATGCTCCATGTAGAGTGCAAAGAATCTTTCAATTGATTGTGAAGACTCTTTCAATTGGTTGTACTGTAGTTTGTGGCATGAGTGGAGAGAAGTTTGTCTATACATTCTTTACACATGAATTACACACGTAAACTTCTTCACATGGTTTGGAAAACCTTAAGCTGACAAAGCACAATTATTTTTATCCTGGAAAATACCTTAAACTCTTTTGAAAAAGTAGGGTCAGTGGCAGGTTAACTGTTTGGCACTGGATCCCCCAAAAGTCTGCTGAGCCACAGCCTCTGCATTTAGGGCAGACTAACTAGTTCCCAAAGCTGACCCGCAAAGATTGTTCTCAGCATCTCTTGTGCCAGAAAAGCAGTAATAAGCATCTGTATGCAAAGTTTCTCTAAAACTTTCTTGGTTTGCAGACTAAAATCTTATCCTGATTCCTTCCTCATTCCCATATGTAAGTACTGGAGGTAGTCCCTAGAGAATACAGACAGCTCCATAGAAAAGGCTGCCCGCTGAGCACAAGCATTCAGGGAACAATGACAACACGCTGGCTGGCTTTGGCATGAACTGATGAATGAGAAGTTTAGTAGGGAGATATTGCAGAGCCTACAAAGAGAAAACCTGCATTTAACAAAGGATTGAGGTTGACTGCATTTAGACTAATAAAGTTTGTACCTCATCCAGTAGAATGGATCCAAACTTCCATTCACATGTAAAAATAGCCTATCGATTAAAGCATATTTCTTCCTCTTTGGCCCTGTTTTTCAATTATTTTATTTGAGACAATAAGTTCGGCAAGTTCTTTTGTTAACACAGTTCCTGTTATTTTAAAAGCAACAGATTTTATGGCCCATGGTTATCATCTGATACTTAAAATATGTACACAAAAGAATGCATAGGAGATGTCAGGTGCACCCTTGGGAGGATAAGAATGTCCACATGGTCCCAGGTCTTCTACAAGTAGCAGTTTCTGTATGAATGGGTGAGAAATGTTCTTTCTTATTTGCAGGTGTTCTATATATCAAAAGGTACAGTGTAAGACATGATTTAATGATTAACCCTCTGATCTGCCAAGCATCAACTCAGGGTTCCAAATATGAGAACCACATCTAAAAAAAAAAAAAATATTGCATTTTACTAAATTCAGCTTTTTTACTAAATGCTGACTTTTTTGAAGATTCCCCATCCTAAATAAAAAAAAAATACATACTTGTACTTCAACTATAGGATTTATATACAAAGACAGGATCTTAAGTATGTTTTTGTAACTATGCAAGAATTTTTTAATTTATTTAGTTCATTTTTAAATATTGTATACACTCAGTCTTTAGAAATTAGTGAAACACTGCAGATTTTGTCTATTTGATTTAGAAAATACCACTGTACAACTGGCATACAATGGGTTTGTTAGTGATCGCTAACTGAAAAAGTGCAGCTGTAACACATATTACATAAAATTTCAAACAGAAAAGAAAACCATAATACGTTGTAGTGATTTAGCAGCATCTATCCTTAAAAATACGTACTTCAATTGTATTTTTAATAAACAATTTTAAGAAAGAAAGTAATAAACTAACAAACATGACCAACTTTGAAAACTAAATGGAATTAAATAGAATATGTGGATTTATTTGACCTATCAATCGATCACGGTTTCATTTTTTAATATGACTATCTCCTACAAATATAAATGTCATAGACACAGGCTGTTGAAGAACTGTTCAGTGTGAAGGCAGTTTAAAGAAAAATAAAGATTATATAAGGGATTAGAAATAAAATGTAGAAAATACATAACTAGTTCCTTTTCTAAATTAAGATCACCAGTCTATTTAGAGAGATGGAAGTGAAAAAGATCATTAATATATGAGAATACGTAACAGTACGTTTGGCACAACTGTTAGTCCTTCTCACTACACAAGAATGTGAAAATATTCCATGAAACTGAGATACAACATATCAGCACATATCACTTTCTGGAACAAACTAAATTACTTGTTTTAAAAATATTTATAGTCATACAGATGGAAATAATTGAGAACAACAGTTTGTTTAAACCAGAACCTATCACTTAGTGCAGTACTGGGGAAAAGCCCTCATTACATTAAATATAAGAAACAATTATATGATATTAAAACCTTCTCATTTTAGATTATAAATACTCGCTGACTGATGAAGACTAGTCAGGAACTATTCATGCACAGAAGATGATTCTATATCTGCCCATTGTCAGTTTCTTGAACTTTCCTCTGACGAGTGCTGTGATTGATAGGACACTATGACAAATTTACCACAAGTCCACTCCAAAGTGGAAATACTATGTCATGCTGATACTTGAGCAACTGTCATAACTGAGGAATGCTTTATAGTATTTATACTGACACCACAAAAATGCCATTATTATAAGGATATATCTTCTTAACATTTTGGTTCAAAACTTGAAATATTTTGATTCTATTGCTACTGTGCATTAAGAAAAGTACTCTTTACTAAAATTGATATATACAAATGGTACATACAAGATACATTTATATTTTTTATTCATGTATAACTAGTCATTCATATTCATATTAAATGTATATTTGTCTATTGATATGAATATAGAAAGCCTATAAACAAATATACTAATTTATTGGAACATGTTTGTCTATACAAAAGATTAATGACCAGAAAAATAATAAATTCATGCAAGATTTATCAAATACTTGAAATAAATCATAAATTACATTTGAGGGACAGAAAAAAACATTAAAACAAAATAGAAACTGTTTCTGTATACAGAGTACTAATTAAGCCAAAGTATTTAAATATAGTAATTGTACTCTCCTCTTTCTCTCACTCTCTTTTTTTTCTTAAACTTTAAAGAGAAAGAGCTACTGACTTATTCATTTCAGTTAGCAAGAAAATTCTCAACTTCCTTGGGTGCTTAAGTGCAAGAATATTTTAGACCTCATCTTTGCATATTACTTTATCTTTCAGTGGTAATTAACAGAGTCTTAATCTGGCTAATGTTAATGACCACTGTTCTTTCTTTAAATCCCAGTTAAACCAAGCTTATTAAGGGCCAATTAAAGGAAGTCTTATGTGATCTGAATAACACTAAGAACAATTTTTAACAGCTATAACTCTTTATTTTGGATTATGATTGTGGAAAAAAAACCCTTCACATTATGGCCTTTGTCTAGTTTAAAATAAACTGTCAATGGCTGTTGCGAAGGATGGGGAATCTTCAAAAAAGTCAGAAATATAGCTGAATTTGGTAAAATGCACATTAAAAAAAAAAAAAAAAAGCTATATACTACTCTCAGCACTCCTTCCCATAAAAAGGTAATATATTACTAATTTCCACTTCATTTTTCATAATGTCGCAGCACAAAAATGGAACAACACTTTGCAATAACATTCGAAGTGCTAACAACACAACCCAAATCTGTATTAACTGAGTTCCCTGGACTAAATAAAGAAAACCTTGATCATCATTTGAATAGGAAATGGAACATTTCTACCTAAATAAGAAAGATTTAATAGGGCTTTTTAGTTGGGGGACAGGTAGGTAGTTTTCTCACTGCTTAACTGAATACAATTTTCAACTATGGACTTTTGAAAAAGCTTGTTGGTTCCATTTATGTCTAGGCTGATCCTTCCACAGATGCATTGTTATAAATTACATTCTACTATTTCTTACATATCTAAGATTTCACTTATTGCTTAATTTCACCATTACTTCCCTTTCATCTGGATGGAAGCAGTAACACAATCTGACTATTGCCTCTAGCTATTAAACAAAATATTACTCTTACCACTACTACCTAAAGCCTAAACACCCTAGGGCTGACCTCCGCTGCAAGTCACTGCAAGACAGGTGCTCTGCAGTATCTGCAGCACACAACAGACCTAACTCCATGGTGACAACTCTTAAAATTCTGCAGCAGCAGCCACAAAATCCATGGCAACATTAATTCATTATTGTCTCTAAAATACTCTTCATCCCCACTTTCCCACTCCCGCACAAACATACTCAGCCCTGACTCATAGCAGAGAATATCACTGACAAAAAAATGATGGTTATTTTTAACAATAAATCCTGAATTATTTTTCTCTGTGCTCCCAAGATAATTTGGCTATAACAACCCTTGCCCTCTAAAAGAGCTCTGCATAAATCATCTTTCTATCCTGATACCAGCACAGAAGAAAACTTGCATCTGGACTCTCCAGCTTTCCGTGCCCCGCTTTTTCCGCTCTCTCAGGCTATTGAGTTTGCTTGAGTCTCATTCAGTTTTCCATGTCTGTGGTTATGAGCTGGACATCAGCTTTAACTTTTTGTGTCCTTGTTCCTGGCTCCATGAGACAATACAGCTGTATTACAGCTGTGAACATGATTATGAAAACAAAACAAAATCCCTTTCAAAATCAAAAGCTGCACTTTGCAGAAACTTACGTGGCTACGAAAGTATCAGGCTGTGCTCTGCACACCTCATCTGATAAACCAACGTCTGTCAGGACCACTACTGCAATAGGAAAATACACTGTTTTTCCAAAATAATTATCAAGGGATGACGAGGGAGACCAAGGGAAAACAGAACACTGAAAAACTGTATCTTGCCACAGCAAAACAGGAAGAGGGTGGTGACATCATAAAGGAGTATTCCAGTACTGAAAAAGGGGTTGGCATGTCAGAGACAAAAATTCAGTTCTAGGTGAGGTCACATCTATAATACTGGCCATGAAAAAATTTGGAAAATACAAATAAAGTAAGTGTAATGTCATCCCCAGTCATTCGTATTTGCTAATTTGGCAAATCAGCTTTTCCATGCAAAGATAAACAAAAGACAGATGACCCAGAGTCTTAGCCTGTCCTGTGTACATCTCCATGCAACCCCTGTGATAAAAGCAGTAAGACAGAAGAGCTTGCCAGTCACAAAACAAAAGGAGAAGTATATTCAGATATATATTTTTTTTAATTACAGATCTGTTTAAAAACACAATTTCACAGCTGAAGGTTTCAAGGGGCCGGGGGGGGGGGGGAGGAGAAGCCTGGCATTCTCCTGTTATAACAACTGGAGAAGCTTGCAGGACTTCCAGCATGTTCCAGGTATGGACTGTTTGCATGTCATTGCACATGGGGATCTGGACAAATGAGATGACACCAATAAAGGCCTGAAATTCCCTCCACACATCTCATTTTTTTAAAGTCTTTCCACTGTGTTGTCCTGAAGGAACAGTTAAGTGGCTGTGGAGGACAGACAGAAAGGGAAAGCTCCAGTTTCTTTAAGAGGCCAGGAAGAGCTTGTGATATTGAAAGGAACAAGGATCTCCTTGGTCCCAGAAAACAAGGTAAGCTACAGAACTGTAGCAAACTGTATACACACCCAGTTGTCAATTTCCCAGAGTATTTAAATACTATCTCAGAAAATGCATGGACTGCAATACATTATTCTTTGCCACGTTTATAACACCTGGCTAGCACTGCTGCACCAACAAGTCTAACCATAGTTAAGCTGATTCCTACAGGGCCACTTATCTGCATTCTGTAGGATGATCCTCAGCATCTACTCAGTATCAGAACTGAGGTAGCTCCTTACTCAAGTCCTAGCTCAGCTCTGGCCATCCAGGCTGGCTTTGTGCAGAACCAGAAATTATATATGCTTGGTAATAGGGACCATGGTGCGCAGATACCTGACTGGGGTCTGCACACAGCCAGGGTGGTCTCATCAAGTTTTAGTGATTAAGCTCCAAGTCATCATAAACTGACTACTTGGCAGTTCTTGAAGGAACGCAGTACCAAATGGCATAATACTTTACCCAAAAGTGACAGAGCATGTTTTGGAGAGCACTACACAAAAAGATAAATTCTGCTGTTGGCATCCATGGCATCATTACTTGATAAACCATGTTTGTGGATAAATAAAAAATTACCTGCCTTCTCCTTCATATAAAGAAATTACTGCTTAATCTGATCTGCATATAAAACCAGTTGGAAGATCCTATATATTTGCAACAGTCTTGATGTGGTACATCCTTGGAAACAAAGTGAATGGGGACTCCTAAGCGAGAATGAACCATATAAATACTCCATGGATTCCAAAACGATGGATATTAGTTTCTCAATCATTAAGAAAAATGTTGGACCTTATGTAATAAAAGTGTCTGCAAAGGAGAAAAGAACCAAGCAATTTAGGGGAGGAGAACAGAGATTTAATATACAACTATCCTGGACACAAGGTTTGTGAAATTGCCTTAAAAAGATGTCTAATGAAGGTTTTTGGTGAGTTCTTCAGAGCAGACAGAAGATATGATATCCATAGTATCACTCACCTTCACCCCATGGGGTCAAAAACTAGATTAAGACCTTCAGTTAATAGGTGGAAAAGACATGGATTTTTCTTTCAAAAACTCTCCATCACTTATTCTTCCTGACTTTCCAGTTGCTGATTAAAAGTCTTGGCTAGGTCTTTTTCTGTCCAGATTTTTTATCTGTCTGCTTCATGACTCTCCCTCCATGCAACTGGAGCATGGGAACCAGAACCAGAGATGTCAGGTTGGCTTTTTTTTTCTTAAGTACACCTTAGGAGTGACTGAACAATTACTATTGGAGTCATGAAGGATTTTTTTCCCTTTGGAGCTAATGGATTTTAAAGCATCTTGGAGTTTTAGTTCAATTGACAGGAAAATTTGGAAGTAATGGAAAGCCCTAGCTATTCCTTCTTAGCTTTGGAGGACTGCTAGTAAGCACATCACAACAGTGAATGAAATAGAATTTTGCTGGCAAGCTTTTGCATCTGAAAAAAGCACACAGTACACACATCTCCCTTTGGTAACTTTTGCCTTGCTGTAGGAAGGAAGGAGAGAGGCATAATCAAAGACTTTGAAAAGAAGAACTGAATCCTAGAACAAACTGAATCCTACAAACTTTATTCCACCCTCTGGTGGGCCTTCGTAGCTGCGGCATCTGGGAAGATTTTCATTGTTTATGAAGCTTTACAGTGTTAAGTTAATGAAACTGCAGCCTGCTGCTTAAATGCATCCCTGTGTCTGTCTTTGTTCACTTGAGCATCCTAATCAAGTGTCCATTTAAATAGACTGGTGGCATTTTGGGATGCCAACCAATCACACTAAGATGAAATCTTCCGTTGTGGAGTAAAACCAGTTAGCTGTATAGATAAAGTATTCATATACAAGAAATAGTACTGGCTAAACTCCTATCTATGACTCACTTCAAACTTAGTATACTTCATAGCAGAAGATGAATTCTAGTGCTCCACAGAAGTAATCAGATACAGAGAGAGGGGAAACAAACCACATAATAAACACTCAATACCTAACTTAATGCCTGATTTTTTGTCATCTAATTCTAAATACTAGCTTTAGAGAAGGAGACATGCTAGAAAATTAATATCATAGGTAATCTATAGACCACTTTTGGCTAATTTAAAGCTCCAATGTGTGTTTGTTTTCTGTATAAATTTCTTTCTTATTATTCTCAATAAGATACTCTCAGCACGATAAAAAGAAGGACATTACCAGCAGCGTTTTCAATCATGGGAGCTATATATTCAAGAGCAATCAATAAAAACCACACAGGGCCTGACAAACAACTAGTCAAAGGAATAATTTTTCTCAGATACTTAGCAGTATCCTTTTAAAGTAATTGCTTTTGGTCAATGTTACCCGTTATCATTTGGTCTGCTCTTTTTCCAAAACAGAAAGAATGTAATTTCCATTAATGATTTCAGCTGTCTACGTAGATTTTCAAAGTGCATACTCCACAAAAAAAAAAAAAAAAAAAAAAAAAAAGGGAGGATTTTTGTTTCAACTTCAATCAACCAACAAAGTACCCTAAAATGTTATAGAACAGGCAGTGTCATACCATCTGAGCCAAAAGGTAATTTTAAAGAAAATAATTAGAGAATATAAGATATTGTCTGCCCTTCCTTTCACTCCACACAAAACTGTTAACTCCAATAAAGACAAATAGTAATGACATACTTTGGCCCGGTCATGCACGCTAGAAAACAGTATTAGCAGACAAATATGCCCAAAATGCCACCTAAAATAATGAAAAGAACATTGATTCATTATTATAGCTTGTTTTAGGAAATTTAAGGAAAATCTCACTACTAAACCCCTTGTGTTGCCTAACCCTGCCTGTGACAGCAGGGAAGTTGTCGCCTTGTGCCAACTGATCATTTAAAGACGTCCACAAGATACTGCAAATACCCAGCATAATCTGTAAGTGTACAGCTGGGATACCAAATTAGATTAAGAAAGGCAAAGAATCTTTTCTGTTGTAGTAAGGCCTCAGAAACTGTCTAGTTACACTTTGTACTAAATGTTCTGGCATGCTGCCAAGGCACTTCCAAACATTTCTGAGTTCACTTTTCCACAGAACTCTTTTAAAAATCAATTAGTAGTGAAAGTCTTTCAAATGCAAGTGTTTTAAAATGTCAAGCCTGTATTTCTTTTTTTTTTCCCTTGTGCATCAATGGCAGTATTTTGAAACCTTTATATTAAATTGATCATATTCTCTAATTAAGCCTATGAAGAGAACAATATGTGCAGGCAGGTTAAAATGCATATAACAAAAGGTTCATTCTTCAGAAAAAAATAAATAAATAGGGTTGAGAGAGATGCTGTAATTTTCTTAAACAAAGATGCCCAAGACATTTGTATTGATTTCAGGGTGATAAATGTTCTCATCATTACAAGGCAACTGTAGAAGAAATGAATACTCTACTTAGAAATTCCTGGATTGGGTTATTTTAAAAGTATACTGCATAAGTATTTTAGATTTTTAATTATAAGTACTGGAAAGAGTAAAAAAAATCAAATAGAGGCTACTTTAAGTATTCATCAAAATTCAAAAGTAAGATAAAAAATAAAACTAAGAACACCATTAGCAGGGCTTTCTGATGATCAGGAAAAACATAATCTTTAAGGAATGTAACTTCTCAGTGGACTTTGTAGCCCAATGAAGCATACATCTTGGTCTTGGTGTTATGTATATTTTGGATGATACCTCTACTGTATATTTTGTCCCTATGTCACATAATCCGTTTGCTGTATTTCATTCAGCTAAGTGCCCAAAAGTTTACACAGATAGCAATTGATTGAAATCAGTTCTTTATGTGTAACACATTTATATTAATTGGTTTGTCCTTTCAAGTTGTGTTTATCTCTTCATTTCCATCACAGTTTCAAAGGTCACTCAGTTCCATTTATAAATCCAACATGACAGAGATTAGTAAAAGAAAAAAAGGAACAACTAAATGAATGCATCATCACACAATCACACATCTCACAATTCATTTATCATATTAATAAATAATGCTGTCAAATGCTTACTGCTAAGTTTGTTTGCTATCATCAAAATATTTCTGTCAAGATAACTTAATCAGCCCTGTTTATATACTGAGCTAATTATAAGCTACAAAATATTGAGGATATTAAGCACATTAAACATTTGTCCCCTTGATCCAAGACTAAAACCTGAAAAGTTTAGTGTTTGTGATGTTTTTTTAAAATCCCTCCATAGTTGTCTAACAATAACGTTCATCCATTTATATCTCCATCTAGGCAGTGCACTCTCTTCTGATTTCTGAGATGAGGCAGTATTATGAAATCTGAGAAGATGAGATGTGAGAATGAAGTTGCTAACAAACAAGGGTGTTCTATTAAGAAGGCTTTGGGGGGTGAAAACTGCAGTGACAGAGAAACTCTTTTTTGTCTAAAAATAGATATGACACCCCAAAGTTCAAAATGCCTTAACTATAGACATCTAAGCTATTCTGGAGTAGGTCTCTTCTCTTGTAAAAGGCAAGCCTCACTCTGAAGTGAAGCAAAATTAATTATAAACCCATAATTTTTCTTTCTGTGACTAGGAATTGCCATCCTGCCATAGTGTAGTTAAAGAAATAAATCTGAAAACATTCAAATTTAATGTAAACCTAAATGACTACAAGTCATGGAAAGAGCTGCTACCTGTGTATTAAAGAACCCTTTTTGAAGGAAGCTTTGTCTAAAATCTCCCTAGAGAAAATTTTGCAGTTTTAGAAAAAATTTTCTGCAGTTTGGATCTTCAGTTTCAATGAAAGTCAATGGCAGTGGCAGCATCAAGGTCTGCAGTGCTCCATATTGATATGAAAGTACTTAATCTCCCAAAAAAAAAAAAAAAAAAAAAAAGGCATTATGGGGCTTTCCTCTTCTAAAGAGACAGTTGTATACAGATTTTGCCACTGACAGGCACATCAGAGAGCAAGAAAGAGTCAAAATGAACAGGGAAAAACTCACATTTTGCAGCAGTGAAGAGATCAAAAGAGGTTACTTCTTCCTGCTGCCATCCCAGGCATCTCCCTGGACAGCTGGTCCCACCAGCCTGAAATACCTGCCTCCTTCACAATAGCCTACAAAATCTCATGCTGGGAAATGCCAAAGTGTTCTTATTGCAGAGATTGCCTTCCTCTCTTTGATCAGCCAGAAAAAGATGGGAGATGATCACCTCCATCACTAGGAACAGTCATGAAAGCACCAAATACTGTCATTTATTAGGAGTTTTTTTTAGAGTGACAGGGAAGGAAAAACCAGAAAGAAGATGTGAATTTGAATACCCAGGGGCCTGAAGCAAAGACAATAGCCTGACCAGGTTTTTCTTTATGTAAGTAGTTCTAGGCATTGTAGGTGATTTTGGTAAAAGTTCTGCAATGGAAATATATAAGAGGAAAACCAGGCCATAGCGCAATACTGTTTTTATATAAAACTGGTGCCATTTTGGTCAGAATTATTAAAAAATAACACACTCGTATGCATTTTGCACAGAACATTGTTTTCTAATAATACATTACACAGAATCACAGAATGGTTGGGGTTGGAAGGGATCTCTGAGATCATCTAGTTTAACCTACTGCTAAAGAAGGGTCACCTACAGCAGGTTACACAGGATCGTGTCCAGGTGGGTTTCGAATGTCTCCAGAGAAGGAGACTGCACAGCCTCTCTGGGCAGCCTGTTCCAGTGCTCTGTCACCCTCAAAGACAAGAATAATATTGATGACCCAATATAATGCGTAGTGTTCTCAGAATGGTCACAGATTAAAAGTACAATTAAACCCTTTCTCCAAATCCTAATAAAGCAATCCTTAAGTCTCTGAGAAAAAACAATATTGATGACCCAATATAATGCGTAGTGTTCTCAGAATGGTCACAGGATTAAAAGTACAACTAAACCCTTTCTCCAAATCCTAATAAAGCAATCCTTAAGTCTCAGAGAAAAAAATATTTTTTAAAAATCCAAAATTTTTGAAAGCTCATCAGCCCATTGTGCCTTGATCCTCTGAAGAAAAAAAACACTATCTATGGTCTTTTTCTTTCTTTTTCTATCCCCTATGCAGATTACAGGCCCCTAGCCCACAAATGACCCCAAGGAAGTAAGTACACTCCTTGGCTGAACAATTTATCAACAGCTTGAAGTGACAGGAATAGTGATTCAATCCTGCATTTCAGCATATCAGATGTAGGCCACATTCCTCAGTCTGCAGAACCAGAGAGGAAAAAAAGTCCCTGTCGCATTTGCCCTTTCATAGAGATGGAAATATTATTAGAAAGGACATAAACAGACTAATTAAATCACAGCAGTATGGCTGAGATGACAGCTGGTACAGCGTGTGACTGAGCCGATCCATATCTGTGAGCAGGAGGCACTTCACTTCCAATCCATTCGCTATTAGGTGCTCTCAGGCTTGCTGTGCAGACATTAAATAATAACATATCATTTCCAAGGCTAAAATGATTCAAAGAAATAAAAAAGGGATTCTAACCAAGAAGCCTTTTGTGCAACAGAAAAGAAAAAAAAAGGGGTGGGTGGGGTGGGGGAGAAAAAATAATCATTTACCATGCAGTTCTGTTTTTGAGATAAAGATGTAATAATGCTATTACCTTTCATCAGCAGGATCCTTGAAAATCAACACTCTTTGCTTATCATGCTGTGAAATACAAATAGAGCTAAAGGCATGGTCCACAAGGCACTGCTGCAGCTATATTAACTAACAGATCTGCCCTTTGTGAAAGAAACCGTATCCGTTTCATTAGTGCAGACTCTAATTCAAAACTGTTGAAAATGAACTGCACATACTGTTTTAATAACAACATTCCTAGTCGTTATCAAACTAGTAATTCTCTCAGCACTGAATAAATGCAAGGGTCTGCATCTCGATTATGGCCTGCTGTTAAAGAAAACCATGTTAAAATCCTTTCTGTTCCCTCCTGTCTGGTCCATCAAGTATTCCCATTGTCTCCATCTTCACTGTCAAAAATACACATGGATTTTTTCAAGGTACTGCCAATTGTATTTTATGTTATTCAGCTTTCTTTTTTCAGGCATGTTGATCAGTTAATATGTGATTAAGACACTCAGAGGATCAGTTGTGCAACAGCTGCCTTCTCTCACCTCTCCAGAGTCACAGGGCGGCACTTTACAGGAGCATCAACTCCAAGCGCTTCTGTTTTTTAATGCAAAAAGAGAAAGGGCTAGCTTCAATGAAATGGCTAAATTGCTTCTGCAACCTAAAAGACTGTATGAAGCTGGGCAAAACCTGGATTTTTCAGAGGTCGTGAAGCTTTCTCCTTGCCTTGAACAGAAAAGTTATACAGGTCTTACAGTACCTTCTCCTGACCACAGCCTTTATTCTACATTTTAAAAAATATCAAATAATACCCTCTCAAGTATAGCTAAGAAGAAGATGATCAATACACCACCAAAAAAATATGTAAAAAATTAACACTTGGTTTTCTACAGAAATACATAGTCCTGTGGTTCTAATATTTGAGTATTCAGACACAAACTGGACTGGCAGTCAAGATTGGGCCACAAATGGAAAATCTGATGTCTTTATCTGACTGATGTAACCTAAGAGCATGCTCGGTGCCTCACCTGTATTGTCACATGATGAGCTTAAAGAATTAAGTAGAAATTCTGACCTCTAGTATAAACTGCCTCCCTCTCCACAGGACTGTATTCTTCCCTTGCTGGCCTGTCCCCTCCTTCTTCTGCACACATTACTTCTTCTCATATAAAAGATGAAGTTATTTCACCTTCTGATTTTTTGCAGCAATAGAGCTTTCATTTATCTCCTTCATCACACAGATGTGCTAATGGGTTTCCTGATCATAAAAAGTTGAAGTTCTAAGACTTGAATGCAAACTTTGAGGCAAGGGCAATGTATCTACACAAAGGTCTCGCTGACATTGTTGATGGGAAAAGGCCTATAAAATGGTGTTTTTAAGAACTGTCACAGCATGCAAATTTCTACATGCACAGAGTCACTTTTAGAAAATTTCTTACAGCAGATACCTGACTTAGGCCCTATGTTTGCCTTTCCCCATTACCTGGAGAAGTTCCAGAAGTTCTGTCTTGAAATACAGATGCAGGCAGGCATCATACAAGTGCCTCAGTCTCCAGAAAGACTTCCCCCCTGCCCCCACGATATCCTGATTAAACAAAACCCTCCAGGATTTATCTTTATCAAGTTACCTTTCAGCACAAAATGAGATGTTGCCTAGTTCACATCATTCTGGAACAGACACACCACAGTAAGAAAAGGATGCACTTTTCTAATTCTTTTCCAAAATAGAAAGATATTTTTTTTGTCCTTTGTGCTATATATGAATGAGAACAGTAATTCTATACTTCTTCAGTGTCTATGAGACTATATAGAAAATAGTTCTGATGTAGAATATAGCATATTTACATGTCTATAACACAGGAAAGATACATACTTTCATGACGATAATTCAATTCACATGTGAGAGAGATGTTCATTTGTCATGTATTCTGCCACAGACATTATTTTCTAAAATTGAACTAATTATCATCGTTTAGTGTTTTCTTTTAAAAATGTAACTTCTAAGTAATATTTCTGAAAGATGATCCTATAGACCATCACAAATACTTAGCAAAATAAGGTGTGTATAAAGCATTTCTTAATATAGAATATCCACATATCATGTTTATTTACTGCCCATAACAAATAGCAATGAAACAAAACTGCATAAAAGCTTAACAATTTCATTATTTTCATACAAGGAAAATGGCCATAAGAATAAAGTGTGCATTTTGAAAATAAAAAAAAAAAAATGTATCAAAGATTGAATTATCCAACTGTTTATCCAATTAGGATTATCTTGCACGGAACAGGAAAATAGCCTTTTTTTTTTTTTTTTTTTAACTTGCTGACAAGATAGACTTAATCATTTAGATTTTTTAATGAACTTGATACAGCTTCATAGCAGGCCCAGAGCACAAAAATCACACAGGAAGCTTTTGCTTCTGCAGTTTTAGAAGCCTGTTGTCTCAGTATGTCTTATGTAGGTAAAATCAGCTTTTTCAGAAGTGATATAACTAATACAATCAGAAAAAAAGTGTGAGTACATTCATATCTAAATAATTTTCTGGGTTAGTACCTAGACTTCTCACCTGCTGGTTTTGAAAAGTAGATTTTATATTTTTTTCTTTCCCATTTCACTGTGTCTCAAGCACCGTTTTGCCATTACTGTGTCTTGGAAAAGACCTGTTAACTCCTTCAAATCTTATTCCAGCAAACATTAATTGCACATATTGAGGGTGAGATTCATTCACTTAACTTTATTTATGTAACTACAACTCAGTAGTAGTACAACTGAGCACTTGTAAGCTGCAAATTATCTGGCCTAGTTTTGCCACCTACTTTAGGATGGGATGGATCACCCCTACAATTGCCTATTTCTGCCTGTTGAGTCCAAGGTGACTAACTTCGATGCAAATGTCTACATTTGTTCCAGCGAATCCCACAGTGAGGATTTAATCTAGATGAGGGACTCATCATTATAACACAACTGACTGTCCAAGATGAGATGCTGAATCTTTGCTAATAATTCCCTTAATTTACTAACTAATGTTCAGATCATAGCCTCCAATTCCTTGCCTTGTTTAGCAAATTTAACAATCACAATTAAAGGCTAGGGAAGCAGATCTGGAGAAATTATATTCTTTATTGACAGACTAACACTACATTTTAGCTATGAAAATCCAAGATATTTTTTTTCCCATGCCATCATAAAGACAAGTACAATTCCAAAACAAAATTTAGTGACCTGATTATAAAAAAAATATCTTTTCTGGTTTTCTATGCATTCCCAAAGCGCAATTTTAAAAAAGCATTGCTTTAGCTTGAAATACGATGTACTCAACATAGCACATTTGTCCTTAAGGCTGTATGATTATGCCTTTGCTAGCACCCAGACAACGCTTTTCATCCACAGATCTCAAAGAAGTTTACAAAAGTAGATATATGTCACTGACAAGCATTTGTCTAAGATGCCATGATGTCAGTGTTGCATACACAGCCTTGTCGTTAAAAGAAGTGTTAAGTATCATACTATAAACACCAACACACTGCAAATAATCCTTCTGGTCTGAAGTTAATGTTTATCTTATTTTCATTTTTGCAAAAAAGGGAGAACATCCATCCACCTAGGAATATAAAAATTCACTTTATGCTAAGAGAAAAATACATATTGATAAAAATACTAAAGGAGAAAAAAATAGTGTTTAATCTGTTAAACAACAGAAAAATTCTTATGAACTAGTGATACTGTCATTGAACTGGAGAGCATTTGAGTACAAGCTTGCTCTGCCTTTTCACCCTATGATTTGGAATCTGCTCACAGTACTGCCAGCTTAACCAAAAAGGATTAACTCTCATATCCAACTGAGAACACAGATAATTCTCAGTAATTGGTAAAAAATGAAGATGAATGGGGCTGAGAGATAAGGAGCAATTAGCTCATCAGCAGTTACAGCTGTGCACTCAATCCGGATCCATCTCTTGAGTCTCGGCCCCTTTTAAAGAACCCAAGCAGAATAAGCACAGGACACCCCCTCCCAAAAAATTGCTGTACCTGCCCATCATTCCTCTCTCTTCCATTTCATTTCTGTGCTATACAAAGACACCTGTCATAGCATTCTGTGTAAATTACTACCTCTCCCAGGACCTGTATCTACAGCCAATCTTCTTTTACACTTTAAAAAAAAAAAAAAAAGAAAAAAGAAAAAAAAACCCAAACCCAGAAACCAAATGACTACTGTAGACACTCTTAAGTTCCCTGTCAATCGTTTCATTATAGCAGCATCATCTGTTTGAAAATATAAGCAATTCCCTCATCTAATTATAGGGAGGATTTGAGGTTCATTAACATTGCCAAGGCAGAGAATCAGATGTGCAACTGCAGAGCTGTGCTCAGTGGCCTGCATTCTCTGTTTCCTTTTATTTGCTTTTTCAAGGTCTCCAAGACTTTTTCCTGAAACCATAAAAGTAATCCTTTCCTTCAAAATAGACATGTGTGTTTAGAAAAAGGAAATGACTGCATTTTGTACTGTTCTATTATTGGGCAAGGTCATTGGAGAAAAATAATTTCACCTTAATCATTTTATCTCTGATTCTGGATGAAAAAAAAGAATAATAGTATGCAAGCAATCATTACTTTTGAACAACAGATCACAGGAAACCTTCCATTTGTCTCATAATTTTAAATACTGCAAGGTAATGCAGATGAATAGGAAACCTAACATGCCAAGAAAACCTCTTAATTTTCAACACATTTTGTGGTTGTTTATGGATTAACATGCTCGCCAAGTGTAAAATGTTGCCTTGTATTTCCTAACTGTGTTTAGAAACTGAGAACACCAAAGTCTTCATGATTGCTTCACTTCCTTAAAGATATAATAGCATTATTTTTTTTGTATGAATTTAGTTTAAACAATGACATTTTCTTGGGACATCTGTTTTGAGATCACATTTTGAATAGATATGAACTCATTTCCTACTAAGCAAGTAATTTACTATTGTTGATAGTTGTTTACAAGTTTTATGAGTCAGATTGTAGCAAGTGGCAAAGGTCTTTACAAATCCTTTGAGTATTCCCTAATGTGTATGCGTAGTGTTTTCATTATATAAAATGTTCGGGAAGCAAAAGTATACGGACTGTTCTTCACTTCCTACCAAGTTATAGATAGCAAAGCCTAGCTCACAGAAATAGCTTTAAACATACTTACTTTCAAAGACTTCTCTCTTTTCCTGCTGCAAGTTAATGAAGTATGATAGCAGGGCGGTAAATACTTAAGCAGCAAGGAAATAATTGAGCTGCTCTACCTATCCATGGCTTCAGAGCATAAGATGGTAAATATGCAACTGCTCTTAATATCATCCTAAGACGTTAATATGACACAGAGTAGAACCTCTTTCATGAAATTTAAAGTTTGACCTTGTCACTCTCTTAATTCTGCATTTAAATCTAAAAATAAATAAAAAAAATACACAGCATAATCTCTGTTTTGTTTGCTGTCATACGGAACTCATTTTTTAAACAAAAAAAACAATAATTTATCTATCCTGCATGTTGTATGTAGAATTGCCACTAAAAAGAACCCAGGACATTTTTCCTTCTTATCTGCAATGTAGCTCATATCAGCCAAGCTGTCACAAGACAGTACTTGATATAAACAAGAGATTGCAAAGACATCTCAGTAATCAATATTAGGATGGCTACAGTATGGAAGCCCCAACCACTGCATATCATTTGTCTCAGCATCTATTTCTATGACCAAATGAAGCATTAATTCAAATCATAAATCTATGGTGATTTAAATCTGGGAATGAGCACCTGCCTGCTTTAATGATTTATTTTGTACATTTCAGTAAGCAGGAGATTTGTCCATATGAACTGACAGGTCACCTTCAGATGCCAGTAGCAGACTGTTTATCACCATGCAGACTAGCATCTCATCTTAGCAAGTAAATATTAAAGTAAAAGAATCCAATTGATTGTGGATGGGGGAGAAAGGCGTTGCAGCCATATATTTTACTCAGTGTGCTAATACCTCACTGTGATTCCTCTGTAATTTTTTTTTTCCCTTTTTTTTCCCCCTTCTAAAATGATAATTCTGGTGGGAGGATGCAAGCTCAAGGTTACCAGAAAAACTGAGGGATATAAAATAATTACTTATTAGTATCACTGGCTTCCTTTAACTCCCTTCACTCACTAACCTTTTGGCTATTGCTTCAAAGGACCAAGTTAATAAATTTGTGTAGTGCTCTGTATAATTATACAATGTTCATCTACAAAAATGACTTCTATAATTCACATTAAGCATCTGATTAAAACCAAAAAGCAAGACAATTCAAAAGTAAGCCTGACAATTCAACTCTACTTGAGCCTACATTTCATTTCTCTTCTTCTACATAGGCATTGGAACACCCTAAGAACACAGTATAATCAATTCATATACACTAATATACCATAATGTCTGTTACATATGGGCCTGGATGTTTCAGTTCAGCTTTCAGCCTGGTTAGTTTGTTTGTTCTTTTTCAGTTTGGTCAGGCACATAACAATTTAAAATATAAGACAAAATCAGGTTATTTTCTTTTGGTTTATTTCTTCCTCCTGACAACATTCAATAACTTAATATTCTGAATTTAAGCCTAACAAGACATAATTTAAAACATTAAAGGTATATGGACTTCATAACATTTATTTGAAAAGACATAAACATCTGAAAAAATGCAAAGGGGGGGCGAAAAAAAGCACACACCTACTACAAAGCAACACCTTTGAAATGCGAGTTCTTGTTAAGAGAACTAATAAATAGATACTTAACTCTTAATGAACCTATTAATACCCTGGCATTAGGAGCAGTAGGAATCACTTTTCTGATTTCATGTGCAGAACCAACACTGGACCCTAGATAGGGCTCACTATAGAAGAAACAAGTAAATGCAAACTATTTTTGAGAAGATCTCCACAGGAAGAGTATAGCTCAAGACTGGATAAACAGACAAGCACACTGTACTTCCAGAACCATTCCTCATGGAATGGAGACAACTGGAATGCTATTCACTCTACTCAGAAAAGCTATTTTTTTCTGAACAAAACGAACTCAATTCTTCAGTTAAATCAAGAAATTAACTGAAGTTAACAAGTAAGTTAAGGGGCTGAGAGGAAATTTTGACAATGATAATAAATAAACTTGCTTCACTTATTTTGCCCTACTAAAATAGCTAGAATGTATTTTCTTAAACAGGGAAAATGATTAAGCTCTGTAAAAGCAGATTAGTTATCTAAATTACACCTCAAACAATGATTTCAAAATAGATCATTTTCATTCAGAGGAAATTCAGATATACCCTCAACTCCTACAAATACTTCACATGGTTTAGATGTTACCTGTTAACTTTTCCATTTTCATGGATAGACAAGTGGTCTGTCACTAGAACCACCAAGCAGAAAAGTTCCATAATCCAATATTTGAGCATTTTATTTCACATTTCATCTAAGTATGAAATCCAAATCTAAAGTAGCTTCTAGTTCTCGTACAGACTCTTTATCCTCCCAGTTTGCTTTCACAGTTTTCACTCTTTCTCATTACTTCACTTTTCTTCCAGTACGTTAGGGGCCACCTAGTCCTTCCACTTCATTTGTACCTATGTCCTCCTCTCAGATTTCAGACACCTGCTCTCTACTCCCTCATGCCTTCTCTCCAAGAGGACAATCCTTCCACTAATATTCTACTAACTGCATGTGTTGGTATCTGAGTACTAACACACTCATTAAAGACTATTTTCTTCACCATCACAGAGGCATTATTTTAGCCTTTCTTTAAAAGGAAAATAAAACATCTGGCCATCTCCTTATGCAGTAATGCATACATACTCTTGTGATTTAAAATAGTGTGTGCCTAAGCGAACCAGTCTTTGAACTGCAATTTGCATTATTTCTAAACAATAGCCTACCAATGCCTACTGAACTGTACAGAATTGCTGTTCACAAACACATATTTATTTATGTTAAGGAGAGTACATAACTCTCTAAGGCTCATTTCAAATGTACTTAGGAGATGAAAAACTGAAAAAATAAGCAAAGCTAAACAAAAGACCCAAAATAAAAACAAACAAAAAAATCCCTATCTTAAGCCATTTTCTTCCAATATACACCAATCTTGCTTGCAGTCTTCTGAACGTACCTCCTTGTCATTGAATTTCTGTTGCTGAGTTAATACTGTCTCAACATGATAAAAGGAGCCAATACAATGAAATGGCATAACAAAACATTTTACAGTAGACACACACAGATGATTAAAGATTTAATCAACAACAACAAAAAGTTATTTTAGCTTTGAAGTATGCTTTAGCAAAACAAATTGTCCAAACAAATGAATAAAGTATACAGAAAAAAATCTTTTTTTCAGAAAGAACAAGAGTTGCTGATGGCTGCTTAAGAAATGGAAAAACCTGTTAACTACATTTTAAGAATGTGTTTATTAAAATAAAATATGATAGGAACTGCAGAGCATGGCAATAATTTATTGTGTATGTATGTTTTCCTTTTGTCACAGAGCACATGAAAGTATGAAATATTTTGCTTTCAAGCTTGTGTTCTGAATTACCTAAAGTCAATACCCAGCACACCGAGCAGGAGACACTGTTAAATTTCACTTTGACACCATCATCTGTCACCCCACCTGTACTTTGAAAAATGAACTCTAAGCAATCAAACCACTTTCTTTCATGGAAAATATTAACTGGAGTCTGCAAAAGTAACCTGCAAAGGAAATAATGTTTTTGTAATAGTAACAGCAACACTGAATGCTGATGTAAAGGTCAGATACAAAACAAAACTAAAAAAGTATGGAAAGGAAAACAAATATGCAACTTTCTACACCAAATCAAGGACTTCAGAATGAAGTCCAGAATGATCACCATTTTAATAAAATATCAGAGCATTATGGACTTATAATAATGCTGTGTCTGAGACTTACCGACGCTTGAATTCAGATCTCCATTTTCAGAGTCTGCTCCATGCTGGTTATTATTTGCATGATAGTTGGACATAGCTTCCAATTTAATTTTTTTCACTTTCATTGCTTCTGCTATGGCGGCGTTGGTGGCAGCTGCTGCTGCTGCAGCTGCTGCTGTCAGGCCTGCAAAGAAGTATGAACAAAATTTAATATACAATATTCTATGATTCTTCATTATTGTACAGACTAAGACTGTTATTCTTCCTTCATGCTTGCTATGTAATGAATGGAGAACACTGCAGAATATTATTCCTCTTGATAGATTTGAAAGCTATAAAATTTTTCAAGTAAAATGCTTCACATCGTGTTTAGTTAGGTTTTTTTTATATATCCACCTAAATCTTAACTTAGTATCCAGTAACTGCAATCATAATACAATCATAACTAACTACAACTACAAACAAATGCTTTCAGAAATTAAACTTAGCTTCAAAATGGTGTCTTAAGTGTTTGGTTATGATTAGGTCAACATGCACATAGCTATACTTGGAAAAAAACCCCAACCCTTTAGTTCTCAAATGTTTGACATGCTAAAGAAAACAGGAAAAAACAGGTCTATATTTTCTAGAGTAACAGATGAAGGAACTCAGACATTTATTTCACACATAACAGCGAGATGCGGTCATTTTAGGAAGCATTTTTAGAAGAAAGGTTAGTAATGCAGAACATTGGTAAAATACTTTTTTTTACTTTCCCCAAATTTCCAGACATTAAGATATTTATCAATGTGAAGAGGAATCATTAAACTCATTTAAAACCAATCCCAAAGCCATCTTCAGGCCATCCAAGCATTTTTCCTACCAAACCAAACTTCTGCCATCCAGCCATTCACAAGAATGTTCTACAAAAATGAGAACATTTCTTCTTGTCAGAGGCAATTAGAGAAGCCATCCAGTAATGCCTTCAAAACTCAAAATTAGATACAGCCTTTAACCAGTCCCCACACCGTGCCACTACCCACCCAAGACCCCTAGGTCCCAGCCTGGCTGGCAGCAGAGAGAAGTCACTGTGAAAATGTCACAAGAGCTGCCTGCCCCACGCCATTGATCCAGGGGGCAGGGATGGAAATCAGAGAACTAAACATAAGACATGAAAGAGAAGACATTAAACTAGGTAAGTTTTATGCAATTACAGAATCTCATCCCTCAGCCGGTGATGCCACAAGAGAAGAGACCCTCCGTCATTCTGAATCAGGATTCTTGCCCTGACTCTGGAGAAGGCTTGAAAAAAACTCAGTGTAATTAGTTTAAAGGTGCCTGCTTGTCTGATTTTTAGCTACTTTGAGAGGTGTGAAGTGTCTTATGGATCTCAGGAGGAATTAACTCCACAATTTACTATTCCAGTGGGCCAAGGATGCTGCCCAGCATAGGAGGAGTGCAATTTAGCAGGGAAGACCAAATAAGCAAATAATCCCAGGCTGCTGAGGTAAATATTGCTACCATCATTGCTTCCAAGGGCCTCTTGTGGTCACTCTTGCCATGCTTTCAGCTAGCAATGGGGACGGACAGAAGGCATAATCCAGCAGGGAGAAGGCCAAAGGTCAATGGACAGCTGGAAAGCAATGTGGTAGCATAAGAGGTGCCTTTGAATATATTGTGGCTTGACTCAAGGTTGCTCTCCCTTCTTTGCATGACGACTTGAAGATTAGCAAACGGTGCCAGCCTCTCAGCCCTCCTCACAGGCTGACTTCTAACACCTCCAAGTGCAATGAGAATTACCAAGTACGTGATAATTACATTCTGCATAGCAGATCAATATTATTTAAAAAACAGCTATTTCAGGTAGAAGAAGATGTACCAGAAGCCAAAAATCAAATCGGAAGGTGGATAAATATGAGGGTTTAATTACATTTTAGCTTCTTCTGCTATTAAAAATTGTGCATGTTCTGATGTTCAGAAGGTATTGACAATAACATGGATTGCTTCCAATGATATTTTTACCTTAGGGGAAGGATATGAAGTTACACATTATACAAATTTGTTACAGTCCCTAAATTAGGCCACAGAAAAAGGGATGGTGCACCTCTGAACCTTGGTTTGCATCCTGTGTTCATTAAACAATACAATAACCTATACTTCCTTTTTTATATACATCACTGACAAGCTAAAACTAGCATCTTTACAGAACAATCCTTCAGAGGAATATTCAGATACAATATAACCATGAATACAACAAAAGGCTCCAACTTTTGGTTGTGACTGCACTCCTAGACCAGCAGTTTTTAAGCACTTCTAAGTATTAGAGTAATTACCATGTTGAACAGAGACGGGAGGTAGGATTGTGAGCCCACCTGTAAATACTACATCTCACTCAAGTAATGACCCCACTGCAGAACTGCTAAAATATGAACTCTCTTTTGCTACAATTTTTTTTTTTTTTAAAAAAGTATGCTTCAGTGCTTCTCACCAAAGCAGGACATAATGCTGCTCTCTAAAGGAAGCCATAATCTTTGCATAGGGACTGGGAAAGTAAAATACGGATTGCTTAGTTCTGTAGTAAAATTTTCACAAGATAATGCTTGTGATAACAAATGATAATTTAAAAAAGCAAAAATTGAACGACTAATTTCATTCCTTCTCTCATAAACCACGTAAGTGATTGAAATGATTACTTTGCTATACAGCAATTAATTTAAACTATATGAATTGAAATGCATGTCTCGTATAAGCACTGGTATAAGAGGAGGGTAAATGTAAGGAATAATCCTCAGAACTACAGCTTAATGCCATTCTTCACAGCAATTCCAGTCTACAGCACAGTTTCTGCTTTACTGTTACATTTTCCTATCACTTGACTGTCACAGTATAGTCTTGCAAGTGGCAAGGAAGGTCCTGAGCCAGTTACTACAGCCCCTTGCATTATAATCCCTGGTGCGCTGTGGTGTACTGTGGTATGCTACAGACAAAACTCCCTCCGGCACAAGGCTCGACTTACCTCACTAATCTCAGTAGCAAAGAGAGCAAAACACAAGAGGTCAATAAGCTTCTATATCTATGATGTGTATTTTAAAATATACGGGTATATACTTGGGTAAAGACTTGGGATGTTTTTAAAATTTGTTGTTCAAAAAAGCCTTTTGACCTAAATCTTACCTAGTAACACTTCACTCGTATAGGTAGCTAAGAAATTTCCAAACTACACTTCTCTTCACTACAGAAATTTTATCTTCACCTATGAGATAACCAGAAGTCACATTTAAAGGCAACTGAAATGAAAGAAATAAGGATCATACTGGTCAGTTAGATATTTTTTATTCTTTACAAATATTTACTTGAACAGCTAAAAAGTATCCAGGCCAAAATATTCAATGGATTAAAGTCAATGGTAGCTGTCATTAATATTCTGAAATTGATAAGTTGTTTATGTCTGGCATTCTTCCTGCTGATTATGCAGTGAGACAGGCAGCTTTATAAATATCTCATCACTCCATCGTCACACAAATTTCATCGACAGTGCTCATGCACAGCTATTAGCAATATGAATCTAACCATTACAAGAGGAAAGAAAATCGAACATGTGGCATTAATACGCAGTCCTGGTTCCTAACCATCTGATAGGCAGATGGTGTAAAGCGGATTCTCCAGCTGAAATGAAGGGGCACATCATTTAAAACCTTGTTTGCATTCTAACTGATATCAGTGCCATATTGATATACATGATACATCATGGCAGTATTTGAACAATCTAGTTTGTTTCAGTCATAAATGTTTACAGCCTTGTTTTTTATCTTTAGAAGCATGTTCTGAAGAGCGTATTTTTAATTTATGAAACCTATTGTTTACTTCTGTTGAACCAGAAGATTAGTGAAGAGCAGGAATATTAAATTACCACAACCACAGCGGTATAACTAAGATGGATGAATAAAGTATGTTTTTTCAATAAAAGATGTTAGTAAAGGAATTAAAAAATTAGCCTAGACATTTTATGCATTAAATACATTTATTCATTTAAACCTTACAGGTTTTTTCCCATGTGACACAGTTAGAACTTTAACGCTTTATAAAGCTATTCATTTAAATCTCTTACTGTGCGCAATTAATCTTGTCCAACAATTTAATTCAAAAACAAAACATCAGAAAGTAAAGTTCAATTCAGCCATCATGCTTCTGAAGTAATCTCCGTATTGCTGACAGTTCCTATAGTCTCATCACCAAAAGTCTGTTCAAGGTGTCTTGTAGGAGCTGTATGAATTTGAATTACAGCTCAATTGAAAGCTCTCCAAGCCTTAGTAGGAACTCAGGAACAAGAAGCAGAACACCAAAAGAAAGCGCGAATGGTTGTTTCCTACAAAGACCTTCTCTTTTCTGTCACTAGATTACTTTGGCCTGTTGGGTGTGTTTGTAGCTGTTAATTATGTTAATAAAGTTGCAGCCTGCTGCCTCTGCCAAATATAATCATAAGCTTTCCCCTGCCAAGTTCTAGTCTAATTTACACCCATACAACTCTACTGAAGTCAGAATTCTGTGGGTGAGAATGAGACCAGAAGTATGCCCAGTATGTGTGGTCTCCAATGCTGAAAAATGAGTGAATAAAATGGAAAACAACGACAAAAAACATAGCATCTTCAGAAAACAATTCTGTTATAATAGCAAAACGCCCAAGAGAGCTGTCATATGTCATGACAGATTTTCAAAATGTGTACAAATTACTGGTGGGCACTAAATCACATCCAGGGTTTCCGCCTTCCAGCAAATCCTATTCCCTGCCTTGAGACAGAGCTCTTAAAAATTTCAGTTTTGATGGTACAAGCAGCTTACAACACACCCTATTTATGAAGGAAAAAAGAAAATGACCTAACAGTGTAACTTTTTCAGCCTCAAATATGTCTCAAAATACACATTATTAAGTTGAATGCCTAAACTTGGTCCTGGGACAATGTATAAAATTATTTAATGAATTGACCTTAATTCACTTTGAACTTTCTTCACATTACCATGCCTAATAGTTATTCCAATAAATAACTAATAACATCCTTACTATAACTGTTACCTTCTTTTATTTAAACCATATCTATACCTATTTCTGGGTACATAAAAAATCCACTAATATATATACATATTTTCACAACCTCTTTCTTTAGGACTTTGAGAACATTTTCAAGAGACCTTACTTCTGCCATGACAGAACAGGTAGAACACTGAAACGCAATTGTCAGCAGTGTGTCACACTTAAATTTCATTTATTTACTAGAAAGCTCATTCTGCAGAAATACTTAATTCATTGCATGGGAGGAGGTCCAAAACTCATCTAAATTCTGAAAGAACTCCTTTCATTATTTCAAAGTAATGCTTAAACCTTTTTTCTTATAGTCTATTTCAATGATACTGACTTGAAAATAATTCATGTATTTTCTTGCCATAATTCAAATATTTCACGTTGAGGTTCTTACTTGAGCAAAATTCTCACTAAAATCTAAAAAACTCTGCCTGAGAAAGAAAGGCAGGGTTACCTCCTAGGACCTGACCCCAATCACTGTAGATTATTGCACTGGTTTCAATGGGTCCAAATTTTTGGTAGCTTACTATGCTGCTGCCCAGTTACTTCAAATGAAATAAGATCCTAACCTTAGCCTGTGATCCAACAGGTGTTTTATATAGTATGATTCATAAAACAACAAGGGGAAAGCAATCTGCAGGAGGACAGAGGTCTGATTACATACACGGGATTGCAGAAAGGGGAACTTCAGCCTACACTGTAATGTTCTGCTAACATATACTGTTTCATTAGTAGCATTCATTATGTATAATGTAGGCCTGGAATCTCACAGTTATCCAGAAGTCATATTTCTGTTAAGCTGCCTGGATTGATCCAATACAACAATATTGGTATACCCTAAAAATTTCATGACCTGTTATTTTGTGATATTGGGAAATTCTTGTCTGTCCCTTCCAGCCATACTTTCCTGCTCAGCTTGCATGGTTCAGAATACACTGCTCATTCAGATCATTTTTTAACATCTTTAAAAGGGCTCTTATTAAAGGAGTCATGTAACATACATACATACATAAATGTTAAATGTTGTTAAAGAAAGAATACTTAGAAAAATTCAGCCATGTGATCTGGTTTAGACTGGTGCAACTAAAATGAAATTGCCAGTCTTGCACTGGGAGAAAACCAGTGTATGTGAAGCTCAAACCATCTGTTGTTCATCAGACTAATCAGACCTTTTTCCTGTAACTACTCCTAAATTGCAATATGAATTTTGAGATCTGGGTATTGAATTTAAAATAAACAAGCAAAAGAGCTAAATGTCCGCAGCAATCTTCAGTCTAAAAACCTTTTTACTTACAATGTGTCTCCATAATTAATAACACAGTTGCAGAAATAAAACATTGATCTAGAAAGTAGTGTCCTCTTGATTTGTTTTGTTAAATGTAGATAAAACTTAATAGTTTTATTTTCTGAATGAAAACTACTGGAAGGTTCAATGATGCTGTAAAAAAATGTGTAAATATCATTTTACCACTAATATTTGCCATTTACGGAACTGATGGACTTACATTCCATGAAGTTATTCTTTATTATGGATTTATTCCTTTCACTGAAGAGTAAAAGTGAAATCATAAAGTGCATTTCAAATACCTCAACAAATTACTAAGTGTTATAGCTTAACAGGATTTTGTAATCTGTGAATTTATTATTGGCTTGGTGCAATTGTGACAGAATTAAACAATGATACTGCATAACTGTCTGGCTATATAGCACTTTTCAGCAAAAGTTTAAAATCTTGCTGGAATGCATACAGCATCACTACAACACAATTAAGAGAGAACATTCTCTCTTCAACAACAGTCATCTTTTCAAAAGCAATAGATTCTTAGTTCTCATTCAGTCTGTTGCATTATTCATTTCATGTGCAACCTCATGCTGGACCATAAATTGTTACTTTATCTAATCAAAGGCGACTTAACTCCACAGAAGGTCAAAGGTTTAATTTTGTGAAGTATTATCTTACGCTATGAGTTTAACGGAAAAATAGAAGAAGAAAAACAGCCAAGAAACTGGTAATAAATGAACCTTTATTGCCTCAGGCATTGGCCTAGTTAATAAACTTTCATTGAAGGTTTCTTTCAACTGTTATGGACAATGAGGTAAAAAAAATCTTAAATTACAGCCATGTGTGACTTTTAAAGCAGGCATTCTTTTTTATCTCAACCTCCCCAGCTTAGGAAAAAGACAAAGAGATTGTCTTCAATTTCTTAACCAAAAATGTCTGCTTCTAAACAGATGAAAAAATGCAGATCAAGCCTTTTTAAAAGCAGAGGTCAGCTTTGAACAATATAAAAAAAATACTTTTCCTTAAGTGTTGAACCTTGATCCACAATCTCTTTAACTGAATAGCATGCAATTAAAAAAAAAAAAAAAAGTGGGAAGGGAAAAAATATATATACTAACAATATGTTATGCTAACAATGATGCTTGGTTCCTAACAGACTTTCTGTTTTACATTTGCATTGCTAGCGTGCAATAATGGCTCTTGTTTAATAGAATGACTTATTATGGGAACAACTTCCCTGCACTTTTTGCAAACAGAAGTGTCTTTCTTCTTTTTGTGTGTATTATCTCATGTTCTCACAACACTATTCTCGCTGTTACAAGAAATTAAGAGGTTTAGCATAACGACAGTCACTGGTAGCTATTAGTGTGCTGTGAATTTTCTTAACATTCCTAGATTTGCCTAACTACAATGTCTTTTACTGACATATTCTTTGAGTCCAGTTTAGAGAAGTGTATTTCAGTTTAAGCTATACAGTCAAAAACACTAATAAAATCGTAGTATTTAAAATTTTAGCCTTTAGTTTTAGTCTAATCTATAACTAGGCAGACACAATTAATTAATTGTAACATTGCTACAATTCAAAAATACTGAAAGAACGTGTTCATGCCTGGAACAGCAGTAATGTAGCTAAACACTCATAATCTTTCAACCAGCAGGAGCTTTTGTAGCTTTTTTTATAAACCTAATCCACAGCTTGACACAGATCCTGGGGTAACAGCACACAGTTCTTTGATTAAACTAATATCTAAACACTGTTGAGGCAGCCTGATGGCTCTGTGGAAGTACATCTCCCTACAACTTCCAAGCTCAGCCTTGCAAACACCATCACCAAATTCTTTCCAATAGGCTCACTGTACTCCAAAGGCCTAATCATGTGTGTTAAATCTAACTTATTTATGGGTATAAGTATTTGTGGCATCAGAACAAGTTCAGAATAAAATGATTATTTGACCTGTGGACAGCCGCAGTGCAGTTTTAGCTTTTAATGTCTTCTGGTGGGATGGATGCGTCTGCCACAGAGGTGTGTGCCTGGCTGTTCTCTGCCTGGGTCCACACACTGAAGAAACAGCCCAGCAATATTTACTCCATGTGGTATCAAAGCCCTTGAGGCCTTTATGGCTTTGGTCCCAAAGTAACATTTTTTCCCAAAGAAAGCAAGATTGGATTCTCACTTTCAGTGCACAAGAACAGTCATCTATAGACTTATTTCAGGCTCCTGCCTTCCCCATGAAATGAAAACAGCACTATTCCTTCCCATGAAAAGAGAAGGAAAGGAATTCAGGGCTTCAGCTGCAAATAACTGCCTTCACTAACTGAGATTAATTATTATCATAGTTGCTAATTAGTATATCTTCAGTAGAGCTTTAGAATAAAAACAATTATTTCAAGATATTTTAAAGAAAGTTTTCATAGGATTATTCATGAGCAGTGTAAGAATATGCCACATGCATAAATAAAAACTAAAATATCTTTCAAGAACAATTTTGACTCTGTTTTGTCATATTTAGTTTTAAAGTATATATTGTTTCTCACTCCAAAAAAAGAAAACAGAAATCTTTATATTACAATATATACTGGCAAGTTCTATAATGTTCTTCTGATTGCCTCTCTGTATTTGCAGTGTGCAAAACAGGTTCCACCAAGCATTATAATGACAGAGGTCAATATAATGCTGGAAAAAATCCCAGAAATCCATGGCATATGTACCATTGTATTAACACAGAAAGTTAGGTAAGAGAATTTTCACATTGCAAAATGTAAAGAATTCACCTGTAAGGGTCAGGAGAGTCCTCTCTCCTCCTCCATCCCTCTATTCACTTGAAGTGTTGCAACTTCAAGAGCTGCACTGTGGCTTTGGGGCTCTTTTCTTTTTTTCTTTTTTTTTTTTTCTTTTCTTTTTTAAGTTTTGTCAGATCCATTATGCATTACACTGCGCCAGAGGCAAGGCATGGGGCTAAATGTACTATTACAGCACAGTGATAGCAGAATATTGTACTGTGATGCAGAACTGTGATACTGTACAAAGTAGCTCTGATAAGGACTTACAGGGAACACTGTGTAATCCTGTTTCCAGATGAAAAGGCAGTCAATTGTTACAGACAGCCCTCTCTCACCTACATGCTCTACTTGTTGCACCAGGTAACAGGACACTAAATCCCACGGGCAGCACCCTGAGTGCTGACCAAGGCACTAGACAAATCACACTGTGGTGGCCTCTTACATTTGAAAGCACCCGTATCTCTTTCCAATACAAACTACGGCACAACTACGGACGACGTGCACTTGTGCCTTGTCCCAGCACTCAAGGCATCACCAATTTAACACCCCAAAAAAGGGAAACCTCTCGAGCCTGCATGTCATCACAAAGTAGCACCTCTGAATACTTTTGTTCTGTACTTAGAACTGCCTGGTAATCAAAAAGTAAACTTTTGAAGACTTAACTATGTTATAGGGGGAAACACAGTATGTATAACTCATACATAATTATTGTATTTGGTTATAATATGAAAACAAACATGCAGTAACTTTTCCACAGTTCCTAACACACCAACGTAATTGCAGTCTATATTTTGAAAACTTGCAGCCATTTGTAAATTCAGATATACGTATGTGACCATACATGCTTCCAAAAAGCATAAACGTTGAAGCCTACAGCTAATTGGGACCACTCTCTGTCTCATTATGGACAAATATTTAAAGCTCACCAAATATGCAGGCATAAGGGGGTCCCAACATTGTCTTTGGCAGAAACCCAAGAAATCCTCATAATATCATGTGTGAATGAGAAATTATATATACATTGCTAACAACACTTTGTAAAATATAAAATTTTATGTTGCCACGTCTCTCTCAAGTTGGTGGCATCAATCAAAAGACACAACATGATAACAGTTATTTCACAGATTCCCCATTTTGTAGGGAGAACTAGATTATAATCTGCAGCAGATAATTTAATTAATCTTTTCTGCAGCCTCAAATGAACAGGCTATCAACAGATCAGGATTTCCACAAATCTATCTGTGACTGGAAATCACTTCACCTTGTCAACATTCTCACAAGACTGAGATGGGATGTGTGTTTTATAATTTCTCATTCCTCTGGGTTATGGCTTCTTTCTTATAGTTTATAAATTCCAGGTTTTAAACTTATGTGACATTCAGATTGGAAAGATGGACCACACATCTAGCACAAAGTGAGTAGTAGATAGAACTGACAAAAATTTAATTAGTATCTGAATAATAACTCACTTTTTTTAGCCCAACCACAAGTAATCTAACTTCAACCAACTGCAAGATGCAATCTCAATACCTAGCAATGAGAGTATCAACCTCCAATGGGAAGAACATCTTCATTTTTTTTAAATAAAAATATGCATAGCCTGTACAGTGTATATGTATTTCTTAGGTATTTTCTAGACATTACTAGTCTTCAACACTATAACTTCTAGACTAAAATTTTCACTATGCATCATTTGAAAAAATGGAACAGGAGAATTGTTATTACTTTACCTTAGGAATTAATAACATTGTAGTGATCTGATACTAATGTTGACTTGAAGTCACTTTGGAAGTCACACAGCTAATAAGACCGCAAGTATAAAGTATTGATTATAATCAACATTTGTCACTACGCAGCCCAAAGTTGGTGGCCATTTCCTAAAGCGAAGGGAAGAACATATTAGCTCTGAAACATGCCAAGTGGACTGCAGAACTCTGAACTTCTTTTGGTATGTATAAAATTCAGAAGAAATGAGGGGAAATGGCTGTATTTGTCACAATTTCTTACATTGAACTGTTGAGTTTCTTTAAAGATGAATTCTTAATCACTAGTTATGACATGTTAAAACACATGCTCAATTTTGGAAGCACAGGATGGATGCAGACCTATCATTGGATTTAATTCTGTGGTGCACTTACAGTCCATAGAATTAAGGAATTTTTTTTCTGCCCGTGGTTCAAGAAGTTTTCAAGAAGCATTCTCTTTGTTTGTTCTGTTCTTTAACTGGACGTATTAGTCACATGTTACATTTCTTTGTCAAGCTTGAAAAAGTGTAGTTCCTCCATCTATCAAAACAGATTTTCAATGGCAATAACAGGCCACAAGAGAACTGTGTTTTACCTAAGCTGCATGCTAACCAATGGGTGGTATACAGTAAGGTTTCACATAACAAAGGCAGATGAATAAACATGAACTGTCCTTCCAGCAACAATATTTAATAAAGATGCCGTATCATCTACAGAGACATTCGTATATGCACAATGTAATATTGTGATCAAATCTGAAGAGTGTACTCACATTTGTATTTACATTTTTCTGTCTTTGCTGTTGACATCCTGCCCTTCTCAACTACAGGAAACACATTTCAAAAATGGCACTATACTGTTGTCTCTTCCATATTTTTGAAGAACAATATTTACAAGTAGGTTTTTTCCATTCTCATGGTTTTTGTAAGAAAGCGTACATTGCAGGAAAACTTTAGTGAAATTTAGTAAAATGTTCTACTTGTGTTGGAAACTGCTACCGTTCAAGTGTAAGTGATTGATATTCCTCATATGAAAGAGGATAAAATACAAAGTGAATTACAAAATGGCTTCAATGCATTGAAAAAAGATTGCCTCCTATGATGCTGATAATATACAGGAATTTTGGATAGATTCATACTTCCAATCTCCTAAATGAACAGTTTGTTGACATTTGTACACAACAGAATGCAGAAAACCAATTGTATCCTGGGCTGCATCAAACAAAGTGTGGCCAGCAGGTTGAGGGAGCTGATTCCCACATTCTACTCCAGTCTCATGAGACCTCATCTGGAGTACTGCATTCAGCACTGGGATCCACAGTACAAGAAAACTGTGAACCTCTTAAAGCAGGTCCAGAGGAGGGCCACTAAAAAGATCAAAGGGCTGGAACACCTCTCCTATGAAGACAGGCTGAGAGAGTTGGGGTTGTTCAGCCTGGAGAAGAGAAGGCTCCAGGGAGACCTTATTGTGGCCTTCCAGTACTTATAATAAAAATGGAAACCTCTCACCAAGGCCTGTAGTGACAGGACAAGGGGCAATGGTTTTAAACTGAAAGAGGGTTGAATTAGATCTGATATAAGGAAGACATTTTTTAAAATTAGGGTGGTGAGACACTGGAACAGGTTGCCCAGAGAAGCTGTGGAACACTGGGGACAAGTGTTCAAGGTCGGGCTGGATGGGGCTTTGAGCAACTTAATCTAGTGAAAGATGTCCTTGCCCATGGTAGGGAGGATGGACTAGATGATCTTCAAAGATCCCTTCCAACCCAAACCATTCTATGAGTCTGCCAAATATCAACTTTATCAATAAAATCAAGTACTTTTTGCATCTAATTGCAGCATCAGCTTGCCTCAATCTTACCCTTTTAACAAAGAGATATTTTAACCAGTGTTTTTATTTCCAGCTACCACATAAACACCAAAAAATTAAACTTTAGTCCAATACAAAGCTCCTACTTTTTCACTGTCTCTCCCCAAATCAGTCCTTTACTAGCATTGAGTGTTTCACGCAAACATTAACAGAAGCAATAGTATCTGTGGATTGCCATTAGCGCAAAACAATTCACCATGTATTTACTTTCTTTTTCTCATCCTGTGTGCACATACAAAAGTTCCAGATGCAAAATTATGGAAGATATTTTTTCTAGCAGTAGGATCTGGCTTTCTGACAGATTCTATAAACAGTTATTTGGGCACGTTTAGAGACGCCCCTAGGTCAGTCACTTGGTTAGACAGCTGATGGCCTGTCTGATTCTCCTGTCTGCCATTTTCCTATGATTCATCTTCTGTTAGTTGCAAATTAAATTCAAACAGATCATTACCCTACACCTACAAGACCTCTGCTTAACCATGTGCCAAGCATCGCTTCCACAGAAAACCTTACTTGGTAGCAAGAAGAATCTGAAAAGGGATGCTTGAAAGAAAATACCTGAATAATATCTGGATGAGTTTTGAAATAGTTTGCCCTTTTAGTTAAAAATACGATTGTTCTAACAAACGAACAGAAGAAGAAATTAGAAGCTCTTGAATTTTCATTCTGATATTACCAGAAGGTATCAGATATGTCATCTGTATTTTAATTTCATTCCCATCTATTTATTAGATGGAGATAATACTTCCTTGCCTTACAGAAGGATTATTAAATCTGCCAAGAGTTGTACAAATCTATAAAAATTTTTAAAAAGTGTCAAGCATGTATTAATATTGTTATCAGTCCTGGTTCTAAATCTATACAGTCAAAGTCCATAAGATGCAAACTAAACTTACCTAAGAACTGAGGGCAGCATGAAGTGGGTAAAAATTCACAAAGGAACTATGAAACATTGCTTTCAAATTTACCATGTACCTTAAAAGGTCACAAATCACTGTTAAGCCCAGGAGGCACCGATGAAGAATAGGAAATAAACATTTAAGATTTTTGTTAGTTTAGCTGGAGTGTTTTTCTTAAAACCAACAAATTAACAGATACAAGATTTTTTATCAATTTGAAATTCAAGTTAGTATATGGTCAATTCAAATTCTGAAGCAGGGAGGGAATAAGAACAATGGTTTAGCCATATTCAAAGAAGATGAGAACACGTCTCAGTTTGCGACGATTTGTCCAAAAATGATCTTAATTCTGTGAAGCTACTTAGGGCTTTTAAAAGAAAGTTTAAAAAATCCTCATCCTTCTCTTACTGCCTGAGCTAGTTAAATGTGAAATGTACTCTTTCTAAATTACTGACAATCACAAGAGCGATTATAATGATTTTACCTTATGTTTGTAAAATGTGACTACTTATTTTTTTGTTGACTGTAAAGGAAGTGGTATTCGGAAAAACAGGATATTAAGGATAAAAAATATACTTCTAATCTAATTGTACCATAAAGCCATCAGATATTTAAAAAAATGGCCAGAAAAGAAATAAGAACAATATAATTATCTAATAATCTTTCCATCTTTTACAGACAGGAAAAAACAGGTGTATATTTGAGAACTATTATAACAGGTTACCTGTTCAAGGATACGGTAGGAAAATAAAACATTCTTTATCTCTACGTTAATTTTGAGTTAAGAACATATTTTGTAAAAGCAGATTCTCAACTTTGTTTCTAATCCAAATTAAGTGTATACACACAAAAAGGAGAAAATTAATGTTTGTTTTAAACAGAGAAGTATTAATGTTGGGGAAAATTCTCACAGAAAGGTCCATCTAGCATAAGTTAATGCATTAAAGCCTTAAGTAACAACAGCCTCTTCATTTGTTGATGTGTTTTTCCAGACTGATTGGTTCAAACAATCCTGACACAGACTGTTCCTCTAAAATACCTTCATGGATAATATCAGACAACTATAGAAACTCTCTAATAAAGTTTAAATCAAAACTGTGTATTTTTATTTATTGAAATGAATTGTTCCAAGCAGGTCAAGTACTGCAGACCAGACAGTAACACCCAAAAAATATCTTCTTTGAAATACTACTGTCCAATTCAAATGTGCAGGTATCTATCCGTTTTCTGAGACCTTTATTAGTAACCAAATGTAGACTTCAGGACAGGCTCAGTACTGCCTTAAAGCAGAGGTTTTTCAATATAGAATTATTTCTGTTTCAAATTGTTAAAATATGGCTACAAGAAGTAATTAAAAATCCAGTATATTAGTTCTAGTTTCCAGGTTATCATCTGTAGATATATTTTGTAACTCCGAACAAATAAATATCGTTAAACAGCACACACTGTCCTCAACAGCCCTAGAGAAGAAAGAAATGATGATTAATTTTGCAGGTCATAGTTAGCAAATACAGGCAGTTCTGCCTGGGGTAAGTGAGAGGTGAAGCCACGAACTATAGCTGCAGTACTCTCTCCTAAAACATGAAACATCTTGTATATATCTAACCTGGTAAATATAAGCCCTATGAGTTTTCCTGTTTTGTTTATTTAAATATATATACTATGTATCTACATATCTATAATGTGTTTTTAAAAACATCATACCTTGTAGTTTTAGTATATGCCATCCTATTGTATCATTTCTGCACTGACTGCACCCCTACCTTATGCATTTGGAAGCAATAGTTTCCTTATTGTTGTTGTTATTTGTACCTTCACACTTCCTACACATTCTTAACTTTATCACATCACATAAGATGAATATCGGAAAAAATTGAAAATTATATGATAAAATGTTCAAAATCTATCTTGGTAAGGTATTTTTTACCGATATCCAAACACCATTTTCAGCAGCCCCATAGTTTTAAAGCTGTTTTGAGGATGTTTGAATTTCCTATTGAATTCTATTAAAAAAAGAAAATTCTACCAGATAAACTAATTCTGATAATGAGTACTTATCCTGTGTATTTATATTTAGCTACATGGCATGCTACTGTGTAGCTCTAGAAATTAATATAAAACCAACCCAGTAGAGAGAGAGATTTGAATTTGTAGTTCAGAAGCTGCTGACATTAGGCATTAGACCATAAGTGGGTCAGAATAAACACTTAACATTCAAATTTAAATATAATATTGTGTAATACAAGAAGATCTATAGAGTCATAATGTCTGAATATATTAGGAATGATGATAATACTTCTATTGATTTCATTCTGTTAAAATAATGAAACTGGATTAAACAAATCAATTTTTGGAATACAATACAAAAGCATACATTATTTCCTTTACACTTTTAAAGTAGGCTTTTCAAGTGAGATTGACTGTAGCTAAAAACAAGTGTTAATTTTCTCAACCTCACCTAAAAAAAGGCTTATAGTAGTATTTCTGTTATCTTACAGTTGCCAAGCTTAACGGTCTTTTAACCATCTTACAAACAGCTTTCTCCGTATGATCAATTATTTAAGACTCTCGCTCTTACATCATTACATCGGCAAGGAAAGGAGGTGTTTCGATAGGAGGATCTACCATTAAAGACAATTAGAAAGCAGTCCAGTTCCTTTCGCTGAGGGATGACACTCACAAAACGCTGTAAAACATTCAAGAATGCATAGTTTCTGGTAATGTTTTAACAGTTATATGTAACTAAATATTTCATAACTTCTCAAAGTCAAATAGAAAATAAGGCTTTGGCTTTTCAGGCTGTCAGGCATGGTGTGTTTATTTTCAGACAGAGAAAAGTGCTCTTCTGTATATTTCAAATTATTTCTACTCCAGACGGGTATCAGATTGTAGTCTTGAAATTACACTGCTATGAAAATATTTAAAAGATTACGTTTGCCCAGTATCACCATTAAAGTCACTAAAATAAATAAAAAATATGGCATTTTTGAGAAGGTATGTTACAAAATGAGCGGTGATCCAGAACATGGAATGTGATCAAATCTGCAAAGCACAAAGCATGTATTAAAACCTGAAGTGTGAAGCAGAGAGGAATTTGCATTGTGAATGCAATAAAAACTGTAAATCAGTTCTTTAAAAACGGAAAACAACAGTCTGAGCTAAGGGCTGCAGCCATCACATCCTAACCAGGTATGCAGAATACTACAGATTTCCATCCTGGCACAGCAAGTTAAAGATCTGCGATGGAGATTCACACTCCACTGTTGTTACCAGGAGGTAATTATACAACAGTATTTCTAATGATGGAGTCCCAAAGCAATGCTTCTCCTCTTCCCAGTGGAAAATATCTTTTGAAGGAAAGAGTGGCTGTGGGATTCAAGAGGAGGGAAAACACATACCATAAAATATAATTAAAAATTGTGGAGGCTGCCTATGACAAGAATAACCATAAAAAACAGATACAAACCAGCTGGCTGTTAACAACTCCTGAGTTATAAAAATCTTAAACCTGCTGTAAAGCACTCAATTCGATTTACATAACCACAGAGCTGACATTCCTTTTAGGCTCCTCTGCTGGGGATTATTTTGACATGTTTTAAGGCAGCATAAAAAGCAACTGTGAAAGGAAGACATGTATCATCTTACATAAAAATACATTCTTGCCTTAAGATTGGACTTACATGCTTTAATCCCAGCATCTTTACAGAAACTGGAAAATATCCTCAATGGCTACTGGTGATTCAATTTTATAACATTATCCCTTTGGTGCTCGTATTTTTGATAAAGTTGATAGTGTGTGCATACACACAAACAAACAGAAAAAAATCTATACAATCGCAGAAGCTTAAGTTTTGATATTAATGCACAAAATATCAGCTCCACTAGAACCCACTACAGAGTGCAGCATATCTAGTCTTAGATAGATTACATTGCTTAAGATTGTGATCAGCCTTTGCTAAACAAGAAAAGCATTTCTTAGGAACGTAATGATGCAGACAGCATTTTACACGACTAACACAGCTTGCTGTAGGGAATTAAAATAAACAAAATAAAATAAAATCAATCTTACATTGAGTGAAGTTTTGATGTATAAGTGCTGGCAGCTTACATTGCCCAGAGCACAGAATGAGTTTTGCCATTTGATAATTTGCTTGATTCACTGTGCTGCCTCATGCAGGGCATTTTATGCCTGATTTATGTTTAATCAAGTCACCTGCTTAATGTTAAGGAGGGTCACAGTTAGATAGAAGGGTTACGACCATATAGGGCTTTCAACATCTCCCAGTTTGACATAAGAAATGGGTGTAAGTGTTAGAGGTCAACCTTTTTCTTTTATTTTTATTTAATGTTCTCTATGGAATATTACATAAAACATTAATGTATCACAAAACCAATTTTATTCCCTTTTTGAAACACAGTAGGCAAATACAGATTAGAAGACTCAAAACACTGAAAAAATAAAATAAAAGCAATCTGCAGCCTAAGAAGTGATCATCTGTGAATTTTTTTAAAAGGTTTGTAAGGTACATTCTTACTCACACAAAAATGGATATAAGTTCTCCCTTTAATAGATATGAAACTAAATTTAGTCTGGTGTCTGTGGAAAAAATAAAGATTATAAAAACAAAAGGCCAATAAACTTCTAATATAATTAACGTGTCCAGATTTACTATTCAAACTGAACATTCATCCTTTTAAACAAGTATAACTGGACAGCAGGATTATCAGCATTTTCTTTCTAATAATGATATGAAAAATTACATCTATATTTAATAAACAAAACTAGATTTGGACAACTGCTACAGACTGGAGAGCTCAGACAGATCTGATCTTTCTGATTCTCTCTGTGTTTCAACATGCTGAAAATTTCTGCGGGACATTATGTATTTTGAAATTAAAGTCCTCCCATATAGCACTGAAAAAAAATACAAAGACATTGTACCAAATATGGCATTTTTAAGGAGGAACTGCGACAGCAAGGGAAGATGGAATTCAGCACTTACCAGTTTGGATAGCTGCATTTCCAAGTTCACTTAATGTTGATTTGGATTTGAAAAATAGTCTTTGGAGTTTTTTGCGGTTTGGGAATAGTGTATAATATTTAGAGGGAACAGTGTAGAGTTACTTGCATCGTTAAGGATTATTTTCTAAAAGAATCTGGCATTATAGCTTTAGGAAATTATAGGGAGCAAGATGATAGTAGTAAGCCTACTTCAAAAAACTCCAATAAGATTAATATTAGTTCACTGGAACGTTATAAATAAGCAAAAATTTTATACTAATTTATTCTTGTTTACAGCACTGAAGAACTGATCTTACACTAAAATTAAAGCCAGTAATCCCATTGGAGTTAAAATAAAGAAATACCATGTATTTGGTTGTTTAAATAGCATATTAATTAATTATCACCAGAAAAGATTTTTCAGTCTTTTAAGCGTATTAAAATATATACATGCTATGTCATGAACCCAGCTACCAGAACCCAACAGCAGACACAATTCACACTGAATCCAGAGGGATATCAGAAGTTTCAGCCCTTGACTGAAATGTGATTTGATTGCTCGCTAAATTGCATGTGTGATACACATTTTGTGCAAATGAAAAAATAGCAATTTTCTTATTTCTTTTTATTACTATATCCATAACATTCTTCAAATACTTTAAAAAATATCAACCATTTCCACAGATTCATGTAACGGACAATGTATAGCCACAGTTTTGTATCAACACTTTTAAAATAATTTACCTACATTGACACCTTCACCCATCTAATTTAACATTACCCTTCTAAAATCTAAGCTTCAGTCCAAACTCTTCCTCTAGGTTGCCTATAGTCAATGAAGAGACACAGGCACTTCCAGAGGATGATTCATGTGGCCTGTCTTATACCAAGATGTATCACTCTCTAGAGATGTCTGCTACTTTCCAATGGCTATGAAAGGAGATGACTTGCTAAGATTTCAACAGCTACATTTCAGACATATTAGCAGATGAATCTCCTCCTTGATAACTAACTTCTTAGATGGCTAAAGCTAGGGAAAATCAGTTTCTTTCCTCAGATAGTGAAAATACGGTTAGGATATTTACCTGTATGCTTGCCATTTCTAAGAAAATGTAATGATTCTGCTGCTTTTGAATTCTATTTCTAGGTACATCTTTCCTTTAAAATTAGTTTTAGGCTCAAAAAGAGCTACTACAAAATTAACTCAGCAACCGTTATACCTACTTTTTTTAAAAAATCTCTACTTTATAAAAGTTTAAAAATTTTAAATATTAAAATCACAGCAAAATAAAGTAAGCCTCAAAACAATACATGCTTTGTACTGTTATTTAAAGAAGAAAACAATTTCTATTAGACATTCTTTCTTTCCTTCTTTCTTTCAATGACTATTTTTACACAAAAATTAAAAAAATAGATCCTGATGGTTAAGACAAGAGTAAAATGCACTTTGAAGTCTATTAGTTCTCTTTACCTTCCATCAGTTTCTGTCAAGTATTTTGCCATGTTGTTTGGGGTTTTTTTCCCTTCTTCCACTTCCATTAAAATCAAATTAAAGAGGAAAACTGATTTCACAATATAACATTCATCTTTTAACCAAAACATAGATTTAATGTCAGAGTACATATTGCTAAAGAATCTAAAGCATCTACTGGATTGAGTCCTTCCCAGTTGGATTACTGATAAAACCTGGCACCCATCAGCAGTAGCAGGGTTATCAGTAGGAACTCTACTAAACACGGCATTCAGTGGTTGGTCCCAAAAGTTATTGCTAAGTCTTGAATCAGGGTTAGAAATCAGCTGCAGAGTAAAACATCAGCAAGAGTCCCAGCCACTTTCATATAATACAGAATCCACCATATCACTGTGCTTTTTATAGCTGCATAGAAAAACTTGAAAATATTAACTCATCAGAGCATACAGAGAAACTCAAACATGCTCAGAAAGACGTAGTTCTGTTCACTTGAGTAAACCTAAAGGGATGATACTCAGTGATGATTATGGGCCTATTTATTTCATTTAGTGGAGCATAGTACTGAGATATCTGAATTAGAATGTTCACATGGTACATGCACCACACAGAAGTACTAACTCAGGAATAGTAGTGATGCACCCAGGCTGACAATGAATGATCTCTTTGGTATTGTAATTATGCTCCTAATTTCACCTTCTTGAAGGCAGTGGCAGGCCAAAGAGGGAGAAGTATCTGAAATTATTTCCAGCTCTGAAAAGAACTTCGGAAAATCTACCAGCTTTCTCTCTGCTTCTGGCTTGAATTCAGGACAGGCTGAAACTGTTTTAACATCTGTGCCCAGAAAGCAGTGCTCAGTAGTGTGCTCCCTCTCTAAAAAAAGTGATCTTACATAGTGTATTTCACAAGAAATAAGTAGATGGTAACAGCCAAACATGGAGGGTGGAGTCCTGAAAGATCAAAGAGATGCCCATTGTGCATACTGGTGAGAATTATGGAATTCCAGCTCTGTAAACTGGATGGGAACCTTATACTAAGAAGAAAACCAAATTATTGTAATAAATAAATAAATAAAGGCAAACCTTTCATCATAATTACAGTTCTGAAAGATCTGTGCAAAATTCTCTTTATAGACAATCTTTAATAGGATAGTCTCTGTGTAGAGTCCTCTTTGACCCTGTGGACCACAATTAGTATTTTCACGTTATGATAAAATCGTGACTTTTCATTTAGCAGGTATTTTTTAAACAATTTGTTACTGTAAACACCTCATGCAGAGATGGCATGAGAAGATATATTTGTCAAAATAGTCTTGAAATTTTGATTTTTTTTTTTGTGGCAGTTACACAAAGCTAGATTTCTCATAAAGTAGCTGTCCTCTCAGTGCTGAGGTTTCTTCTAGAAAATGTATGCAGTATATGAAAGAAAAAGCAGTGCAATTCAAAATAATCACATTGACTGAAAAAATTCTAAAAAGCAGCTAGGAAGCAGGAGGAATCTAAGGAAAAAAGGGGTAAGAATTCAAGTCCGTATTTTCTTCAGACATTTGGCAAAATGAACATGAGATGCATTTGGGAGAAATAATGAGCAACGTTAGCACTGAAAATCCCTTTTCATTTGCAAATTATGTATCTACCAGTGTTTAGTTTTTAACTTTTTCTTTAACAGAACACTACCTAATGGCATTCCTCTCAGATTTACTGGATTAGCCAGGCTGGTGAGATAAAGGATTCACGATTGGTCAACATGCTAAGAGTAAGGGAAAGAATAAATCAGCATTAAGGTGTCCACAATTAAACAAATAATCTTGAAAAAATATAGTTACATAATATGCTTTAATCTGGGGGCAGATCTTAAGCGGTCACACAGCTGGACTAGATGATCATTTAGGCCCCTTCCAACTGAACTAATTATTCCATTCTATTCTATTCTATTCTACATGCACATTATAGACTTAAAAGCAAAACCAGTAAGTGAAATTTAACTGAGCATCTTTGCTTTAATTTGGCTTTGTGTCTTATGATAAAACAACAGTGTAAAACAGAAAGGAACTTAAAGGGGAAAGAATTCAGAGGAATCTCAAAATCAATTTGTTATGAAAAATGGAAGGCGTGTATATATATTGTACTTAAAAGATGTAGTAGTGTTCAAAATTTAGTGGCCTAATCAAAACTTTTCAAAGAAATGAAGCAGCATCATACCATATGCCATGATATCAGTACTGCCTCCCTGCCAAAGTTTATTAGGATATAATCAACTTCAAAATTTTTCACATCTCTGAAAAAGATGTCGAGATCTAGAAGTCAGCATATCATGTAAGATAAACTGACTTTTGAATACAGAGATAAAGTCAGGGCAGCAGAAACCATACCAAAGCGACATAAAAAGTGAAACAAAAAACTCCGGTTGAAAGAATCACATTAAGTAACCATAGGAACAACACCATACAAAAAGTGAGATGGAGCTAAGCAATGCATGAGATGCTAGCATTTAGTGACTGAGGATGAAATGAGGAGTCTTCTACTGGGAGCAGGCCACAGATGGATCTGTGTTAAGTGAATAAATACAATTAAATCATGAATAATTCTAAAAGAAGCAATGAAGCAGATTCAAATAAAACTCAAAAAGCCCATGTTATCTCAGAGGTTATATAAACAGTTCTGCATTATGCAGCAAAAAAAATAAAACAAAACAAACCCTAAAAAATGCTTTTACCACAAATTTTTTACACAAAGAAAAAAAGACTTTCCAAGGGCACAGCAAATACAGTTTCTGTGGCTACACTGAATTTAAACAGTCGAAGATGTGAGACAGAAATTAAGTTAAATCCATTGGCAATAACCCTCACCCAGCTTGATTACAAGTTATATAAGGACTACATTAAATATCCTTCTGTTTTGCCTATGCCCTACTTTAACCTGGGCTACCAACTGAATCCATTTACTTACTTGATTACTTAATAAAAACGACAGTCTGAAAAATAAAGAAAACCTCTGAAAAAGTACATCATTATTACTAGTACAAAATCCTGGTACTTTTTAGCTTTTGAAGTACCAGTCTGTTTGCCAAAGAAAGTTCTGTGAAACTCTTGCCTGGTCAGCTATACAGGACTAGGGAATTAAAATAGTTGGAACGAATGGTAAGGGGGAAAAAAACCCCCAAGGAAAATCTTGTTACAATTTACTGTTATTCCTCATTTATTGTTACCTGTTCCAAAAATATTTTGTTGCATTATTAAAGATTTAATGAAATAAATCTGAATATTAAATAAAGATAAAGTAGATTTGAGAAAAGAGTGAGAAGAAGGACGATAAATTAAAATATTCACTCCTACCACTGTTCTGTGAGTTTATAAGGCAGAGTTTATATAGTTAAAATTCACACTAAAGCAAAATCTGTGTAACCTGGCACCAGAGAAATTTCCAGTGCTCGTTAAGGAAAATGCCTCAAATTAGGATGGATAAAGAATTACATATTCTAGTCCTTCTATCAGTTTTTAGAGGAGAGCTGGAAATAAGAAGTCAGAAACAAAGGTGAGAACTGAGACCATCTGTACGAAATTCTAAAATACTTGTTCTCATAGAAAAAGAGTAAATACTTGCTCAGAGCATGTGACATGGAACTCAAGATATTTTGAGATGATACAGCTTCTCAATACCAAACCTAATTTTTTAACTGATATCAGCAAATGCATTCCTGGTAACAGTAGATATTTAAATAAATAAATAAATAAATAAATAAATAGATGAAAAACAAAACACCATGAAAATAGATCATAAAATACTATAATAATAATAACAACAAACTCTACTGACACGGTAAAGACAGCAACTAACAATTCTAAAGTAATTTAAAAAGCAAATATTTTTCTTGAGAAAATTATGCAGACAGTAGTCTGTTAATTATTATTGTTTTGTGAATAATTACCCATAACTTAAAGACTCAGAAAGTAGCAGTTACAAGGCATGTAGGTGTAACTGCTGATCTCATGATGACCTTAAATTTTCCACAAAAAAACATTAATTTAAAAGATTCGTTTTGAAGTGCAAAATCAGCTAACAATTCCTTGAATTTCTGAGTGGATGTGGATATGGTAATTATCACATGTTTGGACTGAGTGCTTCTTTTTGTGCACAGGGATAAGGGCACCATACATATAGAAAATTGTACAGTTTTTTCCTTCTTCATCATCAGAAAGTTAATGTGGGACCTCCAGAACAAGAGTGAAAAAGGAGAAAGGTAAATTCAAAACAGCAAGAGCCTTCTCCTAGAGTAAAGAAGAAAGCAATTAAAGGATTAAAAAAAAAAAAAAAAAAAAAGGTATATGGCAAGACATTTTAACAAAAAAAAGGCATCATCTTTAACATGCACTGGACAAATGGCATCCAGCTATTCAGCAAAATGTGGAGACACCAAGTTGCTTATACTTAAAACAGCATTTCCATATAAGCATTTTTAATTGCTTTCAGATGCTTTTAGATCTCAGTAGTGATTAACTTCATTCAGCTGACATGGGTAAGTGTTTGTGTTCCAAAAGCTTGTAAATTTTTGGCACTTGGTCTAATAAAACATAAAACTTCCATAAAAACTTTGCTTCTAGTTTCTTTAAACAAAAAGCATACTAGAAACTCAACAAATGAAATACTCATTCTAGTAGTAAATTTGTAGTGTACTTACAGAATGTGTTCTGTAATTGGCCATGGACAGTACAAGAAACAGAACTGGCTAGGAAAATCTTCTTTAGAAGAAGATACAGATGAATTATTGGGGTTTTTAGGTGGGGGAAAGATTGTAATAGGAAAAAGAGTTTAGACCGGCAGTTGTAAGCTGCAGGATGCAAGCCTGACCTGCAAGAGAAAGAACAGCTCTGAACTGTTTTATTTATTGGTACAGATGCAGCCATAGAAGTCATATTCTTTACAGGAATAGTGGCCCAAATAGTACGCTCTTGCCCTGACCTTCCTACAGTGTAAGCATTCAGGGTTTTTTTCATTTAACTTAAGAGTTATCTACTATAATACTTACTTATTTTGTTTCTACAAATATGTCACCTCCTCATAACAGTCTTTCCATATAAAATTTTAGCCCAGGTGACACTAAAAATCAATTTAAAGAGAAATCTAAATCATTTACATTTTATAAAAAAATGTTCTTACGGCTGTAATTAAAAAAAAAAAAAAAAAAAAAAAAAACCCAAAACAACAAACCAACAGCTAAATCCTATTTCATAATATTATTCCATATTCCACAAGCATGAAGTTCACATTGTTATATACTATAGAGGCAAAAGTGCTATATTTTTTGCCATTCACCTCTAGGAGTATGTTGTCCTCAGTGTGTTCAGCATCTGTAGATCTGAGACTTCAAAGGCCGAATATAATTTGAGCTTTCAATAGAGGAAAAAAATTACTTTAAAAATTGTTTTGTCACACAGTGACTGAGTGCACGGGAAACACTGCTTTCTTCCACTTGAATGAAATATTAATCTACTAGAATCTTTTGAGATACTTTTCAAAACAAATGTACTGATTCACAAGAAATCACCTTTCTCTTCTCAGATACCTGCACTGCATACTGATGGGATGCTGAAAACCATTTGGGAGGTTTTTTGGTTTTTTGTCTTTGTGTGGTAGTCTTGTACTTGCGAAAGGAATGTACTGTTGTGATGCATTAAGTTACCTGGCTATTAAATTGCCCAAGTAACATAGTCCTTTTATTCCCATATTCACATACATTTATTAAGCAAGCATATAGGGAAAACCTATCATTGCACTGTGTTAAGTAGCTTTTCTCGCCATCTGAAGTCCAAGCTTAAGTGACATTACAGAGTCAGTATTCTAATATGGTAATTATATCTAGGTCTCTCTATACTGGACTGATACATCATACCATATGAATTAAGGAATTAGTCTGTTGTCAAAAGAAAGCATAGAAGTGACATCATCCTTTTTAGTAGTGATGTTATCTAATATCCTACCCTTATTTTCATGTTTTTGAACAAGGTAGCTACAGTAACCTTATGTAATCATAAACGGAGAGTATTGGGCTATGCAGCTGAAATCACCTCATGTTTTGTATTCTCTATTTTCACTATAAGTGCCAGAAACAGCCTTTAAAAAAAGTAGTCTGCAGAAAGCAATGACATTCTATTAATTCTCTCAATAAGGGCAACCGGATTGTTAAAACCATATGTGGGGTCTTAGTGCCTGTGGTATTAGACATTATAATGAATAAAGAGAAAAGGAAATTTAGTAGATGCATCTCCCATTTAAAACACTCCCTGCAACTTGTTCTACTTCCCCTATGTCAATCTAAATCTCAGCCACCACCTAACAAGAAGGTAATGTTGACAAAATCTTACTTTTCAGTAAAACTTGTCAGTACACTGTCTGTCTATCTGCCATTGCTATGGATTTTGATAAGTTAAAATGACTCAGTGACATTATTAATTTTGTCTTGACTAGGTGCAGTTTTCCTTTCCCCAGCATACTCAGTCCTAGCATGTTACTGTTTTAATAGCCAGGAACATCATTATCAAGCATTAGAACAGGCTGCACAGGGAGGTGATGGAATCGCCATCCCTGGAAGTGTTTAAAAAATGCATAGATGCCATAATTAGGGACATGCTGTAGTGGTGAGCTTGGCAGTCCTGGGCTAACGGTTGGACTTGACGATCTTAAAGGTCTTTTCCAACCTGAATGATTCTATGAGTCTATTCTGATTCTACTCTATGACTAATTGATGACCTCATCAAAGCAATGTAGTAACAGTAATGTTCTCCTCCTTTTTCTAAATGCCCATAGTAGTCATGTCTCTAATATTAGTAGCAGTAACAGTTTATTATTTGATGGCAGATTGAACAGTATATCTTTGCAATTATGCCTGGATTGAAAGGAGATGATTTAAGAGTTACTTGTAAAACATTTGTAATTAAAAAACATTTCAGAAAGCAAAATGCAGGCTTCCGTATACACACTGTCAAAAGAGGACAACCCCTGTAAGCAATGATACAAATACTGTAACAACGTAGCTTTATTACCTCTCAGTAGTCACGAATTAATAAACAGCAAACAAACTTGTATTATGTTAAATAAATCAACTCATAAAGAACTCTCTCTTCCCTCCCCCCTCTCCTCCTCCCCCTTCCCTCTCTCTCACTCTCACTCTCTCGCTCTCCCTCCATCACACACACACACACACACACTCTTTAATCTCCCTTCCTATCCCTTTCCATCCCACTCTTTTTGCCTTTTGAATTGCTGCCTCAGGCACACCGCAACATTTCTACCTATTTCTACCTATTTCTGCATCTTGAAGGAATGAAAGAAGTCTTCTCACCTAAGAAAGTACAATGAGGTTCTCAAACTCAGGAGTTTGAACATGTGGTGTCCTGGTTTCAGCTGGGATGGAGTTAACTTTCTTCTTAGTGCCTAGTACAGTGCAGTGTTTTGGCTCTGATGTGAGAACAATGTTGATAACCGCACTGATGTTTTTAGTTGTTGCTGGGTGATGTTTATACTAAGTCAAGGACTTTTTGGTTTCTTGTGCCTTGCCAGCCAGAATGATGGAGGGGCACAAGAGACTGGGAGGGGACACAGCCAGGTCAGCTGACCTGAACCAGCCAAAGAGGTATTCCATACCATGGGACGTCATGCTTGGTATATAAATTTGGAAGGTGGCTGGGGGGGATCGTTGCTCGGAGACTGGCTGGGCATCAGTCAGCGGGTGGTAAGCAGTCATACTGTGAATCACTTGGGTTTTTTCCCTTTACCCTTTTCCTTTGGATTTTACCCTTTTCCCCACCTTTCCATCCTAACTGTTATTATTATTATTGTTATTACTGTTGTTCTGATCTCTTTATTCTGTTTAAATTATTAAATTGTTCTTATTTCAACCCTCAAGTCTTACATTCCTTTCTGATTCTCCTCCCCACCCCTCCAGGTCGGGGGGAGTGAGCAAGTGGCTGTGTGGTGCTTGGTTGCCAGCCGGGGTTAAACCACAACATGTGGAAACTCAGAACAACAGCTCAAGTTTTCATAAACAGCAAGCTCTTGGTGGCAGGTCCATGAGCAGTAACTGACAGATCATTTTGTATTTGCAATACAGTTCATCAGCACAATTTTCCATGTGCTTAACTTCACATCACAATACAGTTTTGACATAGATACTCTCTGATTTCCAAACAAGAAGAAAAACATTAAGCAACTTGCAGACAATCTGCAATCAAGTTTGAACAACAATCTGGCCTTGGAATCCTGAAACCAGGACTTGAACCAGAACAACCTTCCTCTTCAAAAACCTTCTCCCAGTTAAGACTACTTTATAATAGCTCTAATATATTGCACAGGACAATATTAGTAACAACAACAATACAGTGCACTGTGAACAACTGATAGTGGATTCATTATAATTCTGATAGTATGCTATCTTGTCTTACAAAATTCATGCAGGCAGTTACTAGAGCTGTAAGTCATAAGGACTACTCATAGTGACTGGTTCTCCTTGGAAAACTAAGTTAATTTTGTGCTTGATAAGCTTGTAGCCTGAAAGGCTAGATACGATGTGAGAATTAGATGCTTGACCCTTCTGAACTGTTATCAAACACAGATGACTTAACCCAAATATTAATAGGATCAATTAATATAGTACTTAGTTCACTCTTTTATTTTTCTTGAGTTGTAGTCTTCTAAAGCTGCCCAGATACAATAATGTTTGCTTGCATACTTTTCTTGAAGATATCATTTACTTGAGTAAATTCTTAAGTTCACCTACATCTTATATCATATAATGAAAATATACCTGACATCTTCTCTGAATATTCCCTTCATGTTTAAGTCCTTGCATGAGATCTGGAAAACTCCACAGCATACGTCATTCATAACCAGCAGACAAGCATACTAAAAAATATTTGACACCACCTCCCCTAAAAATTCCAAAATTAAGTCAAATATATTAAGCGGCAGTTTCTTCCTGTACTTTAGAGAATCCCCAAATATATGACAATGAAATCAAGGACCATAACTTTGGAATATATAAATTTGAAGTAATTTTTTCTTGATTGCAATAAAATGAGGAGAAAAAAAATCATTCACCCTTCATTGATCATGTCATGCAAGGACATAAGTAGTTTCATTCTACAGGAAAGGAGATAGGAACCTTGATAGTATTCAAGAACTCCATGTCGTTGTGATGACACAGAACATTGTTAGCAATGTGATGAAACAGAGCTTTGTACCAGATCTTGCTACACTTACTCTAACAAGTACCATCTTACTATATTGCTATAGCAATCAACATTGTTAAGGCAGAGAATAAAATGTTTGTAAGACTGAGATGCCACAAATTCAGCAGCTCAGGTTCATAACTAGTGTCAGTGTTTAATAAATTAATACTCCATATTTGACGTTTAAAACAGCAATGCACTGTTAGCTCTGTAAAAGGTTAGTTTCGAACTACCTAGAAATGATTGGACATTGGATTGTTTTGGCTAAATGTTCTCATTAGAAAGCAGGAGTGGTTGGGAAAATACCAGGTTTATTTAAGAAAAACTACGAACACTGGAGCATGATAAACTTGATGTTTTTCTATTGAAAGACTGCCTGAAATCTGAACTACAAGACAATCTCAGTATTTGCCACAATTGGTAAGCTTACATTTTGAATAATTTAATTTTCTGAAACAATCGGTGTACTCTACAATATGTATCTTTTCAATAACTTTTTTTTATTTCAATTACAAATAACAGTATGTTGGAATTCAGAAGCTATAGCAATCACTAGCAAACACTTCCATTACCAGGTCTAAATTTACTCACTGATAACTTCACCACATACCTGCCTTTAGTAAGATTTTAATTGCTTTGTTTTGTATCAAGAGTTTGGTGATTTTTTTATTCTTATTTATTTTGGTTTGGTTTGCATGTCATTTGTTTTATAGGAAACTCTGATGATGAAATACCTCCTTTTGAAAAGCAGGGGTCTTGTTCCCTGAGATGTTTAACATACTTTTATGATATGACACAAGAAACTGGAATTTGGGTGAGGGTTGCTTCTAAAGTCAGAAACATTTTGTTTTTTTCTGATCATGTTAAATCTACCCTGATTTAGCACAGCTACATATATATGAAAACTATCACACCTCATTAGAGGCTTTACTAATATCTTTTAATAATTCATCTTCACAGAATGTGGTTCTTCAACTGGGATCCTACATAACAGGTACAGAAATATCATTCTTATGGGGAAATTCACAAATCAATACACTTACACCCTTAGCCTTCAGAAGGCAAAATTATTCTGTGATCCAGGACGAAACAAAACATTCTTATCTCAGATTCTTTCTCTGGAAGGTAATAAAACTGTGCATAGCACAAACTAATACTGAATGAGTAGTCATAAGGTGCAAATAGAAGAGAGGATTCTCTAGCTTATAACTACACTATAAAATAACTCCAGTCTTTCAGTTCCTTCTTGAGTATCTTCAGTGTGCCACAGTAGCTGACTATCCTCACTGCTTGAAGTTGTAAATCCAGAGCCTCTTTTGAAGTGAACTAGCTTGTTCCCTTTCTATCAAAAAAGCTGGGAGTATTTCTGGAAACAGTTCAATCCAGGGACACCTCTCAACAGGCAGTGCGTAAACCTGCATGAGGTTTGATTCTCTCACACTGTCTTTCAACAGTATCCTGTAGGCTTTGAGTATGTGTAGTGTTGTATGGTATAATACTGCAAAATGTGCAAGTTCTTATTAATCAAAACTTGTTAATGAAAGAGTTTCTATTTCTGCAAGCAATTCTTGGTTTTATAAAGATTTTATGACTGAAAAAAAGTAATGGCTACATAGTTTTTTTGTAAGCAGAGACTCAAAAGCCTTCTCATGCTCAAAAATGTTTACAAAGAAAATAGTTGTCAAGAGCAAATGTGGTTAAATGGCTTTAGATTCAGAGACCCTTCATAATCTGCCTGCTTGGAGATCTTCCATACTTCCAAACCATGTAGTCCCATCCTATTTTCTTACAAATTGCTCCTGGAGTCACTGAATGTTCACAGGAATCTGATCCTTTGACTACTGGGGCCCCAAAACAAATTCTTATATGACAGAATTATCTGCTCAAGCACTATAATAATTTTCATTTTAACACAGCATTTCAAAAGATGGTTGAGAGGTAAAATATCAAGACAGAAAACAATGAATTTGCATATGCACGAGATTATACAGCTAAGCACTCCAGTTCCCACTGTTGTCTTGCACTCTTACCCTAATAGTTGCTGAAACAATTATTCTATTTGGGGATTCTTATAAAATTTGTGGCTACATGGAAAATCAACTTAATTATTAACTGGTGAATGTAATGGACTCATTGGAAGTTAAACTACTGAGCTTCCACAACCAGTTTTCAGTCATAAAGCCTCTTGTGATAAAGTAGAAGATAGCTAGCCATTCAACAGGATGAAAATATGACAAAATTATAACAGTGTTATCAGAAGACGACAGGTGGCCTGAATTACACCTTAATTATGATTTGTAAATCTATGAAATAATATATTTACAGAGTGGAGTCAGTACATCTTCCCACTGATACATCAACTAGTGAACATGACAGAAGCTTGCACATTAATTATAATGACTACTTCCGTAACGAAGTGCAAAAGCGTTTGTGTAATCTGATACAGTTTCTTGAATTAGGTTACAGTTGATCACTCTAAAAGCAGGATTTGGTTGCTTATTTTTACAGTAAGCTAGGTCAGCCCCAACAGATAAATGGCATATCATCCTATAACACCAACCAAAAGCAATGCTAATGTTAAAAAATATTAAATTCTAGTAACTACAACACTATGTTAACATGGAATGCATTTTAAAATAAGGAAGCAACAGTTACTCACTGTTACTAATGCATATCTTTAGAATCAACACAGGATCACAAAATGTACACACTACATAAAATAACTGAACAATAGGTCTGCCTCTCAAAATTACTAAGCGTAACTCAAACTTTTAATTTCTAGCCCCTGGAATACTCATAGAAATCAACTCTGCTCACTTTCATAAATTAAATACATTCTTAAGACCTTACAGGACTGAGTCTACCAGGAGAAAATACTTTCAACTACAGATTTTGTTTCTTGGCAATATCCAACATGATGTGGATATAATAACAATGATAATTATATTTTGACCATTCTTTCAGTTCTGCCTAATACAACATCAATAACTGTGAGCCAGAGAAAATGAAATTATTTAATTATGTGATTAATCTTTCTTTAAACACCAAATAATTCCATCTTCTACTTCAGCAGAAATGTTGCCACACTTTATCAACAGCTGCATCTGTGAACTCCATTTGTCCTCCAAGCTGAAATAATCTATACAGAACCTTTCAACTCTTCCCTTACTCTAACCCCCTCATAAAAATGTTTCGTGGCTCAGAGAGTTTTGTACAGGATGGAAGTTGGAATACATTTTTATTGATTCAGGCATGCACCAAGAGAGAAAATAAGGATGAGATTAGAAAATGCATATCCAGATTATCACTTAAGAAAAAAAAAAACAGAAGAGGAGTTTAATACATTAAAGTAGTTATAATTCATACACATGAAACCTTTCAGAGGAAGCTTAATATCTTTACACTGGAAAAGAAGAGTCTGGTATCAGATGTGGAATAGGTGGACAGAAGTACCCATCATAAAGCAAATCTGTTCAAAATAATAGTAATAGTAACAATAATTACTGAGATTAGTTTAATGTAAAATTAATGTAATAAACATGTAAGGTGCTTTGAAATTCCTTTTTTTAATTTACAAAGATGCATCTATATCTATCAGAGGACAGATATAGATATGTGAAGTAGTTGTCTTATCATGCCTTATAATAGTGATTTCCAGAAGCACTTTATATTTACATTTTATCTCTAAGAGAAAGACAGTTCCTGAAATAAGCTTTACAGTTACTCGTTTCACCACCTCTAGATTACAGACTCAGTAGGCCAAGCTTCAGAAGAATTAAGTCAGGGTCTTTAATTTCAAAACCTAAAATACTTAAGAACAATTGCAAAACACATTAATCTGAAAAGCAAAGAGAATTGCTTTTCAAAGTTTGCATGACAAATAATGGAAATACCATTTTACACGTTACATAGCAACTACAGACATAAAAATATATAACACAATGTATACCATACACTCAAGAATTACAGAACTGCTTTTCTGACTATTTACAATTATTTACTGTTTCAACTTTATCAACTTTTGAAGCCTTCTAAGCACATTAGCCAAGAAAAGATCTGCAGTACACAGAGATATGCAGATCAAAGTTAATGATGATGAGCCATCTAGTTTTGGAAGGACTTCAAGGTGTTATCCTAATAACCCTGAAAAGTCAGTACACCTGTCTGAACCTACACCAAACTCTTCTTTCTTCTGACTACATCATTTGTAAAATAGGCAGATTTTAATTCTCTGGACAATTCAAGAAGCTCTTCATTTTCTGGTACTACACACTTCACATTTTGTCATACCTTCAAAGGTCCTACATTTATTTTAAAATGTTTTTTGTCAGCTGACCAGTCTTTTCTGAAGTTGGGAACATTCTGTAAATTGACCCTAATGAAAGACTGTGGATATATTAGCAACTGTGGGTAATACTTCTGAAACTTGTGATAAAATGGACTGAATATCACCCAAGAGGTGATCCTCGCTTCTTCGATTTATGCTCCCTAAAAAAAACAACTTGGAATACTATTCTATTTTTCCATTTTATTTCCTTCTCAATATAGTCTCTGAATCTCAACTTAAACCCTAAATACTTCTCTACAGCCAATCCAGTCTAAGTGATAATGCAACATATTCTGCATGGCTTTTCAGATTGGACCAGTAATAGAATACATTTTCAAGGATTCCTTAAAAATATATAATCCTGAAAATTCATGAGAAGTCTCAGCATACAGTTTTCTATCAATATTATTTACACACATAAACAATGCATGCAGAACCAGCCCATTTAAAAACTAGGATTTCCACCTTTAAATGTATATTTCTGTATTATGCAGCAGATTTCAAAAAAGGAAAAATTTCAAGTAAAAATCATACATCCACTCATAGCATTGTGTATTCCAGCTATACCTAATAATTGCAGATCTGTTACTTAAAGAGCATGAAATAGCACATAATTGTTTGTGTGATCACTTACGCTCTTTTGTAGGCAGGAAGGAAACTTAGTTATTATACTATGATTATTAAATCAATCAGAAAGCTTAAAAAGAAGAATTTGTTACAAAAAAAAAAGGGGGGGGTGTAGCACTTAACAGTCTGTTACTTTATTTTTTTTCTACTTAGAGCTAGATCCTAACAGGAAATTCAAACTTCATAAAATTCTCAAACAAAGAGTCATTTTAGGGCCATAAAAATGATTAAGGGATTGGAGCAGCTGACATACAAAAAGAGGCTGAGAGCTGGGACTGTTCAACCTGGAAAAGGCTCAGGGTAGATCTTGTCAATGTGTATATCTGAAGGGGGTGGAGTAAAGAAGATGGAGCCAGACTCTACTCACTGTTGCCCAACAGACACAAATTGAAATACACGAAATTCCATTGCAAAATAAGAAAAAATATTTTGAGAGTAATCAAACACTGGAACAGGCTGCAGACACTGCAGAGCCTCCATCCTTCGAGATACTCAAACCCCAGCTGGATGCAATGCTGGAAAAACTGTTCCATGTGACTCTACTTTGACCAGGGGAGGTTGAACTAGGTGATCTCCAGTGCTGCCTGCCAACCTCGATTATTCTGAGGTTCTATGAATATACAGTGAAACTATGGAGGAAAATGTTCCCAAGCAACAAGAATTTTCTACTATTGATTAATGTCATAGCACATAACAATGGCATCTATGTTATTTAATGCAGTTATAGCAGTTCTTTCTTGGTAGAGCTCCTGCACTAGTTTTTGGTACTTATTCACAATGTAGATGGCAGAAATGTTAATTGATTTGAACTTGTAAGATCAGATTGTAAGCCTACTTTTTATCCTTGCCTGTCCATAAAATGCTGCAATGGCTATCAGGTAGCACTGCTGTCATGATGCTCCTTACCTTTGCTGACCCATACTCAGTGGAACACTATAGCCTACAGCTTGCTTCTAACAGCGTAGATGTTTGCATATTTTGTGCTGTTTGAGACTCAACACCACCATAACAGGAAAAAGTCATGCTCACCCCTTTTGCTGTGGTAAACCATATAATGTGAAAACAGTTCGGTCTTCACAGTTATTTCATTTAAACCCTTCCTCTTTTGCCAGAGCCTCAGAAAGCATTTCCATCCTAAAACGATTCAATGAATGATAGTCTTATGTATGCCTATTTTCTTTGATTTTGAACTGTTTTCTTCTCTTTTTTTTAATCATAATTTTAAAAACATGGTTTTGTGGGCTGATATTCTAAGAAATTGGATCTGTGTTTTTAGTACCATATATTTTTATCATTAACTTGTTATGATCAGCTTTATAGAACTAGAGAGGAATTGGATACTTTAGGTATTAGTTGTGGTTTTAAGTTGCTTTCTTAAAATACAAAAAATGCAAAAAAAAAGCCCTGAAGATATTATATCAAGAGGCAATCTGCTCTTATATATTAAGTGTAACACAAAACCCTAAATGATACTGTTGACAAAGTTTTTTTCCTGTCTCTCATTTTTTGGCCTGCTTATTTGTTCCTGACTTCTTTCATCTCCTTTCTACTTTTCACATGCATTTTTTTTCTTTGATATTTTCCTGCCTTACTTCCCCAAATAATTTCCCTTTGCTTCTGAAGTTTTTGATCTCTCCCTCATAAACATGAATGCTTCTGCCCTATAAGAACTTCTGTTCTTTCCCCACATACACCCTATTACTCTCATGTTGCATTCACTCTACACAAACTCTATTCCTTTTACTAGTTTTTATCCTGCAAATCCTACTGTGTAAGTTATTTTAATTGTGTTTCTTTTTTTTTTTGCCTGTCACACCTGCCCAGGCTACCACTGTGAGTCTTACTTGCCTGACACCCTCCCATGCTTGTCTACACTTGCGGTCTCATGCCTCCTTCCCTCTGCTTACTTTATAACTCTCTCTTACCCACATTAGCTGTCTGACTTCTCTTCATTTTGTCACTCCTCTTGATCTTTAGCCTTCTGAAAACCTGTAAATTTCTAACAAAATATTTCTGGCTATGTCTCTATCTCACTATGCAAGCAGCTCTTGAGCCCCAAGGCAAAGATGCATGGCCCCACTTTTGTCCACAGACCTAAACTCTCTTCACTTTCCTCCCTCCTCCAGACAAGACATTAGCATCCAAACTGCCAACAGTTTCTGGTCTGAGCTATTTCTTGAACTGTGCATTTTTTTGGAGAATGTTAGTCATCTGTGACCAAAGCCATGCCAAGGATCATGCTCATAATTAAACAGACGTGATCATGGGCACATGCTCAGACACCCACCCATCTATCCAATCCTCAAGACCTAGTAATCTTCCTCTCTGTTTGGATCTGTCTAGTTTACTATCGTTCCTTTGCCTTAGAGAAAATCAGTACTAGAGACTGAACCATGCAAACAAGTAGGAAACAACTGGGGAAGAAATGGAAGCTCAGCTGAGCTTTGTAGAAGCAAGTGGGAGAATTTAACTCATCTGTAATATGAAGAAAGAGAAGGTGGAACCACCAACAACAGCTTGACTGTTGGGTGCTTCCATCTTCAGGTGGCTCTGTTCAACTCCTTCCTGCCACAGAGCCTTTCTTAATGTAACTATGTCTAAGAGCAAGTCACTGCTAGGAGATGTTATAGTAACTTTCAAAAGAAAACAGTAGTTTGAGAAACAGATTGTTACAGGACTTTAGTATAAGGCCTCAGGAGACATATCAAAAATAGAATTTCAGGATGAAAAATTAAGACAGACGTGTGTGCAGCATGGAGTTATTTTAACTAACTCGGTTTCTTCAGGCAACTATATTCATGATGACATTATCTAATCAAGCAAAGCAGCAAAAAATCAGAAGATATTTGATCTATTAAAAATGAATAGGGAGATTATTGTCTAATGATAGCTAATACATGCTTTGAAAGGTTTTTTGTTTATAAAGAAAAATAACAGGGGGAAAAATTATACAGTATTATTATTTGCTCAGTTATTTGTATTTTAAAGTACTGAGCTGCCACAATTTCCATTACATACAATACGTTTATGTAGCAATAATGTTACATTACAGGAACTCCTTTGTGATATGCGGGTGCTGGTTTCCTAGACTGTTAATTTATTAACAAGTGGATATAAGCCATGAATTCAAAAGACTGCCTGTGTGAAGGTGTTTCTAGTGATCCTACCTGTTGGCGGGATGATTCCAGGAGACATTAGGCCTGGGACAGAATGTGGCATGATATGAGAATTCTCTGGGGAGGTGACACTTTGAGTCCTCTTAGGAGGCCTTCCAGGTCTAGAACTGAAACAAACAAACAAAAAAATTTTTACAATTAAGCTGTTGTCTTACAAATAATTTCAAAGTTGTTTCAAGTGGTAACATGGACTGTAAATAAATTTGTTTCAAGGACGGTTGCTTTTGCAGTTAGATGTAATAGACTTCCATCACTAATTAGATTACATGCTGAATTCATTTTCCTCATTGAAGATCAGCCGCTCTTGATGCATAATTCATAGCCTGCACCTCGTTACCTGCTTCTTCATATTAATATCTATACACAGTTTGAATTGCCTCGTTTGCATATGCTAAAGTTCTGCATGCAGCCTTCAGCACGAAAATTATGCACTAACTTGTAATAATTATTACAGTCAGCCTGCTATTGATTTATGAGACTTTTAAAAACCAAATATGTGTAGTACTTGTAATGAATGATATTTTAAGGTTCTTCAGGAAATTAAAAGGCAATGGCTGCCTAAGGAAATGTTCTGCTTGTTTGATTTAATACTACAGTTAGCTGGGAGGTGGAATGAAAGAGTGATTCAGACCTATAGCACATTTTTCGATGATATGTTTTATTACTTCGCACTGCTAGCCTGATATCTAGATGATAAATGACAATACATATCTAATGTGTGAAAAGGTCTTGCAATTTCTTTATTTTTTGTCATTTAAAAGATAAGTCAAGTTATCATTTAACCCTTATTCTATTTAAAGTGAAAATCTCACTAAGACACCTTACTTTAAATATACTATTTTATGTCAGAAAGAACTCGGAATTATTTATAAGATATTGTTGAGCAACTGCCATCATAGCAGCTTACATCTGTCCAGTACAGAAAAATAAAGGGCTTCAGGTTTAAGCACTCACTGCCTGTTAAATGCTCACATACACAACTTTCCATCTCCTGGACTGTGTAAGTAGCATACAAATTAGATACGGATTACAATGAAAATACTTATTACCCACTTACATGCAAATATGTACCTGCTACATACAATGCATATCCAAAGGCTTGTATTCTTATGAACACATCGTAGCATAGTATTATTGCAATACCCTATAACTGCTTATTTAGGGGACATTGTGGAATAACTTCACAGAAATAGGTGATGTGTGTTCTAACACTGCAGTATTAACCTGTGCTTTGCCAAACATTTGAGGTTCTTCATTTGTTTCAAAACAGGAAAGAAAGGTGGCTATGAAAGATTTTGGTCCTTACATCCTTATGTTAACAAAAAATCTAATCAAGGATAATGGCATTTTTAGCTACGCTGGAACTGCAAAGGAGGTAGATAATAAAATACCTCTGGTTTCCATTCATATTCATTCCCCTTGTGTTTGGAAATACCTATTTTTGTAACTTCTACAACCTACCTTTAATACACCAAAACCAATCAAAGTACAGGGCATTTTCTTAGAGTTTAATGACTCAAGGCATTGAGTCATTAACCTTAACTGATCATTAATTTCCAACTTAATGTCCTGAGCTGAGGTCATTATTAAAATTATAAGCTTGATAATTTCTTTGATTGGTTTGGGATTTTTCATCTTCTTTAACACAAACAAAATTGTCATATTTTCACAACTACAAGAAAAACAGTAGTCAAAAAAGAATAGTCTTATTTCAGCTCACAGAACCAAATTAAGTGCCTTCCATTTTTCTTTGAAATTTCCTTTGTGATTTACAATAAAAATAAACATACCATGAATACACATAAACCTGATAAAAACATTATAGACAAAAATGACCTGTTTTAAATGGAGTGTTTCTAATATATTCACCCACAAAAAAATGCCACTTTTAAAGTAAGAAAACTTTAATGTCTTAACTTAAATACTTATGATACACTGCTCTCAAATCACTGCTGTGATATGAGTATGGAAGGGTCTGACAACAGCATAGAAAGCACAAGTGGGGTGCCACGGCATAATGCACAACCTACCAATGACTTCCATGTCTTTAAAAAACAAGTTCATGCCTGCAGACTCTCTTTGATGTTCACTACCAAAGATAGCTACGGTGAAGCCTGAATGCTTTTTGCTTTGATTTTGAACAATAAAACCAACCCTCTTCAAAGTCTAAGAGAAGACAGCTATGGACCGAATCTGTATATGAAGGTGAGCAGCAAATTATAGGTGAGCGATATTGAAATATCCAAGGCAAAACTCCTCCTTTGGGCACCTCTGACAATCAAGCTGATTGCGCTACTCTGTACAAATGGGCTGTCACACTCAGAGCTATAAATGAACCCTGTAATCCAACTCTACCCCATGATTTATCACAAACTTTACCAAGCATTTTCCTGAAGTCCTAAACTCCCAATTTCAACCCAATAAACAAAATTTAAATGAAATTTCTGAGAAGTAAGCCTCTTTTATCCTGATACCATTTTTAAGTGACAAAGCACTAACTCCAGTTTACTATAGAAAGGCCTTTATCTATTTAAGAAATGCTTGTTCCTTATCACAAGACAGAAAAACACTTCTAAGAATTATTTCTTAAGGTCTAGAAGATCTGATTTAGAGTCATGGTAGACTACGCAATACACAATTAAAATAAGTAAAATTGATTGCCCCCGATAACAGATAAAGTAATAATAATTGTCTTACTTTGTTATTTATACTATGTACTTGTTTCATTAACCAAATTCCTAACCTGAAATACTACCATTTCATAAAATATGTTTTCAAGCTATAATTGTAGGAATTTTGTATGCATCGTTACCAAAGCTGTAGAAAAAATGGTATGTAAAAATACTTCAAAAAACTAGTGATGTTGATTCTACCTGAAAACTTGTTTTTTGTTTTATATGTATGTTGGTTTGTATATTTATAGCTATATGATAAACTCCTTTAAATAATCATTAAAAGCATAGCAAATGAGTTTATTGATCATAAACAGAATGATAAAAATAGATTAATGAATTATTTTGTTGGTATTTTTCCTAAATTTGTGCTTAGGAGACACAAGAAAAATAAGACCTACTTATTTTTACATTAGGACAAGCTCATCTTCATTCCAAGATAAAAAGCCTGCTTCAAAGTATTCACATTCCTATTTTGTACCAAAATCACTACATTTGTTTTCAGTATGAAAATAAAATATAATTTAAATAAGTATGAGTTGATTTCTTATGCAAAAGATGTATTTAAACACCAGAGCAATGTAAGTTATTCTTCTAGTTAATGTCACTGAGATATGAAAATCATCATTTAAAAACAGTTGATAATACTTTTTTTCTCAAATTTGGATTTTATATATAAGCTTTTCTGGAGATATAAAAGATATTGCCAGATTTTGTCTTATCTGATTTAAAACATTGGAAGAACAACACTGGTTCTTCTGAAGACACATTTGACTTCTTAAGGTAATGGTAATTATCTCAATCGATAAACTATTCAAAGCTGATTTATTTTGATTTTGAAGATGAATACAGTTTAGATTTTTTAGAGCTAAGATGAACAGACTGAAGTGCCAAAACCCAAAAAGCTAACATAAGTCTTGTGAATACCTAGGGTCATAGTACAGGGAAGTCAAGAAGTCTTTTGGGACTCCGCAAGAAGACGCTAGAAGAAACAGACCTACATCTGGAAGTCATAGCCGGTCTTCCTCTCCCCTATTTCTTTCTTTGATGATTAAATTAGAGAGAGTAGAAATTAGACCATTTCAACAAAGATTCAAGCAAGCCACAATAATTAACTGCTTAAAGACCTCAGGAGACGTCAAAGGGAAGTCACTAGTTCCTTGTTTACCTATTAAAAAGCATATGCAATAGAAATGTTGTCACTCTTTCTGCTTTTAGAAATATAAATATGTAAGCTGGATATTTTCCTCACTGAAGTTTTCATATGTGAAATATCTTAACATATGTTGAAGAAGAAAATGAAAGCTTCCTACAGGACCACATATTACTAACTTAGTATTCAGTTTTTAAAGTGAAGCACCTAAATGCATTTAGCTCTCTCAAAACTCATCTGCCTTATATAGGCTTGTGTAAACTTTCTATCAAAATCTGAAAACTTTTTTCATGGCTTTAGAAGACATTACCATAGACAAATGGGCTTTATTTTTTTAGATAATTATCACAACTTACTATTACAATCTATCATTATGTAACAGAGAAACTAAAGGTGCAGACTGGTGAACCTTGAAACTCTCAAAAAGGGAGGGAAATATTTTCTTCATTAGCATCAGATAATTAGATATTCAGAACACTTCCCAGAACCACTGAAAATAAATCCATCATTTGTATTTCACCCCTTCAACTTTCACAGATACTTCAAGAAACACTACGGCTCTAACATTTTCATCTTTGACGGAAAGGGTGTCTATGTGTTCTGCACTGTGACTGGCACAAAACGTACAAAACATGAGAAGCAATTGAGAGTACACTGTCCTAAAATACAGCAAGTTCTCTGAAGTAGTTCTTTTTTGGTCTTTTGATCAACATACATTAGTCTTACATCCTTCCTGTGTAACTGAATCTAGACAACAGATGGCTGAATTAAAGAATAAAAAATGGAAGAGTCAGTGGTTTTTACCAGCTAAAATGTTGTGCTTTGATTATACTTCTACAGTTTTATACACCTCCAATTGTATTATCAAAGTATGAGCTTGCTCCTATAATTTACTTTGATAGTGCAAAACAATTAAAAGTGGGCATAATCAGCAGAAGATCTGGTCCCGCATGATCATGTGGAAACAGACGAAGGGAGAACAGGTACAGGTTTATCGGCAGGCTCCAAAAGAAAGCGGACTTTCCATTCAGCTCTTTTCATTATCTGACAGAAGACAGCCATGGCCTTAAAATTTAAGGGTCTCATCCTTGAAAGCCTTAGACATGTAGACTTCCCACTGATTTCTGTTAGAGTTCTGAGCATCAAGGAAGGTACTGGTTCCAACACAGCGGAAACTCTTCATAAGTAGTTTACCTCTCAGAGTATGTTACTAGCATTTTCTAGATGACTGATTGCATAGCAAAACATGTGCGCAACAAAGTTGAGATAATGCTGTGATTTATCTTTCTCACCTCCTGACTTGGAGGAATAATTGAGCAAAATTAACTCTAGATGAACACAGTTTCACTCTTTAAAATTCTTTCTATTCCATACATGATGTATCCCTAAAGAAAACAGCAACTCAGACCAGTTGTAAGAAAGCAAACTGTCTTTCTAGCTAAAACTAACTATTTTCAGGCCCAGTTTTCTACATTTACAGTTTTGTTTTTAACCTTGTCTGTGAGCAAGTTTAGCGCATAGAAATATTGTCCCCATTTGAAATTGAGCAAATGTGATGCACTGAAGCTGCCATTGGCCAAGCAGTTTTATAATCAATAATACTAGGGGGTGGCAGGGAGAGTTACACTCTGGAAGTAATAGGCAGCAAATCTGTAACAAGCATTTGGTGTATTTATTTAACATATTTTTAATGTTTTTAGAATTGCTTAGAACAGCTTTGAATATCAATATCAATTCTAGCTACATCAGCATTTATGCATCTCATTTAGGTACATACTGAAAATCTAGGCTTTACTTCTCAGTTGTTCTACCTCTCCTCAGTGCTTCAAAGCCTGACACAGAATTTTTGACCCCAAAAAACCTGATGGAATGTAATTTAGGTGAACAGCCACTGGGAGTGGTTACTATGCGCTCGCCATACCATGGTCACTGCAAAAGGGCTGAGGATGTCACAGCCTGAAGCTACTTGCTGACTTAATGCAAAGACAGGGATGCCCTGTGGCAATCTGTAACCAAAGACACTGGACTCTTCCCACATGGTATATATGGTACTTCTGGATCTTGGCACAGCTGCCATGCTGCTCTCAGCGTCATACGTGCAGCCTCTTCACTAAGGCTTGAGCCAAGGGTGTGTCAATTCTGAAAAATAAGGTCTAGGAAGACTGACTAAACCTTTTGTTAATTTAATTCCATTGGTTGGAAAATGTTTGCCAAGGTAACCTTCATAAATATTTCTAATGCACTGAACCAGCATTTTAAAGGCAAAAAAATGACAACATACATAGATCTAAACCTTACACTTTACTATTTTAAGTTTTCCCTTTATACTCCCACTCAAAAACAAAGCAAAAGAATGCAGTTCTAAGACTGGGCATATATCTATTTTGGCAGTTAGTAAAACAAACATTAGAAATCACACCATGTCCTTTTTACTTGCAGCAGTCGTATAAAACAATAAAACGCTCAGTGCAATTACCTTAAATTTATTTTTCTTCTCACAGTTAAACATAAAATGTTCTCACGCAATAATTAGTGCTGAACTCATGATATACTAGGAGTTACTGAGACAGCAAACAATGCCGATAAAAATAAATACAAAGATCTGTTTAAAAATCTTCACAAAGAAATATATGAACGATTTTCAAAAGCATTACATTGTGCTATAGCAGTGAGTAGTGCATACTGATAAAGCATTACAGCATTTCAGTAACAGAACATTTTACCCCTATTTTTGAACCAAAATGGCCAAAAATGGATATCTGGTCAGAAAAGCAGAACCAGTTTATCAGTGGTACAAATAATTAAGCCAAATGGAAGAAAATGTACTGCACTCTATATCCCATTCCAAAGTAATCTACCACAGCAATACGTGAGCATGGGTCAGTACTAGGATGCTAAGCTTTTGGTGGGGATAAAGAAGACCTTTTTGAATTACTTCTTTTCCTAACAGACCAGTCATGTAAACATCATATCATTTCCATCTTCCTTAACACTGCAGCCCAAATCACTCTGCTTTTCAGCAAGATGAGGTACATTCTTTACACAAGAGTACAAGACACAAGGTACAAGACCGCAAGAATATACAGAATATATATTACAAAATCACCTGCCAGCTCTCACTTGATGGTTGAAGTCCCACCACAAACACAACAAAAGAATCTAAGAAAAAAATTCTGCTTGACTGACCATACTACTTGAATATATGAATGACCTAAAGGGCAAGAAAGGAAATAAAGCCAGTTAGAAATCTGAGCGTTACTGGAGTAAATTACAGTACCAGATTTGACTACAGTCGTGATTGTACATAAGTTTAAAATATTACTGAAATGTGACTGTTCTCTTAATGAAATTGAGATCTGTAAGTCATCTATTGGAAAGGGAAAAACAGAATAAGAAATTAATCTAATTCTGTTGGGTGGCAGAATTATGATGTCAGAAGTAAATTAAGCCAAAAAGTTCACTGCTTCATCTAATTAGCTGACACACTAGATCTGCCTGAAAGTTCTTAAAATATTTAAGTATGTTGGCTCTCATGATTATGTAATAACTGTGAAACACAAGCCTCTGATGACAGCCATACAAGACAGAGTAGAAAATAAGTCTGAATGAACAATGAAATGTGATTATTAAACAGAACTCATGCATAAATTCAAACCATATTGATAGATTTTTGCTTCAGAAAAAGTACTCAGAATAGAATATCCAATAGAAGTACAGAAATCACAGCTCTGGAGATACTGAAGAAATTTACTTAGGAATATTAGCAATAACAATAACCTTGCAAAATCATATTTATTACTTCTACTTACACTGCTGTCTTTTCAGAATAATTCTTGCAACTACAAAAAAAAAAACAAACCCAAAGTGTACAAAAAGCAGTGATCTGCAGTGCATGCTTCCCACAAATGCTTTCTGTCAAGTTATAACAGATGCCTTCCCCATTTCACTCAACCTTACAGCATAAACCGCACCCATAATTTAAATATGCAAGCTAAATGATTCCTTCTAACAGTGTTATGCACCCACATGAAACCCCAAACTATAACAGATGCAAAGCCTATTTTTTCCTCAACTGTTTTCATCTTTTCTTAGGCTTTTAATTCTAAAAACATCCCTTCAAAACAATATCTACTATGCATATTATAAAAATGTCAAGCATGGAGCTACTAGGCCAGAAAGGCAGGTTTGATCCATAATGACGCAATCTAAAAGAATTTTAAACTTTCATTTTTAAAAAAAGTTTCTACTTCAAGCTGCTGAGATTGTTCCTAATGTGAAGCAAGTGTAACTGATGTGGTTATGTCTGTTAGAGGCTGCATATGGCCTGCAACAATGATTTAAATGTATGAACTTCAGTTGGAATGAACAGTCCTGCTTCAAGGCTTGTTTTCTAACCATCTGCATTCATCTCTGCATATAACTTGCACATGTAATTACAAATTTGTGAACATAAATCAGATAATTGCATGTACAAATAACCAATTAGACTCAAAACAGAATTAGGCCATATAATAGCACACTCCTTTTTTGAACACATATATATTCATACATACATAACGTGAGTATCTTCCTTTAAGAAATTTCTGTTTAACTCATTTTGAAAAATAATGCTTCCTGATTTGTTTCCCAGTAGAACATACTGGGCAGCAGCTGCCATTTTGAGATCCATTTAAAAAAAAAGAACAGAAACACACCAACAAAAAACACCCACATAATAAACAAGCCCACCATTGCTCAAGGGGTCACAAAGCTGGTGATCATTACTGCCTGTATTAAATTTAAGATACATAAACATTTCAATGCTGATTTAAGCTCAAATGAGAAAGGAAAAAAAACCCTGTACAATTGAAGGCAAGTATTTTGTGAAAATAATCTGGTTCTTCTGGCAGTTTGCTAATTAATATGCTATTCTTATTCATAACAGTTAATAATGGAGCTCTATCATATAAGTGTATCCACTGTAATATCTGAATGCACTCATCACTGAACTGGCCACAATTCTTCGCATGAAATGCTGAAACAAGTGAACTGTCACCTTTTTAATGAACCTGCCTATATCTTAAACCCTTTGCCCTTTAAAAAACTATTTATACTCAAAATGAAAAATTTTATTCTAGCTTCTGCCAGAGCCTGTGGTTAATGTTCACTGCCCTTTATTCACCTTATTTTTAATTCTGAAAACCTCACACTCATTAACTGTATACTTCCAAAGAACTGCTGGATCCACCTAAAAAAAGCTTGGAAGTGACTTTTATTGTACATTTGAGAGTACCAGTACTGATATGAAATACTGAAAGATTCTCCGTTAGTCTGTACAGCTGTAACTGCACAACTAATAGAACACAGATTGATTTTAACAACTGTATCCACTGAAATCAAGAATTTAAACCTTTAAATAAGGTGGTTTGTATTTGTACACATGTACAAATACAAATCCATAAATGAATCTACTAGGTGAGTACTGAGCATTAAAAATTACAGGCTGCTTTGAGCAGATGATATCTAGGGTCAGAGTGAGATATTTATGTTGGGTAGCACTGTGCAAGTAACACTGGTGAAATGACTCTATTTTCTGACTGAGTGAATTTCTATCTGGTATCAGTAAGCAATTCCTAAATTATAAGTTAAAGAGTATGCACATCATAAGTTTCATCTCTGTTGTTCAGACTTCAAATTGTTTGGGAAAGAAACCAGATATCACTATAGCAATGGGTTTGTGCAACACCGAGCACACCACCGCTTAAACCCCACGTGAACCAAGAGATACAAGAGGCGTGATTACCCCTTGTAGATACTGTTTAACTAGTAAACCCTTGTGTGTATTCTAGTTGTACTTCACTTCGAAAATACAGCAAAATACAAACTCATAGGGAAAAAAAAAATTATGGTATATTCCAGGGGAAAACCCTGATCTATGTACCCAGCCCCACAAAATCTGTTTGTGAAATCAAGGATCCCAGTTGTGTTAGTGTCCAACCTTGAAAGTCTAGATGTAGCCTTCTTTGGCCTTTATATTTTACTATGGAATATCATAACATAAGTTTGTTTGGGTTTTTTTTTTACTTGTGAAGGCAAGGAACAGAAGCAATCCCTCAAAATCAACCTCCCATTTTCTTTGCAGAGCACCATCTATAACCACATGAACAGTAGCACTGTTTGCCTCCTAAGCAGTAGTACTATAGTAATTTGGATGATACAGAATACCAGTCTGAGCCTCCCAAGTCCTAGAAAAATAGAAGGGGGGAAAAAAAAAAACCAAAAAGCAACAAGAACAACCAGATAGTACTACAGGTCCAAATGGAAATATTATAGTGATCCAACTAAAGACACTTTTATTTCATATCTTTTCAACAACTTAGAAGTCATTCAGTGCATTGCTATCAAATTACAGAGGATCAAATCTGATGATACTTTAAAATACATCGCCATAACCCTTAGTCAGTGTTTGTAGGTATGTTATTTGCAGGCCTGAAACACAGCCAGTGCTCAAAGCTGCCTCATAATTATCTTATGTAAAGTTTGCCCTGTCAGAAATAACAGTCTGCTACTAATGTGTTATGCTAGAGAAACACTGAAAAGTTAATCAGTCATTTCTGTTTAGTAGTACAAGTAGTATGTTTTTAGATAACAAAGATGACAAATGTACCTATTTCTGATAAGATTTTTAAATTATTATTATTAGTATTATTATTATTTACTTATATTTCTTTGTAATTCTGGTAATTCCATTTGTGTGAATCTTCATACAATAGAGTTACATACAAGGATATCAAAGGATCTATTTTACAGAAAGGCATAAATCAATTACCAAGAAGTTTATTTTAATATGTACTTTAACCTGCCTAACTATGGATCTGCTCTGTGTTTACTCTGTGACTGGAAAACTTTCACATGGTCTAGTCTCCTTACCTCCCACCTCCTAAGTACATTATGAAGTAAAGATATTAGACTTTGAAATTAATTCAAATTACTGTTGCACTGTGTCTGAAAAGATCTAAGTGCATTTCTCAAAAACATCTCACATTACCCAAAATAAAGAACACCCAAAATAAAAACCTAAACTCATCCTGTTATCCTAATGCTTGCAAATGCATTCTGATGATGAATTCTGGTTGAGACACCTTTAATTTAATTCATGCTTCCTTTCAGCAGCATGGGACACATACAGCAGAATTTCATATAAGAGAATTTTATATAGGAGTACAACTTCCAAGACTGTCAAAATGGCACCACAGGCTTGCAGAACACACTCTCCTGGGGAATACTACAGCTGGCCAGTATATACATCCATATGATGTTTGACTGGCATGCTCTGTGCCTGGAACATCTCCATATATAACACTAACGTTGAACTATCTTTTGGCTCTGTCCGTATAGCTCGTAGCACAAGCTCAAACCCTGACTGAGCACTAAGATGACAATGAAATACAATTTGATCATAAAAATTACAAACACATTTTCTTTCCATGCCCAGAATCAAGTTAGGCAAGAGTTCAAGCAGGTGCCAATTCACAATTATATTTTGATTCTTCTTATTTTCTTATCTTCTAAAAATCTTAGCTTCAGAAACGGAGTACCTCTGTTTCTGTCTATTTACCGATAAAAATTTACTTTTCTATCACTGTCTTGCTTACATGAAGAAAAAGTCTGAAAACATTATGCCACATGCAAGTTAGGGGCTTAGAAATGAAAAATAATCCAAAATCATCAAATAAACTAAACCAAAAGTTTTTTTCTCCTGTTTCCGTTCTGGCTGATGATCTCTGAATGTTCAATGTTGTAAACACTGATCAAGGTGTCATGGGTCAAACTAAGAGGGACATTTTCATCAATACTAATATTTTCCCCAAGATGTTATCTGTTTGCTCCAGACTTCATATTAGCTTTTACAGTTTCAAGCTTCACTGCAGTACTAGAGATGATACCAAAGAAACACCTACTTCACCAAACCACATGCTTTTTCTGCTGTTATTAAGTACTTCTAGCAGAACTGGGCAGTTTTCTGTGGTAATGGATCAAGTTCTACAGAAAAAAAGAAATCAGCAGAAGACTATCCCTTCTACAGAATAGGAATCAAATTAGACATTATCCTGTCAAAAAGCACAGTTGGATACGTGCTTGGCTGAAGGTCAGACCAATGTCTTCAAGACTTTACAGTTTTCTGATACAAAAGCACACCCAAGCTTGAACTGGACAGGGAGTTCGCGCAGTTTTTCCAAGTTTAACAGTAGTTGAGGAAGAGGGTACTGCAAAATGGCAAATTAGAAGAATTTTGTCACAATCAATTATCTTTCACTAAATTTTCTTGACTCGGATCTCAGATATATTTTAATAGAACTGAATAAAGTGGCACTCTATATGTTCTTAAAGATGCTTTCTCATTACACCTTCTTTTAAAACAGGTAAAAGTTTTACAGTTTTTAAGCAGTATCTTCCAACTATAAAGGCTCAGATACAGAAAAGAAGTCTGGCAAGTCAAATAGTAAAGCAGTCATCTGTTCCAATTTATCCATTTATACAATGACTTCATAAGAAAAAAAGATGACAAGACACGTCTTGGGCTCCTGGGCATAGGACATTTAGTCCTCTTCTCACACAGTAACTCTTTATGTGAGATATGTTTGTTTGTATATATACACAGGCACATACATACAGGTATATATTAGACCATATAGTGGGGTTACACTCTCCACACACAGGAGTCTCTAGGCTGATATTTCAAAGGCAATAGGTGGTGTGGTCCAAAAATGCCTTAAAGCAAAGGAGGAATCAATCCAGACTTCATCATCTTTAGGAAGTACCGACTGCCGTCTTCTCTCCCACTGGGTTGTGAGACTTTGAACCACTCAAGTGAGCTAGAGAAACACGTAGTATGTAAACAGGTCACCTCCAGCTTCTGTGACTCTTTCACCAAGTACTAAATGGTGAAAGATTAATACCTCCAGTCTCCCCACCATGGCAGAACTATGATCTGTAAGGCTGATCATTACAGTATCTACATACTAGGAACTACAGGTCGGTTGGTCTGACCTTGGTGCTGGGGAAGGTTACAGAGCAGATCATCTTGAGTGCCATCACATGGCACATATAGGACAATCAGATGTTCAGGCTCAGTCAGCACGAGTTTATGAAAGGCAGGTCCTACTTGACTAACCTGATCTCATTCTATGACATGATGATCCACTTAATGGATGAGGGAAAGGCTGTGGATGTTGTTTACCCAGACTTCAGTAAAGCTTTTGACACCATTTCTCACAGCATTCTCGCGGTGAAACTGGCTGCTCATGGCTTGAACAAGTGTACCTTTTTCTGGGTAAAAAACTGGCTGGGTGGCCGAGCCTAATGAGTGATGATGAATGGAGTTAAATCCAGCTGGCAGCCAGTCAACTGGTGTTCTCCAGGGCTCTGAATTGGATCTGAAATAAGGTTGTAGCAAGGTGGGCATCAGTCTCTTCTCCCAGGTAAGTGACAGGACAAGAGGAAATGGCCTCAAGTTGCATAAGGGGAGGCTCAGGTTGGATATTAGGAAAAATTTCTTCATTGAAAAGGTTGTCAAGCATTGGAGCAGGCTGCCCAGAGAAGTGGCTGAGTCACCATACCTTGACATATTTAAAAGATGTGTAGATGTGGCACATAGGGACATGTTTTAGTGGTGGACTTGGCAGTGCTAGGTTAACAGACTTGATGATCTTAAAGGTCTTTTCCAACCTAAACAATTCTATGATTCCATATGTAAACACACATACATGTGTGTTTGTGTATCTGTCTGTGTAGTATGCATACATACAGACTGAAATCCCTGCAGGTGATTAGCAGGGCACAGAAACATTAACACAATCATTTAAGAAAGAAAATGAGCACCACAGACAATTGAAAAAACAGATGTCATTTGCTAATAGATATCAAACCTAGAAGTGTAGTCAAGGGTAAACAAAGGATAATAGTTTACTTAGCACTCATTTGCACCCTATAATTTTTTTTAACTTTCACATATGCCAAACAACCAAATATTTTCCCCCTTTTCTTTGCTTTTTTTCTCCTTTCCACAATGGTATTGTTAAGACTCAAATGTCAATTCAGTCAACAGCAATGGTACAGGGAGATGACTCTTTCAAATGACCACAGATCTCTCTTGTAAATCTCTTTGGGTAGACAGACCCTAAGAGCACGTGCCTTGCACCACGGTCTTGGAAGATTAATGACACATACTAAGTCAACAATGTTATCTGCATGTTCCCCAAAGATCTTAAATTAAAATACACATTCATCCTGGCCCAGTTTAACATATGTGAAATTTGCTTTTCTTAATGAGATCACATTTAATAATAATAGAGGCAGGCAACTCTGGAAAATAACAAATATACACTCACCCCTGCAAGCTAGTTTCCATAACTAATGTAACAGTCACATCCACAAAAAGCTTCACTTATCTAAAAAGTGGTTTATGGGAATCATACATAAAGGCCTTTAAAAATAAAAACATATTGTTGAAGATTATGCTGTGTCACAACCTTCAGAGTTCAGTGAAATTTCGTGCAAATCTTTCCATTAAGAGAGTGCCTGTGCAACCTTTTCCTTAACAGAATTTCTTCATATCGGTACAGATAGCAAACTTCATTTTATATTATTTTATATTACACCCATTACACAATTTATCTCTTTGAATGAAGTACTCATTGCTGCAGAATTAACTTTCTTCAACACTTCACCTGTAAAACATACTAATGGTGTGAAAAGTACTTTATCCTCTCTCTCTTTTTTCTTATATATGTAATGAACACGTTTATCTTAAGATTTAAGCCCTTTCATAATTGTACCTCACAAGTGGTTTACAACCTTGCCATAAATGTTAAACACATATGATGACATTTAAGATCATGCTTTTTCATGAAAATGTTTCTTTATTTTATAACCACAATAAAAAGAAAATGCTTCAATGGGCAGGTTGTTTTAAAGCAAAAGCAAACATATTTATTTCAACAGGCTTACTGTGAGTTAATTAAAGTGAAATTTATGTAAACAAAAGTCAGTAATATAACAGCCAGTATGAAGTTTTAATTTTTCTATTGACCTTGTAACAAATTTAAACGTTAACAGTTTGGGAGATCAAATTAAATGAATACAAACATTTTGTTTAATGACATCAGCAGTCAATGCAGAACATCTGTGTTTTACTTTAAAAGTGATCAGAAAATATTCTTTTGTTTACATTACAGATAATCAGGAGGTTTATATTCCTGTGTTCAATTTAAGATGGAAAAAAGATCATAGTACCTTCAGGGCCCAAGGAAGCAATATGTTACAAATGCAGGATTTCTCCTTTTTTTTCTGTTTTGTAACCATGGTAAAACAATAGAAATGAACTTTCCCTGAACCTTTCTCCTTTAATGGCCTGGGTCCATGTTGACCCAGCAATGCGAGCTGGAACCTGATACTATCAAACTGACTGCTGCTAAAGCAATCAGATTCAGCAGAAACTATACACATTGCATTATAAAACTAATTTCAGCATCCCACAAAGCCAGTGCAAAGGCAAGCTATTAAAGTATTATATTCTATTGTTTAAAAGTGAGATTAATTCAATAGCTTAAATGCACCCAAAAACATCGAACTAAATGGTAGACTGTACAACTATATTGTTATTCTTTTATAATTATAATACTGTACCAAAGTGAAATTGCAGATAAGGTTCTCCCTTCCCCTCTCCCTTCAAAAAAAAGCACTACTGGATGAATTATTAGTAAACAGATGATTTGAGCCATTAAAGGTTCATATGATCCTGCATTTGAATGAGGCATGTAATTAAATTATCAGGACTTTGTTCTAAATGCTTGAAAGAAGGAGAGCATGATAACCACATTTTTTAAAAGGTAGAATAACAGAAGAAACTTTTTTTTTTTTTTATAGAGGAGTACAGGCTACAAATGTATGAAGGCATAATTGATTAATTCCACTAATTAAGATATTTGTTATTCCTGCAATCATAGCTTGATAAATAATGTATTAGATGTGGCACCATTTCCCATCAGTTCTGAAAAGACTGTGATGATTTTTCAAATATAAACTGTTATTTTTTGGAAGCTGAATAGCTTACTTCTAGACTTAATTCTCCGAGCAAAAAGCAAGTAAAATGTATTTTGAAGTTACATAGAAGTCAAACTTTAAATAGTAAATATTTCAGTACAACATATTCTACAAATTCATTTCACAAAATTTTTCATTTAAAGGTGTTGATTTTTAAAAAAAGGTTTTAAAGGGTAATATTAATTTACCCCAAATTTTCCAGAAGTAAGTATTCAGTTGAAGTTAGACATTTATAATGTTTCTCTGGAGAGCAAGAGATACCCTCCAAGATCTATTCATCCCCTTCTCTACTAAGTCATCTATCTTAAGATGACATAAATCACTTTTGGGTTGTGTTTGTGGCTACAAGTGACTATAGAGAGACCCTAGTAGCCTAACTACTAGGCAGCTACAGTTCTCACATTTAACACAGGTACTACAGAAAGAGAAGCAGTCATTAACTTGTATACAATAGTCTGAAGTATAGACTGCTGATCCAGAATATGAAATACACACATAGAAAGACTTTCTCAACCCAAACTGAGGGATACAACTCAACTCTGTTATAAAGAAAACTAATCATCATCCTGTAGGCAGGTGAGGATAATAATATTATGATGGAAGAAGAGACTGAGACCTACTAAACAACAAACAATAAAAAATGTATTATTAGTAAGATCTAATCTGGGAAGAGGATTTCTGACTGCTGTACAGATTTTGCTTAGTTTACATTAAAACATTATCTAAGCACAGATTAGCACTCAACATTTTTGCTTTATAGATGAATTCCCTTATCATTTTTTCCTCTTATCCAAGGAGTCTTTCATTCCCATTCATGTACCTGAATAGCTTCAAGAGGAACAGGGAGTGTCCTACCCTAGAATAAGTATGGACTGTTTGTGATACTAGTCTTCTTGCTGACCAACTTACTGCATTTTCTGACAGACAACCTTGCAGCTACCCAGTCGGTCCCCCACATCCCACCTTGACCACTAAGCTGCTGAAATGGGAGAGCAGAAAGTCTCCACCTCTACCTCTTCACTGAAAAGGTTATTTGGCACTGCAACAGGCTGCCCAGGGAAGTGACTGGGTCACCATCGCCAGAGATATTTAAAAAATGTGTAGATGTGGTGCTTCAGGCCATGTTTTAGTGGTGGACTTGGCAGTGTTAAGTTTACAACATAATGTTGACCCTGAATGATCTGAAGGGTCTTTTCTAAGTAAATGATTCTATGATTCTCATATTTCTTCTCTTTCTGTAACCATGCTTTTAAAGAAGGTAGTGACCACTCTACTTCTTAAGACTGCAGACACTCAGTACACATGCTCTGGCCATGTATCACATCCTTTGTAACAATCACATACAGGAACTTAATTTTCTTCTGGTTACAACCAAGTTCAGCGTGTGACTGCTCTGAGCAGATGAAAATTGCAAACTCTAGCCCAAAAGAGAGTCATATTCACTTACACTTGCTCAGGAACAAGAAGCTGTTAAAGCTTATGCTGGCTTGCAGCAGCAGCAGTCACACCACTGAAAACACTTAAGTCAAATCAGCCTTAACTTGTGCTTCTCTACTCTGCATGTGAACATGAATTTTCATCAAATAAAGTCACGATATAAAGGGCTAACCCTGCACTGCACAAGGTACAACATAAACTACCAAAATGAGACCCCAAATTTGGTAGTTTATTACTTCAATGTGAATGTTAACTATTTGTATCTTGAGCATACATGCATACCAGCAGTATATTCTTTTAGCATCCTGTTTGCCTGGACATGTCAGGCAGGAGTCCTTCAGAACAGCTTCTAGTCTAGTGTATTTGCAAAACTCCTAACACACAATCACGCTAACATACATATGAATTATTACATTATGAAAAACACAGGTTTTAAATAGGAAATAAAGGTGCTTTATAGGGGAGGGAGGAGTGAGAAGAGATGCTCTGTGAAATGCAGCCAGTGACCGCTAGGCTGTAAGATGCCTATTTCATTGCAGTTTTCCAGTCTTCGATTACAAAAACTCTCTTCCTCCAAGCACGGTTTAGCACCTTTTTTCTCCAGCTGCCCATTTCTCCCCCCCCCCCCCCTTTCTTCAGAAATTCTGAATTAGTTTGATGGATTTTTGACAATCCCTTTCTACTTCCAACTAGCTGGGTAGAACTTAGCTCATCTGATCCACCTCTTCTGTTTATCATTCTTCAGAAAACCGTACCTTGTGGCAGGTCAGCCCGCTCCACGAGGTGGAGGCAGTGAGCAAAGAGAGGAGAAAGACCTAAGAGCTTCTCTTGGAAACACAAGCTCAAAACCATGTTGCTCAAAAGCCTCTGTGTTGTAGGGTGGAGCAAAGGTTGCACAGGAATTTATTATACTCCATTGCCTGGATTTGGCATTAAAGAGGACTTGCTTGATACCCTTCCAGCACTGTTACCGTGCCACTGTTGGCTACAAAGGTCATGAGCCCTTTTCTTTATAATCAAAGGAAAGACTCCCCTTTATTTTTGTTGGAATTGTACCATACCCATGATAGTTCACAGAAGATATGGTCAACCCATCTCTGCAAAAAGTGCTTCTAACTTGCAAGACCTTGGTCAATGTCTCTACAACTTAAAAGGAATTAGAAAGAACACAACTGAGAAACATCTAATATTTTCTCTTTCCATGCTAGAAAAACCAGGTGCAAATTTCAAGGTTCTGGAAAAAAATAAGATTCATGAAAAGAGAAGTGGGAGAGAGAAAGCAAAGTGGAAAACAGCTCTCCAAGTAGAATAAAAAAGGAAAGACCAATCCTCGTGTAGCGTAAAAGATGAAGATCCAAAAGAGAAACAGAAAATTTCACGGCAGTGATAATCCTCAATCCTGTAAAATGACAGAAGTTGTAAAGTGTCAACAGCTAAAGACTGAATCTCTTAAAGGCGGATGATTATGTGCATACAGGATGCTGCAAAGCCTTGTCCACTTCCAAAAGCTGAAGAGGGTATGCTCCCAAGCACACATCAAACCCTCCTGATGGACTTGAAGAAAGACAGATATCTCTATGTATCTCTGCTTCTCAAAATAATAGTGAATCAGTAGAGATGTATATGCGATATGTTTATGATGATATTCTTTACAACTAAACAGAATTACATTCCAAAATACAGACTTGCACACTGGGAAGATTTGTTAAATACATTTTTTAAAATTAGGGAAAAAAAACACTAGGAAAACCAGAACTATTACTGCAAAAAGTTATGTGGAGATTTTATTAATAATTTTCTTACACTTGGTGCTTATATTCAGAAGTAACTATCTGAATATTAAAGTAATTTTTAATCAGTTGCAATAAACCAAATTAAATAATATATAATAGTCCACAAATAACAAATATCTTCTATCAGACTATATATAGGTCAAAACCAACAAAGATTTTATACATCTTATATATTTAACATGAAAAATAGGGATAAAATTGGAAACAATTATTACTGCAGATACTTTACTGAAACAAACAACTTATTAACCTAGTTTAAACTAATTAGTATATGGTAATTTGGTTAAAACTAGTATTTGTGAGCACGAAGATACTATTGAGAAAATACTAATAGCAGAAAATACTAATTGTAGTAAAAAGAATTTTGACTCACTGAACACTACTTTTTTTTTTAGTTTAAGAAATCTGTGTAACTATATTGTCAATCAAATAACCTAAAATATTAAGTCGTCATTGCCCTTTTAAATCCCTTCAACTAGAATTCCCTAATTGTTCCCTCACTTTATCTCACTGTACCAGTAAGTAAATAAATTAACAAAATAGCTTTTATCGCACAGAATAACCTTTTAACTGAAGGATTATCTCTGGTTTATTTTTCATTTCTTTCTCTGCAGATAGCAGTTCATGCCTCATTGATTAGTTTGCTGAGGTGGTGACCAGAAATGAAAACAAGGTCTCTCAGATATTGCCAAGGCCTGTAAATATATATAAATATAAATATATATATATATATATATATATATAAAGCACCAAAGCTAATACATCTTATGCTTCCAGAATTCAGTTTCTAAGACACTGAGAGTTGATGGTCAGAGAGGTTCTTTTATTCCAATCAGTCTGTGCCAGGATGCAATTCCACAGAACAATTCTAAAATGTCAGCTTTATGGTTTGGTTTTGGTTTGTTTATCTTTTACACTTTTACAGGATTTTCCTTTTTTTTCCTTTTTTTCTCATTAAGTTTCACTTTTAAAGCGTGTCAGTACTCTAATGATGTGTTACAGAGGTGTGGATCAGTACTGTTTCAAACCAGGATTTTATATGTGTTTCTAAAAGAAATTATTTCAAAAAGCTGAATTCCATTTTGAAAATTCAAAAATATTGTCTCCAGTAAAGAGTTGATTTGGTGGGGGTTTTTTAGTTTTTTTCTGTTTTGTGTTTTAAGCTTTCATTTTTAGAAGAAAATTTTAGTTTTCATGGAAGGTACCAAATAAGCAGTTACGTATGTCAAAGTCCTGTATCCTCATTACCTGGTAAATCTCATTCCTTAATGAAAAGGGCCATGATTTTAAGTGCAACAGAAATTCAGCTTTTCCATTTACTTAGACTTCAGCCTCTTTATTGAGTCTACCTATAACACCAATGGTGATAATACTTTCTATGATGTGAAAAACTTAATTTATCAACATAGTTCCCCTTGGATTTGAAAAACAAAACCAAACCCAACAAACAAACAAACAAAAAAGTATTATGTTACCAGTGCTATTGGGCTCAGAACATAAATACTAAAACAACACAAAAATACTAAAGATGTATTAAAAGGATTAAGATCTCAGAGAAGAAATAAAGTGAATTATGCATATGCTGATACGTTTCAAAGATTGTTGAACAACCTATATAGTTACATAGTTCTGCTATTTGATGCAAGTGAAATTTTACTACTGGCCTCTGGAGAAGAAGATACGAGAGTCACATGAGGTGGATCATACAGTCACTTCTTAAACATGAAAATTTCACTGACACACTGACTATCTTGGACAGAGATGGTATATTTCTGAAAAGGCAACTCCACACCCCATCCCTGCTTTTTCAGTTGCCATAAAAATACGGTAAATTAACCACAGTTAATATTAGCATGCTCTCGAAGTTTTAACTTAACCCCACAAAAAACTAAGATAATGCAATGTTAATTTTTTCAGACCTCTGTTACCTCTATCTTGCTGTATTCATAAACAGATTAAAAGATAATAATTTGCATACAAGATGTACATGGACTTCTCCAGCATATGAACAACTGATTTCAGACAAGTACTATATGCAGAACAACATTTCAGGTAAAATAATCTGTCACTATGGCAAGTAACGTAATTCATCCATTTTCAACATTGGCACAACATGGCAAATCAAGAATAGCAGGAAATCTTTTTTTTAATGTCCTTGAAGGAGGCATCAAGCATTTGTTTTGTTTTAACATTAATTAAGCTAAATCTGATAACATGTTTTAATTACACAGCACAGACTACTGTTCATGTGAAGTATCCTCCTGGTAAAAATGAAGGCCCTCATTCAAGAAAATGCTTAATCATGTGCATAAATTCCTTTAAATTTAAGACAGAAAATCTCTTTAATTAAAAATAAAATGTCAAGGTCCTACCAGTGACTTAAAAGGCTACTTTCACTGTATGGTTCAAAGGGTCAATCTCAGACCAAGAGTATGTTCCATAAAACCACTCTCCTCTTATTTTTATTTAAAATAAAAAGAGAGTAAATGAAAGAATCAGATTACCACATCTCATGCAATTTAGCAGGTTCTGATGAGCTGATAATAAGCACGACACTCACATATACATTCATCTACACATGCATAATACTGAACTTTCACTGTTGTAAAATAATGATATAAAGTTCATAAAGATCTACAATGAAAAATATTTTTTCTCTCAAGTTTATTTTAAATAAATGATAGTTGAAAAAAATATCAAAAGTGGTTAAGACATAGCACAAAATATTACTAATTATTAGATCCTATTATTCCCTTTCCCACCCTAGTAGTAAAGCAGTTAACAGTTCTGTCTCAGACACAAGAAAAAAAATGTTTCATTGCAAGATTATTTAGTAAATCATAAATATTGAATATCAAAAAAGACTCTACTTAAAGCATAAAGGACTGGATCTTCTATATTTTTTTACTAAATAAGCATAAATAATGTTGTCTGACTACATCCATTTACACAAACATTTTGAAATAATATGTAACATTATAAAATACTATGGGTGTCTACCTTCTTTCTTTGTGCTTTGGTCTATTACATTTTCCTATTAATTACAATTTTCGTATCTATTTGTATTGACCATCTCTCTATACATAATTAGTCAACACATGTCAAAATAATAAAGTTCCTGATGTTTATTCCAGGACTTCAACAACATGCTGATGTAAGATGCTATTGCCAGGACAACAGCCTCTAGATTCTGTAGGATTTCAGCTTATTAGAGATTTCCTTTCTTTCTTTTTTTTTTAAATACCAGAATACTGTATTAATAATTTTTAGAGTCCGAACAAGTTCACAGAGAACACGTAAGTGGAGAAACACTTTTATTTCTATCTTATTAAATGAAGTAAGTAATAATTTTCACGGCATCCATCTGCTCAAAACTTAATATCAGTGAGATGTTAACATGGATATGCCCATAAAAGCTCTGGGAACTGATAAAACAGGAAATAAATTTCTTAACTACTTTTAATTTTTAGCCAATGCTTTCATCTGCCTCTCAATCCATCAAAACCTAAATAGAGTTACATTTTAAAGAAATAGAAAAAGTATTAATTTTGAATCCTTAGAACACCGCATTGTTTAAGTTTTCCATGTTATGAACTAGATAGTGTCTCTATTTTAATGAATTATGAGCCCTTTGCCTGTTAAGTTGTCCTTGATCTAAAGATTATGCTCCCGCTAAAGGTACATTATACAAATGTCTACATTCAGTCATCTTTTGTCAATGCTTTACTATCCATTTAAAAGATCAAGATCAACATAAAGGTAATAAAATGATACATAATAGCAGACAGTTATGTTCTCTGTACTTTACTTATCAGTTCTAACTAAGATGTCTTTATCAAAAGGTTCATTTTCATGCAGTAGTGAGTTTATATCAATCAGTTATCCCTTACACCTGTCAGAACGTTCCTACAGCCAGATAAATGTGACTGTTATCAGATACTGGTAGAAGGATAATGTAAAACTCCTTTATGAAAACTATTCTTTATTACTGCTCCACAGATGTTTCCTGTTATAAATATCCTACATTGTAACAAACAATACTAATGACATTATGTGAATAAAGAACCAAAGAAGAAAAGTCACCTCAAGATACAGCCCTTCAATGCCAGAAGCAAATTTATCATTGCCCTGTCAGTGTGTTGCAGTATATATAGAAAGCACCACATATACATAGCACCAAATGCATTCTTCATACATTTTTCAAAACAATAAAAAAAATCATGAAAAAAAAAAGGTTCCGTTATCATGGCCAAATCGATTAAGTGGACCTGAGTGAGCTACATTACACCAGTAATTCTAAAGCAAAGCTCCCCATTAACCAAAGAGGTCTCTATTTAAAAACTGAGGGCACAATATCTTCATACACATTTGCATACGATGGCTTTTTTTAATGTTTCAATTCAAACATAATAAATCTGCACCCAACCTAAAGGATATTTAATAGATATTTTGTTCTTCTCATGTGACAATTTAAGAAATTAATATGGATAGAGGTAAACTGAAGCAGCCATGATCCAACAACAATAAACACTGAGTATCAAAAAATAACACAACTTTAGTTTACTGAAGCCTCAGTACAGACTACAAAAGTAAATGCTTTTGGTACTCATTCTGGTAATGAACGTGGTTTTTCAAAACCCTGAAATCAAGCTCTTTCTTCACACAGTAATAATTTATATCCAAAATTTTATATAAAACCTGGTTCGCTACATTGTGTCCTGTGGATACAAAATTTTACAAATTAGTCTCTCTACATCGTATTTTCATCGCTGGTTCTGAGGCAATGACTGTAAAAGAATCACGCATAAGTCTCTTATAAAATTCTTAATGAGTTAGTTAACACACCAGTAGGTTCAAGGAAACTTCTGACCCAATAGTAGGGTGAGAGAAATTTAGTAAATAGTTAAGTAAACATGAATTAGAAACAGATGAGGTAAGCAGTACTACAATTTAATTTTGTAATCAACATCTCTGAATATAGATTTTTAAAAATATTTTTCTTTGCTCAATTATTGCTTTGTCTGCTTCGAAACAACAGTTACAAGAAAACTGAAATATTTTTTCATGTCCCTGCAACTTCGTTTGTAGGTATCTGTGAATAGATCTTCTAAGGTTATGTTTCATAACATTTTCTAAGTGAATCATAGCAGGTATCCCTATATTGCCTACAGCAGCAGCAGTGTGGTGAGAAAAATTTTCTTTTGCCAATGGCAGTTGCACAGCAGCTTCCAGCATCTGTACATCAGTCTGCTCTACAATAAAGTTATAAATCTTCCATTTAAAGCAAATCCCAAAACAAAACTGTTCTATTGTACCGGCTAGAGATATCCACAATGGGTAATACAACCCACCATAACATCGCAAGACAAAAATTACCTTAGCAATGTCAAAAATGTGTTCTGGTTTTTAATAATCTTTACTTTCAATTTGGACAGCCATTGAACAAGCAGGTCAACCATGATGTCATGAAATTGAAAATATACCAAAACTGAACAGCGAAGGGGATGGAACTGTTACAACTTTTGATCTTTACCTTCCCTCTGCTTTGTTCGAAAGAGGTCAGGAACTTCTTTCTTCTCAGATATGTACTAGTATCTCTGGGATCTGCCAACTATTCCCATGACTCATAACTTTCAGAGCTGTTGCCAAGCCTACCTGGCGCCAACCAAGTCCTATATGATGTAGGCATGCCAAGAGCCGTTAAAAACACCAAATTGCATGTGTAATTACTACATTTTGATTACTCAACAAATGCTTCAAACCTTCTGACCTAACACTTCTGTATATGTGCCATTTGTCAGTATTACTGAAAACAAAGCTACACACCATACCTTCACAAACCTTTCCATTCTACACACTGAAAGTGCTGCTCTCCCTTTTAGCCACCATCTGAAATTGTTACTAATGCAGTAGGCTGAAGAGAATTTCTGGAGCATTTACACAAGACTGAGGGCTTTGGGTTTTTTTATTTGGATCCACTTTTGCAGTATGAATTTTATTTATCTGTGCTTAAATTAATTACAGCTTATTTATATTGTTTTAAACAGGGGAGGGTGGGGGGGGTGTCTGTGTGCAGGGGTGGTGGTGGTGGAGGGGGACAACAGAATCACTAGCTGAATTTTTTTGATACATGTTTGGACTCTACTTGTTCTGATTACATTTTGCACCAATTCGTGGAATATTCTCCATACCAATTAAGGTCTAGTAACACTGCTTTTACTGATTAAGTATTCACACTAGCTAAATAGCCGGAAGGATGGAACTATAGCATGAGATACAATGTGTCTGTGATCAGCAAGCTTCTTAGTTACTGAAGCTGGGCACAAAGGCCAGCTCTTCCCTCATCTTCATCACACATACACTTCTGGAACTTGAAGAGGAGTGAAGGAAGAAGAGACAGGTCATGGAAAGTAATGTAATTTGGCATGCATTTGGGATGTGGTGACTACATACCTAAAGGTAATGAGGTTTATTCAGATTCCTTCAGTGTCTCCAACACTGCCTGGGTCTGATACTCAATTTTGACAGTAACAGTAATATAATGGTGGGTTTTACAATACAAACACCACTTGAAAATATTAACCTGACGTTAAACAACAAAGTAAAATAATACTGAATAGACACTGGCACTGGAACCACAGCACACCTAACTATGAGAATGAAAGTCCAATTCTAATACCAGTGTATCTCTTGCAAAGCCAAAGGAAACAAGTCAACCAACATTATTTTACAAAAGATGTACACACAGTTATCCACTGAAAAGTGTACTGATAACATAAAGCAAGTATGACTTAAGTCACATGCTTGATTTTTTCCTAAACTAAAAGTCATACATGTTTAAAGACATGGGACACTACGACCTATCTATGAAAAAACATAACCACTGCGAAGACTTCTCCAAAATTGTTGTAATATCTTCCATAATTGTTATAATATCTTCACACCTCTTTTAATTTCAGGGTGGCTCTGTGATTTCCATTAAGAGTCTCCTTTAATCAACGATCACGGCTAACAATTGTTCTGATAGATTTCAGTTACATGCTTAAAATGCAACTGCTGTATCAATCCTCCTTATCACGGTTTTCTAAGTATTATAAAAGCATCCCCCATGTCAGTTATGATCAGATTATTAGGTGGCTTATGACACTTTACCACAGACAGTATCACCTACAGTAACTTTTCAAAATCCTTTACGTGCAGTGCATGTTGCAGGCTGTCAATATTATTGTAGTATGCAAGAACACATTCTGTGTTTTCAATCCCATCAAGACAAATCAAATGCTAAACCAAACAACTCAGTAGCACTTACCTCTTTAGAGGTGAACATACTGAGGCCTAGAGCAAAAGTAATAAATTAGATAATGTAAGCAAATCAAGACACAAATTCCAAACTTTTGGAATAATATGTCCCGATGAATATCATTGCTTATTCTTCCCCATCTAAAAGCTGAGAACATTAAAAAATTGTGAAGTTCAACAAAACTAAATTCATTTTTTGCTTGCTCTAACACTTTATGTTACACACAAAGCTGAAATAAGATGGACTCACAAGGTGGCTAAAGGAGTACAGACTTTCTAACTCCACCCGTTAAAAATACTGCATTATGCTTAAAACTTACCAAAACTAACTTTTTTTATCATTAGAATAGAGTAATAAAAGCAAAGAGAATCTGAACAAGAAATTAGCTGCAAATACTGTGGTTTACAGTGAAAGACAAATACAGGAGGCACAAGGCTAACTAGACTCTACAGCTCCCTGAAAGGAGGCTGTAGGCAGGTGGGTGTAGGTCTCCCTAAGAACAGTGACAGAAAAAGAAGGAATGGCCTCAAATTATGCCAGGGGAGGTTTAGATTGGATATTAGGAAAAATTTCTTCACTGAAAGGGTGGTCGAGCATTAGAACAGGCTGCCCAGGGAGGTGGTGGAATCAACATCCCTGGAAGTGTTTAAAAAATGCATAGATGCAGTGCTTAGGGACAAGGTTTAGTGATGGGCTGGGCAGTCCTGGGTTAACGGTTGGACTAGATGATCTTAAAGGTCTTTTTTGACCTAAATTATTCTAACTCAGAATCATTGAATATTTTAGTTTGAAAGGGACCTCTGGAAACCATCTAGTTCAGTTGCCGTTCAGGGAAAAATCAACAAGAACAGGTTACTCAGGGCCTTCTCTAGGTGAGCTTTCAGTATCCCCAAGGTTAGAGAACCCACAGCCACACTGTGCATTCTTTTCCAGTGTTTAATGTCTCTCATGGTGACTTTATTTTTCTTTCTATCTAGACAGAATTTTCCTTGTTGCAACTTGGGACTTTGGCCCCTTGTCTTTTTGCAGCGCCCCTGAGAAAAGTTAGGCTCTGTCTTCTCTATATCACCCCTTTAGGTAGCTGAAGACCTCAACAAAATGCCTCCTTTGCTTTCTGATCTTAACAGTGAACAGCTCCAGCTCCCACAGCCCCTCCATACAGGCCATGTGCTCCAGCCCCCCTCCACCTTGGTGGCCCCCACTGCACTCACTCCACTACATGCACATCCCTCTTGTACCGGGGAGCCTAGAATAGGACTCAGTACTGCAGATGCAGTTTTGACAGTGCTGAATAAAAGAGGAAGACAGTTAAGTTTTCTTTCTTGACATGCTGGCTACACTCTTGCTATCCCACTATAAGGTGGCCATCTCCACTACAAGAGGACGCTCATCTTGGCCACTGACTGACTTCAGCTGGTTCGCAGGCTTCCTCTCTGTGAAACTGGTAAAACTCTCAACTAACAAGATGGAGGTTTAATTCCTGCCTGAGAAAAAGATATTACGTATCCTTTGACTGGGAAGAGGATGGATTTTGAAATAAAATACATCAGGAGTGGGCTGAAAGTTCTCTTTACACTGTAAATTTAGTCAGGTGGTAAATAGGCCCAGATGTGTGATCTAGAGACTGAGGGATTCAGGCAATGTGGGGATCTTTCTGCACCCTCCACAGCCACGGAGCGGTGCTGCAGAATGATTCTGCTCCTGTGAGACTGGAACCAGTGGCGGTTCCTCACACCATGCACACCAGGGTGGGGATCCTTCCCCTGCAGATCCAACCAGCTAAAACCTAACCTGTGTCTAAAATGACCTGGCTTTGTCTATACTGGTAAATAAAATGGAGCATTTTATATCTCTGGTCAGAATGCCAAATGGCATAACACAGCTAGAATCGCCGCTTTCTCAAAACCACACAAGGTTAACAATCTGATGCTTGCACAAAACCCTGCTCCAGTGAGTTTAGCGGTGTATATGCAGCCATTTAAACTCCGTTTGTGGAATGAATCTAGTCATGCAGAATTGGCACTGTGCTGAGGATGTCAATTCAAATTCATAAATGCTGAAAGCCAAATCAAGATCTGTAAAAACGTCCTTTTCAAGGAGATCTTATAATTACCTCTCACAATTACAGCAGATATATTGGGCCTGATTCCTCTCACAACATGAAATCCATGCTTTGCAAAGAATCCACACATATTTCCACTTAAACAATTTATTTGTTATAAACTTTGTGCAGGTCTTCTTGAGAAAAACTATGCATTGTAGGCAGTGAATCTGATGCAAATTGTAGCATACAGCTGACCTGCGAATTACAGTTTGTTAAGTATGATTACAGAGACATTTTATCTTGTGGAACTCTATTTGGATCTCGTAATTGTGAATTCAAAGACTCTCCTTATTCTTTCACCTTCATCCATCCTTTTTACTTTTAAGATCAAAATGAGTGTTCATATTTATCATAGAAAGATCAAGTAAATAAAATCTGTATACAAGGAATTAAATGTATGTGCCATATATGCACACATTCTAACCACAGGCTTCAAAGTTCTTGTATGAATTCCTACAATTTCCTTAGGAAAAAATATAGAAAGATAGATAGATGGATAAATACATACGAAACTAATTATATGGGTGTATCTAGATACAAAACTTCATATAGAGTGAAATCAGAGTTTTCAGTGGCTGAGCTACCTTATTTGCTTATTTCTCTAGAGAGGCTACCGATCTTTCTATTTTATATGCACCCACCAATAAAACCAATCTATGCTAACTAACTCAATATGAAAGCTGGGAATTTTTTTCCATTTCTCTGTAACTATCACTTGTATTTCACAAATGGAAGTCACTAGCTAGAGTGGAGTCTCTAGGCAAATAACAGTAAGCAGTCATTCAAAGCTCATTTGTAAAGCCCAGCCTAACTGACATTATAGAAGTCTGTACTGTAAACACAAAGCCATGTCTGAAACAGCTCATACAGGCTGTGAAATGCTGACATTCCTGAATTAAATGTACTTTCTGTAAAGAGCTACGCTCATAGAAAAAGGATCATCTTCCCTCACCCCCTTTTGCTAGTTCATTAACCAATAAACTATTACCACACATGAGGTCATTACTGGAGCTGCTTGTTTAAGTTGTTCATGGAGCTGAAGGGACTCATACACCCTTTTGTTGACACAGTCACCATTTGAAGTTTGTGAAAAGAAAATGTCATCATTCACATAAAATAATTGAAAAAAGATGTCTTCTGACACCTGTCTTTAAAACATAAAAGTGCTGCAAATTACTTACAGTTCTGAAAAGGACATATATTTACATTCCATTTTAGTAGAGGAGAATGAGAGAATAGAAATGAAAATCACTTCTACCTCTTACTCTTCCCTTTCTTTTTCTTCAACTGTCCAGAAATACATGTGATCCACATCACTCCAATTTGGCATCAAGTATCCATTCAAACTTCCTGCCTAAGCATTTGCCAGACCTGTTAAATGTGTATTGATAATTACTGACCTCAATCATCTATATTTAAGATAGTGGTCAACAAATATATTATATTCCAAATATGTTGTTCTTCATTCTAGTCCCACTTTCTCTTTTCCTTTCCCCATCAAATAATTCGAGAATTCACCTGCATGTTAGAATTTTGAGAGTGCGCACTCTATGCTTTCTTTTTATATCCCATACATGTCTCTAGGGATACGCAAGGTGCTGTAGCACATAATGCAGTAACCAAAGAACAGCCACACTGGGTGAAACCAAGGACCTATCCACCCAGGTATCCTGTTCTGATGATGGTCAGTACCAGCTGCTCAAGTATGATTTATAGAAAAGGAAATACAGTATCAGAAAAGGATACACTATCAGGATGTTTGCAGCCTCCAGTAATTTGCATCCCAGAAGTTTCCTGAACCTTGTGCAGTGGTCTTTTACTGTCTTTGATGGATCTTTCTTACCTAAACTTTAATTATAATTTTCTGAAACTATCAGGTTTTGGCACCTACAATGTCCTGTGGCAATATATCTAGCAAATTAAATATGAATTGTGTGAAGCTGTGACTCAATATTTTTTTTGTTAGATCTACCATCTGTTAGTTTCATTTGATGACCTCTAGTTCTGTTATTAGAATGCTCCCTTCTGACCTTCTTACCCCACTCCCAATTTTACTGGCCTCTGTCCTACCCTTCCTCCCTTACTCTCCCTGCTCCTCATCTCCAGTGATCTTTTTTCTAGTCAGAAAAGTTCTAATGTTTAATTTTTAATGTGATATTACTTCCCTTTGTGCCATATTGATTATGAAGATACTGAGAAACATAGGTCTTACCACAGACCACCATGAGCCTTCAGCAGTGATTTTTCTCAACTAGCAAACAAAACAAAAAATTGTTAGCTTCCCACATTTTAACCAGATATTTCCCAAATGGCCCATGGGAGCATAACATTCCTGCTGAAGAACCATGCTAAAAGCTTTCTGAGAATCCAAGTAAGTTTTATCAACTGGATAGCCTTTTCTTGCATATCCACTAATCATTTTAGAATCTGCATCTACAGAAGCAATGTTGGCTCTTCCCCAGTATGTCATATTTATCTATTGCCCATTAGCATTATTCTTTCTACTTATTTGTGAAGTATAGACCCAGACTTCCTGCTCTGTAGCTCTCTAGGACCCTTTTTGAGCATCACATTCGCCACCGTTCCACCGACACCAACAGTTTTAAGCAGGGGGTTACATCTTTGCATTAATTGTTCAACTATTTCATACCTGACCTCCGTTTAAACCAGAATGCCACTGGGTCTTCGGTATTCATCTTGTCAATTTGTTCTGCACTTTCTTTTACTGACATTCTTGTATAACTTTTTATTTATGCTCCCATGTATGCAGGAGCATCCCGAGGAAGTAAGCACAGCTGCTATGTGGCAAAGTCCACTTCTCCTGGAGGTTCTCCACACCTGCCCACAGCTGACTTGAAAGACTGCCTCAGAAATGAGAGGATACGCACAATTCCTCTATATCTACTCATTAGCCATAAAAGATTAATTCTTTCTTATTCTTCTCCACGTCCTTGCTAAGCCTCAGCTAAAAGAAACAGCAAGATCACCCCAGTTGCCATAACTGCAGCCAGAGCATGGACAAAATCCTTGAAAAGCAACACCCGTGAGATACTGAGGAGCAAGATTCTGGACTATGCAAAGTTGCAAAAGGAGTTACTGATATACTGCCTGGAAGTTAAAAATATGAGCTTCTGGATTTTTTGAAGGTGTTGAATTTCACAGGGGCAATTAAAATTGTCAACTGAAAGAGCTTTGGGTTTTTTTTTTGAAAGAGACAACTTTCACAGTTGACAGCTGTAAACACCACCAAAAAAAAAAAAAGATCAGATCTTGCCAATAAATAAATGGAGGGCCTTGCTTTTACTCTTATCAAAAGGCAAAAATCACATACAGGACAGCAGAAAATTACCTGAAGGGACTGGTGGTTTTGCCATGTGAACACCACCAAGTAACACAGAGAAAGCTGGCCGACCACATCTTGCACAACTTCAATGCCTGCATTTCTGAAGTTTGCTCTTCTTTCTCTCCCAACTCCAGCAGATTCTAACCACATTCTTAGTGGTTAACTTAAAACAGGTGTGAAAGGAACAGGATTAGTCCCCCTTACTCCAAAGACAGCTGGGAATAGCAGGCAGTGTTGCAGAATACTTTTATCTTAGAATTCTGCTTGCTAAATGTTATTTACAACCTTCTGTGTTATTTATCATTTTATCTCATTATGTATTGTCTAGAGATGCAATTTTCAAAATGGGGTGGGAACACCTTATTTTAGTGGAATTAGATTTATCATTTAAAACATTCATATAGCAAATCAAACTTTAATGAACTCGTCTGATGATACTGTTTATTTTTGGAAAAGTTTTAATAACTTTTTCTGTAATTAAAAATAGCATACAATATCAGAAGCCAGTAGCAATTAAAGGTAATCAAATTTGGGAAATTTTGTAGGAAGTACAAAAAAGATCTGTAGATATTTTGTTAAATGCTTATTATCAGTTGAAGTACTGTTTGCTTCACAAAACAGAACAATGCTTATCATTAAAACACAAGAACATTTCTACTAAGTTCTTTGCCTGATTTTCTTCTTTCATAAAATGCACTGCATGTGAAACAAGTCTTCAAAAAAACAAGGCCTAAAAAAACCTACTACTCAGGGTGCCTTTGAGGATATTTAATTAAAATCTAATCCTGCATTCATTAAGGCTCACATAAATTAAGCTGTCATTCATAAGATTTATGGATTCTCATTTGCATATTGCATACAATTCATCAATTACTCAAGTATGAAAGGAGCACATTTCCCTTGGAGCTGCATGCTACCCTGCCAACATTTGAAATGAGGGAAAGAGCAAGACTGTCAGGCATTCACACAAACTTTCTTCCAAATGTCTGCTCCTTGATTAATCTAATTTTCTAGCTATTCCTTACAAGATACAACAACAGCCCTTCTGCAAATTTCTATTATTTCTCCTGTCTTCATCATAAAATCTTCTTGTCTTTTAATAATACTTCATGTCTGACTGATTATTATTTGTTTGCTAATGATATGGCATGAATGTTTTCTTTATATAAATGCACAATGCACACATTGGAGTTAAAATAAAATGATTAGTATTTTCAGGTTTTGTTTTTTTCTCTTTAACATCACTAATCTGCTTACCTGAGCTTAATAAAAAAATCTAAGCAATGAGATAAAACACCAAATTATAAATCTATCGTTTAAAACAGCCATCAGGAATAAGTCAGAATATTTCTCTTAAGAGTGTAATGGTAATGTGCACATAATTAAACCATTAAAATTTAACACTAAAATATAATTAAGAAGTGACAACAAATGTTTAATATGAAACATCAGCTTATTCATAGCTACTACAGTGTGTATGTACCTGACTGCACTTCTTAAAGTTGTAGGCAAAGTAGTGACACAGGTAAGTTTGTTTTTGTTGCACATAAAACATGCTGTGTTAATTCAATTGTCTTCTCTAGGGAGTTAATCTTAATTTCAGTGGCACAACTACGAAGTAGCAGTCTTTGCTTGCCCAGTCTCTGGATACTATCCAACATGCATGTGATCAGGTGCTGAATTTAATGCATAACACTCATTCATGTCTGGGAGTTTCTAAATTAAAATATATGAATGTATCAGCACTGTCTAAAATTACTCATAAGGCTCTCTGTAAATTTATTGGCTCATTTTATATTGTTAATTACCTAGTAAAAAAGTAGCATAAAAAATACCAAAATAAAGTTGCCATTTTCTACAAGAAATATTGTTTAACAAATAAAAGGATGATAAGATACAAAACAATAAAAATCCAACATAAAACATTTCTGAACTTCTTAGAGAGCACATGTAACATTTTGCAGTGTTACTTCCCAGACCAAGTTAACATAATTTTTTTTTAATTTCAGTGTAAAAAGTATTGGAGCCTTTAAAATACATGTAATATAAACCAAAGAATCTCAGAGCAGATGGTGAGCAAATTAGAAATAAATACTTCAAATATTAGTGATCTAAGGTTTTATTGTTCAAATGTGTTCAGCACCAAGTCTAGCTTAAAAGTCATATGCTGTCTCTTGCCACGGAGGGACTATTGAACATTTGGACTGGATTACTGAGTAGCAAACAAATATTTTTTCTCTTCTCTCCTCCCCCAAATCTGTTTAAAAATGAAGAGATTTCATTCTAAACATAATTGCTAACATAATCCCATGCGAATAAAGTTAACTAACCCTGGAAAAATAAACAGATGACTAACTTTAATCAGAGAAATGAAGTCATCATTATGCTTGGTTTATAAAATAGATTTCCATTGTCAAAGATAACATTAGAGGGTTGGGTTTGGGGTTTTTTTGTTGTTTTGGTTTGTTTATTTTGAGTTAGCTGCTCTACTGTAGATTGTTTAGGTCCATCTCTGAATTACTACCGCATTTATTGTCTGTCTTTTTAACTGTTGCATTCTCCGAGTTTCAAATTTCTCAGCATGAGCTGTCTGCTTAATTCTATCCAAGTAGTGTGTAATGAGAAAAGAATTTTCCCTGTCTACAATAATATAGCTTATTTTATTTCCTGAACCCAAACCACCTGTTCATTTTTTCTATTTAAAGCTTTGTAAACCAACCGTTTTGTGCTGAAATGAAAGGCAGTCAGAACAAAGCTGTAACTTCTTCAAATTCTGTCCAGTAAAAAGCATCAACTATGGAGCAGCTTCTTGGGTCTGGGGTCAGATGGGACTCACTTCATAAAATTATCAACAGATCTTACACGTGACTTTCTTATTTATGTGAAATCTACTAAATATATTTCTACATTTAATTCTGCAAGAGATTTTGAAATAAATTACTATAAATTAATAAATTGTATAGAACCTCTTTTAGTTTGAAACCTCCAGATTGTTATAACTGTTAAAATTAACTGTATTGACTTTGTCTGAGTCTGAAAGTATAAATCTAGGGCAAATCAACTTATTACAGTACTTCCATGACTAGTCTACTACAAGCAACTCTGTGACAAGAAATAACTCATCTGAAAAACTATATTCAAAAAAGACACAAAAGACAAGCAAATGCAACCTGGACCAAACATGACTGCAAACTTAATACTGGACTTTGCCTATCACTAAAAAATAGGTCGTCTTCCAAAATCTCTTTGAATATTTACATTTTCACAGATCCTATGTGCTTAGAATTCAGTGGAATGAGGGCAATAGAATAAAATGACAGTTGTTTAACATTTTTCCTGGGTTGTTTGTTTTTTCAAACTTCCCCCTTTATATGTGTCAACATTTTCACTTTGTCGTTTGAATGTTCACCTCAAAAGACAACCTTTGGTATGATTTCCAGATTGAGGAAAGGCCTCATTCAGCCTTTCTTGGGCATTTGGGGAAGAGGAACCAACCTATGCACAAGATCAGCCTGCCTATTTCCAAGATTACAGCAAAGATTTTTAAAACATATATCAGAAACAAGGCTTATGCCTCTGAAGACATAATAGAAGGGACGTGCAAATTCTTATACACTGTAAGAATCTAGAAAAAGAGAAATAAGAAAATTGTAGGACTGTGGTTACAAAAAAGGTTTGTAAAGAAATAGCTATTTTGCTTCCCTTCTCTTTGGCCTACTTAACTGTTGATTTTACTTGCCCCTTTCTCCGTCTCTCCCACTTTTCTGTAAATATGAGGGAGGAAGGCTGGAGAGGGTAAACAGCACTAAGTATATGGAAGAGAGGAAATTATTCCTCTTGAACCACTCAGGCAGAGTAAAAAAAGAAAAACGGATCATCTTTTCATGTTACACACAAAGGCACTAGACCTAGGATATGTAGGCATCTTGACTGCTAATATAAAAAAAAAAACAAACCAACAACCCTTTCCCTTTCTCCATTCCTGTTAATTATTTTCAAATCTGTGTAGATATAACACCTTCTTCCTTCCTTTTCATTAGCTCATGAATGTCTGCAAGACAGAAGTTCTGGTCTGATAATACCTGCTGAAGCACAAAACCCCTCCTGTGGATGCCAATCCAGCGCCAGTGAGATTTAAATGCTGGAGCTGGTTCAAACACCTATGAAATTTTCAGATAAAATCTTTATTAAAACAAGTTAGGATTGAAAGTGCATTTCATGGGAGTTCCTGTAACCTCACCAAAACATTAACATTTCCTTGGAAAAACTCTACACACTTTAAATAATTAAAGAGCTGGAATCTGAGAAACAGATTGGACTGCTTGGTTATCAATGCTACACATCGCTTTGCCATTTATTTCTGTTACAATGTACATGTAATCCTAATCTAATCCCCAAATTTTCAAAAATATATGCAAAACTAGAAATTTCTTCAGGGATTATGTAGTCCTGTTTCCCTTTTGAAGGAATCCACTTACACAGGTGCAATTACAGGATATATGAAGTCATTATTCACAGAGTGGCCATCTTAAGTAGAATTACAAATACCATCTGAATACATCCCCATACACTCACATGAACCTAAAATACTTAGAATCGTATATCTCATTAGAGGAGTTATTTCATCTGTATTTGTTAATTATTCTTCCATGCCACCACAGTCAGCTGCAAAATGATGTAATTTAAAATAACTCAAGACTCCATTTTTTTTAAGTACTAGATTCAGAACGAAAACTAAACGATGACCCTAAATTCATGGTGAAAATAATAATAAAAAAAATATTTAAAATGTCCTTAAACTTCCTTTGTAGCTTAAAGAGCCCAAGGATAACTTCGGAGAAGTGCTAAATCATAGGTACTCCACCTCAGCCACCTTTCCTTTTCTCTCTTCACAGGCATTTTTGCTTGTCCTTACACTGCTGGAGCTTTAATTAAATGTAAGTTGAACAGAAAATCAAACTACACACTGACATTAATTCTTTGCTATATATTACTAATAAACAAGACTCATTCAATATCACTTATTACTTATAAAATGGAGTTTCACTGAAAATGGTGGGGAGATTTAAAACAAGAAAGGAGACAGTGGTAATGAAAGATCATTTTTTAGTAGGTGAATGAACTACCTGCTTTATAGTTTATGTTGCTATACATAAACACAGGTGATTCTGAACTTACACTTTAGGTATGTAGGCTACTGGCAAAAGAAAGTTTGCTAATATGTAAAATAGTCTTTAGAGATGGTTATTTTTGTGAAGAACAAGAAAATCATGCTTGGTTTGATTCTTTAAAGAGTAAAATCTAATGTCAAATGATGTTGCAACTACTACATAGCCACTCAGATATTAATGTATCAGAACTAAATCCTAACTGAATCACACTAAATCTGTTAGTAATACATTGGATGAAGTATCAGTTCATGTCACAATTAGTAAAATCAGTTTCCTTTCAAAAAAGGCTTCTTTATATTGATCCCTTTTTTCCTATCAAGCATTACTTAAACTCACCCAAGACCTTACTTGCAGCTGCAGAAATGTTACAACTGTATTAAACTGGAAAGTAAATGAATGCTGATGCATGTCACTACAATACACAGGCACATGCAGGTGCCATGTTTGTGCATATATGCAACGTGATACAGTAAGTACTGTCCATGGAAGCATGTTATTTGTTTATTATTACTGCTAAAATAACAAGCTTTAAGCAGAGTGCCTGGAAATACCCAAAACAGAAAGTAAATGACATCCTCCTCCTCTGTCTTCCTAAAACCACAGCAGTTAAATAGATTAGGCAAAAACTTTGGAACCGGAGACTTATATGAGGCACAAGAAGCTTAGAGCAACAGTTGTAATCCTCACGACCAAACACAGCAGATACCAATTCGTTTTTATCCAGGCCTTCTGGATAGCTTTCCCTCTTCTGTTATTTCAAATAGTCAAAAGTTAGCTGTGGGGTATTGATGACTGCTTGAATTTTAAACTGGTAAGTGAGGCTATGATGATATACATCATCTGCAGAGATAAGTTCTTTGTCAGGAGACAGTGTAATGTAGTACACGATATAGCACTGAAGGTTTCCTCACGCCTACCTATGGAATGTCAACAATTACCACACTCTCTAAGCGGAAGCTGCCTATCTCCAGAAAAATCTTAACAAGCAAACACAGTAAGACACACACGGGGCCCAAGAAGTCCCAAAGAGCATTAAATTGTATCCTCTTAGGCTACAAATATGTTCTACAAAGTACAGACATATGAACTATTTAAACCTCTAATTCCATACGCATGAGTCAGAATCTAACACAGCAACAGCAACCACTGAAAGCAACAGGAAAAACTATTTGAATGAATTTAGTTATAAGGAATTCAACAAGATCTACAGCACAGTTATTAAACTGAAGTCCCCGTAGAGACTTCAAACATAGCAAAACATACAGTGCACAAGAAAAACAATTTCATAAAAGTAGTATCTTGAACATAATATTTTGAAAAAGATGCTGTGAGCAAGAACTACTACAGAGATTCTCCATTCACCACCACGAATTTCTCTGTTTATCTATGCATCCCCCTCAAATTCACAGATCTACTACTAGCTTTATACTCTCAAATATCTTTTCACTCACAGCTTTAAACCTGTCTCTGTTAAGTCAATCAACTTTCAGAACCACTAATGCTAATGGTGAGAAGGGTCACTTTCAATTTGACTTGCTATACTTCAAAAGAATAATGTGACTTAAAGCAATCTGTAATTTCCCCAATACTTACAGCTTTGGAACCAGTCAAAATGCTATATTAGATAGTAGGACAGACAGTATAATACTAAAGATTCATACTACCCATATACCCTCAGAGGCAGTGACACACACAGATGAATGACTTCAGCCAAAGGAAGCCACGGAGCAGAACTTAGCAAAAGCATTCAGCAACAGCACAGCTCAGGCACGTGAACTTTGATGACTTGTTTGCTATGCATGCTTTTTTTTTTTTTTTGAGCTTAAAGCACTCAATGCCATAATTGCACCATATTGTCCATGTATTCATAGAGCATTAGGAGGGAGCAATTAGAGTCAAACTCTTAATTCTTCCCACAAGCTGTACAGAAAGCAAGAACACTTTTAAAACATCTAGTAGATGAAGGAAAGGCTGCAGATGTTACTACCAGGACTCACCCACATCATCATTCTCCTGGAGAAACTGGCTACTCATGGGTTGGACAGGTGTACTCTACGCTGGGTAAAAAGACGGCTGGACAGCCAAGCCCAAAGAAGGGCAGTGAGTGGAGCTAAATCCAGTTGATGGCCAGTCACAAGTGCTGTTCCCCAGGGCTCAGAAATGGGTCAGTCCTCTTCAGTATCTTTTATCAACGATCTGGATGAGGGGATCCAGTGCACACTCAGTAAGTTTGCAGACAGCACCAAGTTTAGTGGGAATGTTGACCTGCTTGAAGGTAGGAAGGCTCTGCAGAGGGATCTGGAAAGGCTGGACTGATGGGCCAGTTGTATGAGGTTCTACAAGAAGTGCCAGGTCCTGCACTTGGGTCACAACAATCCCACAATGCTACAGGCTTGGGGAAGAGTGGCTGGGAAGCTGCCTGGTGAGAAAGGACCTGGGGATGTTGGTTGATGGCCGGTTGAACATGAGCTAGAAGTGTGCCCAGGTGGCCAAGAAGGCCAACAGCATCCTGGCTTGTATCAGAAACAGTGTGGCCAGCAGGGATGGGGAAGTGATTGTCCCCCTGGACTCGGCACTGGTGAGGCCGCACCTCAAATGCTGTGTTCAGTTTCGGGCCCCTCACTGCAGGAGGGACACTGAGGTGCTGGAACATGGCCAGAGAAAGGCAACGGAGCTGGTGAAGGGTCTGGAGCACAAGTATTATGAGGAGTAGCTGAGGGAACTGGGGTTGTTAATTTGGAGAAGGGGAGGCTCAGGAGGGATCTCATTGCTCTCTACAACTACCTGAAAGGTGGCTGCAGGCAGGTGGGGGTCAGTCTCCTCTCAGAGAACTATCGACAGGACAAGAGTAAATGGTGTCAGGGGAGGTTTAGATTGGGTATTAGGAAAAATTTCCTCACTGAAAGGGTGGTCAAGCTTTGGAACAGGCTGCCCAGGGAAGTGGCAGAATCACCATCCCTGGAGGTGTTCAAAAAACACGTAGATGTGGTACTTCGGGACATGGTTTAGTGATGGGCTTGCCAGTCCTGGGTTAATGGCTGGACTTGATCTCAAAGGTCTTTTCCAACCTAAATGATTCTATGATTCTGTGACTCTATGAACACTTGCAGACAACACGAAAGGCCATGTCTTCAACTTAGTCTGCCTGAAAATAGATTTACTTGAAGGGAAGCATCAGTGGTGGCACTGTCTGAGATGTTAAAACTTTGATCATCTCTGGCTTAGGCAAATTAAGGTGTTAATCATTTTCAAGCACCTTCAACCACAACATAGTCTTCCTTTCCTCTAGCAGAGCTTAGAAGAGGGAACTATCACCATTTCTATGTTTAAACATACAGTTTCTACGTTCACTGGTTATATAAGCTGTTCTTACAACTAATAGGGTTTTGACCCTCAGGTTTCTCCTAAAGTGGTGCTGCTGCCTACTGCCCCAGGCCTGCAGAGCATTTCAAATTTGTAGTGAGCCCCTTGGTGAAAAGCAAGTATTTATATTTCACTGATCACAGAAATTTCATCAATATAGCTCATGTAAAACTTCTGCTCTTTGTCTAAGATAATCCACCATGAAATAAAATTTCCAGTTACCTACTAAAATGCTAATACTTCTGCAAAAACTGCTGTTCTTCAGATAATGTTTTTCTAAATGCATTATTCTGAACAAAAGAAAGAATTACTGTGATTTCAGGTAATGAAATGAGGAAGGAACAAGTTCTGTGTTTGAGAGCCAGAAGGAGACATGTAGCCATAAGAACTGCTTAAACCAAAATACGCCAGAAAACTATCTACCAGTTGAACCACTGACACATAAAAACCTTCTGAACGCTTTAGAAAAAGTCTGTTTTTCGAAGTGAAAATTAGATATTTTGATAGTCATTTAGAATAGAGAGAATATTTAGCATGAATAATGCTTCAAAAATTATTCAAAAGTTTGACCACTTTTTCAACACACAGAAAAAAGTGTACATGCTTTTTAATAAACATATAGTATAGAGTTCATTCACAGATAGGTCAATAAAAAGACCTCTTATCTTCCCTACATATAGACACTTAAAATGCAGATGCTGCCATTTGAATTTGTCACTCTATGATCTTTTTGCGATCCATGTTGAGAAATAAGCACTTCTGTGTCACAATTCTCTTGACTTATTTTCTCTGCCTACCTGAGGATGATATTAATTGCTCTTTAAATTTCTCTCTGCTGACTATATGCAGAGTCTAGATGATGAGCTCAGATGTAGGCATTTACACTGTACACTACAAAGATTAAGCACACTCACTATCACCCTTGCTCTCTAAAAATTTAATTCACTGATTGTACTTTAGCCTAAAGTCAAGGGGGAGCCTAAAGTGGTGGAATCTGTACTTCAAGCTGCTTTGCCTTGCAGAGTAGCCTCTCAATCTTAAAAATTACTAATTCTTCTTCTGAGAGGTGGCAAAGTTCCTGAAGTAAGTATCATTCCATTATGTATTTGATTTAAACCAGCTTTAAATCTGTTCGGACTTAAAAGGGGGGCGGGGAGAGAGAATGCTGCATATGAAATTAAAGCAAATTTAACTTTTTATTTTAAATCAACCTCCAGCTTTTCAGAAGGGCAACAATAACAATATACAATGAGTATAAACAGCTCCAGGAAAGTTCAATGAAAGAGACAGAGAATACAATAAAAAGGTAAGCAAGTTTATCAGTACATTTAAAATTATCTGCATCTGTTTGAATCACTTGCACACTAGGAAAATACGTACCCTTCATCTCAAAAGCCTGGTGTATCTTTACATCGCACTCAGAGAAAAAAAGGCAGACACTGTTCTATTTTTCACACATCCCTGTCAGTAGATTCCGCTCCTGGGAAGTTTAACATCATCTATGCTTCTGTCAGACATGATCAGTTATGCACAGATGTAGACATGCACTCTTTTCTCTTGTGGTTTTTTTTCTTTATTTCATGTGTTTTGACTTGCAGTCATGAAATGTGATACAGAAAAAAATTTTTAACATATATTGATTTTGGGCTATATTATATGAAAATCATCTGCATTTTCAGAAAATTTTCATAGATTTTCATATTTTTATAAATTATCATAATTTAGAGTGTTTTTTAAAATAATTTTTTTACAAAGTGATGTGATCAAGAGATAAACCAGATAGTTGCTGTATGCAAATACAGTAACATCTACAAAACAGCTTGTAACATGGGACAGCTGATAGAGTATCACATCTTAGAATTTGTTTACGGGCCTAAAAAAATTCAAATAGTTTTAAAAAAAAATTCTCACACAAAAAAAAAGGAAAAAATAAATGGTTTATAGGAGCACTTGGAAGGTTGAAGCTAATTTCAAGTTTTGAAGTCTCATAAAGCATCATATGCAGAACTTTCAGCCAACACAACTGCAGAAATTTCAGCATTGAGTTACTTCACCAAACATTACTCTAAATTAACTGTCTTTGTGTCTTTACAGATTCCAGTAAACAAATAAAATTCCATTTTGTTAAACTTGGTTTACTTTTGACCCAACAAAAAAGATCTACAAAACGCAAACCAAGAATTGGAACTACACATTCTTAAGCACAGAAGGTCATCTCAGTACTTAAAATGTATTCTGTAAAAATACACATTACTGACACAAATTACTTTAAAAGAAGTAATCTCCCAGTAAGCAAAACTATGATTTTCATGGCATAATTCCCACACCAAAACACAAGGGTTGCGTTTTTTTCAGCTAGATCTCCTGTCACTGTGCATCTTAAGGCTGTCTGAGGACAGACAGCACTACAGATTGTCTATTAATGTCTGTATTATGGTGTATCATGAATTCTCCTGACATTATTTTAAGTCCCACTAGCATGCATTCAGCCCTTCACAATTTTTAAGTAGATCCATTCTTTATTAGCCGACATGCTAAGCCAGGTTTTTTCTAGTAACAACTAGCCTAGCCTGACTACAAAACACATAAAGCTTTGTCATTTTACTTAGTATCTTAACAACTCCTGACTTCCATCAGTGTTTCTGTTTCCTATCATTTGCGCTGTCCCTTAGCAAGTACTAAAGGGTAAGCATGCTACATAACCTAACTGCAAATATTAAATCTGCATAAAAGAATGCATATAATGTCAAAATCATGGCCATAGTTGATAAAAATAAATCGAGTGCCCATACAACAAAGGCAACAAAACAGTAAAGACTTTTTCAAAATTAACTCATTTTTTTTAATTATTTCTTGCTGTGCTGTCAGACCTGAAAACAGCTTGCATTCTAGTAAGTATGGAAAAGATACGTATTCAGAAGTAAAACAGAAAGTTACTGATTTTAAAGGTAAGTAAACAAAGAATGAAAAGTATCATCTTCTTGGAAAGAGGAAATATCAGAGTGGAGAGAAACTAACAGCACAGTCCATCAGGAATCAGGTTTTGGAGCAGTTTTGTTTAATAAATTAACTGATGTCCAACACATGCTGATGACATGAAGCTGGAAGAGGACTGAGCATCACACTGTAAGAACTGGATGGTCTTGAGGAAAGATGATGAATTTTAATGGAGCAAAGTGCAAGGTCACTCACTCAGGGACTATAAATAAGAGTAGCTGCTGTAAGCCAAGAACTCGTAAGTTGGGAATAACCAAGGAGAAGAAATAGCTGGGTTTATTAGATGATCCCTGGATGACTTATGAACCACCAATGTGACACAGCAATGAAAACAGACAAATACCATTCTTGAACATATCAGGCAATATACTTCTGGTAGACCAGAAACTATGACTGACATATAAAGCATCAGTGGGATATTTTGCCTGCACAACCTTAATCAACCATCTTTGGGAAAACAGATTCACAGAGAAATAGGTCTAGAGAAGGACAGCAAGCATGATCACAGAATGGGAGGTTTCCAAGACAAGGCTGAAAGAGTTTGACTCCTCTAGTACTGGAAAAGCAAAGGCTAAGGTCAGCTATAATTCTTCTCTTCCACAACCACAGTGAAAGTCTGATGGATTTATAAGGGAAGATTCAGACACAGAAGGAAACTGCAGGCTGCAAGTCACTGTTGTGAAGCAGAGTAACAGTGAAAAATACTGGTCAACCAGCTCTTTGCCAGCTCTCACCAAGTTATTGGTGCTAGTGGCCATGGAGAGAAAAAAAAAAAAAAAAAAAAAAAAAGGAACTCTAACCTACAGATTCACCAAAAATTAAATTGGTTGAGGAAGGGCTACATCGCAGGGTTCCCACAGTATGAGTGACTGAGGAAGCACCAGGGAAGGTCTCACTGGTGATATACCTAGCTGTTAGGTATGGTACGTTGTAACCCTGATTAAGCTGTACTGAAAAAGTAAAAAATGAGAACTTAAAAAGAACAGCATATATCACTATTTCCTTTTTTTATTATCTACCTATCTGTTAGCTGATAGGGTTTTAAGTTATGCCTATCAAAATGGTCTTGATAATTTTTTACCTTAGAAGATGTAGTAGTTCAAGTAAAAGCCATTTTTAGAAATTATGGATAAAGAAGAGCTACTAATGGGACACACTGATTGCAAGGCTTATTTGCAGTATTGCAAAACTAGGACAAGCAGTCCAGATACTATACCTCAATTTAGTATCGCCCACTATGATAAACTAGAGAAAAGTCTTACTTTCATCTGCATTCCACAATATGCAATTGCTTCAAAACTCCATAATATGAGACAAATCTATTCCAAATTATTTTAAACAATAAAAAAAGAAAAGAGAGAGAGACAAGAAAAGTTTGGATATCAAAGTATTCTGAAATAAACTAAAATTAGAAATAGTTTTCATAAGAAATATCAAGATTAACATTCCTTGATTCTAGTTTCCAGACTAAAATTACAAAGCTCTACTTCTTTCAGTCATATCACTTCATGTACAAAACTGTAGTTTTACTTAAATTCTAACATAGTTTTATAAATGTACATTTGATAGGTGACAACATCACACTGTAAATGCTTCAGAGAACTGTAAGACATTAAACCTTTAAAATGTCAACAGTTTAAGGAATCATAGCTTTGCACCAGTGATGCAAAAAGCATGCATCACTGTAACTTCTTCCTGGGTTTTTTGCCTTTTACTGGCAGAAAATATTGTTCTCGATATTAACTTCTTAAAACAAGTATCTGTGAAATCCTTTAGAATTACACAACATTGTAAATTGTAAGTAATTTTGAATAAATAATAATGTGTTTTATTTACTTGGTTTTTGTATAAAAAAAAAGATACAGATTCAATGCTGATTTTAGATGTCTTTGCTGTCAACTTCAGAGATTCAGTCAAAATCTAACTGAAGATTCCATAATTGCTTAAATAGCAGCTACTTTTACAATTGTCCTTAATTAGGTCCCAATTTAGCAAATCACTTGGCCATATGCTGAGATCCCACCGGATTTAGGAATGTGCACAGAGTTGTGCACACGCATCGCAGCTTAGCTGAATTGGGCTTTAACATTAGATTTTTTTTAATTATTTTTAATTTCTGGAACTGCTGTAGCCTTTTGAATTTTCTTATGTTTCTCCTGAGTTCTTGGGGATTTCAGCTACGGCTGCTTCTGACGTTTACATACAGGCAACTAAGATTTTTAAAATGGTAAGTTTATTTCTAAATGGAAAGGTTTGACCTGAGACTGAAAGAAGAACTTCAGAATAATTAAAAAAGAAATCAAATCAACTGAAAGGCAGATGGAACTACACCTAGTACCACCAAATCCTTTAAAACACGATGGGCAGCTCCTTCAAACAACAGGAAATCTCCAGCAAGATTGGACAGACTCTGATTATTGTAGGAAACTAAATAACTGAAATTGTTCCGGTTACCAACCAAATTTTATTTACTACTTCAGCTTTTCAAGTAATGTTGCTTCCCTACAAAACTCTGACATTCATGGAGCAGAAATTGTGAAACTCCTACATGGCATAGGAAAGTTTTTTTCCCAAGGGGCATATTCACTTCTCCCTTCTGTGCATATATATTGCATATATATTTGTCTAGTGATACTCATCCTCTGTGCTGAGACCAGAACTGTCCTTCGGGTCTTGTGGAGCCTGTAGCAACAGGACTTTCTCATCTGGACATCTCATCTTGGCAATATCAACAAACCCTGTCTTCAAAGACTATAATCCCAAATCAGTACAGTAAACTACAGTAAGAAAAAAATTATTTGGGGTCTTGCTATTCACCCCTGGGTACTCAATGATTCACTACGCACTCAGTTCATGTTTGCAAATTTACTTAGGCAAGGGGAGAGCGGGGCAGGGAATTGCTTTGTATATGAAAAAAACCTTCCATAACCCATGCCACTGAGTGAGAAACAGTCTGTCAAATCCATATTGTGGCATTAATTATGTGAACAGAGAGAGCAGGTAAAGTGGCTATACATCGGCCTTACATAGTTCTGAGTATCCCACCTTTAAGCAGTGTGGTGGAACTACAGAAGACGCAAAAAACAGCAACCAGGATTCAGAGACACCTAAATGAGGACAGACAAGAGGTCAATAAAATCATGAGTGAGGGGGAAGGGATTACAAGGGAACTATCTTATTCTATCATCATTTTTCACAACTACTTGAGAGTACTTCTTGAAGACATCAGGCAACAGGTTTGGAACAAATTAAGGAAATATTTTTTTCAGCTATCCCATGGAAGTCATTGCCAGAGGATGCTTTGACAGTCAAACTCCAATTCTGCGCACAAAGAGATTAGACAATTTAAATCCAGATAAGAAAGAGAGTCAAGATACAACTCAGGCCAATAAATTTGTAAATCACCGACTGGTTAAATACACTGTGTGCAAACACGGAAAGATCTGTATCCTAAGAAGCCTCTACTGGCAAATACTGCAGAAAGGGTAAGGGATTAGATAAATCTCTGTCCTTCCTTTTACAAGATGGTAACAGAAGACAGGAACGAGCTACTCTGGCAAAAACTTGGTAGTCCAATCAAAAAATGCTTAATTTCTACCCAACAGAAATACTGGCTTTTTAATTCAGAAATTTTTTCTCTGTGAGTGCCTGACGCACTATAAAGACACAGGGAAGCAGATTTACTAAGTTGACTACGCATGCATGTGTCAAGATTTAGCTTGCATAGGGTTAATCTGTACTATTCCATAGTTTAATTTTACTTTATCATCTGTTAATATGATTAATGAGTCAAAGATTTCTTATTAATGTTTTTAAGCAGAAACTCTCATCCAGTTATATACACTTCCTACATCTTCAAATGAAGATGAAGAAACACTGTTAAACAAACAGTTCTTCTTTTACTTTTTTCCACATGAAAGTTAAACATACTTGTGCTGCCTATGCTAAAACCAAAACCAGTATTTTAAAGCAGGATATCAAAATCATATGATGGTACACATATGACAAAAAATCAAAAACTCTGATACTTTGGCCTACATAAAGAGGGAATTCCCTTCAAAAGCAGACAGGAAGAAAACAGTCCTTGTTACTGTATCACATGGAAATGTGATTTTTATTTAATAGCATCAAAATATATTAAAATGTTCTAACATATGTACATAGAAGAACAATGTGTAGAAAAATTCAAAATAGGTATGAAGTGCTTACTTTTTAATGGTAACGGAACCACGTTATTATTTATAACTTTTAAATTAAAAAAAACGCATTACAAATAAAACAATTTATTGATATATCCAGGTACTTCTGAGACTGACAAAAGAGACCATAATAACACCAGCTGTCATATTCTATTACCTAAATATGCATTTCTGAAATTATTGAATGTTACATTATCTAGTTTCAGCATCATTGTGTTCTAGTATGTCATACACACTAGCTCCTTGCAAAACTTGTTTGCGTGCAGAAGTTGCATCATAAAAAACATAAAATATCTGTGGTTTTTAAGACAGTATTTCCACTGATGTTACAAATCTGGGCTCAAAATATCTTTCATTAAACTTTCAGAATTGTATTGACAATAATCACATAATTACCAATATTCAAAGGGGGCAAAGAGAGGGGAGTAGTACTGGGTCAAATCAATTTGTGGTGTTTGATTACTTACTGGCGGGGGGAGTGGGGGGTGGGGGTGGGGGCACAGAGTGGAATACAATAGAGAGGTTTTTCCATTAAGTTAATTACAGAAAAATATATTAATTTTTTTTTTTGTAAACAGACGTCACTGAAAAGCTGTAACTGTTCATGTATCATACTGGAATTTTTAAAATGGGAGATACTCATGCCTAGATCCTAAAGAGATGTCTTCAAACACAGAACACTGCTGATCCTCCACCAGATCAGTGATAGATATTTTTATTGATCATAACAATACACCCATTCAATTAATTTTTCTTCTGTTGCAGCCTAAGGCAACTGCTCACTTCATTGACAACAGGATTGGCATAATTACTAAAAAAAACCCATATGGATAGAATTTTTGTTTTGTTTTGATTTCTCAAATGTAAGCCATCCAAACCTAGAGGGGGAGGGGAGAAGAGAAGAAACACATTTTTCAGAAAAACAAAGTATTTCACTTTGACTTTCATAAATGCTTGTCTATGTGAGCTGTATCTAAACTGGCAACCAAAATTACACCACAAAATAGCATAATGGACATGGATTTTATTACTTTAATTTGATCATAGACCCAATAATGAAGGAAAGGCAGATAAAATTGACTAACTTAATATTTATGGGAACTTGAACTACTGAAGAGATTAGTACTTTTACCCAGTTAAGCTTCCAACTGTCAGCTGTCATTACAGGACCTGCCAAAAAAAGCAAATGATACCAATGTTGAACTTGTAACATGAGCGCTGGACCCTTTTAGTGAGAAAGAAAACATGCAAGTTAAACCAGGAAAATGCGTTGCTTCCTGGCTTTACATTAAGGACAAATCAATGTCCTGGTCCAGCCACAATAAACAAACTTTTTCCAGGATAGATCAGCTTGGTTTTCTCTACATGAAATGCCAGTGGAAGGTATTGGCAAACATCAGTGGAAAGCAAAAGACTCAGTCAGTTGAGGTTTTTTACAGGATCCCAAACAGTACGAAATTTGGGCACTCTCCACCTCCCTTACAGCTCATACCCAAAAAATCATGGTTCTGTCAATTTAATAAGACTGGCAACATTCACGGTCATCAGATGAGGAAAAACTCTCTAATGATAAAGCAATCATAAGACCAACAGACTGATAGCAGTAGATTTGAAGTTCAACATCAGTCCACTGCTACTACTGATAACTGGGATGTCCACAGCACTACCAGTTCGAACCCACATCCATTTCTAATGGAAATGGAAAATTGTGGTTGTTTCCAGCCAATAAGGACTTAATTTTCAGGTGGTGAAGCAGTCCATGATTCTTGACCAGTAAATACATAATGAATACAGAAAGTTAGCATAAGACTATTAGCCTACTGAGAATAAATAGTGATGCTCATATGTATGATTTTTTAAAAAAAAAAATGTCCCAAACTGAACATTCGGTTCCAATAAAGAACTGGCAGCCAAGGAAAAACTTGCAGCCACATTTTCAGCACGTGAAGACCTGTATAACACAATGCTATAATTTTGTGCTTGTTGAATGATATTTGCTTCAGCTAATAAAAAGCAGCCTGGCATAAACAAAAATGTGTGCATTGCTCCTGTCAGTGAAAGCTCCAGAAGATTACAAATGCCTTCTCAGGGACAGGGTAACCTTCCCCTACGCTGAGAAAAAATCCTGTGCATGAGAAACAGGCTAATTTATAGGATTTTGCAACTGAAGGCCTTCTCCAGTGTGGAAAGAACATGTTTCAAGTATACAGTGACTGCACACATTTGTATGCATACATACACATACATATGTATGTTTGTGATGTGTGCACACCCACACATCCCTTACTGAAAAGACATGCTTTCATCGTGATTAAGTAATCTAATATGTAACCTCATATGCTGAAAAAATTGTCATAAGAGAAATTTTAGACACTTTATCCTATATAGCATTAGAAAGCAGTCTACAAGACACCTTTTCCCAAATGACTACATGTCTCTAGATTATAACAGGCCTGAACAAACAATTTTGGAGTACCTGTATCATGACGGGCTCATAAAAAAGTTTTCTTCTCAGAATTTCATTAATTCTGGTCATGAGCCTGGTAGGAAATATTTAGTGTAATACCTCTATCTATATCAGACTGAGGACCAAGTGGCACACTCACACTCTAACCAGCCATTTTCTGCAGCTTTCTTTTCTTCCTCCCTTTCAAACTGGATTATGACTTTTGGGTTTATTACTCTGTTTTCACATAATCTGGCACAACTGCAATCCTACAGTAAAGCATCTAGTGGATCATAGCCTTGGTAAGTCTGTAGACCTACCACAGTCATTAATCATCCCATGCACCAAAAAAAAAAAAAAAAAAGAAAGAAAAAAAGAAAAGAAAAAGGGGCGGGGGGGGGAAGTCTGAAAACCTTAAAACATACTTCTTGTCTCTCCTAGGCTCTCCTGCTTCAACTTGGATAAATACGTAACTACTATGAAGAGATCATCTCTCCTTGGGCTGTGAGCTGGTGGACAGTCTGGAAGACAGCCACACTAAAGCATATTCTTCAGTGATGTGTATCAGAGGGATAGGGCATGGCTTCTTTATGTACACGTAGTTAGAAAGCTCAAACTGTTACAGCACACCACAGCATCGTGCAACCATTTCCAGAAGTTTGTAACTCATCTCTATGCCCCTTGTCTTTCAATAAGCAAGTTTTATGAAAAAAAAATGCTGCAAAATGCAACAACAGTCAGGATGTTAGCTCAAATATTTTCTCATGATTAATAAGAATATTGCATTTGTGTAAAACTGCTTTGGGGGGAATGGCTGAAATTAGTTTTGGTAGGAGGAAGCCATAAAATGATCATAAAATTGTGAGCACTTATTCTGGGGCAAACTTTGTGTGATTTATAGCAAATCCCACCTCTGACATGAGAAATTAGAAGAGAAACTCCAGCTTCTCTATGACTTTTGTGTAGAAGTCAGAGGACTACTGTAAAATAAACAGTTGAAGTAAAATTAATAGGACACACTACCTATGTACGTTTGGAAGCTACTTATTTCTGCTCCCAGAATGGAGGGGGTGGGGAGGTGGGGGGAGCCCAAGCTGGTTATAATAAGATGTTAATGAGTAAACAGGGTAACTTAACAACTGTTACAAGAACTTCACAGGCACTCTGTGAGGCCACAGAATGCGTCTTAGTCTAATTTTGGCAATGACAAAGCGATGGTAGCATCTCGGTGCCTCTCAGAACAGAATCTGATGCCACCGAGGTATGAAGCTGGACTCGGCTGAATATCTGGATAAGAGTATCCATCAACAGCCTTTTCCAATTCACACAACACTTGAATGAAATTCTCAGCACAGCTTCCATCCGCATTCCTTAAGAGCCAGTAAGAAACTTAAAATATTTCATAGGGCCTTGCATTAGGCAGATTCAAGTATTCATTTAATACAGACTTTTTTTTATTTCTTTCTTGTCCTCCAACTTCTCTTTCCCTCCATTTTAATCACATTCATTTTTAAAGCATATATTGTTTGAAGAAGAAGTTTCATTATACGAGTAGACAAACTCCGTTAAAAATATTTTTTAAAGGAGTTCTCTATTGTTTTGGTTTGGATTGTTGAGCTTTTTGTTTTGCATTAATGGTCAAATAAATCAAAAGATGACACTGTACAATGTAAACGCATAACCATGAATAGCTGTTTACATGGATTTTAAATATTTTGGTAATGTGCAGTGCGCAAATTACCAAGATATGAAGAGAAGTTCTGATTTACATTGTGCAAGAATGAGGTTCATACACTATTTATCCTCTGTTTATTTTTACTAATCTAAATTATTACAATAAAAGAATAGCAATATGTGGTCACATAATTAGCTCTTACAATAATTATAAGGGGAAAAAAGCCCTCACTGAAGCAAACATGCATTTCTGTGTGATTTAAACAGGAAGTCCTCAATGATTAACATTAATTGAGAAAAGGCTTTTCTAGCAAAAAAAAAGGAAAAGAATCCTGTGTGAAACATTAAACAAACTTATCTGATATTTATGTTTTTTCTTTAATAATTAATGAAATGTAAATAGTCAAGGGAGTCTAGAGTTTTGCTTTGTAACTAGCTACTATTATAAATGGCAGTCAGATGTTTACAGAATACCCAGAACCCTTTTGTGTGGAAGGAGGTTACAAACCTGCCCCTTTTCCCTGTTCAAAGTCAAAAATAATGGTGCCTGATCCCCAGAGCATTCATTGCAAGAACTGTTTGCATATTCAGTTATTGTTTCTGCTGCGTCAGTCATCTGCTGAAGTTCACTCTAATGTGGCCCTGATCAATTCTGCCAGCTGTGCTTAAGTGCTGTTTACTATAATAACATCACACTGCATTCTTATTTGGCAACAACAGCTATGACAGCACCTAAATGCATTGAGAAGCCAAGATTTTATCATGTACACAGATCAAATTGGAATTGTTTATGGAGGCCAGTGTTGTTCTATTTCTGTCCTTTCTAGTGAATACCAATATCACAATAATGGCTTTGCCAAAAGCATTACTACTCTGCCCTTTCTAATAAGTGAAGGTCTTGTTGATCTAAATACTCTATAGGACATGGAAATGATTTCATTACAGCGGCATCCACATTTTCACTAGATAAGAGAGAGAACTTAGAAGATGGGTAGATTAGCTAGAGAGATATGAATCAGTGTCACTCAAGAAAGTACAGAAATATTTCATTAATATACCAATATATTTGTTAACGTTCGAAAAATAATGTAATTATCCAGTGTTTTAAAGGAAAAGAAAGAAAAAAATAAACCAGAGTAATTGAATAACAACAGAAACACTCGGCGTGGCACAAAGGTCTCCAAACACATTTGCAACATTTCAAAGTAGTTTCACATATTTTTCCCAATATGCCCAACAGTTCGCTTGGCCATATGTTAAGTAAATCAAATGTCTTCAATATAGAGGCATGGTGAAAAAGCCATAAAGAATGAACCTGATCCTCCTTCTCCTGAAATCAGTTATAAATACAGCAATAGAATCTTGTCCTGGGAGTTATTTTTTACACTGTGATAACACCCCACAGTATGCTAGATGTTTTCCAAACACAGATGAAGATACATTTCCGGACAGCATACATATAAAAAAACAGTGACAGATGAAGCAGGGGAAGGGGGGGAAAAGAATAAGATATCCACAAAAAGGTTGTAATATTGAAAAGCATAGGTCTTATTAGCCTTGCTATTTTTATTTTGAGGGAGAGGCTTTTCCATTATCTTTGAGGTTTATAGTGCTGAGCTCCCCTCAGTTTATCCTCCTATAATTCAGTCTTTCTTTTTTCTACCCTCATCAGCTTCCACGTGCTGCTGAACTGTCCTTTCTTCTCCTCATAGCCAGTATTCAGTCCTTCCCTTCCCATAAGGACAAGTAAGTCTTCACACAGACCGCTGAAATGAAGAGAGGGGTTCTGGGGAACTATAAACATGCACTCATGGGACTGAAGCAAAGGAAACTTCACAGGAGCACACTGGGCTTTGAAGACCATCCAATAAAAGTCTTTGTTAGGCCCAGAGAGGTGTAAAGACAGTTCTGAGAGATAGTTCTTGAAAACTAAAAAGATGGGAGACGATGAGATGAAAGACATCCAGAGATACGGAACCAAGGAATTAGGTAGGACCTTGTAGGAAATTTCAAAAAAGATGAGCTTGATATATTGGCGAAGGTGGGGTTCAAAGGGAAGACTAGCATGGCCATATCTGCCAGCCATATTCTGAAAAGCCTGAAATATGTCACAAGAGCAGACTTCTTGCAAGCACTTCTCTACACTGCAGCAAAAATTCCCTCCACTATATGGAAATGACTAGAAATGTTGACCGTGTGCTGCCCCAAGAAAACAGACGGAGCAAAGCAAAGAAGCCTCCTCTGCAGTACTCATCCTGCTGCAGCACTTGGCTGAGTAGCATGCAAGAGGTGTTCTGGGTAAGGTACAAGAAGCGTCAAGAGACACAGGGAGGAGGCAGAGAAGTGACACAGGTTGCACAACCCAATAAAAAGTTTTCAAAAGAGAACCCACCACTAAGTAATACTGATTAAAAGAGGTGCTACAAAAACACAAAGATGTTAAACATTTCTCACCCCAACAGCTGCACAGAAAAGAATTCAAGAGAATATAATGAAATCCTACACACATTCAATGGGAAGTTCACAGAAGCTCAACTGGTGATTCTTCCAACTCTACAACCATAGATGCAGCTGAGCTGTTTAAATCAACAAAGCCATGTAAAAGACTCACATAATCTGAAGTGTCGCCCAGACATAGATGACCTGCCTGAAGAGTGTACTTTCAGCCCTAAATTTAATTTTCTTTGGGGGATTTAAGGTAAGTTTTAGTTTTGATTTGCAAACCCAAAGAAGCGGTTTTTTAATGGGGAAAAAAAAAGAAAGAAATAAGTAAGTAATAGCAATGTGCTTTGGATTCTATGCATTCCGTTAACTTCTGTCAAGTTACTGGACTTAGGAATATTACACAGAACATGGATAAATCTTAATATGCATTCATGTCGTACATCCTGACAGCAAGGCTCCTTCTGAGCAACCGTAGAGCATGCTGAGGCTGTGTATTGAAAAATACTGCACACTTGGCTATTATAGATCCATAATACAGTCAGGTTTGCACCAATATCAAAACATGTTATAAATTCTTACTAAAATATGAAAGCAACGATGCCTATTTAAATTCATGTAATGCTAACATAATTGTATAGCTCTAGGAACTGCAATATTGACAAAGGTGTTCTAATTTTTCTTTCTTAAGATGTTTGAATATAAAGAATGAATACATTTTACGTAGTTATGAAGAATTTTGTGACCAATTAAGAAAACTGATGGACATTCCCAATTCCCGGTGCAGCTGACTGGAGACATGAGCCCTCACAGAGTCACAAGATGTCTGTCCTTAGCACTTTGCAAGATAAAGTCAACCTGTAATTGCTACGCTTTTTCTTCATTCTCTCCGTAACTTTTATAACCAGCAACTGACAATTTAATTGCTCTTCTGGTAATCTCTTAAATACTAAGTTTAAAATGGGGGTGATTATTTACAGTGTATGCATAACCTGTGGAAGTCAGGGGGCTGCAGAGCAGACCTTTACCTTAGCTGGGTTAAATAGTTAGATTGTTGCTTTATGTATAAATAAATCCCTGTTTCATCATGGCCTTACAGAAAACAAGACATCCTTCTAAATTCATCATCAAGTTGCCAGGCAGACTCCAAAACAAAAATAATTCATTCAAACTGTTTAATCTACTCAGTGCAGATTGACAGTATCTTTATATATTTTTGAAAGCTCTCTTAACATTAGCTGATACTTTAGTGTGGGAAGAAACTAAAAGCTTTCTACATATAAAAGTTCATCGTTTACCTTCTCACAGCTATCAGATAAAAGCATAAGGGCAATGAAGCCACAGCTCTCAGATATATTACTCCCAAAGGAGAGAACCCAAATGCATCAGCATCCGTAAAGGCAGGACGTGTGAGCTTTGACTAAAGAACAAATGCTATACAAGAGAAAGACGCCTGAGAAGAGGTAACCAAGCCTATTAACATCCCTGTGCCTGAAATTGGAGGGCTCTGCGCCTCCAAAGAAATGAAACGGCTTTTGCTAGAGGTATATAAATAAATAAGTGAGAATACTACTTCAGATGTTTTAGTGAACTTTCTTATGAATGGATTGCAACACACAATGACAGAACTCCCTCAATTCCGCTTTCCAATAACTCCAAGGCACTAGGGATGTGACAGCATGATGAATACCACAACAGACAGCTCCAATATGGTACCATTTCACCAGATCAATATCTCACTGCAATATAAGAAAAAAGAAGCTGATATTAGTCTACACAGTGTATTACAGATGAGGTACATTTCTTCTTACTGCACTCATGCTGAACCAAAGCAATAATTCATAGACGCCTTTAAAAGGTTTGCACACTACAAGCACATGCAAAAAAAGGCTAATCTTGGCTTCAACATCTGTTTGAACATGCAATATCTTAAAGCAATAAGTACATAGGATTCTGTGTATGTATCTATTAATCTACCTATGTATACCACAAACACAATGATAAACAAATCTGGAGACGGAGAAGTAATGGGATTTATGTATGCTGTGCGGTTCCTTCAGGAACAGCTTTACTCAGGAACAGATTACATATTAATCAAACATTTCTTAGCAAGTCAGTGTGTCCCTTCTCTACCCTTTTTCTATGAAGACATAGGAACATTTCTAACTGAAGCTACAGCAGGTACCATTTTAAAAGCCTTCATTTGCCAACAGCAATCACAGGTTTTTTTTTCCTGTACTTCAAATAGGAAATGAGTGGGAGATCTCAGTTACTGCTGTGTGATAAGTCCTTGCAAATTTAACCTTTTTATAGCAACTACTGTAACTTTCAAAATAGAAAACAAATATGATGCCTTGGTAAAAATAATATATTTAAGGCTAGCAAAAAGAAACTATAAAATAGACATTATCAGAATATGTGTTCACTTTCCATCTTCCCCAGTATTCTCAGAAGAAAACTAATGGAGAGAAAAACAAAATCACTAGTCTGAATAATAATATTGGACTTTATTTCACTCTGATAATGCCATAAATGCCTAATGTAAATTGTAAATTATGTAAATTGTGCATAACCTAATGGGTATAGTTGAACAAGTAAAATAATATAGCTATTTTTACCTCTGAGAATGTGGAAGATAACACAAATGATCAAATGAATTTATTCTGGCTTTTGACAGCTGTCTTTAATTGCTGTTGATTGTTCTCCTTTCCAGTATCAAACTACTGAAGTAAAAAGGAGACTACTTTAAACTTTCATTACACTTAAGAATACCTACAGATTGTGTGACATTTTATACCTTTTTTCACTTTCTTCCTCTTTCTCTTTTTGCTTTGGCTTATTTTTTTTCAATGGTAACACTGCTTAAAGGATACAGAGTGTTTGGAAATACAAGTGGAAACTACTATGTAATGTAAAATTAATTTTTACATATATATATAGTTAATAATGCATCATTCCTAATGTATAGCTAAAAGGACTTTGTGAAAATTAACTGTGGTATGGTAAATTGAAAGACAAGCTGAAGGTTTTAGTACAGCAAGAAAAAAAAGGACCAAAGTGTTTAACTCCATTGCCAGTTTAGAGATACAGTACTATATACCACAGACCATCACCACAGCAATAATTGTGACAGAGTATCAAGTGCCAGAGTTCCCTACAGGAAGGTATCACAAATTTAACTCTCTTATGAAATTGGACCAAAGCCAGATGGACTGAGAAGTCTGTAGTTCAGAATGAATCAAAAACTTCAGTTCCAGGACTCAAATTTTTCAGCCGTCCCTCCAGGACAGGAGGATACAAACTACAACAGAAGTCCCTGCAAGTGAGTTTCATGGAAAAGGATTCAAAAACTCTGGAAGGAAAACTACAACAGATTCACAATAGAATGCATATGCAAAAAACTACCAGAATAAAAACACTTCTTAGGCTTCATTCTGGTCTCTGTTGATGTGATTCAAAGCACAGAAGTTGCCTACTAAGTGAAAGACATGAAAGTGATGACCTATTTACAGTGCTGGTCCCTCTTTCATTAACCTTCCAGACTTACAAATGAGGTGGTGATGATGATGACTTAGGCACCCGGATTTTCTAACTCTGTATGTACTTTGTGTATTCACCACTTAAAGGAAGAAGAAGCAACAATTTAATGCTCTAAACAGAAGCCTTAAATAGATAATAAAATGTAGGACAAAAGAAACAATCAGTAGAATGTATAAACAGGATTTGAATTCACATTAAGAAATAAACCATACATTAATGTAATACCAAAGTATACCAAAGAGTAAATACACTCTGACTGAAAGAGTGATTATTTGATCACATATGAGCAACCACCTGATGTCATACCAACTCGCATTTGACTGGTCTAGCAGCCATGCTTGAAGCCACCCCCTGACTTTTCCCATGCATGCTTTTATTAGTAACATCCAAGAAATCTGCCCCATAAGAAAGCGTAAACATTGCCACCAAGTCCATTTACCAGGCTGCCTAAATTTTTATCTTCCTAATTTGCAATAGAGAATCTGCACATATTTCAAGGCAATGGCACCATTCACAGGACAGAAGCCCTAATTATACAGCTCTTCTTTCTGTTTTAATAGCATTGCCCAGATTCTGGGTGCTGCTCAAACAGCAAAGTTCTTGTCCTGAAGGGGAAAGATGGTGGGGCTGACTTACAGAAGCTGAAAAGAATGCAAGATGATCAAGCTGGTACTTACACACATACATACACATACACAGGTGTAAATATATCCATTGAACTTGACTAGAGTGCTAAAGGTTACATTCACGCACAGGCATTAGTGAGTTGAGAATTAACTCATTAAATACGCTACCATGAGTAAGGGTTTTAAAGGTGATAAGTCTGCCACATATTGCACAATATTACATCAAAATCTGTCACTTGTTCAACTTCTAAAACTCCTGATAGTGAATAATTACATAAAGAAAGGGGAATAAACTAAAGAATGAGAAACTTTAAATGATGAACACACTTCTTCCATTTAACCATCCTGAGATCACGTTCAGACATATAAAGCTCAAAGACTGAAGAAACCTGGATTGAAGAAACCGAAGACTGAAGCAAAACCTGGTCTGGTATTATTTATTTACATAGTCAAAAACCTCCCTGCTATGAGCTGAGAATTTTGTACTGCATTTAGGAAGGCACCTAACTGCTTAAATCTAGATCATGTTAGTTTTATAGCTTCATGGACCCTTAGCTTTTGTAATAGAATCTTTCTGGTTCCTTTTCCTTTGTTCTATACTGTTCAAAATACTGTAAAACCTATTTTACAAGATATTATAAGAACTTTCCCATAATCAGTAAACACTGATTAAGTGCAGTATGTGATAGGCTACCATGGACATTTTTACATAAGAGATACCCCATGGAAGACTTGCAAATTCTCTACACCACCAACCAGAAGACTGTGTCAAGTATTAAATATGGAAAAAAGACTTTTAGCCAATCAGGATTTTACCCTTATACTATATACTGTTTAGGTTTTGTACAGCCCTTAGTACAGAGACCTATCACTATGGCTTCGTGGCACTGTGATGACAACTCACTGAACATAAATGACACGTTTGCAAAGCCTAAACTGTTGAAATTCTTATATCATTTTCATAAAACATGTTTTCTTAAAATTAACCAGCATTTATGAAAGGCCCTGAAATATAATCACCTAAAAAATAAATGAAACAAAAACCGACTACAGTTGTTTGGTTTTTTTTCTTCAGTAGCTATAGTTTAAGAAAATCCAACAGGTTATTTAAGAACATCAACACTGGAAGATAAGCAGTGCAAGATCTAAATCCTAAATCACTGAAGTGAATGAGAAGACCTAAGATGTATCAAAGAAAAAAAAATGAAAAAAGCCGGAGACTCCATCTTCATTAGCAGCAGTAAACCCAATGTGAGACAGAAGTCCAAGATTTGTTAAATGTTTTGCTATTACATTTTGTTTTGTTCTGAATCATCCGTGTGCCTTTAGTGATGCCGAAATAGACAGAGGCCGGTTCCCCGTATGCCATGGACTAATAAAACATCATTTCTGTAGAAGAGTACAGAAAATCTTCAGGAGAGTTCATTGAATGCAACATCATGTAATTGCACATAAACTCGAAAGTATATTTTCCATCAAAATATCTAATAATGCATCATCACAACAGCTTGAGTTGAAACATCATTTAGTTCAAGTTCCAACAACATTTAGTACTTCGGTCAGACGCGAATCTAAGGTGAAATGTAGCACAGCGCGCAATTCAGAGAAACCATGACTAGTTCTAGCTTAAGTTTTAAAACAAGTATTATCCCATATTAGCGCGAGACTTTGGGTTTAGCCACAACGCAACTTCTTAAAAAACAAACAAACAAACAAACAAACAAACTGGCTAATTACCGCGGCTTTTAAAACGGCGGCGGCTGCAGCGCTACCGCGCTGGGCTCCCCGTCCCGCGGCCCGGCTGCCGGGCCCTGCAGGGCGGCTGCCCAGGGGCTTCCCGCCCGCTGCCGGGCCAGCCTTTGTCTCCTCTCCTGTAGTCCTCTTTAAATTCTCACCTTGCTCTGCCCTTGTCATCAAGTCATTCAAGCACAAAGCAGGGAGCACGGGAGTGTTTACTCATTTCCCAAGTCCATTATCTTACACATTAATCACTGGTCTGGAACTTTTGGACAATGCTGAATCTGTTACCCTTTTCTCCCTCCCTCCCCCCCCCCCCCCCCCCCCCCTTTTTTTTTTTTCTTTGTAGCTGCTTTACTCTTGGGTCTGATAGTTCACCGGTTCCAAGCTGTACTTACACTTGATGACCTCTACGTCTGATTATTTAGCTACTCTTCCCTTTTGGTTTTGGTTGGGTTTTTTTTTTTAAAACACTTCAAAAATAAGCAAATGAATGCATGGAGTTAGCAACAGTGTTTTCCGTCTTTGAAAGTTGCTCTTGCTTGAGGAAATAACAAATGTAAACACTCCAATTCTAAAAGGCGTATTGCCTATATGAAGCGCAAAACTAAAGATAAGGGACGTGTTTCTATAACGGGACTGGAGAGAGTTTCTTTAGAGCAACCAGGTTTCCCCGGACAACCTGAAGGAGCACACATCTTTCCCCTCCCCATCCCCCCCCCCCCCCTTTTTTTTTTCTTTCTAATTGTTAATGAAAAAGCAGCGAAAAGTTATTTGAGAGTGCAGGAAGTTTGTTGGTGTAGCAATACATCTTCTAAACCAGCATAAAGTTTACTTGCAATAACGATTGGAAAAAAGGAAAAAGAAATAGGTGTAAATCTGGACAGCTGGAGGCTCTTGAACTACACTTGTTGAAAGATTTGTTTGTGAAACACGCATTTTATTGCCTTGTATGCATGTTATAATGAGGCATGGACAACTGCAACATTACACTTAATGATTGCATTTCTTGTTTCAGCCAGTTTCCTTGTCCTCTTGCAATTAACGCTTTCCCAGATCACCCAAGGCTACGGGGGGGGGGGGGGGGGGGGGGAGAAAGGAAAAAAAATGTGAAATTCACATAAATGAGCAATGTCAATAGTTTAGAAAGAGTTACTTAGAGAACAAAGGGCCCTTATGAGGCACTAGTGAGAAGAAATGGGGAAAAAATGAGTCCTCACAATGTCGGCCTTTTCTCCCCGCGACTTGTTATCAAGCAGCCCGCGCGAGCCCCTCCGATCTGCATGAAAATACGTTTCGTTCCATTCACTCATTTGCATTAATTTCTGCCATTATATCTGCAAATGGCCGCATGTCTCGGCGGCACAATGCGGCAGCCTATCACGGCCGGCGGCGGCGGCACCAGGTGCCCCGCTCCCCCCCCCCGGCTCCTTTCAGGCGGGTGGCGGCCGCTGACAGGCCCCGCTCGCCCCGCCGTCCCGGGGACTCCTCAATTGGATTTGCTGGCGGTGACAAAATTGTCGCCGGCCGGAGAGGAGGGGGGCTCCTTTGAGCGGGCGTCTATCACGCTGCCATGGGAAAGCGAGAGGCGAATGATTCTCAGTGGCTTCTGATTTCCAGTATTTGTTCAGCATTAGGCCCACTTATCTCCGGGAGAAAAAGCAACATGTAGAGAGAAAGTGACAGGCAGAAACACGCTCCCTCGCCCCGCCATTCTCCCCGCGCTCTGTATTCAAACAAGGGGGCCCTATTACACTGAAAGCTCCGGATCAGCCTCACTCAATTATCGCCGCTAATCCTTATAGCTCTATAAAGTAAATATTTCATTACAATTTCAAATAAACAGTCACCCAATCTAATGAAGCAAGAACTCAAAGTGGCAATGTCATAGAACTTGTTACCGTCATCAAAGGAAAGGACACAGGCCAGCCTGCTAATAACGTTAAAAAAAAAAAAAAAAGGTTCCCGAGCAGATTCACGAGAAGGGGGGTGGGGGGGTGGGGGGGTGTTATTATTACTCACTTCGTCCTTTCTGCCTTTCCAAATATTCCTCAACCCGCAAAACCACCTTTGTTTTCCCATCGATGACTGCTGGCGCGCTGGGCTCGATCCTGGCCCTGGCTGGGATTAGCCGAGGGCCAGGAAATGTCACAGCCCCCTCAGAACCCAGCGCCTGCCAGAGCTCCCTGGCACCTGCCAAGGCCACGGCTGGGTACCTGCATCAACCAAACACTATTTTAGTAGTACAGCTGCTATTAAAAATGAAGGGAAAAAAAGTTAATTCAGGAAGTCTCCAAACCTCGCCAGCACTTTATTCCGCCCCGCCCCCCCCCCCCCCCCCCCCCCAAGTCTGACACTTAGTATTCCTGCCACGTATTTATACGGGAAGATGTCAGCACCTTTATAATCCCCCAAGACAGGCCAAGAGGTAACAGGGTGTTTTGTGCAGCAGTTTTCAGGACCCCAAACCTCTTCCCGGTTCTGACACGGCAAAGGTAACAAACACACTTTTGCAGGCACGTAGCAGCACTGTTATTCCCTGCTACTTTTAGGCAAGCACATCATAAAATCCCTTCTATAAACTTTGATTAACTTGGGTTACCTGTGAAGTAGCCAGGCTTTTTTATCCACAATTGGTACAACGGGAAGAATGCTACCCTAAGTTTGTGTCTTGCACCACTTTTCAGAAAATTTGTCCTCTTCCTTCTGCCCTCATCTCCTGGAGGCCTTTCCCACTTCCCTCCTCCTTTTCTTCCCCCCTCCCATTCAGCTGGGGAGAGGGGGGATATTCTTTGTCATTCCCTCTCTTTCTGACACAAAGGAAACGGGCTTTTCTTCTATCAGCTGTTCACAGAGGAGATACCCAGTGCCTCTTTGAGAAACCCGAGAAATACTGAGATCTCAAAGCAGAAAGCTGTTAGGTCAGCATGTAAAATTCAAACACCCCTAGAGTAAATATTCACTGAGCAATCTTCTTAGGCCCTGCTCACATTCCCATGTCATCCACATGTCCCAACACTAACCCAAGGTTTAATACTAAAAATACCCCTACAAGGCACCATTCTGGGCTGTGTGCAGTCGTCCTGCAAGCTCAGCAAAACACTAGGAACCAAACTAGCAGATTTCTGCCTCATACATCACCACCTTCGATCAACTGGCACCAATAAAAATAAACCCCAATTACGGTATTTCACAGACTCCATTTCCAGGAGGTAAATGTTAAGCATGCAAGTTTCAGTAAGTCAACTGCTTGTGAACTGTTGAAAAAACCAGTATTACCTCCCAGTAACGTTCTAGTGCACCTCTGTAACCCCGTTAACCATGCCATCATAGACCCAACTGGTTGCAACCATGCAGTCCTACAAATCAGGAAACAGAATATCCATCTAAAACTCTTAGAACAAAACAGTCACAGAAACGCTGACAGAATAGCACAATAAAAACGTTTATTTGGCCATAATGCTGGAAGATACCAGGCTGCATAAATACAGAAAAGAGAGCCACAAGTAAGAAATTACCATATGTATACAGACATCCTTCAAGCACACTTTAGCGCCTGTCATAAGCAGACCTGATAAAATTAACCCATACAGAGAAGGCTAACATAAAATCCTATACCAATTTAAGCACTTAACACAGAATTTGAGTGTTACACTGGAAGGTCTTGAGAATGTTCTTCTGCAAAGTACTGAAACTCACCCTCAATTAGTAGCTACCCATTACCCCAAATTACTGCTATTCAGATGTCAATCAGTAAGGATGCACTACAGGAATTAAAGGAAAGAAGTCACTTACCACAAGTACTCCCCCAAAGATTGCATTGTCTTTATTTCTTCAGTTATTCTGTATACATTTTTATCCCTGAAAAAATATTTTTCACTTTCTGATCTCCACTTCGGTACTCAACTATGATTCAGAAATAAACAGCTTTTCCAATGGAAAAGAAAAAAAATAAGCAAAGCTAGTTCACTATCTCACATCTGTACATCACAAGATTTACATAAGAATCTGATTTTCATCCAGGCAGAGTTCCTTCAACTCTTGTTAATCAATGGTGAAATAAATCGTGAACACTTTAAAGTGCTAAACATAATTTCCTTATCTTAAATATGAATATTCAAGCATAATAGTAACCATTAGGTCAAGTCTAGGTAAAAGGGCATTTTTAATGGTTTATTTGTTTTTTGACTCCTGACACATTGTTTTAAACAAATGTTGATCTTTCAGATAAAAGTAGAACTTTCACTGAAGAAAAGCATTACATTTTTTCAACTGAAGGTGGTATTTGCTCCAAAAAGATGTGATAATGAGAAAGCCAAGAGTTCCTGCTCTACCTTTCCTATTGCTGATGGACAAGACTACGCTAGGAAAAAATGAATTTATGACCTATAACAAAACTAAAAACTGGAATATAGCTCCTTCATTTCCAGGTAACTCCTTTAATGAACTTCAAGTTAACGTATGATTGAGAATTTGGTTTTATATTAGGTACTTTGATACAAAGACTGTTTCGATTTTTTTCAACGTCACAAGATTAAGTTAGACTTAAAATTATACAGTAAGATATTTACAAAGGTATTTATTCTTTCATATAATGCCTTAGATAAAGATTAATACTTGACAGTTTTAGACCTCCTCAGTTCAGAAAGGATATTTCTTAAATCAGCAAATGATCTTCCCTGGTAAATCTAAAATGCTATTTCTGTTTCAAAAAGAACAAAAAAAAATCATGTAGGATGTATGGAGACTCTACAGGAGAACAGATTTACTAAGCAAGATTACAAAACAAATTAATTTCATTTTACATTTATTTTAGTTTCATAGAGCAATAAATACAGGGATGGAAGTCTCTCCCCATGAGAAAAAGAAAGCTGTTCAGAAATGTTGCTGCAACAAATTTGGATACATCCTGTTCCAGCCTGAATTGTGTGGAAAGTGAGGAGTGAAGCCCCAACTATAACCACAAAATCACACGTGTGTAGTTGCACAGCATATTAACTTCAGCCTAGCCTCTTATTTTAAATTGTTACTTTCCTCCAACTGATTGTAATTTTAAATAAATAAATAAATACATTTTACAACTTAAAACAGATCAAGCAACATGTATTATCTTTTCCACTATAACAGTTTCCATTGCCATACTCCATATATTTATAGCACTTATATATATATATTTTTTTTTTACTGACTTAACATACAGAACTATTTACCAACAAACATACTTAGGAAGAAACAACATGGAATATAAAGTATTGAGAAAAAATAAATAAATAAAAGCCATAATTTTTAACACAATTTCACCAATTTTTAAATTCCTTTCAAACTGTTTGGAAAAATCCAGTTTTGTTTCATTTTTTTCTTAATTTCTTTTCTTAAAACATAAATTTGTCTGGTTATTGCATTGCTTTTGAAGATTTTGATATGCAAAACAATATATGAGTGTAAACATCTCAACAAGGATGCAAAATGTTGCATTCTATAACAGTTATTTCTTAACATATGTAATCAACTCACCTTTTCACACATTATCCCCTTTATTCTGCTTTTAGCTATAATTATGTGTCTTTAGATCGTATTAATATCAGGTTTGGTTATGTCAAAGGTATTCTTCCCTTACATGTTGATAACTTGATTTTATGATTGCAGACAAATAATTTTTGAAGTAAGTAATTCTGAGATAGACAAGAAGTGACTTGAAGATAAAGACATGGATCTCCATACAGTCAAACAGTGAGAAAGTCCTTAGATCTACAGTCAGGTATTTTAAGGACAACTGCTTGAGTAAGGGTGTTCAGGGTTAGGCAAGTGGTACTGGAGCTGCACATAATCGATACAGTTGAGTAGGTGGAAAAGAGATGAGATTTGATGCCTTAGAAGCTGCAATTAAAATTGATTAAACTTTTGAAAAATAATTGACTAAAATATTACATTATGTAAGTAGCATTCTCCACCTCTCCATGCAGTATCCCATCTGTATGTCTTCAGTCTCCCTTTGAATTCCAAGCCTCCTCAGCACTGACCTGAAAAGTTCTGGGTGGAGCTTCTCAGGATGGCCCAGCAACCCCAGTTTCATCAAAACTGAGCCCACTTTTCCTACAAGAGATAACTACTGCATTACAAGCTCACACCCTTAGGGCTAGATCCAGACAAGGTGACTGGTAAACATGGACCTGACAGCAAAAAATAGAAACTTGTAGGTGTTAGGAATAACCAAGACCAAACCAGCACAGAAAAGCTGCTGGTACTGAGAGGAACCATTTCTTCACCATTTCTTTGTATATTTAATCTGAAGTTTTGCACTACTACAACATAGCTGGCTGTGCCAGTAGGTGAGCAAGGTAGTCAAGTGGGACCTTCACCCTGATCTCAGTTTTCCTAAGTGTACCAAACCCAGGTTATTCAAAGCTAAAACTTCAAGCAGTTCAGCTTATGCAGGGAAAGCGCAGTAGAAACTAAAAGACAAGGGATGTTATTTTCTTCCTAAGAATCTTTATTTTGACCAAATTCTCTGAAAGCTAGAGCTTATGGGTACAGTAATTTTAATTATTCTAATTCATAGTTACAAGCATGCTTCATTTGCTTATTAATGCAAACATCTGAGCTGTCCGCATTTGTCTTCTGAGAAACACAACTGAAATTATTAAGTGTAATTTTAATTTTTAAATAAATACTGTCCAATTATAGGGAAAGAGTGCCTCAAAAAAATTAATGCCTTTTTACGAATCCTTGTTTTCTAAAAATGTTTTCCTCTCAAACTTTCCTACCTATGTTGATTATAGCATAATTTCTAAACTTAAAAAAAAATTAGATATAGAATTAAAGTAAGCATAACATTTGGATAAGGTTGAAAGGTGGTTAAAGGGGTAAGACTTTAAATGCAAACAGAATAATAATTAATTGCTAAGGTGCTTTTGGGAAAAATCATACACTTGACCCAAGCTGAAGGCTGAAATATTAATCTGTTTCTATGACAGAGATCAAGCTTCACAGTAGCTTTTTATCCTCCTCATAATAGAAGCAACAGTTGTAAACCATAATGTTATAGTTCAAACAATGCCCCCCCTAAGACTTCAAATTTATTATAGCATTCATCTCCAAGACAAAAGACCTGGTACAGGAAAAAAGCTCTTTTTAGCAAAAAGCATGGTTGTTATTTATGGCTCAGATGCGAAGAATGAGTTTGGGGAATTTATCAGAGATGAAGGTATGAAATGTTTTAGCTTGTTCTTCTCTCTCTAATCCATAAACCATTTTCTCAGCCACCCAAGTGAATTCTAATGGAACAGGAGTGATGAAATAATATTTTCCTAGCCCTTTAACACTTTGCCTACTGTGTGACTGTGTGACTTGTTCAGGGAAAACACAGGAGCTTATAGTTACAAATCTTTTAAATCAGAAAGTAAAATGATCTTGTTAATAAATTATGTAAAATGGCCTTGTGGGAAGATCCAACATACACCGAATGCTTATGCCCACTATCAAACCATATTCACTCACAACCACTCTTACAAACGACTTTTTTTTATTAATCTTTTGTTTGATAGTAATGTGAATTTCCTGCGGATGCCTTGGAGTTATCCAGTCAGCCCGTAACTATCTAATTCGCTCTGGGTAGCAGAAAGGAGAACAAAGGTTACTGAGAAGCCCCTTAGTTTGCTGAAGAATCATTAAAAAAAGAAGATGCAGTATGAGACCATGCAGCTTTTATATTCTCTGAGATGTAACCAGTGCCTTGCCTGGTTAGATTTTATAGCAAGCAGTATTGTTGCGGCAGAGATGTTGAAGAATGCTGCCCTCACCTCCCAGTCACTATGCTACCCTGTTAGGTAGATTTCTTTACGGATAAAACTTATTACTCCTTCCCTCTCAGTTTTTACTGAGTCTGATGATTTTGTAAAGCCCCCTTCACCACCAGTGCCATCCCAGATGTTCTTTCCACACAGAAGAGATTCATGGAAGAGCTATCTTTCGCCAAAGCTACAGTGGTCCTTTACTGGACATCCCTAAAGCCTCATTATGGTAACAAACTCATGTTGGTCTTCCCTCTTGAATACTGAAGTAAGTTTAAAATCTGGAGTTGTATTCTCATGACCTTGAACCTAAGGCCCCCCCAAAAGACTCGAGGGTTAAGTTCTCCTACAAAACGTGCAAATAGGAACCTGGCTTCAGGAATCCCTTAATGCTTAGCACGAGAGTTACGCTATTTTTGTATCCATACATATAGAAAAAGAAGACAGGGACTGCTGGTACAAGAGTATGTGCCATTTCATTTATGGAACAACAGACAGGATTAGACCAAGTTCAACAAGACTTTGATTGAGAGCAACATCTGCCATTAGCCATTACTTGATTGTTATGCTCATAAAATTTCAACAGATCTAGCCTGCTGTTCCTTTAAATCTCTTTCCATATTACCCATCTTCTACAACATCTACAGCAAATGACATATTACTTTTCTGTGACACATCGACTCCTCCATTTAATAATATATGCCTAATTATATTTCCAGGTCCTGTCCTGCTGAAGTCAACTGGAGAGTTGCCAATTACTTTCCTGAATAAAGAAACATATATACACACAATGAAAGAAGATAGGGGAAATACATACTTTAAAGATAAACTGTTTCTCCTCTAACTCATTTTACATCATATTTCAAAATAAATGTACATGGACATCAAAACAATGAAATGAAGCTATTCATAAGAACAAAAAACTGCAGAGTAGCCAGAAGGAAAAACAAAAAAATCCCACTTCACAAATAAAGTGAGCAGGAAAGAGATAATACATCATCAATTCCCTAACATTTTTCTTTCTTTCTTTTTTTCCTTTCTTTTCTTTCTTTCTTTGTTGGGGTGGGGTATTCATGTACCTTCCATTTTCACACACTTTTTGCCTTAGCTGAAAAACAGTCAAGTTCTATGACTGTCTTTAGCTTTGCCATGATTCTCATTTATAAAAATATCTTCCCCTTTCTTACTTTAAGTTCATACTCTGAGTTGGGAGAACATGCAAGAGCAAGGAGTCTTCTATTCATTGAAGTATAAATTGCCCACCCACTCCACTACAGATTCGTTTTCTTTCTTCCATTCCACATCTAAGAAATGTCATCTAAAGAAAGCCATCGTTTTTACAATCCTCAAAGGCCCATCCCTTCCCTCCAACTCATTCTTTCTATGGTTCTCCTCAGAACTGGGCTGGGGGTTGGGAGGGAGAAGAAGGAGGGGGAAGGAGGGAGAGGAGGGGAAAGATATTTTTATCTGAATCAATTACTAATCTGATTCACAGCACAGCCCCACAAACAGTGGTAGCATGTAAAACTGAGCGAACAGCAAAGGAACGAGAGCGGCGCAGGCTGGCCACCGCTCTTGGAAGTGTGTGTGAAACTGCTACCCAGCCCAGCTGGCCAGGCTAGATGCATACAGACTTCCCCATAAGACTGAGACCTATTAAGAGTGGGTCTGCGATGGAGTACGAGGCTTGCTACATCTCTGTTGCAAAAGCAAGCTGGCTGCTCTCTTTACAATCTAATGCCAGTAACCCACAAGGCAACGTGCTTCCCCGATTTTCTGCAGGCTGCTTTCCTTTTCCGAAGAAGGTAGCGTGACGGCATAACCCCATCTTCAGTGGAGGAAAAGAAAGCTTTGGTAACACAACATTTTTCTCTTAATAAATCATTTTTAATGACTTCCAATAAATCATCTTGTAATCACATTCCTTTACCACTTAAGCCAGTCAAAGTATACCTCTCACAGTTAAAATATTAATGTATTCTCATTTCACGTAAAATTATAATAACTCATAGAGAGAGAAACTAACTGGAGAGAAATCAGCTTAATTTATTTGAGAAAGCAAAGATTATACTGTAAGTTTTTAAAGTTTTTCTAGCAGTTAGTAGCCTGTAATTACCATTTATATTTTAGACATCATTTCTGGTCAGAATTTCACTGTTCCATATGCCTATAAACATGCTCCCTAGACACGTCCTTTTCCACATACATACAGAAATGTAACATACATAAACCTCACTGAAACCATAGTTTTGTCAATTTAGTAACATTCCAAACACTTCTGAAGCAGCAGATTATGCAAACAGACCTGGTGAAATGAGGCATTTAACACTGTAACTTCCCATCACATATTTTGCATTCCCAATGTCCTGCAGGAATTCTGAAGGTTTTGATGTTTTCTTTTTCTCTAGTTTCAACGCAGTGATTTCTGAACTACAATTTACATCTGCATCACACTACTTTGCCCTGACACAGAAATGAAAGTTAATTAGTTTCTATGACAACCTGATGCATGAAAGGACCACAGGTTCTTTCACATTTGTAAATACATTCCAACTTAGTATTCAGGGTGCAGCATGTATCAGCATTAAGTACAAATAGCATGAGTTTGTTTTTAGTAAGGCAGAAAAAAAGGACTTAAGTCAGATGACGTGATTCATCAGAGCATAGATTTGTCAATGAACAGATGAGTCCCGATTTATTTCCCTTGTCTTTAAAGTAGTCTTCAAACTTTCATCAGAAAAGAGTATTGAGATGTGAACCGGTATTCCCTTTAAAAGGTTTGTCAGAAACTCAGGAACTAAACCAGATGGAGTTGTTTTTTCACTGTCTTTTTGCACCACAGCACTGAGCATATTTGATTTTTGTATGAATATATACCTTTAAAAGTATTTCAAGGTATGCAATACTATTCACATTCAAAAATCAATGCAAATAATGTGCTTAATGCAGCAGTCTTTGAGATAATGCTATACTGTGACTCCCACAATCATCCAAGCTAGTTTTTTGCATAACAGGTCCCCAAAATAAAACCCCAAAAGTATATGTATTCCAGCATCTTCCTTGCCTTTTAAAAAGTCACCGTGAAATTTAACTGTGGAGGTGTCCTGCTTTTACTCACACGTTCAACACAACAGACAATAGTTCCTTATCATACTGAACATCCAAGACCCTTGAGCACCACAATCTCCCTGTGATCATAGCCAGGCCTCCTGCTCCCGGGGAAGAGCTGTGGGAGGAGGACTAGGCAACACTTCTCATATCAAGATTGCCCTGCAACATCTCATCAAGACAGCCTGCCCTCTTTTCTCTGGGAGCAAGAAGGTGCCATGGTGAGGAGAACCAGATGAAGCGCCAAGCTAGGACAAGTCCACCAAGGGACTCTACAGGCAAGACCCACAGACATGGTTTCCCAAGCTCCCCATGAACAGCATGGACATACCAGCTGTGGTTACTCTCGAAACATATTGCACGTTCACAGGTTTTCTTGTAGCAAGAAGACAACAATATGTGTAAATACTACAATTATTCTTTCCCCAACAGCACCAGACCACCACCTTTCCCCAGCACAAACACAGGTCACATAAGTGGAGTATGTTGGGCAGAGGAAAATCATATCCTGAGACATTCAGGACCAGAGAAAAGAAACAGTCTACCCAGTGGCATTAGACAATTGCCCCATACCACACATACCGTCACAAAGCAGTTGTATTATTTGTTGTAGTTATTACAAATATTTTCTAAATAATATGGACAATATATAGTCAAAGTCACACACATAAGTGCTACGACCAAATCAGGTTATTCATTATATAACCAGAGAAGCAAAGGAAGAAAAAGGAGAAAGTATACAATAAGTAGATCATTACTTTTATTCTCCGACTTCTTTCAAAATGAGGAAACCAGTGTCACAAAAGCAAACTACAGCTGAGACCTGAATGCAGGTACTCCTCGCCCTCTGCCTCCAGAGGTGGAAGTATCCCACTGAATAATTTCCCAGTAAGATACCGATGCAAATAACGAGGAGTTACTCCACCTTCCAATGGGCTCAAGTACTGCCCCTGCAAGCTGCCTGTCCGGGGGGAACCCTGGCTTTGTAAAGACTTCATAGACCCCTTCCCGCACAACTGAAACCTAATTATCAATGTTCTCTCAAGATATCTTCTTCCACCGCAGGTCCAAAGCTCGTAAAATGTGGGGCTTCTGGATGCTAATCAGAAACCCAGAAACCTATAAACAATGTGTAACTTTTACAGATGCCCTTCAGTGCATCAGAATGCTTTTTAGTATGGCTCTAAAATCCCAAATGACTCCATATTATTTATCTCCAAACTTCCTCATATTTTAAATGTCATAGTGTCAGACTACGTAATAAAAAGTTTAAAAGCTAATAACTGAACTCAACCAGAAACACCTGAACACTGTATTTAAGACTGAAAATACTGATGGGATATTTATATTTTCAAATTAAGGAATAATTATTTATCTTCTCTTTTTTTTTTTTTTTTTTGCTAATAAACCAGAATTTAGACTCAAGACTTTAGTCACAATGAAAATGTGACTATGCAGTCTCCAGTACGTACAGATGCAGTGGTAAGCTAATCATAAAAAATAGTATTTCAGATGATCACACGTTTTTCAGCTTCATCTGCTCTTTTAGAGATTTTTCTTAACTATAAATTGAGTGCTAGAATTTCATTTGCTTTTCACACTAAATTGCCTCCAAGATTTTATATTCATTAAAATAAATGCCACAAGTTGTATTTTTAGATTGTGGAACTTTATCCTCATAAAATAGAATATTACAGCTAAATCCTCACATACAAGTAAAGTATAAAGACAAATACGAGTTACGCTAGCTGATCAAGTACTTTTCCCAACATCAGGAAATAAGTGGCTCCTTTCACCTTAAAAACTTAATATGAAAATGCTTCACCTCTCAAAAATAACAAAACCCACTCAAATACTAGCAAGTCATGCCTGACATTTGTATAAAAACAAAAATAATCTGCTGTCAGCAAAACATCCAAGTGCCTCTGTCACTCCTCTCGAAATGAACCTTTCCTTGACTACAAGGGTTTTGCTGTTATACTACACTCATTAGAATGGAATTTGTGTTAACTTCCATGTACCACGACTTACTAATAGGATTGCTAGCAATTATTATACTGAAATGAAATCAGCACAAACTATTAGATCTGTTTAAACAAGTTAAAAATAAACCTTGATTAAATGTTCTTTTTAAAGAAACTGCTCATTAGGGCTGCAGGGCCTTCCGATAAATTGGTGTTTCATTAACATCAAAGCATGAATCAAGTTTAAGCTCACTTACCAAACAAGTTATACTTAAAAAACAGCTTTAAAAAATAACCTGGATTACAACCATCACATAAGATAGTAACTAAATGGGCTCTTTATTTACAGAGGTTCGGACATTTCAAAAGGGAAAATGCTTTCCATGAGGCAGGAGGGAAAGGATATAGAGCAGAACTGTTGGTATCCACAAGCACCAGATTTATTCCCCAAGCTGGGATGCACATTGCAGTTTGCCAGCACGAAGCCAGAAAGGCACTGTGGGTACTGAACTTGCAGAAGAGGACAAAAGCACACTGTTTACTTCCAGTGTTCTTACCTATAGAAAAAAAAGCAAAATCAAAAAGCAAATGGGGTTGAACTTGAATAAGGCTTAGGCAAGCCATGCATATTTGCTTGAATATTTTCTGTTTTCTGTTTTCTGTTTCTAAACCTATTGTCCATCCTGTAGGCTGAGGATACAGATGCTACGTGAAATAAGTGTAATGAAAGGATGGAGGTTAAAAGTGACAAAAGCCTGCAAAGCTGCCTGAGAGGAAAATCTGATTTTCCCAAGCATGCTGCAATGTTGTGGTTTATCCAAAGATAAGACTCAACAATTTTATCACAGGTATTAAAAAAATAGTCTAATTAACAGTGTTCCTGGCATCCCTCTCCAATGTGAAGAAAGACTTTACATGCTTTTTGAAAAGGCAATGCTGAACTGGGCAGCTTCTCACTATAAAGATGATTTTGTAACACTGACTTGCAGTCCTAAGAATTATTAAAAGAAACGGATAAACAGTAACTCAGTATAAACAAATGTACTCATTACATTACACCAAGTAGTACACGTATTTTGAAAAGCATTTTTAAAATGGCTTTCCGATATCACTATCATAACAGTTCACACAGTAATTTTAAACATAACTTCATCTGCTCCCTTCTGCTGCTGTCTTCTAAAACATACTAACTACCTTTCCTGCACCAGTATTGCTAAAAATGTTCTGGTTTAAAAAGGAACAAACCTCCCAGTTTAAGTAATTAATATTCCTTAATTAAATTCACCAACCCATAGACAATGAATTCTTTATAAAACTGTGAGCTTGCCTAAAGCAACAAAGTCACACTTTTGTTAAAGCATTTTTAGTGTGTATTTTGCACAATTTTTTAAAGTTTAACCTCTGTGGATCAATGTGCTTCCTTAAAAGACTTTAATAAATTAAAGTGCAGAGAGCTTTTTTTCACCAGGCAGAAAAAGCTGATGAGACAGGTTTAGTTTAATCTCAGGCAATAGAAGTCATTAACCATTCTCTCAGGGATTAAAATATAGCTTGCCCTTTTCTTCTCTCACTTATCATTAGCATCACTTTAATCTCCCAGCGTTTCACACTGCTATTTTAATCATTACTTACTGCCTTTTGACAAGTGCAGAACATGCTTTTTCTCATTGAGGCAATATCCTGGTTTTAGCTGACAAATGTAGGACATAATGTAAAAATATCAAAGTGACATCTCTTAAACACACCTTCATCATAAAAATCTCTAAAGTTACAATATTCCTTTGTCTAATGTTTCTATTGAAATTATCATTTGAAAGGTTTCGCTCTTCCACAGAGGCAAAAGTTTGTTCTAAATAACACAACAACTAATTTCAGTTGACGGATACAGAGAGTACAAGTATTTCAGGGAATTTAAAAATATACACCTTAGCATTTTTGTATTTCCAAGATACATGATCATAAACTTTCAGGTATTTCTTATAGAGAGAAACAGTCTTCTAACATAACCAGCCAGAACTCAAATACATCATTTGGAACGCTGACCTGCATTATTTGATATTTTATTGTTCGCTAGCCTTAAAAAAAATAAGTATCTTTCTCTGTCACTTCGGTATTTGTCACTTAGTTGCTTTCAAGATGAATTTCAGGGGGAGAGGTGGTGAAGTTAATGTCATATATAATATTGTTTTCAGCAACAGCATTATAAAAAGCTTTCAAATTTTGTACTGAATATTTTACTTGAACCTCCTCAAGACACATTTTTAATGCTATAATCCTTTCAGTTTTAGAAAAACCTACAAAGTTTATTCACAGCTCTACAACTTTTACTCCAATTTAACACTAAATAGATTATCCAGGGTCCAAAGTGTGGTCAAATGATCCATATTACAAATAGAATCCCACAGGATTCACACAGTTACTAAGTTTCCTGTCATCCTTCACTTTAAGTAAATGGATAATTAAAAGATTTTAAACACTTTCTTTGAAATTCTATTTTGATTCAAAAAGAAAACTAACAAAAATAAATTGGTAATGGCAGAACTTAAGAAATTATTTTAGTTTATACTAACAGAGTTCCTAATGTTTGGCCCCAAGCTCTTTAATCTAGTCCATCTGTAATGATCTCATAGTACTTTCAACCATTATTTAACTGTTAAGAGGGAAAAAAAAACTATGTTGCACTATATGTTTCAACAATAAAATCCCTTCTTAAGCTTCACAAAGCAGAACAATTCATTATTTGATCTCTTTCCAGGTTCAAAGTCTCTCTTATTGCAATACTTCAAAGAAATATGTAATCAAAGACAAACAGCTGTGAAAACAATCTTTTATTACTTTATTATCATCTAGCATATATCTTTAGGGTAAACCAATGAAAATGCTACACAAATAAAACAAATATTTCTTTTAAATTTCTCCTTCGCTATAAATAGACATATAGTTATAATCATTTCAAGGTAGGGTCCAGTCCTAGGAGGTGCAACTACAACTCCCACCCTGGTATTTCATAAGATCATGCCTTTCACTAATTAGACCTCAATTCTGCAAAAACCTAAGCATGCAAGTAATTTCATATTTATGAACTGATTTATATCTTTCAGTTGCAATGTTAATAGGAGTAGTTTTTAGCCTGTGAATTGTATTTATAGCTGTGCAGCCGTACTTTAATTTCCCATACCATATTTTACATTCCTCAGAACAATACTCAGGTTGTCAAATCAAGCATTTTGAAATTGATCCATATCAGAAGATGGTTTCTGATGTAATCTGAATTCTACTTCCTTGTAGATGTTAAATTATGTAATAGGTTTTTTAATTATGAGATCACATGGTATTTTTTCTAAAGTTGCTATGTTTTAGCCCATGCTCTGGGTAGGGAAATGGGCAGTTATTCAGTAGTTCCGTGTGCATTATCCAGCTGGTAGACTACACCTTGTTAACAGTTCAACAGACAAGACATATAGAAATAACTGGCTTCTTGCACCCTTTTGTAAGACGTTCATTATAAACTTCACAGATTCCAACTGAAACAAGGACATTCTTTTCCTAATAAATACCTATACATAGTTGTTCACATGTAGCATAAAATAAACACCAGTAATCCAACACAGAAACAGTGAGAAAGATGGCACTAGGATTCAGAACTTTCACTTTCCCCACGTGCACATTCCTCCACTATACTAACGAACATGCTGAGCAGCCACTACTTCCATTGATTTCAGTGGCTTTAAGGAGAATAACAACTGACGTAAGTAAGAGCCCACATATCTCAAGCTGAGCACCCTGAAAATGAATTATATGCAGTTAGTGGCCATCTGCCAAATGTTTTAATTGAGTTGCTCAGCATCACACAGACAGCCTGTGACAGGAACAGGGACAAAACTGGGTTTGCCAGAGTGTCTTTCTCTTGAATCAATCACAAAATCATCCTCTCTCTTTTTGCAGTCCCTGATGTGTTCCAGTTCCTGCAGAAAATGTGCCAAAGTTCCTATAAACAACCATCCTGTGCACTGAAATAGACAGGGATGCTAAATAAAAAATAGCATATGACACGTAAATAAAAAAAACTGTATCCTAATAATAACAACTTAGTGCAAATGCTCCATAGGCAATCAAAGGTGGGTGTTCAGCTTTTCAGGACTTGGCTTTGTAACCTGAATCATATATACATGTACTCCAACCTCGCCTCACAGTACACTAGAGTTAATTGATTATTTAGCCTTCATCACTGCATAAAATATTAACTTACTCAACATCATCTTCAAGTAAGCAGCAGAAGGTTGTGGGAGCTGAAATGGGTCATCAGGGCCACAAGACTATGTCCAGCTGATCCAGGCCATGAAGAGTCCTGCTTATCATATCCTCCTCTATCTCCTTCCTCTTCAAAGTTGGCAGAATTGGACCTCTGAGTCCACATACTTTAATTTGCTATGAGGATCCTTTTCTACTTTTCTTCATTTTCCTGACCATCTACCAGCCCTATATTAGGGTGGTCAAAACAAATTATTTTGGCTGGCTGACAGAATTTTACTAAGGAACACGAGCAAGAAGAGGAAAGACAGTAAGTTTCAGAAGAATTTGTCTTAGCTATTCCACACCAACCAGAAAAAGCATTCCTTTGATTTCCTGTCTATCTTCACAGAAAACTACCAGTTCCTGCCACAATGCTCAAAATGCAGAAGGTTCTTAACAATTTCACACAAGATGTTCTTAAGAAGAGAGAAGCAAGCAGTCTGTAATGCATCAAATATAGTGATAAAAACCACAATGATCTGACTGCAAACAAAACCACCTTGCTTTCAAACAAGTTTACATCTAGGATCAGCACAGTAAACATCATTGAGTTCTCCACAAAGAGCTTAGCTATGTTCCCAGGAATGAAACACCAAATGCTGCTAAGCTCTAAGAATTATCACACCATGAAACATTTTTGAAAATGCTTTCCTGAAAATTGCTAGTCAACATCCAAAACTTTAAAAGAGACGAAAATGGAAGTTAAGTTCTGAGCTGCTGAACCAACTGTATTGTGATACGAGTATTTCACAGCATCCTGACTTCCTCTCATGTTAAAGCAAATACCAACAGAGGTACCTATGAGTCTAAAGCAATGTCATGGTACAAAATACATCTTTTTCTAGTTACAGCTAATATCTTCTCAGTCACACAATATGATGTCTCTACAATAAAGTAACAGTTGTAGCAGCAATTTTTGGTTAGCTTCCTAAGGTTTCCTGACAGCCCACTCTGGAATGAACTGCTAAGGTGGACTGAAAATGGAATTTAATTTAAGAAACTCTAAATTTCTCACTGCATGAGAGATTTAACTTGAAACTGTAAAATTATATTAGTGTAAGGATTATTATAGATGTATTTAAAATAGCAGGACATAAACACATGGTTATCCAAGCAGCCTGTATCAACCCAGGGTCAAATAATTACCACAAGTGAACATCTCTTTCGCAACAATGATCTCATAAGTCCACAAAGCACATCCCATCAATTTTTCTTGTGTCCTGCAAAATCAGCTACAGATTCATTTCACCTAATGCAGGCCTCTGCATTTTCAGGTAGTAGATGAAGTTCATTCTGTAATATTTTTTACAATGCAACTTATAGGTCAAAAGTGAAAAAACAGGAGAAAATACTTTCACTCCTACAATCTGAACTTTAAGTCAATTTATGTAATCTGTTTTTATGTATTTATGTATGTGTGGGTCACTTTCTGGAGATCGATTGTAAACTTGCAGAATTCTAACATATTTAAAAATAGTTCTGCTGCGTCGGTTTGTATTAAACAGGTCACACAAACATTTCACGAATGGCCTACGAAAGCAAAACACACATTTGGGCAAGGAACGGACTAGTCATTACTCTAGGTCCTTTTAGACCTGGATTTTATGATTCACTGTTTAAAATATGATACCATAACTCAGCTAGAAAGGCCTTTCACATACTTATGACAAACATTCTCCCCTCAAAGACTTTTAATCTACCTATACAAAAGCTGACTAGATGTTATATCTACTCATAATCCTTGGGAAAAAATATCCTGCTGGACATAGACAATCAACTCCAATTGAATATTGCTATGTGAATGTGCCATCTTTCCTTAGATAGATGCAAGGTGCCAAACCAAGCAGAAAAAGAAAAGGGTTGCAAAAATTTCTTTTACAAAAGGTAGATGTTGTTTTATACACTTCAACCAACTAATCAAATCATTGAGAGATCTACCACTGAGTTCAATTAGAACAGAACAATGCCTTTGGTTACACAAGTTTCTGTATACATAAATTTTATAACCTGGTAGACTGACTCAGCAGAAACAAACAGATGATATCAGCAAAGGTAGTCTTCAAAGGTTAATGCTTAAAACAAAAATCAAAATACAGCAGCATAAGAAAAAAAAACTGCAACAGACATTTGCCCTCAGACTCGGTTCCACCCACCTTTATGAGGAGCGGTGTCAAGTCACGTCTTTTTTCTCTTCTTACCAAATTATAGCCCTTCCAACACATAATTATGTTAAGGCAGAGTGAAACTGAGATTGGGTTAGTCACTTGCTTACAAGTAAACAGGCAACAGTTACTGACTTAAGACATTACTATTATTTTAATTATTATTATAAGCATGCTCTTATCAGATATCCATATTCACCCAACTGTTCAGGGATTTTTTTGTAAAACTGGGATGGAGAAAATTCAATTTGCACCATTCCCTTAGTGCTGTGTGGCTTATAAAGCCACACGTGAAAGGTTTCCAGATCTACATTGCTCAAAATACATGCTCAGCATTCCACCAGACATTAAAGCTATGTATAAGTACTGAGCTGCTCATGAAAGCTACTTTTTCTTCAATATTATGTGCTTTCTAAAATATTATCTCATTCTATCTGAATGTTTCAGTTATTCTGGGGCATAGTTGCTTTTGCTCACAGTAAGGAACCTGAAGACTCATCTACATTTAACAAAAGAATAAAGAAACGCAGAATCTGTAAAATGTCTCAGCGCACTATGAGAGTTCTCATTGGTACATAGGGCAGCTTCCTATGCAGTGTTCTCCATGCCAGCACTGCAAACCTGTGGTTGCCCATCCTTTTGATCCCAATATTGCTATTCTAGTTAATAATTTCCTATCTAAAATACTTTAATAAATTAAAACTTGAAGCACATCTAAATGGAATAGCAGAAAAACAACTGAATGCAAATGCAAGCAAAGTTGATATGTCATTCTAGGACAGGTTTGCTGACAGCACCTTCCCACATGGAAATGGGAAAAAAATATTACAGGTGTATTTTAGACTTTTACATGGTTCAGGGTATGGGCTCTGAACAAAGAAAAAGATGGAAATCACCAGCATACCTACATAAGGTACCTTTCTGGGACCTTATAAACCTTAACAATGCCTACAAAGGACATTGTTACTTACAAGAAACTGATTTTCTTTTCTTTTTTTTTTTTTTTTTTCTATTCCAAAATGAGTTAAGTATGAGAGAGAAAGAACATGAAGCTATTTGACGTCTTCCAAAAGCATAGGTGTAAAGGGTGGTTTTTTTCAGTATCATTAAGAAATTGATACTACAGAAAGATATCTTCCTTCAGTCAGACTAAACTTAAGACTATTAAAAATATTTTGGGAATACAAAAGGATCTGCATAACAAGCTGTTTGTACAAATAGCTTAGAACCAATTTAAAGCCTCAGTGAAAATGTTCAGAGTCTTCAAAATCTAACAGAGTTTTACGCATTCGCTAAGGTTCAGGATAAATGCCTGGTATATTGGGAATGGATACAAGCATGACATGATGGGGGCAGAGGAAGGTTGAAGAACTAGATGAACTACATGTTCTTTGAGACCAGAGAACTGAGAGGAGAAAGACATAAGTAATTCTTATACTATGTTTATTCATAGCAATGGCTGGAACTACTAAAAAAAGGATTTTTTTCCTAATATAATGGGAAGTTATCAACTGGTCTTTTCTGTACTTTCTAAAACCATATAGCACACCACGAAGAATACACTATTTCAGATCTGTTCCAATATATTTTCAGTAAACAGAGCAGACAACTGTCTTAAGCATCCTCTGAATGCCTCATGAAAAAACAACTCATCAAGATGTTTATCAAGTGTTAATATTTGCACTGAGACCTTTCTAACAACAGATATCTATGTGAAGAAAAACACGTTTATCTACCCTCTGAGTAGGATAGTGAAGTGAAGTGCAATTATTCAGCCCCTTCCAGAACTAATTCTGAAGCTGGATTCTTCTGTGATTCTTCTAGGCATCTCTGCAGCGAGGTGTTTTAAATTGCCCCCCCCCCCCCCCCCCCCCCCCCGCATAAAAAAACAGATCTGTGCCAAACCACAGGAGAAATTTACTTTCTCCCACAAAAACTTAAGTAAACAGACAGATCTTGTAAGCTACCCAACAAATTCTGTGAGACTAATCACAGAAGTGAACTCCAGAGCCTGGCCCTTCTTCCCCCTCCCCAACACAGAAACCTTTCAACAGCCTTAGGCTCACACCCGAGAGCTGTTTATCTGAAGCATCCTGGGTGATCTCTACTGTCAAGATGTACAGTAAGTGAGATAATTCTTCAAGATAAATCATGTTTAAGAATTAAAACATCTTCAAAAAAACCCAAACAGACAAAAAAAAAAAAAAAAAAAAGCCCATCAGTGAAAACTACAAAGCAAAGTGTGTCATCTGTACAACATCAGAAACTTCATAGCAGGCAGGGATATTCTGGGCTACGCAAAGTCCAAATTTGCTATCCAAAATTTGAGAAAGTTTTTGTTCAGAAGTCTTGATGTTTTGTTGTTAAGTGTAGAAGAACTGGGATTAAAAATAAAAGGACGCACTTCAATCATTCCAGAACTTAAGTTCTGCAGACTCTAACCCCAAGGGAAGGAGGACATGGACATGCAAGGCAAAAGATACTTCCATATAAAAAGGTTTTACAGTTGAACAGTAAAAGAAAAAAATAATCTCCTACCTATGACATCATTTTTTCACCATTAGTAACCACGGAGCAACAAAGAATATGCCAAAATTTCAGGAGAAACAAAAAAGATTAGGCTTTTTTTCCCCCTGCCATAGGAAGGTGGGTTTTGCCTTTTAAAATATGTAATTTTTAAGTGGGACATGAATTCACAGATCAAAGTGCAAAAATCACCAAGCTGTCATAGACACATGCAGGCATACGACTACTAAAAATATACTAGCTTGCTTGAATATTAGCATGCTTCCATCCAGCAGCATGTTCACACAAGTTAAAATGACATAGCCCTTAATTCTTCACATTATTTCCAGCTATTCTAGAGAGCCCTGTCCAGTGCACAGCACAGCACACGGTGTGTTAGGAAATATTCAGCATAAATGAGTCCTAACTGCAATTTAAAATCTCTTGCGAAGGTTCTTCTTGCTTTATCAAAAGTTCTGTCACAACCATGCTTGAATATTAAATATTTATTTGCAACATCTTAAATCTCAAAGATTTTCCCACTGTAAATGAAAAAGAATTTAAAAAGAATTGGAGACTTTTGCTTTGTTTTAACTCCAGTTAAAGGTTATAAAATATGCATTAGAATGGGCTGGCACAGATTAAGAGAACACAAAGCATTTATAATTTTCTGTTTACCACTTTTCCCATGAAGTCTAATTTATTTGCCCTAGGGAATTATACTTTCCATAATATTTAACATTCTAAATATGATGTGATTTCTATAAAGTAGGTCATACAAAACTTGTACAGGAGTCTCAGAGGGTGGGGAGGAAGGTTAAGCAAGTCTATTGTTTGTTCTGTTTACCACACATGGTAAACTGACAATACTTAAACACTTTTTTTTATTATTATTTTTTTTTAATCTCAGTCTTTTCTTCTTGGACCAAGGAATTTTCTCCGTCACAGAGTAATAGAGCTTGAAAACTCCAGCATCAGCAGGGAAGGCAGGCACTCCTTAGCCAGCCACTGTGTGAGAGAGAAAATGCAATTAAGGCTCCCACCAGGGACAGAGAACTAAACAAAACCTGCGTCTTCACACAAGAGCCTTTTTCTTCAATGTGAAGTACAAGGCCTCAAATCTTGTTGGTGAGATGCTAGCATTTAGGACAACACACTTTCAGATTTTCTCACAGCGGATCAAAGTAAATAATGCAAGGGCAGCAAACAAAAGGGAAAACTCCAGCGCGCTTACATTAAAAAGAGATTACAGGGGGCTTACAAGTGATTGAAGGAATAGATGACATTTTCAGAAACATAAAACTAAGATCTTTAAGTACAGCTAGCACAGCGATGTAAGTCTAGCGCACTGACGTTTTAGTAGGAGAGACATGCAAGCAACTTATGTGTTTAAACACACAACGTGAAAAAATACGGTAACTGCTACCTCATGTATTTAATGTGAATGCAACTATTCCTGATCTCACTGAAGTCAGGGAAAGTTTAACTACTGATCTCAAGAAAAAGCAGCATTCTGGCCTAGTTTCAGCCCACACCTTTAATTTTTCTTCACCCCTGTCCTCATTTAAATAAACACGTTAATGGCATGGTTAATTACGGCTGTTTCAAGACATGCCTTAAAAAAAACATACAATTTTCAGTGCATCCACTCCCTGTGCAGGCTGGAACGATCCTCTGTTAATGCCATCTTCCATTTCCTTTGAGGACACCAATCACTCAGAAAACTAGTAGCCCTTCTTTACATCTAGTCATCAATGTTAAGAATTCTTCTGCCTCTCAAAATTAGCTCGTATTATCCACCCTCAAACCTTTGAGGTTTTCCTGGTTTCGATACAGAACTCGGGAAAGCGATGACAAGTACGTAGCATTGCTTGACAGTTTTTAAGCGTCTCTTTGTGACAAATGTCATCAAAGTCTTATTCATTCTGCTGGGACCCATATGTGTTAAACAGTGATTGAATACGACCTGGAAAAAGAAAACCTGCGTGTTGAGAAAAGAAAGGAAGATGAAGCTTCAGTGGAAGTACTGAAGTGAATCAAATGCACTTCAAGTAACGTAATAAAGAGCTTTGGAAAAAGAAAAGGTTTTGTTCTGGTGAGAAATCTTGAAGATGCTTGCTGGCCATAACATGCATAGCAATTCTTCTCTTCGTTCTGACTCCATTAGAAACTTGAAGCTGTGGATAAACACACTCAGTGAGAGTTGTGTGCCTGAGGTAATTTCATTATATCTATTTTCAGAAAGTTTTATTTTACCCCATTAAGTCATCTGCCTGCACTCCCTTTCAACTCAATGGATAGGCACCCCCGGATGACGATTTATCTCTACCCAGCCAGCCAGCTTCCACTAGATGTTTAGGGCAGAATCCATGAGAATCCAAAGCATTTGGTCCAAGTCAGTCATCTAAGCTCCCTCTGCAAACAATAAATAGAAAGAAGGAGAGGGAGAAGACAGAGACAAGCACCCCCAGAGAGCAATTCATCACACTGTCTTACAACACCCTCTGAGACTGTCTCTCTCCATTCAAGACAGAGTCCATGATTTCAGAGAATCCAGATGACTAGCTGAGACCAGATGACTAATTTCTAGGTGACCAAAGTCAGTGAGATGAAGCCCACCATCAGACTATTCTGGGTGCTAATGAGCAGAGTAACTCTCAGAAGAACTGTATTTTCACAGGCTCTACCCATACCTGCTGCCTGTTCTGCAGAAACTGGAAGAAAACATTGGTTTGGACATTAGAATCAGATTCCATTTAGATGTTTTCCCATGTCACTAGAAAGCAATCCATTGAATAAAATTATCCTTTCCACTTCCCAGTCTCATACTCAAAATACCCCATTTTTTTCAGCTAGAGTCCTGGTACAGCACAATATGCCAAATTCCAATATTTTTTGTTTCCTACCAGCCTCCCCTTTTCTACTGTTTGTAATAATTTGACTTTTTATCAAGTAAAGAGTACTTTATGTTTAAAAAAAAAAGATGGCAATACCAAAGGAGGAGAAAAAAAATGTGTCAGACAATATTGTATCCTATATCATATCTCTCATTATCAAACTAATAATAATAAAGCTATCTTATAGTGATGATAAAGCAAATATTACAGTTGTTACTTTGCAAAAATATTCAAGCAAAATCGATGTTTTATTTGCAAAAAGAGTTACAAGATCTGTAGGACTTATCTGACCTCATGTGAAAGCCTTTTAAGACAGAAATTACTTCAGGACTGACCTTTTTGTATATAGCTTATTTGCTTTCTATTTACATGAGCATACACAGGACTGAAATAAACCAGATATGACCTAAATCATGGGAAATCAGCTATCATTATGAAAGAAAACTGAACTACATAAAAACCAAATTAAGCCTGTCTTATAAATACAAACTGTGCATCTTCTGCAACTTACTCCCAGAAAAACAGCAGCAACACAACCTGAATTACAAAGCTCTCCAGTAACCATTACAGAGAAAAAGTATGCTTACTGCTAGCATACAATAATATCCCCTCCATCTCCTCTGATAAGCTGTTGCTGCTACTGAGCACTATTTCAAAAAACACTCAAATATTGATTTTAAACATTTCACTTCACAGGTAAAAACCTACTAAGTAAAGTTAATTTTCAAGGAATTAGACTGGTTCTGAAAAATGCAAGTAAATCGCACTAATTTAATGACGCTAATGAAACAAGATAAATATTGCATACGACTTATTATAACTTTGTTTTGAAAATCAAACAGTTCAGAAAATAATCAGTAGGCATTCAATCAAGGAGTGTCTTATCATGTGTAAATACAGTGAATTAAATTAAATTCCTAACACTTTATACATTCATTGACTTTTATGTCCTATGTATATTTTTATTCTGTTTCAAGAAGTCTGGATCTAATTTAGAATAAAACTGAAAAACAAACTACAAAAACTAGCAAATATAAAAAGCCTATTACTCAACCACAGAGGATACTGTCAGGCTTCATTATTTAGATGAGCATGAGCATTTTAAGTTATTCTACTGTGTGTTCTGTTTAAAATTAGAAATACATAAATTAAAATTCTCATTGAGATTAATTTCAGGAACTAAAATAGAATTCAAAATGTAGACTTACAGTAATGTCTGGAACTGCTGCATATGGTGATACTTGATACATACATTTGTATCACAAAGCGATTGAGATTTAGGATATGTTGCAAATGAGAGGAATAAAAAATATTCATAATGATAAGATTTGAATTAATTTTCTGTAGCTAGAAGAATGCATTGTAATACAGCAAAGTTTTTTGTTAGTTATAAAAACAGACATTAGAATATATTATTAAATGACACTTTAACCCATTATTTGAGTTCTGCTTGACATACACTCATGCATGTATATATGAGTGATTACTTATGCAATAAGCCTGGGAAAAATGTAAATTGTATTTCCTCATACCAAATTGCAACTGAATTAGACTACTGGGCAGACATAAACAATGCAATCAAATTCTCTGGCTTTTTATTGAGCTTCTATTTGACTTAGTATACATTTGAAAACAAAAAAATTGTGTTTCTCAGGGTCTGTGACATTGCAGGCCATGAGAGATTCAATGTCAGTGCCGGCATACAAATTTATTAGTCTATAAAATTTGACATTCTCTTATTTATTCACAGAAAGGACAAATAAGATATTTTTTCATACTTACCAGAAATATCTGGGAGTGTTTATATGCTGCTCCATCTGGAGGATGCAAATAGTCGAGGCTGCTTTACAATTCAGCAGGCAAAGGCCTGCTGAAGGATAACAAATGACTTCATGGTGAAACAGCTATTGAAATTCTTTCAGTACGTGATATTAAAAACAACTGAACAAACAGAGATAAGGGACAAATAGGATTTGAAACAGACCTTCTTATTTTCTTTTTTTTTTTTTTTAAACCAGTGTAAAAGTAAAACAAACGGAGCTCCCAGTTGAGGCTATACCTCTTAGTAATTTCTGAAATTAGTTTTATTTCATAGTTAAGACGCCTCTTAGAATGCTAGGTGCTGACCAAGTTTAGTGTCCCATATATGAAAACAGTAACAGGACACTCTCTCTGGAAGATGGGATAGGAAGGAATGACCATTTCTGTAGAAAATTCTTAAGACGTTTCCTCTAAAGGGAAAAAAACATTGACTTGCTCCCTATATGTATGAGACTTCAACACAGAAAATGTAGTAAATGTTTATAAGCAATGAAAATTTAACGTAACTTTAAAAGCCTCAAGTCTCAGTAGGAAGTTTGGTTGAATGACCCATACAGCAAAACAATTGACAAAGCATGAAGATGAAGCACAATCATGTACTTCAAAGATGGAAAAGAAGGAAGCAAGGAAGAATACTTTGTTAGAAACTATGCTGTGATCTGATTATTTGGAATTTCCTTTTCATGGCATCATATTGTTATGCCCATTACACTACACACTGGCAAAAAAACACCAACAACAACCCCACCCCCCCACCCCACTCACCCCCCGAAATGTGCAATCATAAATTATTTATATCCAAAAAGACTTCTAGATGTCCTCTGGTCCAACCCATACTGACAGCAGTGCTAGCTAACATTGGGCCAACTTAGAACAAACAGTAGCTAACACAGATAGGCAAATCCATAACAGTAGAAGATTCACCACAGCTTTTGGGTTTTCGATCTACCAAATATAGGCAGTCTATGAAACGTAACCACACTGAGCCCAGTAAATTCCCAGAGCCTCCAACAAACACCAGTAACTCAGAACACAGTCAAAGTGCACTGCCATGCAGGGGAGGAATTTCTTCCACTAATCATCATAATTTCATACCCTGAAGCATGGGATCAGATTGTCTGTATTTTAACACGCATCACTATAAATGTTACTGCAGTCACACAATTACTCAGACCTTTTAAAAATTCTTCCACAGTATTTGACTTAGTGACCTCCTCCATCAGGGAATGTGAGGCTCCAGGGAAGACAATGGACCAAATCACAGCCCTTACTCCTGTAAGAGGCTGCCACCTCCATGATACTGCCTACACCCTCACACCACAAAAAAAAAAACAAACACAACCCCATCTTCACAGTCTGATTCTACATAACTACATTCTGTTTATGTACTTCTATACTTCGCCACTATAACAACCTCTCTTTCCTCTTTCAGGACAAAAGGGAGAAACTGACAATCAAACCAACCTCAAGACAAATGTTCATCCATCAGTTTCAGTCTGCTCCACACAAACAAGGACAACCACACTGGTTACAGTTTGAACTTCTACTGTTCCTTACCCAAGTTTTATTAAAAGCCTGCTCTACCTGGCACATACAGAATAATCACTGATTGGGTTAGCATTCCTCAAGAATGTATCTACATGGTAGTGTAAGATAACTATTTCTGCCTCAACTTTGCACCAAAATAGGAGCGTGCTCAAGATCAGACACCAATCTCAATGAGATGCAAGAATTCACGGTGACAAAGGAACAGTAGTTCCCAATATAAAACTCAGATCATTTTGTCACCTTCATACCAATGCAATTGCACTCACACTGCACAACAGAAGAGAAGCTTTGCAAAATTATCCTGAAGTAACAAAATTGCCTGGGCTAGACAAGCTTTGGCTATCGTTCCACTTCTCCAGATACAGAAACAAACTCTTAACAGTACAAACACTACAACTGCATTCCCCTCAGTGGGTTGCCCAGATCTTCCTGCTTTAATACATTTCAAGCAAGACAACTGTGCCAGACCTGTGGTGAAATGTAAGACCCATTTTATAGTGTTTCTTTCCCTTAAAACTTCCTTTCCTATAAAAAAGGGAGAGGGACAGACTTCACAATTTGTTAAAAAAAAAAATCCTATAAACAGCTTCTGGCTCAGTATAAACAAATGAAATATCAGAACTTAAGATCTTCATCAAAATACAGAGAACAAGTCCATTAGCTTACTCTCCTGGGTCCAAAATGAAATATAAAAGGAAAAAAAAATTAGACTTAGACCATCTCTGTATTTTCTTAACTTGATAGGATGTAAAATACTGTTCAAATTTAAATCCACTTCTGTAAAGTAGCATTTGGCATTTCAATAAGAAATCCATCAGATGCTCCAGTTTAACAATCTTAAGGTTGCTATAATTCCCTCAAGAAAAGATATTTCATGTTCCCCAGAGCACAGGTATTCTAAGAATTGTCTTGCTCAGTAAGGGGACATTCATGAAATGTTACAATTTCAACCTAATTAGAAAGAAATCTTATTAATTAGATAATCATCTGAAAGGATATTAGATTTTTTAGATGGAGGGCAAAACAGCAGCACAATAACACCCCATCTTTTTGCTGCCATTTTCTATAACTGCTCTTTCAAACATCAGTTTACTTCTTAAATCATTGACAGTTTAACAAGGTAATCACAGTAAAATAAGAAAATTATCTGTTGAGACAACTCCCAATGGCAAAGCAATCCTCCCTAATTGTTTTATGTGTTTGTATATATGTATATAATACTTACAGACATACAATTTTATGCATGCATGTATATCTGCATGACTAAGTTCATGAAAATGCCATTTTGCAACTTCGAGAAACACCTGTAATTTTTAAAAGCACTCTTTTCAGACTAAAGCAAAGATTTAACATAGCACAGACTTTTTTCTTCCCAGTCAAGTGACATACTTTTATCAAAACTACTTACCAAGCCCCATTTTACTTTACTTAAACCAGGGCCTCTTCATTTATCCTAAATGTTTCTGTTCCAAATCTCTGAAGTATGAGAGAAAAAGCACTGAACCCTTCCTTTTTGCCATCTGCTTCCAGTAACTCTAATCAATGGATAGAACACACTATTCCACATATTCAAGCTTCCGTCTGTAGAAATAATTTGTTTAAATGTTGCAAGAACAGCATCTACCTGTGAACGGGTTGGGATGCTCCTTGCTGTACTGCCCCAGTGCAACAGGGTGGTGCCTTTGTTATTCCTACTGCTAGAATGTCATAGATACCAGTTGTATTTCCCAAATAGAGCAGGTAATTAAGAAGTTCAAAAGCTAACTTATCTCATTCAAGGAACTTACATATGCCCTTTGACAAACCGGACTGTAAACTTATCTTCCCAATTATTTACCTTCTGCAAGTTAGCATAAAGTTTATCTTCCCTTTTCTACTTAGGAAAGGTGTCTGAACTTCCTCAGTGCTTAAAGGGTCAAAATTTATCATTTCAGTTCATCTAATAAGTAATGTTTTTGCCGAACAAAACCAATTCCCAATAAATTCTCACTGTATTTGTGTGCTCTGATTTGATTTAGAGGCCTGTAGGGAGACACCATTTGGTAGCACAGGAACACAGAGGGGTAGGTGGTGCTGAGGAGAAGTAGAGCTCATGTGCCAGAAGTGTTATTGTGTCAGGTTGATTTATTGAGTGAGCTTCACTTCACCGAATGTTCCGAGATATTTATTTCCCTAAAGGCTCTGCAAAGATATGAACAGACCTGCATCCACAGATGTCATCATTGCTCATTTTACCGAGTCATGAAATTTTCTCAACTGCAATTTGTCCATCTAAAATTGCTGCAACAGAACAATGTCAATAGTAGCTTCCTACTCATACCGCCTCCCTCTACTACACACTCGTGCCATATCCACCTCTTAACTTCAGAGAATTTAAAGACAGAGAGCTTCTTCCATCTGCATGTTAAACAGTTCCTCAAGCACTTCCTTTTCTTAATCCACCAGGTAATGGAAAAAAACAACAATAAAATGCAAATAAAGAGAGTAAGCAGATGCCAAAAATAAGAAACTAGTAGTGCAAGTGACTGAACAGATGAAATGAAAGAATACCAACAAGTGAGAAGAAATATGTCCTACTTGAACAAGTTACAGCTGGAATCCCATTACTGGAAATTAAGAAGAGTCAACTCCTGTCATCTTCCTCAGACTTTGTGTATTGCATTCCGTTTTTTGACAGCAGCTGCTCTAAGGAGTAAGCAACTCTACTCATAGTAGAATAAAGAATAGTAACAGAACAGTAAAGAAGTAGTAAATAGTAGAAGAATAGTAAAGAAGTAAGGAAGAATAATAGTAGAGAAGAAGTAATAGCAAAGAAATAAAGTAATAGTAAAAAGAAAACAGATTATATTTGGTCCTGATTTGATTTTACAGCTGTGTGGAGAGGATGAAGTAGACATGCAAACACTTTTATGCACCCATGTGTTCAAAAAACTTTGACTTTCCTACAAATAATGAAGAACTTAAGGCATTTCAAAAGCTGGAAGTGATCTAAAAAACATCACGAGCAGTGAAAACAAAATAGTTCATTAATCAATCATAATAATTAAGATGTATAAAAATTAAGATATTCTTAAATATATGCAAACAGGAAAACAGTATTTAACACGTGAGTTTTAACTTGTAAGTGTTCCTTTAAGGTTTCAGAAGAATAATGTCCTTTTACAGAAAGATAAAGTTTCAGGTGTTAGTTGGATTTAAATAATACAATATATAAACAGGATATTACAAATAACATAAGCTCTTTTACGGACTTTATCCAAAATGCTTTTCCTGTGCTACAGAAGAAGATCTATTTAAATACACATGTAAAAAAAGAGTGCTTGTGGCCTATGTCAGAATACACTGGTTTATTTAAATATGTTAATATTTCTCATTATGCCATTAACAATAACCTTCATCCATTTGTGAAAAACATTTTGCCAAGCATGCACATAAAAAATTAGCAAGTGAAGCAAAATCACCTTAATTTGCTTTGGACCAGCAAATAACCAACTAATTTGCAGAAATCCCTGCCAAGCACTCATATTAAATGCTTCATGCTTATTTTATGACCTCTGCTGCTCCTCTCCTTCCCAGGCCCTGAATCATATGATCATTAACATATTGCAAGGTCTGAAACTTTATTTTTTACATTCTTTAATTAATGCCTGTTTATAGAAGGCCATAGGACTTCAGATCCAGTTAATGAAACTTCGCTCCCCCAGGCCCCTGGAGCCCAATAGAGAGCCTTCTCCTCTGTTGTTTTAGTAGCTTTTTTCCAACTGTTTGTTTATACACACTTAATTGATCTCTTTAGTCCCAGAAGCATTCCAGAGACACAACCTGTTCTGAGGCAAGCTAAAGTTTTTTTCCCCTTCTTTATAAAAGCCCTGATTGCCCAAGGTTATCAGTTTTAATTTGAAAGTTGAAGATTCAGCTTTATTTACACTGTCTAAAAGACAAAATTGATATGGGCCCTGAAGTGTTCATTTTTACATTCATACGCAGCAGAGTGGATTGCAAACACATACTGTATATAATTATTTTGATGTAGAACTAAGTAATTACTAAACACTGCTATGTCTTGTTTTATTGCATTTAAGAAACTCAGTCTTCATAACAAGTTGAAAATAGGAACAAATCAGCCTGCCAATGCATGAAATTTTCATGGCTCTTCAATTTACATTTTACATATTCCCTATGACAAGAATTTCTATTACGCTATTCTCTTTTTTCTGCTATAATTAAATTAAAAAAAGTAATTGGCTGGTGCTGCACACTGCTGCAATGTCTTAATCACATAGACAAACAGTTTTACAATAGCTTACACCATTTGCCACATGGGGCAATGACATTATTGTACCAGGCTATAAACCAGGAGACAGATATCACATACCAGCCATCAACTACTGTGTTGAATCTCCTGGTGCCTGATTGTGAAAACAGAAGAGAGAGGTACATTTAGTAAGTTGATTGGCAACTCTATGTCTGAAATCTTAATTAACTACAAGTGACCAAGACTAACAGCATGATAAAAGCAAATGTTTGTGGTTAAAATGAGTGACATTAGAAAGATCTACTTTGATTTTGAGATGTAAAAATCCTTGGGCAGAGAAAACAACACAACATGCCACTGCTTTAAAAAAAAAAGAAAAAAAAAAGAAAAAAAAAGAGAAAAAGAAGACAAACTAAAAATACTTTCACGGGTTTTTTTTCCAGTGAAAGAAACCACAACTAGCAGGCATCAAGTAACTTTAGTTCAGTATAATCAATCTTTTTCAAAAAAGGAGTAAGAAAAAAAAAATGCCAACACACAAGACATAGTTACTCTTAATTATAATTTCCTAATCACCTAAACTGGTTTAGACAATACTTCTCTTGCATTCCTGTTTAGAAAAAAAGTACCATAAGAAAATAAAAGACTTCCAAAACTACCCTTCTATCAGGAATATTGCTAACAGAAGCAGGCTTCTAACAATCACTACAGTATTCACCTTGAAAAGAAAAGAAATGCATTTAAGAACTATCAAGTCATTTAACTTGAAACTTACGAGGCAATTTAGACAGAATTTCAATGTAAATTCAAAAGCTGTTAAACTGAGGACTTCTATAAAACAGAAACTAATCCTGTAAGTTTCCATGGTTTATTATTTTACTTTTCCAAGTTTCTTGAATACACATATGTCGAAAGATTCATCCCATATAAAGTCAACTGAGATCATGAACTGGACATCTCACTGTCTAAAGACCTCAACCAAACTGGCATGGTAGGAGAGCACCTCACACACACTAAATGGCTTAAATTCCCTGCAAGAAGGGCTTTTTTCCACCCCTCCTCCCCCAACCCACCTTTTGTGGAAGGTTTCAGAGATATGGGAATTTGTCTAGACAATGAGATGGTATGGTTCAGGTCCTTCACGTGAGAAAGTTCAAACACTTATCAGTTCACCTCTCAGGACCACGTACCAGACAACTGGCCAGGTGATCAGTATCACAAATGGCTCTTATTCAAACCAAGCCACACATATCACACAAAATTTTTTAACATTTTATGATCACAAATAATCTGTGACTTAGGAATTAAGGCATTCACTAGTAGCCTAAAGCCCTACTCCTGTATTCTTTTTCAGGGTAAAACAAACACCTGCATCTATTACATATGGAAACTATGTTCTGGGTGTTGCTCCAGAATTTAAGCAGATTTTTGTTGACGAGCCCCCTACTGAAGTTAAATCCAGGTGTACGTAAGGACCTGTGGATGTGATACATGCAGATCAACATGGTTACATTTCTTTAGCTGGATTTTCATATATTTTGAGGGAGAAAAAGGATTTTTTACTATGTCTTAGTAAACTAAGTTGTTAGAAGAAAACTTCCTGTAGATACTCATTCTAAAACCTAACTACTAAACGGCTAACACCAAATCTCGGCTACTTGATGTGTAGACAGGGCAGCAAATCAGAGCAGCAAGTGGATTCTAACTGTGTGGAATAGGAGAAGTCTAACAGTCTGCCTCAAAAACTGGTAATATTGGTCCTTAGCATACAACAGACTCCCAACACCCAATACTAACAGTTCCATGGTTCCTTTCAAAAACTCAAGCTGATAAATCCATCTTGTGTTAAGAACAATTAAGCCACCATAGGGGGGTATTTAGTCCTCATACTTAAAATCCCAGAGAATCTAATGTAGCTGACCTAAGAGAAGAAATGTGATAAGAGGACTCCAGAGAATTGGCCAAAAATCTTAATAGCTGGAAGTGTAAACTCACTGAGCTGGAAACTGTCATGTATATACTTCCTACCTATAAATCTCTTATCATAACTGATTAAGGCAGAATAAGCATGATCCTGTTCTCACTGATGACAATGGCAAAACTCCAATTGACTCCTTTATTCCTGAATCTGGCAAAAGAAGAATTCATCAGCTCCCAATTACTGTACAACACAAAGGACTTGGATGTACCCTAAGGCTCTTCTTACCTCAGCCAGAAGATATTTTCTCACTTTCACCTACTTGGATTTTTATTGCTAAGCAGAACACAATGGACTGAAGTCATGCAGAGAGTGGGATATCCTAGGAAACTCGGCGTGTACTGCTAAGGTTTCTTAATACCTCTAACGCTTCGAGTCTCAAAGTCCCTTTCTATTATGTTGTATTACCATTACTGTTTCTTCAAAAGAGCAACAGCCTATTTCTATACTACCTAACAATACAGTCCCAGAACCTGACTAAGACTTTCAAGTGCTACTGTAGTACAAAGCAGTAATGAAAAAAATGGTATGATATGATACTACATCACTACACTTCCTAAACACTCTGAACCACGAAAGGTGCAGTAAACTGTCTTGAAGGCTTCATTACAGGTCAAAAAGAGATAAGGACACTGATTCCTTTCAGCATTTCTCAAGATTTTACTAACGCAAATCATAAAATACTACAAAAACATAAAAGTTATTAAAAAGGAATTTTATAATTCTCAATTTAAGCCTTTAGAAATGCCCAAGGGAAGCAATGTCAGGTGCTTGTTACTCACTCCATCTCTTTGTCATGCTTTATCTTATTTTTTAAATAAGAAAATTCAGTGCATTTGAAGGATCACAAAAAGCTGATTGCTATCAGCTGCCAAAACCAGAACAGGTATCTGTAGCTCATGGACCAAATCCTGGCCTCACTGAAATCAGTGAGGATTTTGCTTTTGAATTTGCCAGGGTAACTCCCTGCCAGATGTCCCTGAGACTCTCAATAATATGTCTGGTCCCTGAAAGAAGACACTTGGAGGGCCACCACTGCAGCAGGGGTTCCAGGTATGACACTGTTCTTTAAAAACCCTCACAAATATCTGCTCAAAGAAACTGGCAACCCAAAGCAACCATATCTAAATTGAGCAGCAGCAGATGGTAATCGCTATCAATACTGGCTTTGCTTACATCTGACCTTCCAAGCTAATGGAAGAAAGTTTAATATCACAGACCTGTCCTCCTGGTGTATGATGAAAGTTTTTACAAAATCTTGCCTTTTGCCATGATTGTAACTTTTTGTTTGTTTGTTTGTTTTAATTCTTTCCCTGTTGGAATATGTTTAAACACATGTATAGCCCAGTTAGCAGTCATAAATGCAAATAACCGATTTAAAAAAAATGTATTTTTGTGGTATTCTGTTTTTTTAAAAAAAACAAACAAGCAAAACAAAACAGAAATTGAGGTTAGCCCTAAAATAAGTCTATTCTGCAACACACAAGAAAGGTAAGTTAGCTCTTCCCTTTCCTTCAGACTTTGAAATTTCATCCATGACTACAATATTTACCTCGCAAAACGTATTTTTAATATCACAGTTCCCACTGGTTCATATGGGAAATATGGTACTTCCCACAGCCAGAAACTTAGTTCTGGAACAACCAGCTTGTAGGTGCATGAAACACTCTTGTACTTCTGTACAAAGAAGCAAGATGAGTTTCCAGTACTTCCCATCATCATTCAGCAATTCTCGCTGCAGATGTTTGGCAAAAAATAAAATTAGAATAATATTTACATAAATTGTGTCAGAGTATGAAACTCAGATCCCTGGCAGCAATGTAGAGTCTTCAGCCTTTGCTGAAGCTGAAATACAAATCAGTTATCATGGCTGACTCAAATTCTGAGATCTCTGGTTCACCACCAGCAGAGCCACAATTCAGTATCCACCAAGCCACAGATTTATGAAGAAGAGCTCACAGAATGACAAGCAATTTTGTTACAAAAGCATCTCCAATGTTGGCGTCACGGGAATGTTAAGAACCCAAGTAAAATATTTAGTCATATTTCACACCTTGCCCAAAACGAACACGTTCTCATTAGCCTCTTCAATCTGACCAACCTTCAGTCAGGAAAAAGGCAGAAAGTTTTACAATGTCATTATTTATTTCATAAAAATGTATCTCTAAAGCACAAAGAAATTTATAACTCCGCACTTCAGAGCCAAAAAAAGTTTGTGATGCCTTAACAAAAAGAGAAAATCAAAGCAGCTCCAACACATCTTATTTGCCGGTCTAGCTTTTAACAATATTTCTATTTATGAATAGATACTCAATAAGAGAGCATTTACAGTGAGAAAAATTGTACTTCTCCACCCATCAATTTAAGGCTTGAAAATAGAATTCTTTGCCTTTTTTCAGCACGCCACCCTTTAGGGCAAAGAGTGGTAATGAACACCTACTAGTCACACAGAATTATACTGCTCTTTATTTCACCCAGGGCTGAAAAAATTTCCAAAGGTTTGGAATCCTGAAACCTGTAAACAAAATCTGTGGAGCAGATAAAATTTTAAATGGCACAATGCAATTAAAGCTGAATTCAATTTGAGCGCACCCTGTCCATCTGTCAGAGGGAAACAAAAGCCGAGGAGCTCCATTATTGCTGAATCCCTGCTCTTGTTAATTTGCTTGCTGAGAGATTTCAATTTCTAGGAAGTGCACAAATTAGTGTTCAGTCAGGGCTAGATCCTCAGTAAGTATAAGCAGATGGTGGAAATCAGCCCTAATCAAGTAGCCAAAGCCTTTTTTTCTGTCTGATTAAAGCATTTTAATCCTTTCATATTGTCTGTGTTTTTTCGTAAATATCTACCGTCATTTTTTCCCCTCCCCATTTGCTATCATTTTTATTCCAAAAGAAATTGAAATTCAGTTTCTAGTTCATTTACTTAGTTTTCCAAGAATGTACTTTTTAACCATACTAGCATACTCTGGCCCAGGCAACGTGGCCAATTAGATTATCCCATTCATTCAGTTCACTGAACTTACTTCTTTTAAATTGCAACAAAATAGTTAACATACAGTCACCTAAAGCAACATATACTGTTTGTCTTGCTAGTTTCCGATTATCCACTGGAAAAACTCTTCCAAACACTGAATCCATGATGATTAAGATTAAGAAATAAAAAAAAACCCACAGAGTAACTGCACAGAATGATGACATTACATTTGTGCACATTTTCTACCTCTGTGGAGGAAATAAGATGATTTTTATATTAGTACAAGCCACACAGATGTCCGTTGCAGTAGGAAAGCATGTTTATACCACGAAAGAAGAAGGCCCTAATAACTCATAGATGCCACAGGCGTTTGTGAATAATGAGAACTAAGATTAACACAGAAACATTACAAATATTATTGTGAAAAGAATACAATACATAATTAACTTTTCACATTTTAATGAAAAATAGCAGAATTTGTTATTTCAAAGGTTACTTATTGTTGAATTTGCAGATAATGTAAAGTATAAGAGGGAACTGCCTAAATGAACATGTATTTACAGAACTGAGATAAGAATACCAAACAAAACCACAGTAAATCTGATTTGCATAAAAAATACACAGTGAAACTCTGACTGCAATTTATATTGCATTATCTTTTGGAAAAATATATAAACGGTTTTTTTGAAAAGACGGTATCTTTAGACCAAAATCTGTTTAACATTATTATGTATGTTGCACTTTCGTGTGTGTATTATATAAAACAGCTGAAAAATATAAACTTCGATAGCTGGATCTACACAGAAGTGTGTAAAACAATAACCTTAGGGACACATTTTTCAAAAACAGTACACAGGATTTAGCCACACATTTACCATTAAAATTAATGGGAGTTATTTAGCAATAAATCCTGAAGAAAAGACTTTGAAAATGTACCCCTTAAAGTCAACACTATCAACATAATGTGCGAGAGTGGAGGAAAATTGAATTTTGAACAATGAAGAACTTGAATATAAACCATGTGTAGTCTTTTCACTGAATGATATTTTGGTATCCTGTAAAGCAACTTTATTGCCAAACTGCCATATTAAAAAACCCACACCTAATATTTTCAGAAATGCAATAAATAAGAACAGATGATTACTTCCATTTATCAGAGGTTAAAGTCACAACAATAATGAAAAATAATTCCTTGCTAAGTATCTGAAATGTTTTATCCAAAGAATGTTTTTAAATCTCCTGAAGATGATTCTAAAAATTTAAGGATGTTAGTACTGAAATTTTTTCAATACAGAAATCCTACAAATGTTCCTACTGTATGCTGATTCCTGGCTTAATACACTTACATTTTTCATGTTTTCCTCTACTTTTCACGTTAAAGATCCTTTATTTCGTCCAATAGCCTCAAGCCGAGTCTCCTCCTAGTCTCCTAAGCAAACATTAACACTTACGTTAGTGTAACACTTGTAAAGCAGCTTTTCTTTCAGTGAAAGAAGGAGGCAGCAGTTCATCTCTGAACTAATCCCACGGAGAGACCGGATCTATTTGTATTTCCCTTCCAGCCCTGCTCTCCAGAACACCCTCTTCCTTCTCCCATGCTTTGGCTAGAGAAGGAAGCAAACCAAAGCATATTCTATTAAAAGCTATTTTTCAGCACTAAAAGTAAGATGGAAGGTTAGGTTTACTGTAAGACTATGCCAAAGGTTGGCCCGTCATTTCAAATGACATTTTGTGAAACAAAGACTGAAGTCAAGGACAGTGTCAGCCCTCACAAAAAAAGGGTTCAAATCCCGCTTCTACTTAAACCAAGAAATAAAATGGAATTTAACCCCACGCCCATTCACTCCTCAGTTTACTTCTGGAACTGAGACACAGTTGCTGTGTCAGGACAACTGCTAAATATTACACCAAAATTACCAACTCATTTCCCATGGGCCACCGAATACCTGTAACAGAGAAGAAACTCCCAACTCCACAAGACCAGAGCTGCCTCATTCTTGTAGAATATTCAAAGTTTCATGCAATGCTTATTGCTTAAAAAAAATATTAATGAGGAAAAGAATGTGCCAAATCATCACTCTGAGCATGTAAGCTAAGTTCAGGATGATTACCAACTTCCTAAAAATAGCAAGCTCCTATCTGGAACACAACATGGAAAGCAACACTGTCTGTTGCTGCAGTACGATGCATTTAAACACTGAGATAAGAGTAACCTAGATGAATGAGAAGTGAACTCTATACGCATTCACCTTGTTTTCCACACTCATGTCACCTTCTCAGATCCAACCAGAATAAAATTTGTATATATTTAGAATCAAACATACAATGTTAGCAAATACTGCTAATATAAAATGTAAGGTTTCACTAATTTGTTAAACCGAAGGATTTTTTTTTTCTCTAAAAATCTAAATCCCATCTTTTTTCAGGTCACACTTGGAATTCTTCAAACCCTCTACTGTTTTTATTTTCTTCTTCATTTGTAGTAATCACCTAAAAAATTTATTATGGTTTAATTTTTATAACATGAAACATGGTCATGTGTATTGCAAACATGCATCAACACATCTGTGTTTAGTCCTTTGTTTGCTAAAGTACTGGTGTTATTTTAAGAATAAAAGAACTGATGCCTTAAAACCATATATGGTCCAGACAAAAATAATATTCCATTTTAAGTATACAAAAGAGTACACTGTACTGTTAAAAGGATATAGTTTTGAGGACATCTGCAACATCTGATTATTTATATTTTTTTAATGTAAATTATTCTTGATGACTTAAAGGTACTTTATTAACCTTTTTATTACTATTATTGCAGTTATGACCATGAAGTCTATATACTCAGTAGAAGAACTGAAACGAGAATGTGAAAAGTTGTCTGCAAACTGTAAAAAAGGTTTACATATAGTTTAAGAGTCACAGCATGCTTATCATGTTGATCAATATTATCTCATTTGCATATACTCCATATGGCAGCATTCATCTGTCGTCTTTTGCTTATACTTAGACCAAGGAATCCTTGGGGCAGGGACTGAATGTCTGAACTGAGTTGTGCAACAGTCCACAGTGAGGACTTCTAGAGACAAGAGTGATGTGAATAGAACAGAAATACAGGAAAATCTAAATAGGAGCTTTTCCCAGCGAGTAAACAGTTTAATACTTCTTTACAAAAAAAAAAAAAAAAAAAAAAAAAAAAATCAAAACCAAAAAGCCCAGAATCTAAAATTCATATTATAGGCAAAACACTTTTTTGTTTACTGATAAAATTGTCACAGGTTGGACTAATACTTTTAGAAGAACTTCCGAAATCAAGATTGGACAAGTTTCTAAAAGATGCATTCATACAAATATAAACTAAGGGACATCCAGTAGTCTGTGCTGTTATAAGCAGATAACAGTACACAGACTTACCATATCTTATTTAAATATAATTTTACAAATTTACTGATTTGAGGAGGTACTTTATTTTTTGCACACTTTCAGTTAATATACATTTAGCAAAATTTAAAACCAAACTGCTAACAATCTACTCATCTCTTTGTCTTCTAATGAGAGGACATCATGTACACATCATTTACAAAACTGTGCAGTATGAACTCTACTTTACCTATCTCAAGATTCCTTGATCATAAAACCATGCCTTTTAAATGTCATTTATCTACTTTATAAATATGAAAATACCCTTAAGGTACTTTGGGTATTTTGTACATAGTTGTCTTTTAGACTTCTAATAAAATGAATGCTATTGACATAACTTTACACAATGGAAAATTTACTAACTAAACTCTTCAAGGTCTTTTTAGTCACAGTTTTAAAGGAAACTGATTCCTTGGAGCAGATTGACAGGAAAACTCTTTGTAGCATCTTAGCATGTTCTCTGCAATACAGTAGAAAAAAATCATTAGCTATTCAAAGTAAAACTTTCAGCAAATGTGCCTAAGACATATTGACCTTCTTATAGTCAGGAAATGCATCTTGCATCTTTATGTGCTTTTAAATATAATTTGTCTAAACTGTCTAAAGTAAATAAAAAATCTATCACTCAATCCTCTCAGTAGAAAGGGTAAATTTTAATTGCAGAACTTAAAACCTTACAATTAAAAGCTGTGTTGCTACTTAAAGCTAGCACAAACACAAGAATGAGAGTTTGTGCATACAAATCAGCTTTTCTACCACATCCAGAAGGCTTCTGCAGAATAGCCTGATGAATACAGTCTGTACCTTCTAAATTTAGTTAGAAAGGAAAAGAAGTGGAATATTAGCCATGTTTTAACAAAATATAAATTCTCTCCCCGTCACTTTGATTTGTGAATGACTTTGTGATAATCCACATTTGATTAGTGAGAAAGCTAAAATGATGTCAATAATTCAAAGGTAAGTATGCAAATAAAAAATGTGATGAAAAATAAATGCAACCAGAAAGTGGAGAGGGTTGTTGAGTTGTTTTTTTTCTTCGTGGAGCAAGGCATTTTGTGGAAAACCTTTTCATAAGCAAGCTCAGAATTTATTATTTTCTAATTTAAAGAAAAAAAAACACAGCATAGTACTTCACACAGTTAGTCAAACCAACAGGTAGATGGAAGAAAATATTCACAAATACCAACCACGTACAAAAAGAAAAAATGAGTGTAATTGAAAGAAAAAAATACATAATTCTCAACACTATGTTCACGATTTTATGCCAGATTCTCAGGTGTTTTACCTTAAAAGGACACCTTTTAGTCAATGGGCCGATGTCACTGTATGCCAGATGGAATTATAGCCTTTTGTCTGCAAAACCTATCTTATAACTCCTCCTAGAGAATCTAATAGACACTTTATGCCACTATATCAGCAGCACTCAATTATCCTTATCTGCCATCCAGAGGTGGATATGGTAGGAGGATTTTTGTTTACGCTAACTGGTCAATCAGGAGTCACTTAATTTTCTCAGGAAGTGCGAAGGAGAGAACATAGAAGTGGTGCACAGTGAATACACACCTGGCATGTCCTTGCAATAATCTTTGGGAGAAGCTTAGGGCTTAAGAAGACCTTCCCAATGGACTCTAAACCATCTCAGGACTCCCTATAAAGTTGACAGAAGATTTCATCAATTTAGTATCGAAATAACTAAGCTACCGTTTTCTTGCTACACAGCAGAAACCTGACTGGAATCACGCCTCACAATTTTGAACAAATGGAAGTGTACACTGATACTATCACAGGACCTAAAAACTTTGGATTTTACGTAGTCCACAGCCACCTGAACAAACTAGGCAATTTTTTTCATTAATTGTAAGGATAACCCTTTGAAATTCAGTATTAAAATCTCCATTCACAGCCTTGTGTGTTCTTAATGGCACTAATGGCGGGAGAAAGTCCATTCTCCTGATTTACAGGAAAGAGAACTCCATCTGAGCTAATGGTGACACACAGAAGGTACTGGAGTTGTGGTGCACAATTTATCTGTTATGCCTCCCCTGGCTTGGCACGGGGTAACGCATATCATTTTTTTTCTCTTGGCATAGGGAGGAGAGACATCTCTGCCTGAGATGATGGAGCAGAAGAGAGGACTGGAAGGGGGTGAAAGAGAACCTTAGATGCAAAATCGTATATTAATTTTCTGGTTTCAGGTAAACACTGCACCAGAAGTGTCCCTGGGAAACAGAAGTTTCAAAGGTTTCAAAAGCACCCCTGGGAAGAAGCGGTTTCACAGACTATCTTATTGCAGGAAAATGTCCAGGAATAAGCACCACAGCATCTTGGTTAGTGACAGGTCTGTCTTGAAAATCATTACTTTTTCTTGGCAGAAGCTTTAGGGTATATCTGTTGTGCAAAAAAAAAACCAAAACAAACAAACAAAAAAAAAAAAAACCCAAACCAACAGCGATGTTAGCTAACTTGAATTAGACAACTCGGGTTTCAGCAGCACTCAAGATCTGCAAAGCAGTCTGAGATTGAAACCTAGCTCCGAGTCCCGGTTGAAATTGCCAAAACTCAAGCCAGTTCTTTGTCCTCACTGCTATTTTAAATCAAGTCAGTTAATTTAGAAAGCAACTTCTTCATAATCAATAGCAATAAAACTGGATTCCCACCTGCTCCTCCTTAATGGTCATTTTCCAGTGTCTGGCCCTCTGAGTTCTGCTTTGTGGGGCCTCTTGGCCTCATCTTAGCTTCGACCAAGAAACAGCAAACCAGTAATGAAGTCACTAGCTTTAGGGACATCAGTATATATGTCCAATCCTGCTTAGTGTCAGCAAGATTACCTGCATTTGGTTGATGGTTATGTCAAGGGACCTGACATAAATGTACCCACTAAAGGAAGTATTCCCCAAAGAGGACATTTCTCTTCTGAGTAGGTCTCCTCTGCATCAGAGGTAATATGAACCAGCATTTCTAGAAAGTACAGTAATCTCAGAAAGTGCATATCTCATCTTTCATGTCTGCTAGTGGGATTTTCATACTACATGTTTATCAAGCAGAGACCTGATTTACTCTAAGAAGAAGGATTAATTATATTTATTGGCCAATGGGATATGTCTTGGGCAAGTCCAAGAAGATTTTTTTGTATAATCTGCCACAGTTTTAAGGATTAAAATAGAGACAGGTCACAAAGAGCTCCTCTGACTCTTTTTTTTTTTTTTTTTTTTTTTTTTTAAGTGGAGATAATTTAAAAGGAAAGTGAAGACTTTTTTTTTTTTTTTTCACTAAAGAGTTTGAAAACAATGGTGTTTGCAGTTCTGGAGTTTGGGTAATTTCTGGATTCCATTTGTAAAAGTGGAAATCAAAAGAAAAGCAGCTGTTGGGAAGCCAAAGTAACTTCCTTTTTTACATACTTTTATGTCCTTTTATTTAGCCAGTGTTGAATATTTCCACTGGAAAGAATACCCTATCCTCATGCCTTACCTAGACCAACACTTGGGACACCTTGTGAGAGATGAGGTCTGAGGGAGAGGCAGGTCTCACTTCTTTAAGAAAAAAGGCTAAAAATATATGAAACATGGTGTTTAAAAACAGATTAAGGATGCCAACCTGAAACACCTAGGAATAAGCTTTCTGAACAGTATCAACCTTCACCACAAATAAAGCGAAAAACAAAGGAAAAGTTCATGTTCCCTCTATTTTAGCATTATTAAAGGACATATAAATGCACTATCTGTTCCTTGGAAAAAACAACTGGTCTCATCCAACCATTCTTTTTAAAAACTCAATCTTAATTTTTCCTTCCACTAGGACAGGAAGTTTTAAACACCTACTTTCAAATGTAGTCTAAAAGTCTAATAATTTATTTAATGTATTTGAAATAACTAACCACCAGAAATGGTTAAGTTTGTGAACTAAATGACTACAGATTTAAAGGAATGAAAAATAGCTTGACATTTCTGACAAAGTGTAAGTAATCACCCACAGAAAGAGGTGCTCAGCATCCCTGCAAAAAAAAAAAAAAAAAATAGTGCAGATTCTCAGTTGATGCAAGCTATAATAGGTCCACAGGCTGCAATGAAGTTATGTTAAATTATACCAGCTACAAAACTGTCCCCAAGCATTATACTAATGCTCTGTTAAATACCGAGCTAAAATGCATTCTGAAATGCAGCTTCTCGGTTAGACAAGCCTTCTCAAGAAGGATCACCTTATAAGATACGACTGCCACGCTGTTTCTGATAAAAGGCAGTCAGTAAGAAAACGCATTTTGCTAACATTGTGGTAGCATTTCATAGGGGTTGAACCAGCAGCAAGGAGAACAGCCTCCATGTAGGACCAGCAGCACAGAAAATGAGAGCGGATACTCAAACTGCTTTCTTCAACCATTCCAAACAAAACCTGGGCTACATTCTAGCAATCTGAATATGAGTAAAACAGCATTTCTGTGGTTTTTTGCAGTACAGGCAAAATGCTAGATTTTCTATTAAATAAATTTAAGTCACAATAAAAATTCATTTATGTTTAAGCACTGGATTATTTTAGAACTCATAGTATTCAGGCTGCTAGAGCCCAAAACATCTTTCTTTTTCACACAATAAAGAAATTGTTCCTTACTAATAAACTGGTATAAAAATATAGTCTCAGTCTCTGCCAAGGCAAACCATCTTTGCTGAGTACATACCAGGGGCACAATTTAAAGCCACCTTAACGAGTTTCATTTTACAGATTTTTTTTCTAAAATTTCAAAGTTTTATAGAAAAGAAAACATAACACCTTTAAAGAATAAACAAATACAACAGTTGTTATTTGAATGAGAATGTGGCAATGAGTGATCTTCCTCACTTCAACCTCTAAGTATGTCAAGCATGAAGGAATCAATATAAAGGAAGCAAGTCCAACTAAACACTTTAATCTTTCTTTAGTAAAATTCTTTCAGAATGACAACTTAAAGAATGTTTTGTTCCTAATGTGCCACCCTTCTCTGAATTCATTGTTCACTCAGTAAGGAAAAATGGTCTACCATTCTCAATTATTTGTGCTTTTAGATATTCTTAAATTATCAGAATACTAATACACTGTTCCTTAGGCAGTTTTAAGAACTTTCTTATGCAGGAATTAGAAAGGAGAAAATCGGCTCCTGATGTTAGTACCACTGAGTGGCTTTACATAGGTACCGTCCTCTACTTGGAAGCAGCACCAAAACAAAATACTGGCCTAAAAGAGGACAAGGGGAATTTGCTGTTGTCTTTAACACCACCAGGATCTCACATTTTTTTCATGCCAAAAAAGTGGCAACTGCTGTTTATTCCTCCATGCAGAAAAGTTCAGTGTTCCCCATGCAACATGTCACTCAGCATCATGCAACACCACCAACAGCACTGGATGAGAAAGCTTTTCAGAGCAGCACAAATACAGGTGTAAGTACCAATAAATGAATCCTTTTTGCTTCTCCTTTCTCATTTATTTAAAACTCCATACATATTACTAATTACACTGTGTTTCCATAATAATTAAAATATAAAAGTAAAGTCAACACTGTGCTATCACTGAAATATATGCTGCTTCCTCAAGTGCCTGCCCTTTTTCTTTCAAGCACTACATCTGAAATTTCACCACAGATCATGAAGTCAGGTATCTCAATTAAAATAAGTCTAAATAAAACAGAAAGTCTGAGAAGATATAGTCCACATTATCTATGAAGAAAGGTTCTAAAACAAAACAAAAAAAAAAAAAGAACAAAACAGAAACAAGATAAAGATTGAAATCCAAAATTATTCTTACAATTTTTAGGCAAAGTCTGAAATTTTAGGATGACAAACCTGTGTGTAATTTTTGTATGGCATGAAAATGGCATATTGATGGAAAAGCAAGTGCTATTACTCACACATGCATATGACATAAAATATGAAAAGTGCCATTAGCTAGCACACTTCCAGAAGCAAGTACCAGGGACTCACATTAAGACATGAGTATGAGGACTACAAGGATGGTTGACTGGAGTGTATGTAACCCCTGGAACAGAGCAAAGCGTTGTATCTAGCTTCTGATCTTATGTCAGCATCAGTCTAAGCAAAGGTGGCAGGCTCTGAAACAAACTTAATACAACCCCCTTCTCGTGGAGTGTGTGACAGATTCAGCATCAGAAGACTGATAAATAAAAAGAATCAATAAAGGAGTTCCTTAGTATTTCTCTCTTTAGTAATCAGCATGAGCTTTGAAAATGCTACCAGTACAATTCGAATTAATTTACAAAACAACATTTGTTTGTGGAAGTGCCTGAAAAACATCAAAATACCTAAATTCTTTGAATCAGTATTCCTTTTATTATTTCTTTTATAACCTACTTTCACCACCCATTATAAAAAATACACACAAATTCCATTCTGGATATAAGAATAGTTGCATAATATTTACCGCTGCTCATTAGCATGCTCAGTTTGTTGATAGATTGCCTTCATATCATACGGGGGGAAGAGGAAATTGGAACCAAACCCAAAAAGCAGTTTAATTATTTTAATTAATTCCAGCTTTCAAAATAATGCAGAATGCTACTGAATATTTAACAAGCTATACAAACCAAAATACATTTATGCTGCATAGTACAAAATGGAATGCAGTAGAAAGGTACTCTTTTAGGTTCTTTGGTAAGTCACATTGAAAGATAAGCAATCTAGATCGTAAGTGCACTTTGTGTAAATGTAAATAGGTGGGTTTGATGGTACAAGTTAATGCAAGCTATAGTTTACCAATAATAACAAAAGAAAAGCACATTTGTGAAACTGATTGCTAACCCAATGAAGACAAACTAATATATGCAATTGAAAAATGCTCTTGCTATGGAATTAGGGGTCTTGGGCTCCCTATATGCATTCACTCCATTTTAACATATTGGACCAACTAACTAAACTAATTAGTTAGAAGTGCAACTTGAGGAACCCTCATAAGGAATGTAAACTAGACAGGTGGGGAGGTCTATAGGTGTCAATCAATGACAAAATGCAAACTGTCAAGCTTGCTTTGCTAACAAACTGTCACATCAACAATATGCAGTTAATGACTACAAATTAACTGTATACCAGATGCTTGACACTTTGTTATGACACTTAGCAAGCTAGTTGACATTTGGGGGATCAAAGCTTCTTTAATTACACTTTGTATAACATGTGTAACCTTTATGCTAATGTCCACATATTCCTTAGAGCAAGACTATTCAAGTGGCAGAGACCGGGTTTTTTGGACTTTGAAACATTCCAGTAAATCTGGATTTTGACTGAAACAAAACTGCTGAAAGGCTTCACATCATTATTCAGTATTATCACCTTATCTAAAATAACTCTTTAACTTGATGTACTATACCATATTCGCTCACTTACAGACACTCTCTGCGTGAAATAATGCATTTTCAAACAGTGTTAACAGTATCTATAAAAGAAAGAAGCACTAGACACACTACATTTAAAAGCATCTCTGTGTTCAAACTGCTGTCTAGAATCAATGTTACACATCGGTATGTCTTTCCTAAACCAAATTAATTTCCTTATCACACAAACAAACGTAGGACACAGCACTAACAACATTTTTATTTAGCCAGCGCCCATTACATATTTTGTCATGCTCACGGAAAAGGTCTAAACTAAAAGCAGACCCAGGTTTGCAAATCCTTATTTGTATGAGCAAATCCACTGCCTTACTGTGTTGTTACGAAGGTGTGTTTTAAAAAATTTCAATTCTCCTGTTCATTCATTAAAATGGAGGTCCCCACATTACACAGGAATTGTGTGCCAGTTGATGACTACACATTTCACCGGGTTTTGTAGAAAAAATAACATAATCCTAAACCCTAAAGAATTCTCTTAGCAAGGGAAAACACCCTGTAAAGCAAAACTTAATGTCAAAAGTAGTATCTGCCTTCCTACTTCAGATTGAAGTGATTCTTGGAAGAAATACTACAAAGGCATAAATTCAAATGGCTTTTTTTCCATCCTGGACACCTAATTCAGATTCTCAAATGCATTTTTATTTGGACTGCATTAACATCCTTTAACACCACTCATCAGTTTTTACCATACAGCAGTTACTACATCAGATGTTAACTCTGTTGAATGTTAACTGCTATGATTACCATCACGCATCAGTGGAGATCAACTCTATGGAGGGTTCCTTGCTATCTTTGGGAAAAGCTTTCAAACTGCATGAAGATGGGTTTACATGTCTCAGCTGCCTGCCAGGTATGTTATTCTCCTTGTTCTGTGTGAGCTGGAAACTTGATTATAGAAAATCTAGTCACAGCTCTGCACAATTTCTGTCCCAGCTATTTAATTCTAATAAGCCAAATTCTTTACACTGTCCTTTGAAGCACGTTTGCATCCTAAATTGTATCGAACAGGTTCATCTGACTTAACATAGAGGTCTAGAGCATCAGCATCTCCAGCTGAGCAAATTATTCCTTACCCTCACCTGAGAGGAACAGAAACTTTTTTAACTTTTAAGGCATAATTAATCTGATTGATTTTAGGTGTTCACATCAGGAGAAGATGAGCAGTGTTCTGGAAGTGTTTATTCCTTTTTTACATACCTCAGCTGCAGATGAATCCCTTCATGGAGGCCTCCAGCAGGATCTCCCAAAGAACAATTCTATGCAGGCATCTACAGGGTCATAAAAGAAACACCTGTTCCTTGTCTCCATGAGTGGCCTGCTTGGCAAAGCTCCTCGCTGATGCATCTACCTTTTGATCAAGATGGGAAATTTGACCACTTTAAGGTTCAGCATATCACAATTATTCAAAACCACCAGGCTAACAGCTCCTATTAGCAGTCAAAGGCAACAGGGAAAATATCAGGCCCAGATGCTTCCTGACTGAGTGTGGGATACAAAAAAAGCCTCATCAGGGCTATAAATGAGAGCTTGACCACCCAGCTGGATATACAGTGTGAAGAAAGATATTAATATGCATAATATTGTTTTTTTGCTTTCCAGGATTCACTTAGATCTTTAGGTTCTCAGAGTGTGAATATTGCCCTCATGACTCATGTGGTATCAAAGCCATGTAAGTGATGTTATTTATCCCCTTCTATGTACTCTTAATTATTTATTTCTGGATACAGCTTGTTTGTGTCATATTCTAATTAATGGTAGGAAAAAAACCAAACAAACAACTGTATTTATCTGCTTTCCATTACACGACACAACACTGCGTGTGGTCAGATGACCATGGATACACACGCATTTTATTAGAAATCCTTTTAAAGCATCACCTGTCACCCATAAAGAGCAGCACAGAAACCAAAAAGCTGCAGAGACAATCACAGAAAAACGTAACAGTGAAAGTCTGTTGCGTGAATTCCCCATGCAATGTTCAAGACTAAATGGGTCTGCAATGATACACTTCTGAATACCATTTAACCTAGCTATCAAAACTAAAAGATCTGCTAATTCAGTTTAGCTTTCTCCTACGTGACAGCAGAAATACATGGTCAAACTAAAGATAAGTAAGATTTCGTGCTCGTTCTTACTATATTCACAAGCACCACAGTACAAAGACGGTTCTGTTTGTTGCTGGTTAGTCTTTAAAAGATATTTCTTTCAAAACTAGGTTTTGAAAAAGCCACGCAGCGGTAGGTCCACACCTTTACTCAGTTTTTCGCTATAAACTGTGTTTTGGGTAGTGGCAGTGGTGTGATTCTAATCTGTAGTCAAATAAGAGATTAAGACTCGAGACAAATTTGATTTTCCAAGTCCTGCATGTTTTATCAGTTTTTGTTTTCAGATTCTTAGTATGAAAACCACTACATTTTAGCTTCCAGAGTAAGTAAGTAACAGAAAAGCATTCCTTAATAAGAACCACAAAGTTTCACTTATTAATCTGGGCTAATCATTTTTAGTCCTTCTACACTAAACAAGTAACAAAGGAAAACCATCGAACTTACGAACAGCATCATATACCCATAGAACTTAGGAAGCTTATTTCCTTTCATCTTTAAAAAATATTACTCATATGAAAGGCAGATGTTTTAGACTGAGAGTGATTATGCAACTGATATAATATCAGTGGTTATCTATTAGGGAAAATAACAGAATTATCATTTCCATTATTTCCTATATGCTGCTATGAGCCATGTAGTAATAATTCTGTAAGTTTCCTAATATAATTTTAAGTGCTACATGTTTGAAAAAAAGTAAAAATTATATGAATATATCCACTTATGAAAAAAGCTTTCACTGATTAGAGCTCATTTCCCTAATATACAGATTTCTGAAGACAGCTCTATTTTAGTTATGTAAAGCATGTAAAAATTGGCATGTGCTCAATCACAGCTGAATCTGAAATTAGCCTGTCATTTTAGACACCATACTTTGGGGGTGGGAGAGGGGAAGCTCCTCCAGAAAAACTTTTCCTGGAGATTAAATGGCTAATGGTCTGCTGTCACGACAATGTTTTGCAGGAAGATTATATTGGTTTATTATTTCCAACCTTATTTTCCAGGCAGAAGAAAGCAGAAGATACTATTTCTTCACAAAGGACCCCAAAACAGTGCTCGTTCTCTTTGCAAAATGATCAGGCTACCCCAAATAATGCTCTGCTCTGACTGGAGCTGCATTATATGCTAACATCATACCCAAGAAATGGGAAACACTTGACCTGTTGTACACATCTGTATCTACTTGCTGTATTTTCCAGTTGGTGGAAAGAAACAGGCAATTCCAGGCATGAATCATCTCATCCTTTGGTGGTCATTTCAAATAGGTCAGGTGAATCGTAGTCTGAGAAATCCCTGTTTCTTTCCACTCAGTACAAAGGTAGCAAGCTCAAATATTGGCATCTGAATAGCAGATACCTAAATCTGGCCTGATTAATCCTGATTAATACCTCAGATGGTATTTGACAACAAGCAACAAAGCCACATATCTATTTTTATTTTTTGTAGGACAACCGTCTAAATGAACTAGTAAGTGCAACTCAGCAAACATCTTAAAAATCAGTCTCAAAATCATGAGGAAGAGAGAAGTAGTAAACCAAATACCCCACCTTGATATCTCATCTTGCAGCTCCTAAAGAAATACAATAAAGTTTCTGACTCAAGTAAGAAGACATGCAACTGTGGGATTGCTTTAATTCACATATACACACACACATACATACATACCTATATAGTCTCCTATGCATGAAACTAAATATTTCTTTGGGTATATTCAGTTCATAAAAGCTAAACATCATCTCATTAATTGAAATTACAAACATTAAAAAGAGCTAGCCCCATTACTGCCATGTTTAGCTTATTTTTCCCCATCTCCTGAGCAGAACATAAATAGAACTATTTTATTTTTTTTTTTATTAAAATGGGCACAGACTTTTTCAAGCTGTAAACACAAAACCTATCTTTAAAAACTGCTTAAAATCATCACCATCACAGAATCCTTATTTGATGAGAGTTCACAAACTTTATGAGACAAAAATGTTATGGGTCACTCACTGTATGAAAACGTAATTTGAAAAAAAGCTTTTCAACAGTTAACAAAACCCCCCTTGATATCCAACCAGCATGCACATAATGATACTAAAAGGTCACAATGGAACTTCAGAGGGCTATCAAGCCATGAAAGATCTCATAAAAAGAACAGTGATTAACTTATTTAACCTGAGCAGGAATAGGAGTCAAAACTACCTCTCTGTTATTTCTTCTCACGTACACTGCATTTTGCTTTGCAATAACTGGATCTCACTATTGATATGAATTCATCATTTATCAGAGAATGAAAGAAAAATTAGGTGATTTAGTTAGTTCAGAGCATACAATTCTGCTGCTCACTAAAGAGAAAACAACTAACTCGAATCACAAACTGCTAATGTGAATTCAGGCTTAAAAATGTGAAAATTATTCTTTCAAAAATGTCCCAAATCTATCGATTACCAAACTACTAAGCGATTTTACTGGTTTACATCTTTGCATGCATTTCCATAAAACTATTTATAAAACTTCTTGATTTACCAGCTGCATATTTAATGGAATTTTAAAAATAAATATTTAAATGAACACAACCTACAAAAAAAAGTACTCACTACAATTAAAAAGCCCTAAAGCAGCTTGGTAATGTGTCCTTAATCAGGACAGAAGTAGTTTGTGGGGTGTATTACAGTTGTAATACAGTTAAGAGGTTGTATCCATAGCAGATGAAAGTTTGCTCTGAATTCATTAGCTCTAATAAAATCTATTAGATCAAGCACAAAAAAAGCTTGAGCAAGAGAATGGTAGTTAAATACATGGAGTTCAAAAGAAAAAAAAAAAGTTGTTAAAGGATAATCATTTAAAGGTTTTTTGTCACTAAGTAGGACTGTAAAAAGTTCAAAATAGTTAAGTAGGATAAATACTTGTTTCACCAAATATAACCTGCTGATTTTTATGTCTAAAGACGGAAAACAACAGGTTTGCAGGATAGTACAACCCTTTCAAAATACACAACAACATATTTGTGCTTATGCCCTGGAGAAAGATCTTAATAAATCAAGAAGCTATCTATGGAACTGAAAAAACAGAATGCTCATATTCTCCTATCAGGCAGTATATGGACTATGGAAGTACAGCCCACTTCCCATACCCAGTACATGATACTCTATATGTAACAACCAGTATTTATTTTGTTCCTGAAATTAAACATGAAAAACAGTCAGATATTCGAGTGGTGTATTTTTTACTGCTTGTTGACTTGTCACATGAAACAGGATCCTGGGACATGACTACCACAATGCAAAGGTAAATCATTCAGGCTGTATGTGTCCTTGGCTGTCACATGGGCTTAGAGTTATCTTCTCAATTTCTGTTCATCTTTCCATCTCAAACAGCAGTTAATGCTAAACTATTGTTTGGGGGAATACCAAGAGGGAGACTCCAGTCTGGCACTTTTAGTGATAGTGTAAGTAATTAATAAATAAATTAATTATTCATCTACACTTTAAAAGTACGTGCTGATAAAGATTATTTGCAGAAATTTGCAGTGCTGCCCCCCACCATCATATAACTGTTTCCAACAGTACGTATTAAGGGCCTATGGATTTACTGTGCAATTTTAAGCTTTCTCACTCATGCTGTATTTACAAATGGGGTGTCTCCTTCCACTTAGGTTTAGATATCTGCAATGGTGAAATACCCATGTGGCACAGCCATCCTATATACTTCTTACATAATTGATGCTGTAACACAGGAACTTCTACAGTCTGCTTCATCTGACCTGTTTTGAACTTCTTTATAACAAAATGACTAACGTCTTACAAATACAGTTTCTTGACTACCAAGCGAAAGATCACTGGCCATTGGTTCAGACCTACTGGTCACTGGTTCAGTCCTACTGGTGAGGTGTTTAGGGAATTTTCTCGATCTCCAAATTATGGCTGATATATCAGGTATGTATTGCGTTATCTAGGAAATTGCATGAGAGTACAGGGGTATGAGAAAGTGCAGAGTTTTCTGGGATTCCATTGGAGGATCATGTGAAGCAGAAAGAAGCAAACCTAGTGCTGTCTTGTCCATAGTACCTTTGGGAAATAGTTCACTTGCATTTTGTTTCAGAGAGAAGTAGCTGGTTTATCCCAAAAGAATACACAAAAAGTGGTGGCGTGTGGACAATGAGGATCCAGAAGTAAAAGGGGAACTACTTTACAGCACAGGAATACCCACAGAAACCAGCTCTAGCTAAGGCACCATACACAGAATTAAAGAATAATTTTCTAGATAATCATTTAAGAGATGGTAAAGAAAACCTACCACAGAACACAAACATTTTAAATTTATTTTGGCTTTCTTTGTTAAATAGACTCAAATTTGACCCCTTTTAAAATCATTTTAGTTGTGTAATACTCCAAAATAAAGATTCATTATGAAAACATGCAGCAAATACATAAAATCAGACTTGCTGTTTTAATACAAATATGTAGTATACACGTGTATGCAAATGTATCTGTTGTATAGACATCAATATGTAAAACTACTGCATACAGTACAGCTACAGAGCTACATGATTTTTTCAGTGCACACCCTAAAATGCAGTATTTAAAGTATCACAAGTAAACTTTGAAAGAGTGTTTTTCAACTACATTTTAAGTATACCATTAGCTTGTCTTGTTCACGTTAGGTATCTGTTTATGCCATGAAGTTCAAACAAACATGTGACTTCTTTAAATTCAAAGCAAGCAATTTGTAGACTGCTCATCCATTATCTCCAAGCACGCTCTCTGTACAAGGTCTACTAAAGTAATGGTTCTTTCATCAAAGCCTAATGGTTTGTTTCAAATAATCAAAAGTAGTGTTTATATCACTGTCCTCAGGTGCAACCATTTTGTTTCCAGGAGAACGGTATAGTACATGCTAATGTCACAAGTGATAAATCAAAGCAACTACATTTGTTTCTCTACCTTAACCAATCTACCCTATGTCTTCAACAACAGGAACAAAAAAATCACCCTGGCATTTGCACTCTGTAGTTTATTCTGAGAGCATGAGTAATTTTGCAAGTAGTAAAACATTGTATGTAAAACCATTCACTCATTCCTTTCTTTTAATAGTAAGTATAGCTTGACTTATGTGGGAACTAGTGCTGTTGTTATCTGAAGCAGGATAGGCAGCTGTTTCTTCCTGCTACAACATCATTATTTTTATGCAATGTCCTGCTTTTGGTTAAACACAGTGTGTCTGATCAACTCAATTCTCTGTAACACAATGACAGAAATTCACTTTTTTTTTTTTAACTTAGTTATCAAGGGGAGGCGGGGGGCGGAACTTTGCAAACCCCTGAACTGGACAAAACAAAAACTGAACTCACATAACTGATACTTTGGAGGATCTTGGACAATTCAATGGATACACAGAGCAGAAGTGAAGTTAGATCCGCAAACACATTTTCCCTTCTTTATTTTTTGCAGTGTTTGGTTGCAACATTGGTAAGTTTTGTATATGCAATATGCTGAGATGGGAACTTCAAATACCCTGTACACCATGTTGGATTCCGTATAGTAATTACTCTGGTGATGTTACTCTCTTTACCAAAAATGTGCTGGGAAAGTCAAGCAGGCAAAGCTTTCTGTCCAACAGGAAGCTGAACCTGCATAGCCATCAATCATGCCCCATTTTCAATTAAAGGAATGACACCGACAGCAGCAGTAGGAGATTCTGTCAGTCCTATTAGATACAGGGTGAGAGTTGCCTCCGTTAACAGCTGAAGGGGGTGAGAATCACAGAGTAACACGGGAATGATGAGAGACAAGTGAGCTGGAGTGGACCAAAGGTTTGCTTTATGAGACTAAGTGCAAATCATCATCTTCATCATTATTCAATATCCGAGGAAAACTAATACTCACATATTGTTCAAGAAAGCAGACAGGAACGATTGCACAACTGGGTGAGGTTTCTGAACAAAGAAGGCACTTAATATACTGATGGGCCTTTGGTAATGCTATCACACTGAATGTGTTTGAAAAATGACATTAAAACTGTGAGCTATAGTAAAACAAATAAACAAAAACCTTTCCATCCATTTAAGTTTGGAAATCTGAAATACAACATTCATTGTGAAGCAAGCAGCCACCTGAACTCCAGGTCTTCTTATTATACCAGTCTGCTTCCTAGAAGACAAAATTTAGTAAATTGCCCAGATCTAACAGAGTGCATCTCAGGAGTTACTGTGACTACTGTACATCCTGACACATAGAACAAAGGAAACAAAAATCTGAAATTAAAATACCTACCCAACAAATTCGAATTTGGATAATTTTGTCTTATGAAACTTCTACTGATTAACATTAAACCTGAAATACAAAAGCATAAGTAAACAAAATCAGAAAAAAAAAATCAATGATGTTATGCCATACTGATATTATTCTTTTTTTTTAAATGTCAGCAAAACAGTAAGTTTATTTGAAACATTTTTTTTCCTGGGTTTTGCCCCAGCAGTTGGCCTTATAGGGTTTGGGTATTTTTCTTAAAACCCTGGCCTGACTCTAAGTATTAGGAATTTTGGTTTTAACACAGATTGGGATGTCTGTGTGAGCAAGTGGAATTAAATGCCATGAAGAAAATGTGGAGCCTGAGAAGACTGCAGAGAAAACAGTTCCCCAACCCTCCTGCTTTACACTCGTGAAGTAGAACTAATCTTTTCCCCAGTCTACCTGTGGATGCAGGAGGTAAGCAGAAATAAATCTGGCATCATCTTTACTTAAAATAAGCATACCAAGGAAAGAAATGGCCAAGAAGGAAAGACTGTCTGGGTTTTGCTTTAGAAAAGATGGCCGTCAAGAGGAACTACGAACAGTCGGAGGAGGGAGATCTGGAAAGCACATGAAGGCCTGTTTGGCTTCGCTTCCCTACTCATTTTCTCTGCACTGCTCGTCCTCAGTGGCAGGACAGAAGATGCCTACTTCAGTACCAGCGAGGGCTGGGTGGCATCAGGGCAGCAGGCACCAGAACAGATCACAAGCCAAAAGCTTCAAGTTCTGTGGAAGCAAGCAGGCACACGAACAATAACCTAGGGAAGCGCTGGAGCATGTTACTGGCTCCAGTACCTGTTTTCCTCTTCAGCCGTCCCTGGCCCTGCTGCTCAGCTCCCTGTCACTTCACGTCTGGAGCCACTCACTTCACCAGGTGGCTTCAAGCACCTGAGAAGATTCTGGAGAAAAGAATAAATGGTGCCAGAAAAGCTATCGAAATAACAGGAAAAGAATCAGAGGACTAAGATGTAAAGAGTCGGAAAGGTAAGACAAGAAATCCCATTACTGACTCCTCTTCGTGCACATCAAGGCTGTTAACCAACATGCTAAGATGTATCAAATGTGTAACCCCGAGAAGTAACACAAAGAAGAACAAAAATTTCCTCTGGCTAATTTTACCCAATATAGAATAAACTCCACAATGGAAGTGTGAATAAGTTGATTAAATCTGACATTAAAAATACATTCCTACCAACTTGCTTTCACACAAGTCACCACAAAAACTAACTTTTTGAAAAATAAAAGGAACCACCAGATATAAATTCTCCTCAGTTCATTAAGGTGGGTATTTCATTCAGTGAAAAAAGCCTTGAAAACAAAGACTTACTTGGCTAGCCATCTAACACTAAATAGTGATTAATTTTCTACTACCACACTCCCTATTAGTATTACTCCCAAATGTTCAGTTTAATTTAAGTACTTTCTGATTCATGAACAAGGGAATAACATACAGCTATAAAAAGGTAATCCAATCCTAAAATGGCCTTAACCCCCATAATCTGCACTTCAATGGCAAGGGAAACTGTATAGTTTTGAAACTGTAATCAAGATATTTTTTTTTTAAAACACACACACTGGAGCTGTCCTTTGCTCCCATCACTTATTAGATTACAATAAAACGACCATGCTCTCTTTATGGTGGGAACACAGCGACCCTGGGGTGATTTATAATCTTGTGAAACCCTGTCCACACTGCTGACCAGACTTTTTTTTTTTTTTTTTTTTTTTTTGAGGTCGCTATCTGTTTCTTCAACTGATGTCTTCCTGCTGTGACAACACTGTTGGATAGCTGTCAGCACATAAGTATTTTTCAGGCTACATATTATCTCTGCACGCACTTCTTGTGGGTTGTTGGTGTTGGTTGTGGGGTTTTTTTTCCTGTTGAAAGTGTTTCTGTGGTTGGTGCTTAGACAGAAAAATGACTATTGTAAGAATTTCTCATTAGTCTGATGCCTAACCCAGAGAAAACAAATAAATAGGAAAATAATGAAGCGGATCTCTTAATGGCAGAAATAATACCATTTCTTCTAAACTTACCAAACTACTACTGACTACATATCATGCTGCAGTCTTTTTATCAAATATGTTTTTCTACTTCAGGAACAAAATATCTGGAGTATTCCTTGATAAAACAGAAAATATTCCATATACGAATTAAAGGCACGTTTTGAGAATTATCTATAAAACACTTTTAAGCACACAAAAAGAGGAGGGAAAGGAGCAGATAATGTAGAAACAGTGCACCAGAAAACATAAAGAAGGGAATTCCACAAGTACTAAAATAAATACAGAATTTTCTTAATTATTAAATAAATGTACTTTGAACAAAAATTTTGTTTCTCCTCCCTTAGCATACTTGGTCTACAAAGAAAATAGCTCTCTGAGGTACGCTTACTTCACTCATTCTAATAAAAAGCATTGCTAATTTTACTGTCTACAAATATTTTTAGCAATATTAAAAAAAAACCCAACTTAATTTGATATAGTGCTTATACCTTGCACGTTTTAAACCACAGCATTTTAAAAACAAACAGCACTAAAAGTATTTATAATTTTATGTTTTCCTTAAATGAGTTAATATTCATTTGATTTATGCATTCAGAAATTAATCATTAAATGTAAGTTACTTACAGCCAAACAGTGACTTTGTTATGACTCCTGGGTAAGACATCCTTGTATAACCTCAGGTGAAAGTTTATGGTAATAGCCACCATCTCTCCCTCAACTGCCCATGCTATGCCAGAAATTCAGTAAACGGTCCTGGGTCCCACCCTGTACGGCATGGATCCCCTGTTATCCCTACTTTGGACAGTATATGGGTAAGTTACAGAAGCTGCCTCTCCCCTGGTGTGACTGCTTATATAAAAAAAGCTTCAATTTGGTCATAATTAGAATTTGATCTGTTAATGGCAAAATTTGCAGTGAACCAAATGATGCAAGATTTCTCAAGATTTCTCTTTTAAAGCAAATGCTCAGCTGATCTACATAGAACCCACTGGGTGCTACCTTTCCCTATCTAAGCTAGTGGCATTTCAAAACAATTTCCAATGGAAGCAGAAATCAGGTTACTATCACTTGAAACAATATTAGAAAGCTTTGAGTAAATATAATAGGCAACTGAATTATGCACAAAACTTCAACAACTTTCTTCTTATGATAGACTGCAGTTAAACATATAACAATTTTTTACTGAGAATTTAACCATCCAATATTCTATTAAAGACAACAAAATACAGCATTTCAATCAGTTTTGCCTGACAAGTTCTTCATCTGCCAAATATCTAGTTTAGGAAAACAAAATTATATGCAGTCTTCACAATATTGCACTTGATATTTAAAAATTTAATAGGCTCAGGCTGGAATTAACACCAGCTATTCTTTATTGTTTTATTCATCACTGTAAGCTGTTTCAGAAGACTAAAAAAGTATTTCACTTCATGAAGATAAGGACAAATTGATAATTGTAGCAAATAAGTCAGGTTGTCCTTTGCTCTCAAGGAGGTAACCTACTGTTTCACTCCTCTAAGGACTTGCTTAATAAGATGAACAAAATCTCTGGGAAAAAAAAATCAATTAAAATGGAGAAAAGTCCCTTAGGATAAAGTTAGTTTGGCAGTCCGTGCATTTCTCAATCATTCCTTCAGTTTGTTCTAATACATACTTACTGCAGCAAGGGCTGTTGGACAAAAGAGGGGTTAAGAAGTGAAATATCTGATAGATGCAGAAAACAGGATTGCAAAGAAAGTGTGTATTCCTAGGATTGTAACATGGGAAGTCAGTAGGATCTGCTAATACAAAGAAACTTATATATGGAAGCATTCACCTATTAGTCTATATAACCAGGTCCTTTTAGGACCTTTACATTGCTTTATGTCAGGGGGCGGGGCAGACAGACTATCCATTCATTCCACAAACTACAAAAAGCTTTCCCAATCCACAGTCACAAGCAGCCACCAATGAATCCCACCTTAGAAGGACAATCAAATAACAAAACAGGAAAGCCAGGAATAATTTCTCTTAAGCATTTTTCATCCTATTTGCTGTTAATTTAAATGTATTTTTTAAAAATTAAAAAAAAAAAACCACAACAAAAAAACCTTCTTCTTGCTCTTTCATATGGAAAACAGTAACGAAGATATATCTACTTTTTTTAAAAATCTATTGGATTAATCACTGTCTCAGACTACACTGCAGATGTAGACTTTTGTATTAAAGCACTGGTCACTAAAGTTTGGTCCCAACAGTCTGGCCCAACACTAACTGGCAAATTATACTGTGTTCATCCAAAATTTCCCACCCAGTGTGTTCTGGATTAAAAAACACATAAGTAAGTTATGTATATATTATTCCTTACACCTCAGAATGTGGCTGCATGCTGTTAATGTAGATGCTGTGTTTCACTCTACTTACAACCAGTAATTTCAATGATGGAGAAATGACCTTTATATAGTACAATGCTTTCAAAGCATTTCAACTAAAGGGGCAATATAGACACAATTATACTTCAGGTCAGAAGAAAATAAAAGCAGCTACGCCTATCCTGGGTAGTTACTGGGGAAAAAAAAATAAAGAAAGACTATGCATTTACAGTGCATTTCATATTTTGGACAATATCTGTGGACAGACAATTAAGGTAGGATTCAGTCCCCTGCACGGGCATGTAAAGTTAGTTTAGTCCCTGTGGGGTACCATGATGGCTTCTAAGAAGAAACAGATCTCTTGAAAGTCACTCATCATATCTGCCAGCCCTTTACAGTTGTCTAACACTGGATGCTCTTACAGACAGAGCACCTCAAGTGACACCAGATGCTTGTGTTCAGGCCATTACACTGAGACCAATTTAAGGTAATATTATTTGCCCGTAATTTCAGGCATCTAGTAGCTGTCTAAATCTAAACTAGTGATCAAGACTCTGTACTCAAAGGAATAAAGACTGGCACCTTTAGAAAGCAATTCATCTTGTCTATCTTAACATATACTTTAAGGACAGATGAATGGCTTTTCTGGAGATGCCCATCTCTCTCTATTTTACTATGAACTGGGTGTAGTTAAAAGCAAAAAGAATTACACAACTGAGGCTAAAGGACTGAAATTCTCTCTTAGTCATGCTGCTTTAAAAATACATTATGCTGCTTCATATCTACTGTATGTTAAGGAGGAGTGTCTAAAATTAGGTATCTTGAAAGCAGTTGTCTAAGCTCCTATTATTGTCAAAGGAGATCTAGTCAATGCAGTCACAGAAGTCTAGAAAGCTATTCAGTGGAGCAAATGTAGGTGTCTGCTTCAGAATAATGAGTCTTCCTTCAACTGTATCAACTAAACTGCCATTGACTAAATCTAAGTGTCTGAATCCAGACTTGAATTCTTCCCTACAAGTTTGATCGGCTGCCTAAATACAGGTGCCTAGTGCCATCTGCAATGCCCTGAAGTATCCGAGACATGCAGACAACCTGGCAAACTTGACAAAGGACCTGGCAGAGACTTGCACTCCTCTGAATGGCAGCTGTAAAACAGAGAAGATACCCCAGGGCCTTTCAAATGCATCTAGATGCCTGTGTTTATGCAATTGAATCATGTTGTACAATTCCAAACAGCAAGTTAATTTGGAATAGCTAGTGCATTAAAATGGTGTTAGCTTACTTGAAAGTAACTTCTCCACACACAAGTCTTTGACCTTGTTGGTCAGAAATGAGTGACTGAAAGATCTTCCCCTGTCAACCTAAAGAATGTTATTCTTTCAGATACTTAACCCTGGATTTCTACTGTATCATATGCATATGTACCTTATTCATAAGTTTTTATTCACCTGTGCTCCTAAATTAACATTTTTATTTGATACCCACATTTTCAAAATTAATGATGGTGAATGTGTCATTCAATAGCTAAAAGAAGTGAAGAAAAAGAGACTCCATAAGTTTTTCCATAAAACACTATATTCTTCACCTACCGAACATTTAATGCTTTTTCCATCATTTTCACAAATGTTTAAAATATTAGGAACTGTTAAGATTTTTTACAGTCTCCACCTGATGACAGCCACCCCATAATAATAAACATCGATGTGATAGTAACCACAAATTTGTTATTACTCTGAAGGTGAAGAATAAGAAAGCATGTCATAAAAATTTGTTCCATACACCTTCTGTGATATTTCAGACATTTAAGCTGTTGTTACATGTCATTATTCTGTCAGTAGCAGATCAACTATAAGAGGTTTTCTATATATTTCCCCATCATTCCTTCCCTTCACCTCTAGTTCTCACTCATCTAAAGGTTCTTGTCCCTTGCTATAAATAACATCGGTTCAACCGTTCGGCTGGCTGTGTTCCGAAATCAAATGCATGAAATGAAAGGGGAAAAAAAACCTAAAAAACTTCTAGAAGTCTAAAAAGTGTTGGTTTGGGTTTGGATGTGGTTTTGTTGTTGTTGTTGTTTTTCTTTCTAAATACAATTATTTCACTGAACTGGTTTAGACAGTGAAAGAAAGAATTGAATCAATGCAACTCACAGGACAGAATCATTGGCAAGAATAGGGAAGGGAACCTCTCAAAATGCTGCCAGGTGAACAGTAACACAGAGCCACTGTCCTCGTTCATATCTAAATATTACATTTGAAAAATCTGAATTCCTGACATGAAGAACAACTGACTGGACATTGAGTTCAAAATATGAAAATAGACAATGGCCCATTTTTTTCCTAAAGAAAAAGAAATCCTCATAGTATTAGTTAGAGAAATAATTACCAGAAAATAATAGGTCAAAAAGAGGAAAAATATATGCTAGAAAGTACAGTGCACAAGTTTCCCAAGCTGTAGAGACCGGTGGTCTTGTTGAATCCAGAAGAGCTGACAGGCTTAGGACACCAAGACCTTCCCAGTCCTGCCTGGGCCACCAGCACACACTACTATCAACAACCAACTCTTGCAATTTGGCTTACCTCCAGGAGGCACAAACAAAGATTACAGGATTCATACGCCTGATGAAACACATGACTCACGAGATTTTATAGCCTGGAAGCTACTGAAGCATTGGTACCACCTTCCACTTCTGCGTACACAGTTTGGGCTGGCCTCCCAGCTGTTGCTCCAGCCAGGTAACAGTGAGCAAAGAAGGGAATGCATTGTACGAGCAGCTATCCTCTACTAATACTAACAGCTTCACTCTACAGCTAGTAATAGCTTAGAGAGTGAAAAAATATTCTAAAAAGTATTCTAAAAAATATTGGTCATGATCAGTGTCTTCTCCTGACTTGTTTCCCTATAAGGGAAAAGGAAAGATTGGTGTAAAAATCAAAGATTGTGTAAATGTGAGATATAAAACTAGAGTGCTCCTGGAGATACCAACTTCTAACATGCTTTGTACTTGGCATTCTCAAAACCTGATGACTCCTCCTACTCTGTAGAAAGACCTTTAATATAGTCTACATGTCTTGAAGCAGTTTGCTTCATCACATGATCTTATCACACCTCAATATGTTGGTTAAAGTTGAAGCTTTGCCATTATTCAAATGGGAAATAAGTGGTCAGCATTGGTAGTGATTTTATTTTTTTTTTAAACCACAACTAAATCTGATCTCTGGAGAAAAAAACACCAGTTGTCTAGCCTGCCTTTCCATCCTTAAGACATAGTTATTCTTCTTGGAAGTGGAACCTCGTAAGCCTATTTTAGTTGATTTTCAGCAGCTAATATCTTCCCATGTTTTTTGAGGACTCATTACCAGTTACCTTTTCATTTCTGAATCTGAGCAGCAGAAGTTGTTTTGCATGCATTAGACCTAAGAGACGATGTCTAGGATTGGTGTACTAACTCTTTTTCTTCTTTTTCTTTTTTTTTTTTTAAAAAAGACCCAAACCATAACTGAAAAATAGCTACCTAAAACTGTTCAAGTCTCAGTATGTGCTTCCATGGTGGCTGAGGTTCTTGTACATTCAGGCCACCAGCTTAGAGTGTTGTCTTCCTCCTGTCCCCAGTCATGCACTGCCACTCCTTCTTCCATACATGAATTTATGCCATGTAGCAAGACACAAATTCCACACTAGAATTTGTGCCGTGTAGCAAGACACATTAGATGACTGGCCTGACTGGAAACTAGTCCTTCCAAAAATGGAAAAGAAAAAAAAAAAAAAAAGGGGAGGGGGGGGAGGATTAATTTTCAGCTGGTCTGAGCAGGGAAACAACCTGCTTACCATACTCCTGTTTAATTAGAACACTGTTGTTCAGGGACAGCGGAGAATTCTTAACCTTGTCTAGCAGAAATGTGTTGCAGCCTGTCTTGATCTACATAAAATGAAAATGTGGTTATATCAGAGCATTCATCTCACTTTTAATTTAACTCGCATAGGTGGGAATATTAGTGAAGACACTGCTGCACTGCCTTCATCAGGAACTGGCAACTGTAATGCTTGGTACAGACTTTTAAAGGGACAATACTCTAGGTGCTAGACCACACTGCCAGATGTTCACTGCTCCTGTTACACATGCTGGCAAAGTTACTGGCTCCTGCTACAGTCACACTTACCTTCTGCTATGAAAACATACCCTAACAGTGGCTAATTCTTTTCCTGGGTGTCATCACTTATTCTTGCTCCACGACTCTTGCCCCTCCAATACACCTTCCTGAGATGCTGTGAGCATGAAATACAAAAGCCTAAGTTTCAAAAGGACCACAAATTTTTGTGCCTTTCTGGACTAGTAAAGCAGACTTGTCCTGCATCTGATTCACTTCTCCTATTATCTTTGGGGCACTGGCTCTTCAAATAATTACAAACCCTTAACTTCAGGTTAAAAAAAAAAATCCCTCAAAATCCAAAACTGCTTTTTTTTTTTTTTTTTTTAAACTGCATGTCAGATGGATGTAAAGTTAGCCCAAAGAATTCTGGCTTGTTTTTTACCCCCAAAAAAATGGATTTCAAGAATGTTGATTTCAACACAACACTCAATTGTAGAAAAAAGAATACAGCATAATCTGTAACCCCTTTTCATGACCCTACTCAGATTGCTTTTATTGAAATAAATGTCCCCATTTCAAGCCTGAACCTAAACTACAGTTCTTCTATAAACCCCACAAAGAACCTCAACATAGCATTCCTCCAAAGCACGCAACTGCCTCTAATAACTATTAACTCTGCTAGGACACTCAGTAAGTGAATCAGTAACAATCATGTTTTGTTGGGGATAAGACCTGTATTACAAGAGCTGCAACTGCTACCCAGACTGAGAACACTAGTTTCCTACAAGGTTTGCTGCTGTTCAACACCAGATGTGCTATCAGAAGTCAATACGGTAGTGCAACTCAAGGTAGCAATGAGCAAATACTAAGCAAAGTGAGTTTAGTTATTCCTGAATAAGTGAACAGTCCAGCTTTATATTTCCCAAACAGCATGGAATGAAGGAGACGATTTCCTGCTCACACAAAATGAGGCAGGACCTACACAACCCCTAAGCTTTCCATACAAAAACTGTTACCTTTATGGTTGCAATTAGCAAGGTCAGACTACGTACCAATGAATAAACAGCCCCTCTCCAATGATGCCATTAATGGACCAAAATTCAGAGATACAAATCTTAATGTTTTACTGCTATAATCCTTTCCCTGTTCCTACATCTCAGGAATGTCATAAGAACCTTCATGGTCCTTAATAAAAGCCAGCATCTCAAAAGATTACAAATACCAGTAAGGAGCTATATAAACAACACAAATTTAATGAGAAATTCCAATTCTACAATTCATTAGAAAAGTTAAAAATATTAACAAATACAATCTTAGTATCTTTTAAGATAACTGTGTCATCATAAACATATCTCAATGGCAGAAACATTTTGCTTAGCCTAATTCTGCTGTCCCCTATATGTTTATAGACTGTATCTGGTTTGTCATTTGAGAATGCCATGCATCAGCCAGATGTTTTCTTTACCTTTTCCCCACTAATTTCAGAAAATGTTCCGTTATTGGACTATTCCTTGAGCTTGATTCAACAATCTCAATTGTTGGATTACTCTAGCTGTACTCGATAGTCCTTAATCATGTATTTTATCTCACACTGTTTAACACTGAATAGACCTATTTGCTAGCAGTCTCAAGATTAAAAGATCTTTTTTTATTATTATTCTTTTTCCTTTTGAACACTAGTTCTTCAGTGCTGTTTACAATCCTGAAAAGTCACAAGACACTGCACCTCAGAACATGAGTGTACTACAGCTAAAGGATCAGACCTGGAAAGTCCAGTCTTGTCTGCACTTAATGTCCCTAACTCCAATCACTTCCTTTTTGACTCTGGAAACAGGAACTACTCAAAATACCCTTAAAGTCGATTTTCATTAAAAGTGCTGTTCTTATAGTTACTCATGTCATGGGACCCTGACTTTTCTAAAGAAGAGAAATCCACAAAGTCCCTTCACATTGCACACAACACCTTAAAAGCACCCCTCCTGAACAAATACCAACTCTTAAACATCAGTTTCACTCCAAGAAATAACTTGAAAAATATTATCTACTGCTATTAAGCCAGCAAAACTAACATGACTTTGCCCATTCTGTAGGAGTCGCACCCCTGTTCCTGCAGCAACATTATTAACGAAATTCTTTGCCCTGCCAAAATTTTTATTCTGTTATATCTATACAGTCCCAATAAACAACAGCATCATTTACCAAAAACGATTAGGCTGTGCAAGTATAAACAAGGGCAAAATAAATGTTACTCATGATGCGCATCTGAAAGAAAAAAAGACTGCAAAGGAGAAGAAAAAAAAAAAGGCAGTGAAAGATTTAATGAGCTCAAGCTATTTAACTTATCAAAGAGAAAGAGTGAAGATCTGAAAGTACCTACCCAGGAAACAAAATTTCAATAATGTTAACAGTTGATAAGCATGTAGTAAGCAAATGTAGAAAGAAAAAAAACCCCAAATAACAGAAGGTAAGAGACTAAACAAACTTAAGAATGAGATGTGAAGAATCCCCATTACTTCAAATTTGAGTAGTTTGATTTTTCTTCTGAAATACTTAAGTTCAATTCATTATTGAACCTAAAGCAGAAATCCCTAACCTGTATTACACAGACAGGCCATTTATTTAGTATATATATATTTCTTTTTTTCCTTATTTAATTTAGGCATTAAAGGTATAAGGTGCCTCAACCTGTCTTTCCTGACTTTTCTTGTTCACTCACAAGTAATTGTGAGTCTTGGTGCTTTTCATGAATGCAGAACACCCAGTGCCCTTTTTGCAATTTCATCTTTAAAGTTATTTCACCAGTTTCTTAAAAGGAACCCTACCTCCAAAGAAACATCTCTAATTAGGAAATCCCCTGAGCAAGAGACCTGAGCTAGCTTCAGAAAGTTAGTGAAAAACAGTCACGCTGATATGCTGCTATCTATGTTGAGATGCATAGGTGGAAACAAAACGAGAAAACTGAACTAATGGGCTTTGAAATGTAGAAACAGCTCACAGAAGTATTTGGAAAGTGATACAGCATACAGAATAGTACAAAACAGTATGTGCTTTTGTGTATATTATGCAAAGGTGACTTGCCTATATGCCCTAAGCAGTCCTAACTAAGCCAGCCTGGATAAAGAAGACTTACGGTGATTTTAGTGTGCTGCCATAATGTGGAAAAATGCATAAAGTAGAAGGGAGATACTTAAGCCCAAAATTATAGTAGATGCCTTTCAAATTATCAATTATCTTGCATAGTTCAGAATCTTATTAGTGAAAATTATTTTTTAGCATGCAGAAATAATGATATTCTTTTATTTTGCATTTGCAATTATCTGAATTAAGATTCAGGAAAATAGTTGGAGCCCCTTCCCTAACTTTTAAGGGGAATACTTTGATATGAATGATTACGTGTGTGCATACGTAAATTCCCTTTTCAACTGCTTTCATACTTGAACTCCAACATCTTTATGAATAGATGGAAGCAATTATTTCTGTTCTGATAATCTTGAGAAAAAATGGCAGCAGAACCACAAAAGGTAAGAGTGCAGAACATTTTAAGATTCATAGGAATCTTCACTGATCTAAGGAAATCCATTGTCGCTGATCTAAACCGCATGCTCCATTTCAAATGGCTTAAAGGATAGCAGAGAATGGTGCTTGGTAAGACAAAAGTATTTCAAAGTCTTACAGAAAAATAGCTGCCAGAGATACAACCGTAATAAAACTCTTTGAAACTAGTAGAAGCCACGAATACAAGCTCATTTAGACAGGAATCTATTCTTCTGGAAACTGATTTGCAAATACGAGACACTTCCAGAGCAGTAACTAAAATAGAACATAATTATGCTTAAATAAAAAGCAGCATTTGATTGTGAGTTGTTTCACGAACAGGTCCATGGGCACAGATCTGCAGTGGTAAAAAAAGATTCTACTAAAAACAACAATCAACATATTATTTAGATTTCAAAGAACAATCATGAAGCTGCAGAAGTATTCACTAAACAGTAGCACAAATTTAATATTTAACTTTTTTGTAACAAGTGTTTTCAACAATGGCTACAGACACAGTCAAAAACATTATTTAAACTGGAATCTGAAGTAACTATGATTCTTACAGCTTTCAGTTCTGACACTCAAGATTGCCACCTCAAATAAGAAAAACCCAATCAATTTTAACTTTCTAAGACTCTGAGAATATTAGTTCACTGTAGAATGGTCAATAAAGAAACTTCAACACTCACATGCACTAAAGCATACTCGAACCTTAGAAACTGCCCATATTGATAGTCCATGCATCTACTATGACAGGAACATGACATCTAAAATGCTTAATCCAAATACCCCATGTGTATTAATTTTTATCTCTGTCATCCATGCCCCTTCAGTTCATCCATTCCAGGTTTCTACATACGTCTGAGCTCACTAGTTGTGCCAGAAACAAGTGTACAATTACTTTTATCACGTTTTAGCTCCATTTATGTAGAGATACAATAAATCTCATTAATATGCCTGTCCTCACGATCCTCTGAATTACTTCAAAGCCCAATCAATACATTCAAAAAAACCTGGATAGACAACAGAACATCTTGGGCAGAAATGGAGGGAAAGAAAATGTACTCTTCACTATTTAGTCAGTCAATACCTCATAGAAGACACTTTCAAAACATGAATCATCATCTCAGAACAGTGATAATAAAATAATAATCACAGTAATAACAGCAATGGTGAAGGATAATGACAATAACTTTTACTGACTTAAATCCCTCTCCCCCTCTATATCTACACATATGGAAAGGGGAGTTTAGAGGGTTTCCTAGGAGTATAATTAAACAGGAAAAAACCAAACAACTAAACTTTTATAATGAAATACACATTATATCCACTCTATAGGTATTCTTATGTAGTTCAACTTGAAAGTCAAAGGCCAGATCTTCAGGTTTTCAGCTGAGCTCCTCTCTTGCAGTCACAGCAAATGCTAAATCAGAAAAGAAACTCAAAAGCAAGGGTCCTCAAACTACGGCCTGCGGGCTGGATATGGCCCCCCAGGGTCCTCAATCCGGCCCCGGTATTTACAGAACCCCCTGCCCCCCCGCCCCTCCCCCCCGCCTGCCGGGGGTTGGGGGGGGGAAACCAAGCAGCCGCAGATGACTGCCTGCCACTGCATCCGCGCGCCCGCCCCCTGTTTAAAAAGTTTGAGGACCCCTGCTCAAAAGTATTCAAAGAGAAACACAACCTTAGGAGGGGCAGGGCAGTAAAAACTATAGATTATGTCTATAAACTTAAAATATGGCAACTATATAGATTTGGACATTTCATTAATATAATTAATTATTTTGATGACCAATTATCCTGACAGGGGCCTTGATAATTTTAAATAAAGGATATGTTGAAATTAACATAAAATCAGCTTCTTTTTGAATGCTTCTGAGGAGCAGTTTCTCCAGTACTGTTTTAATATTGGCCTGTCAGAAAAGGAAAGCTAGAAAATGTAGACCCGGGCTGCTCAATCACATCCATGAAATCCCAGTTAAGTCCATACACAGCACCTACAGAATTACAGACATATTTTTCAAGCACAGTATCCCAAAACCAGCCTTCGAACAAGAGTCATATTTGGCACACCTAAGTAATAAAAAGGAAGTAAGAAAAAAATATCTATAAAATAGTCTAAAAATATCTCAACTTTGCATTTGCCTATTTTTCAAGTCGTTTACAGAATGGAACAAAATGGTTGAGCCATTTTTGGCTGAGTGTCTCCTGTGTACCCTGAAGAATTACGAAAAATGAAATTTAACACTTCCACTGAAAACCAAGGAAGGCAGATTCTTCTACCTGTTAACTCTTACATTCCAGATTATCATTGTGCAACAAATAATGTGAATGCTTTAGTAAATGGGTATCAGCATCTTCATAAGACAACTATTTGTTTCAGGCAGTAGAGTAACTCCTGGTCTCGGTTAAGGCTATGGGCATCTTGCTATTACATCCAGGTTTGCTGCATCATAATGATCAAAGCCATCTATACTCCAGGTCTCCCACATAGCACAGTGTTTATACTGTTTCAACAACAATAAATACAAACCACTAAAAGCTGCTGAATATTCAGTACTACATGAGAGACTGGCATTTGTTCCTGTTAAGAGATATGCTGATGATTTCAAAAGATAGAGCAATGCTCCACACCTTTCACAGGGCATTGTGTACCCAATTCTAGACTTCACAAAACAGAAGACATCACAAACATTCCTAAACCTCCTGCCATCTTCAAAAATTCAGACAAAAGACATTCTTCTCAATTGCTCCTCCTAGTAAATCTCACGACACTAGATTCAGTGTAAACAAATGCCAAAGGGAAAAAAAAATCAATCAAACAATTAAAACAACCTACTAAATTTCACTATATAACAAAGGAGGAACAGTGTGTGTTACATAATTTACAAAAACGGCAAGACATTATCATAAATCCTGCTGACAAAGGAGGAGCTGTAGTTCTTCAGTATTGGGATCATTACACTAAAGAGGCAGCAAAACAAATGGCAGAAATGTGTTACTTTAAAATGCCCCATTTTTTTCACCGAGAAGTTGTAAAGTTACTTCTATAGCATGAGATTCCATATAAAATGTATGCAAATTATGATGAAATCAGATTAGGGAAAATGCCAGAATTCACCAGCCAAATACTCAGACTCCCTACAATAGTAGGGGTGCTCCCAACTTCCTGAAACAAGTATCTGTGTCTTACGAGAGGCATCGAGCCTATGCTGAATCCCCAACGACACAAATACTGCCTTCTTTGCATGCACAACAGACCTGAAAGAACACCGTTTCCAACATAGAAAATACCTTCTCTCCACTGGGGGACATTTGGTGGTATATATTATCTCAATACAGAAAGCTAAGCAGTTAAGCCCCTTACAGTTCAAAACACCCTATAAAGTCTACAAACCATTACTGCCATCAAAAATGGACTAAATCAATTAATATTTCAGAAATTCATTAAAAATTAAGAATACTCATTTTTACAACTTCCTAAGTTTAGCTGAATATGTTCTTCCACCAAATTGTTTTACATTTAAGGAGACTGTTATTCCCAGGAAAATACTGTTAGCTTTAGAACTGAAATGCAATTTTTTATGTCTGCTTTCAATAAAATAGATTGCATGTATCTTACAAATCCTTATAATAGGAACTAATCCTACCAGCACCACGATATACTATCTCATATTTTGAGCACTATGCATAATACCTAAAATATTTTATTTAATATAAGAAAATGTTCATCATTTATTGAAATGTTCTGGGGCAACCCCTGGAAAATGCTATTTAAACACTGTGATACAGCTTCATTCTGCAAATTGTGAACTTCTGTGATTTGACTGTGAAGAAACTGCAACATTTTTTAACCCATTTTCCAGCACTAAACTCTCAAATTCTTAGCTTTGAGAAAGCTGGCTCCAGACCAAACACATCTGACAGAAGTTATCATTCTTCATCCCAACAAAGCAATAGTGAAAATAAAAATAACAGGCTAGAAGCCAATCTTATAACCTGATTCTACATCCCCCCCCCCTCCATGAAACCTTCTATTCAGCATCATCAATACAATGCCAAATGCTGCCACCTTCTCTAAAACCCCTTTTTGGTTATTTTGTAGCCTCACAAATAGGACTCCTCATAAGGCATCCCCTTTCTGCCCATTATTAATTGGGCAGAAATAATATTACCTCTGTCTCTTAAATCCTTCTCCAGATGTGAACACCCTCTAGAGAACTACCATTCCCCACTTACTTCACATCAGCAAACCCAAAAGCAGCCTCTGGAGATTTGGCTGTTGACCCTTATACATTCATAAAGAAATGTGGGCTGAACAGGCCAATGGCCAGGCACATAACATGGATGTGCTGGGCACCCAAGCCTCGGGCTTCTCCATTTACCTAAGAACGTGCGTCAGTGGGACACTCAAGTGCACATATTTGTCCCTGTGCAACTAGAGTCCCCTTTTTCTCACACTCATGACCAAAAAACAAACACAGCAGATGCAAAAGCTGAATACACTGCCTGCCTATTACTAGATGACACTGAGGAATGCTGCGCTCATTTCTAGGCAGAAACTGAACTCATAATCTGAAAATCAAATATGGAAGAAGCACTGCCTGTAGCTGGTGCTTCACGGCATCCAGGGAGCACTGCCAGGGTAGCGGGGTTCTGCTCCACTGTCCTTGCCCATTAGGTACCCAGACAACAGTGCACTGACGATCAAGATTGCAGGAGCAAGCACTTACAGAAGTAGCCATGTATGACAGATTCTCAGGAATGGATATAAAAGAGGGGGGGATGTTCAAGGACACTCATCCCACCTTACCCAACAACCATGTGAAATTAGTATTATCTGTGTTGTAGATAGTGCTAGTGGAAGAACAAAATATTGGTATGTCAGTTAAAGAAAAAGGTACCTGGAAAGAGAATGTGCACAAAAATAGAGTAATTTCCAGTGCTCTGTCTGCAACATCAATAAACCCATCAATTATGTTTTTAGACTGAAAAGATTCCAACTTCTACAAACTGTTGAAGATCTGAAGTACTGCTACGTACTTTGCTTAACAAAAGCCTCCAGACTATGAAAACATAGTCTAAGGAGATAAAGAACTTTGATTTCCCTCTATAATTTTGTCCACCTACATAACTTTTAAGTTTTATTCTGAATGTCTGTTATATTCACCTCTTTCCACAAAAAAAAGGGTACTTCGAGGGAGGTGGAAATAAATGCCTTTAGAATTCTTAAAGATCAAACCCAAAGTAACTAGCTGTAGCAAAACCCTGCTTGGTCATCTTTTGCCAAACTGAAGGCAATCACAGAAAGAAAACAAGAAAGATTTCTTTTTATTTTTTCTTCCTCCCTCCCCTTCAGAAGTACTAACAACTTTTCTCTTCTAGCTTAGCCACTGAAGGAGGAAAGTGATAATCCCTTTGAAATTCAGCACTTAACACCTATACGGTAGGTGATAATTGCTGCATTCCAAGAGGATTAGCACAGTGGAACCCACTTTACAGTGAAGTCAGACCATTCTGAACAGAGTGAAGTTTTGCTAAAACCATGCCTACCCAGGGAAATTTTGAGTTTCCCACTGGTTTTGTGTAGACAAGGGTCTTGGCTTCAGACGTATTTCTATCACATCTGCAAAAAGCTCCTGAAAAAATCAACTGGTGTTTAAAAAAGGCTGACTATTACTATTATAATTATTATTGTTGTTGTTGCTACGTAAGAGTATTCCTCAAGAAGTATAAACTAGTATTAATTCTATCAACACAGGTTATGAAAAGTGCACAGATTATCATAGCCTAAATTTTCTTACAGGCAGAATATTTCCAATGTCATTAACATTTTGCAGGACTACTGTGAACTAGATGCCCACAATAAAACAACAGTCAGTCATTTTATACCGCATCAGAACCCAGGGGTCTAAGTGACACTGTCAGATCCTACATAGCTATAGGAGATGCTTTCAATGCTAACGTACATGCCATTACCAGGCCGGGGTGGGGGGGTGGGGATAAGGAGTTCCAAAGAAGGCAAGAGGTATGAGTGATGAAATTTCACTGGAAAAAGCACAGCGATTTAGGGTTTTCCCTCTGCCCCACTCCACCAGCACAGACTGAGGCTCGACCTAAGTTCCCGGGTTCTTCCACTGCGCAGCACGCCCCGCGGAGCAGAGGATGCTCTGCAACAGCTGGGCCTCCTCTCCCTGAACAAGCCAAGCTCTGTGGGGCACAGAAGACGCTGCACACTCGTACTTCATCTTTCCCCGCCACCAGAACATGGCTGGGGGAGCATCCAAAGGCCGAAATCGCCCTATACCTCAAAGACCGACCGCATTTGGTTTTGCAATACAAAGCAGGCCAGCCTGCCAAGATTTTTGCTACAGCAGCTCTCCAAGAGAGAGGAACCTGGCTTTCACTGCATTCATACCTTTCCTTTTCAAAGACTTTACTTCTCCTTCCATCAGCGCTGACCCTCCTCCTGCTTCCTCCTTTTAAATACCGTGTTAAAGCGTCAAAGACCCCTGTGTAATCCACAGTTCATTTCCCGGGCTAGGCTCAGGACACCACAGTTAGGATGCAGGACAATTTCATGGCACACAGGACAACGATACATAAAACTGAAGGCCCGGTTCACCCCCCTCCTGCCACCATCACTCATTCCTGTCCCCGTTGCCCGTTCACTGTAACAGTACAACTGCTGATGAAAACACAAGGTGAAATGATTTCCCAAAACAGATAAGGGTTAATAAAAATAATACTGAAAAGGGGGGTAAGCGGGCAGCATTTTTAACCTAAACCTGATCTGTGCAGAAAATGGTCACACACGGTTGTACAGGCACAGCTGTACAGGAATGTGATCACAGTGCCTGAAGGAAACAGAAGCGGCAAAATTCTCTAAACCAACCCTGCTATCAAAAAAGGCTGTAAATCACAGCCTTACTTCTACAGCAAGAATACGAATGACAGAGATCTTTTATCTGATGAAGGAACCATTTATCTGATTCCTTTACCCATCATATTTATGTGATACATTTATTAACACATCACCTACTAATACATGGATTTATTTCATACTAGCTTTTCATTAACTCTCCAGTTGCTGCTCTTTCCTCTCTGTGCATGTGTGAATGCTCCAGCTATTGCCCATTTCAGCATCTCTAGCCAAATGCTGTTTATTTTCAAAGAGAAAAAAACACCAGAAAAGGTTTAATGTGTTAAACTTGTTTATGTTTAAACCTGTTTATGTGTAAACATATAAATATATTTGGTTTTCACTTTTCTCTTAAATTTGTAAACTACGCCTCAAGTTTCCTTGTTTCGCTGCCACGCAGCCATTGCTAAGAAAGGGAGCCTGAACTGAGAAAAGCTGGCAGCTGTAAATGTCAAGATTATGCCCTCCTTATTATAGATACTCTTTTCCACAAAGCTCTCACATCTTCTGATCATCATACATGGCAAGTGAGCACTCAGCAATGATGTCAAAGAAACTACTTCAACATCCAGGCAACTTTCAAAACCAGGCAACTCTTAAAATGAAGATAACTCCAAACAGCCAAGTAGATTAAAAATGGTGACTGAAGACAGAATTTTCTCCCAGGCAAATTGCCAATATTTTTCTGAAAGGTAAACTCGAGCTTTTAATTAGCATGAACACTCCTCCCTATGAGCATTGCCACTGTCTGGATCATCTTAAAAAGGCATAAAAATGGCATCCCACGACTGTGCTGTGGAGCTTAGATTTCCAGCAAGCACAACAGAGAAATTGCAAACCACTGACTATAATCTGAGCCGTGGAAGTTGAACATTGGTATAACCAAAGGTGAAGAAATTTTATAAAGCAAACAATGACACAGTCAAGTGAATATGAAGTGAAGTAGGGGTAAAGAAAACACATTTAAGCCTGGCAATTTCTTGATAGTTTTTATTAGCTATGCATTCTTCTGGTCCTGTAAATTAAAATCTCTACTAAGAAAGCTATATCAGGGATGATTAATATCTTCTAATTTAACCTCCCTTCCTCCCACAGCTCAAAATGAAGTGAAAGTTATCCTCAGCCTGGCCTGTCATGGTGGGCAATGGTCCAAATCATGAAAACTGGGTCAAGCATCTTTTAAAACCAGTATTATATGCTATAGCAACCATAAATTATCTATTTGTTTCTAATACAAAACCATTTCACACTTAAGATTTTGAATAATAATTTAAGAGTGTAAAATTAATATGCTAATAATGAAAATAATGTAAAGCTGCTTCTCTCAAATGATTCCTATAACATCATTATCTTTTTTCCCCAATTTATATGTCCACTGCACCATTTTATAACTATTAGAAGATACTCCAGGGTATACGTTATGCTGGTGTATAGCGACTTCTCTGGTGGCTGAAATCATTCAGCCCATGGACTTGTGAATAACAAAGCACCCACAGCTTAGCAAATCCTCGTATGACACATGTCATGTCATATCTTATTGCTTCAGCGCAACCCTTGCACTCCTACCATATCACCAGCAGCACAACACTTAAGTGCAGATGGGCCGAGCGCTGCTGACATCACACCCCCTGGAATGCATCCCTGCATCCCTGCTCCCATCCCCGGTCTATTAAAAGCACGAGGCATTTCTCTCCAAGCTCAGGATAAGCACTTACATTTGGTACCAAAACATTTGCAGGGGTGTTTGAATTTTGTTCCAGGGGAGTTGTGTGGATTTAGTAATTCCTGGCGGTCTTTTGTAGGTGTTTAAAACCACGTGGAGTTAGCCAAGTGACTCATTTGCATGGCGAGAGTGTCAACGGGTTCCGACATCAACATTCCTAGGAGGTGACTGCCCAATAGCAGTGGGTACAACCAGTGCTCTAATCACTGTTGAAATCATTGATAGCGCTGTCTATCCACACTATGACAGACAAAAGCTGAAATGTATTAAACATAGCAATCCATCATCCCGCAGATGGGAAGCAGGAGCCAACAGAGTTCAGAGGGAGCGACTCCCGCTGCTAACAATGGCTGAAGTACAGACAGTTCACTACTCCTCCTTGCTCCTCACCGGGCTCTTCTCCCAGCTTCCCAAGTGCGATAAATGAATAAACAGCCCACTGCAGAAGAAGGATTTAAATGCTGTAGACTTGCTGATAGTTATTATTCCAACTCAGAATGCCTATAAACAAGCTTAATGAGAACATCGGATCTCTTTTTTTTCAGGTTGTTTTTTTTTAAAAAAAAGGGGGCGGGGTGTTTGTTGAATTAAGAAATTGTGACTTCAAATAAATAAGAACCCCCCAAAAAAACCCACCAAACTTAAAAATGTTAGGTGTATAAATCTCATCTGAATATATGAGAAGCTGACGAGCTCAATATCTAGCACCGGCAGCTGGCAGCTGGAGACAAGCTACAAACAACAGTGCTCCAAATTAGGAAGTAATTTATGTGGAATACATCATTATTTTAACATGAAGGATACAAAGCTTTAAAGGGGAGAGGAATGGCTAGCAGACTTTTAAAGAAAAGTAAGTCCAGAGCAAAGTAATGCTATTTATGAAAGTTGATTTTTCTTTCTTGACTTATTTCTTGTAGGACACATGAGTCACACAATATAGCCAAAGGAAAAACTGCAACTGCTAACACCACATTAGTAAAGTATAAAAGGGAAAGACACTTTTCTTAGCATTTCAGCCTTGTCATTTCCAATTTTCTGCTCTTTGGACATGCTTGTATTCAAATTCTGGAACATCTATTCAGCATATCAATCCTAATTAGACAATCTGGGTCTGGAAAGGATGAGAGCTGGGTCATTTGCATAATTTAATCATAAATACTCAGTGATACATATTTCCAAATGCATTTGTACAATTATCTTTTCATCCTTGGGGCAATGGTATTAATATGATTAGGCAATATTTCTGGAAAAAACAGACAAGTATGCACTCTTTTTAACTGCAGCTTAGGGCGATATGAAAAATTAATTAATTTCTGAAGAAAATCAATTTCTGTACGTGACCACATTAGACATTGCTAAACCAAGACACAGAGTCCTTTCTCAATCGGAACATTTTATCATTCCTTTCCAAATTCTGATTGTTATATGAACATTTCAATAATAAAATTGTTAGATTATTTAAATTATCTTAATATATAAGCATGGAAAAGTGACTATTTCTTTTTCATGTTACCCTGACAGACATTGTGTTTTAAAAAATGTATTGTTTGACCAGTCAATAGGAAACCTTAGCATTTGGTCTGAACTCATCTTATGTGATCTTTTATTAATGCACATTATACTGACAGAATTCAAGGACAGCAGGAAATAATTCAGATCTGAAAACCACAGCTGAAAAAAAAATAGAACCACGCTAACCTAAAGTATTTTAAAATTAATATAAGGTTTCTTCCTTGTTTGTTTTGCTATGAAGAATTAGATAAGGTGTTCCTTCAACAGAAGCATACTCATTACAAAAATGTTGTGGCATATGTGGGATACAGCCAAGCACCCAGGTGGCTAATCTCATTTTTAGAAGAAAGATACTGCTTTGTATGTTAATTGGTAAAAAAAAAATAAATATTACATTTATGTTTTTATATGTATGGTCTTTATTTCTTCTCAATCAACAGAAAAAGTAGAAATTACTGCATGCAAATGTTCAATATTCATTTAATTTGCATGAAGGTGCTTGAGCAATTTTTTTTATTCTAACAAGCTCATTTTTCATGCGTTTTGTCTTTCATCCTAATCTAGCATCTGTCATTCCTTTTTGAAGTTATTATCGGCCCAATTCCCTCTTGGACATGGTTGCTGGGTGACCGGTATCTTAGCACCCACTTTGACAGGAACAGATGTGAATCTGATCAAGAGATTTCCCATGAGTACCTGAAATCACAAACAACTTTCAGGAAAAACAAACAGCCTTGCTGTCACCATCCCTCTCTCACCCTCCTTCCCACCCCTTCCCCCATCCCCCCCAAAAAGAGTACAAGGAAGTTGAGGCAGAGTTATCCAGCATTATTAAAACACATTATTATTTGGCAGGTGAGCTCCCCAAGTGTCTTTCTAGACATTTCTGCCTTCAAACAGTGACTCTCAGCTTTAAGTTTTAATAAACACCCTTTGAATACTTCCAAAGACGACGGTTCGTTTCTAAGGTCACCATCTTCTAAATGTTCTCACGTTGAACTTGTTTTGATCACATGAATGCTCTCATTTAAATCAATGGGATTACTCGTGTAAGCAAATTTCACGTGCATACAAGCAGCCACCAGTTGTTTTATAACACCTAACTCATATTTTGATTACAAATAATGTTCTGTGATCACTCCTGCACTTGGTATTTGTGAAACTCCAACTTATGAAAACTCTGCTAGCTATGCCATGTAGGTACCAATACTGACAATTTTTAAGAACCTGCATAATTTTATTCCTATAAAGCATTCGACTGAGATTCTAAATGCAACAGGACTCCTTACACAAACCAAAGTTTCCTTCCTGCTTGCAGGATTAAGATTTTTATGTGCAACCCAATTATCATATTGACTATATTCAATGCTCCACATGAGATACAGAAAAATATGAAGAAACCTGGGAATCACAGCTGTATGCTTCTGAAATAAACTTAAAACTACACAAAGCATTGGTGAGAATTTCCAGAAAGAGTGAAATTCTTAAAAAAAAAAAAAAAAAAAAAAAAGTCTAACAAACAATTTCACTCCCATCTAGCACCTCTGCCACAACAATCTCCGTAGCAAAGCTTATTCTTGCTTGCTTTGGCAGGCACTACGCTAAACACAGTCTTCCTTAGCGAAGAGAAAGGAAACATTTGTGATACAAAGACTGAAAATTTGATCACACATATGTAAACTTATAAGGCTGCATGTAACAGTAACACTGGGTAAATTTGCTTTAACATGCTGTCAACCAGCCTTCCACTTCTGTCTCTTCACTATGCTACTCTTCAGCATGTTCCCAGCCCCATAGCCTCAGGGCTCTTGTCCCTACTGATACTACTAGGGTTAGCAACTGCTTCCAACCAAGAATCCTCTGTATTTGAAGTTTTCACAGTGCCTAATAAAATGGAGATTCTACGAAGAATTGGAAATTTTCATCTTCACTTTCTTCAGACTCCAGAGAGCTGTGTGAGGCGAAGAAAATAAACAGGAGGAAAGGAAACGGAAAGATAGAGTTTGGATCTTCAAAGATCTGAATTTGTTCCTTCATTCTGAGTTGTTGTTTTATGATCAAACAGATAACAAAGGAATTTTTTCCTCTCTAGTTTAGATGCAAAGAAATTTAAGACAAACCTTTCCATCACAATAAAGCAGTCATTGCCACTACAGCTGATCTTAAAGATTTCCCTTATTCACAACCAAAATCAGAAAGCAGCCAAAACATTTTATTGGTAAGTCAAAAGCCTTAAACTAATCTGATCTAAATTTATTCTGGATACAGTAATGTTAATGCATGTTCTACCCAACTTATGAACAACAGAATTACAAAGGAAAAGCTAAGCAAGTCAGTGCTTAAGAAAAATGTTTTAAGTCCCCGAATGCAACTGGACCTTGACCTTCCATTAAAAATCACTGGGGAACAAACCCATTCTCTGTGTGTTGGAAAAAATGCCCCCCTCTACCCACTCAGGATATCAGCATCACACAGTAGTCAAAACTGTTGATGGCACCAACAAAAACTGAATCTAAAAGCATAAGGCTGACTTAGGGAAAGACAGAAAGAGAGCTTAGGGATCGTTGTGACCACTTATTTGAGGTGAATTAGAAAGGGACATTATGTACACATTTATAATAAATACATAATAGTGATAAGTAATCACCATTTAGAAGACTCGCCCTTCACTTGGCCAGTCAAAGGAAGCACAAGCTATGAATAATGGGGCCATGATGATGCCTCAGAGAACAGTTTGGTTATCCAGACTGGCAAAATCAAGAATGGCTTATTACAAACTGTATGGAAAAATTCATCGGTGTGAAAAGCAAACAAACAGTGTAAATAACTTCTTACTTATTGTGATAACTCTGTTATTCCCACTCCTCACCTTCCAATCCTTTTTGCCCAAGCCAAAAATGTGACTACAAATTCAGGACTAGGTGACAGTGGGAGCAGTAATTCACACAAAAGCCTCTTCTACCACGTCCATATTAAAGAGCAGAACAGTCTACAGCCAGGGATCATCAGCTGAGCTGTTTAGCCATCTAAAGCGTTAAGATGGTGTATAAAGAGAAAAGTGATATACACTAGATGAGTAGTAACCAAATCTGTCACTCATCCACTAGAAATAGGTAGACTTATACAGGCACTGAATGCCAATTTCAGCACTAGAAATGTCTTTCAAGGATGGGAAGATTGCCTGAGAATAGGAAACAGTTTCCATGAGAAGGTGGAAGCCAAGCCTGGAAGGTTTGCAGAGCCTCTGTGGGATAGTAATTGCTGAGGCAAACTTAAGCGGAACAGAGCACTCAGTTTGTTAAATAAATCAAAATGCAAGCTATTCTTATTTTATGTAACCCCATAAGCATAGTTCCAGATATTCAAATGAACTAAGGAACCCTTTCCCGTCCTTGGGGCCCACTGCTTCGACTTAGCTGGCATGCTCCTACACACCACACTGGCAGAAACACCTGGACACATCAAATACCGTACCACCTCACCACAGAGTGGTCAGCACTCACCATGGGGTTTTTAGGTTTTCAGCTCAAAGCAAAGTACTGAAAGAGGAAAGCCACGGTAGCACCTACTCATTACTTTCTTTGATTCCAAGAGGAGGTCTGAACCCAGATTTTCCAAATTCTAAACTTTTAGTCTTACTGAGGGAAGGAGAAAGGTCATTTTGGCAGAAGGAAGAAAGGAGTCTCTGTGTCTTCTTGTAAACTCTTTCATTGGGTAACCCTTTTTGAACCTTGATCCACCATGTCCCATGTCCCAGGTGAGCAGCCTAACACCCCATCGGCAGTCACTCTCTTCTCTATAGCCCATATAACATGCACCAAATATAGTCACTCCCTGCTCTATATTTGCATTTCGCATGCAGGAAAACGAAGCCTAAGTTACTAAACCCAGAGGAGAGTTCATGGTTTGAGGATTTAGCCCATACCGAACAAATTCTATAATTTAAACTTTTTGCAGGTTAATTATATTGAGAAATCATTAGACATTTTAAAGAATTAGAACATTGAACTGTTAAATATTAGGCACATGACCCATACCTAATGTAAAGTAAGTTTCTAAAAATGTCCTCAGAAAAATTTAGTAGAAAAACAGGTGTAGGAGAGAATTCAAATGTGACCCATCAGGCCCCAGTATTTAGAAATGAATTGGGATCAGTTCATTCCTTTCCCATGGGGTAACTTGTATAAATGTAATTCTATGGTTTCATAAAACCAGGTCAAGCTTCTGTCCCTTGAGGTCGTTTGGCAATTTGAAGCATGGCAGCACTTTTTCCTGGCTACAAGTTCAAATCTGCATGCGTTCTGGATTTGTGAAACGCAACAATTAGCCGAGCTGAAAAAGATAAGACCCATCCCGATTACAGCACACCTTCCTCACAGAAAACCACTTACAGGGGTGAAACACAATTTCACAAAACAGTATTTACGACAAGTTGGCTCTTTCATTTAAGCTGATGAAAATGCCTGCGTTTTTCACCTCTAACAAAATAAGTATTTTTCTTTCATCAGCTGGCACACCAATTAAAAAAGCAGATGACCTTATCACATAACAATGCCAGCAGTTGTAACTGACGACATCCTTCTCCTTTAATGTCAAAATGTTTTACCCATATAATCATACTGTGGAATATCTGTGAATACACGTATGCTTCACAATGCATTTCATAGCTATTATTTTATCACCTCTCATGATATCACTGTATTATACTAATTTAAGTAAGAAAACACGTAAAGTAAGACTCAACGAGATAAAATCATAGAAGGGGGTCACCAGAAAAGGTGAAACCTGTACTTTGCAGACCCACATCAGCGAAGGCTCAGCAGCAGACAGCCAAAGGCCATGGAGGCTCCACTCCTTCAGGAACAACCTGAAATCACTGTGTTTAGCATCATGTCCCATGTACTGTGTACCAGAGCCTGACTTTCACTGCAGTGAGGCAGGAATGACAATCTGACTCTGAGATGTTGCTCAGCTGAGCAACACAAATCCACCCGTACTGGACCATACTCCTTCTGGGGCTATCAAAGCTTCCTCAACCTGTGTAAAGGGTATATTGGCCAGCTCCACACAAACAACTTCTAATGCATGCCTCTAAGTCCATATGCCAGCCAAAGACCCAGAGGCACCAAGGACTGCCCCATCTCAGACCACAAGCAGACTGGTCCCTGCAGGAACCTCCACACCCTGAACAGCGAAATCTATTGAAAGTTTATTAATTTTTAGGCACATCCCACCTGCTGCACCTTGAGGCGGCCTCAAGCCAATCCAACAGCTGTGGCCGTACCCAAACATCTCCACTAAAAACCTCACCGGTGCTCTCTCCAGGAAACATTTCGACTCCTTCCTTGCACAATTTGCATGGCTGCTCCTGCAGCAGCTATATGCTGTTCAGTTAGTATTTCTAACACATTTTCCTCACAGTTTATGAAAAATTTATTTTATACATAGCTATACTTTAAACCGTAAATTACTGTAGCAGGAGCTTTGTTTAGTACTTCTATCCTTATTTTATCATGATATTTCAGCAGCAAATTTTGAAGGGAATTGTTAGAATCATAAGCCATCTGCAACACCAAGTAATGTAAGACAAAATAATTTATTAGCAGTTCATATTTCTTTTTTAATCTGGCCTGTCAAAAGCTATGAGTACCAGCTTAAAAAAAAAAACCAACAACAAACACCACCCAAAACCCCAAACAAAACAAAAAACCACCAAACCAACTGATCCTGCTCTGAATTAGAACAACATACAACAACATTTGCAACAGAATTGTGACATTAATCTTTAGTGGTAGATGCAGACATGGAGAAATAATGAAGTCCTGCAAATCATCTACATAGTAAGAACTGTTCTAACAAGCTAAGAAAATGGTTTTTTAAAAAAAAAGAGAACATATGCTTTTTCACTTGTATCAGTCCTTATTATACAGTTTATACCACCTGAGGCATTTTCCTTGCCCCTCCTTTTTTTTTTTTTAGCTTTTAAGCAGAAATTTAAGGAAGCAGCAAACAATTGGAAAATGGTTTCACTTCCTTCCCACCAAACTATCAGTGAGTATCAGAAATAAAATGTAAAAAGTGACAGCCGTGGCACACATCTTGAAGTGCCCATTTCCTTTAAAAAGTGATAGGCTGCTTCTCTGCTACAGAAATTAATACAAAAATCCCCAGCAGGAGGTACAAAGCCACAGGTTATACCAAATTCTCATACTCATTCCTGCCAAGACATTGTCCTGATTTCCTAGAGTTAATTAATAAGAAAGAACACAATACTCACAAAAACATTTAAAAATGCATAATGAATCTTATTTTATGCAACAAGTGTTAATTTACAGGACACTACAGCAGCAGCATTTTTTCAGTGCCTTCAAACTGTCCCTACTAATGCAAGAAAAGTATACAGTAAGCCAGCTTCCTACCAAAGATGTCAACTGATTCTTTTATAGCCCTTCCAAAAATATTTTGCAGATGCTTGGTTTAAAGATGTATGTAGGCTATTGATAGCAACAGGACTATCCACATTCTTAAAGTTAAGCATATGGTTTCAAACCACAGCATTTTTATTTTAATGTAAATAGCCAAGTCCTACAGGTGACCTTCTTCAACAAAGAAAGGTTTTTACAGCAGGCCAGGAGACTGGAAACAAATTATATGCTTCATGAAGACAGATAACGCTGGCATCCATTAAAACATGATATAAAACCAATTAAAATATTAAGTTTATATTTTTACTACATTTTGAGAAGTATCATTCAAAAATAATAGCTTCAGTAATGTTTTTTAAAGAATGCTCGAACTATTAATAAGCCCTGACTAGACTTATCACCACTAAAAATGTTATGCATTGCTTGTAGTTCTTAAAAATACAGTACCTATAACCTGAAAGCAGCTTTTTTCTGCATAAAATCTGCATAAAATCATGACCTAGCTCTTTATTAAAATAAAAATAATTAATTAGTAAGTATTAGGAAAACATGACATCAAAGTTACAAAAGATGTAATAGTAATAATATATATATATGTATTACGTGTTCCCTTTATAGTTTACTTTATGTAACTACTTTATTTTTGATCCCTTACAATTGTTTTGCGTAAGATGAAAAAGCAAACTGTTTCCCAAAAGTAAGATTTAAAAATAATTTCTATCATACAACAATTTGTAAATACAAGCATATTCTGAGACATGTCCCGAACAACAGCTTTTGATCCAAATGCAAAATACCCATTACCTGTTCTCAGTATAGTATCGCTAACAAGAGCTCTAACATGAATGGTATTCAGAGTTATGAACTTCAATCATGACATCGTAATGTTACAAATGTATTTTAGCTGTCAGCTATGCTAAAATGTCTGCAGCAGTCCCACATACTCCCCTTCTTCCCCTTCCTCCCCAGCCCCATCCAATTCTGGTATGTAGCTCTGTTACTTTTGTTAGCTAGGTAAGCTGTCTGCACACCTATGTATGGCCCTCTCAGTTAGTCATACAATCTAAGGGAAAAACTAAACATAAAAAAGGCATGTCTTAATAGTTAACACGTTGGGGTTTTTTTCCAGTATTTTTAGTATCCCACAAAAGTATAATGTGCATGAGAAAACTAGCCCGAAAGTTTTACTTGAACCCAAGCTTGTTTTGGATCAAAAGGAATTTAGGCGAATTTAGCCATTTGGCTAATCAGGAGAATAATTCTATAAATACTAAGAACGAATAAAATTTCAAGATCAAAACACCCTCTTATTTTAATGGAAAAAGAACATCCAGTTATTGTGGTGAGGTGCACTGGAAAATTTTAATTGACCTGCTGCACTGCTTCTGGACTATAGCTAATGTCAGCCTTCCAATGGACATAAAACCCCACTGTTTAGTATTTGCAACAAAAATATTATTTATTTTTTAGATGCTGAAATAACTTTCTTCTTCACAAGGAAGCTGCAAAATATATGGGATGCAAAGAAAATATCTACAGTAAATTAGTTTTGGAGGCAACAGGGTACCTTTAAACAGAATAATGAACAGAAAGTTACGCAGGTGCTACCCATACCAGCATTCTCCGGGCTGTATGACAAAACCTTTAGACTGTTTTATTACATCAAAAGCATAATATTAAGAATATTAAAAAAAATAGGTTTATACTGGTTTAGAAAGTTTCTCTTTATTCCTAATACACTGTTCGGATACACGCAATTTATGACATCTTTTGATACAATTCTGCAAATTGTATTGTATATATTCATACCCCTGCCACAGGAGGATATTGACTCTAAATATAATTATCACAAAACATTGTCTAAAGCACTGTGAACTGAAATATATTTTGTAATCTATTTCCTCAACCACAACTCATGCAAGCACTTCCATGAATTTTGGTGAATGTATCGTGAACTGCCGCTCAGGGTCCTTTCAGTCCAATATCCCATCTCCAAAACTGACCTATGGAAATTCACAGAAAAATGCAAGTACTCAGTATTTACAAAGTTATCCTTCCCCAGTGTAGTTTCCCAGCTCATTACTATCACTGATTTAGAGTAAAGAACTACAAATTGGGAAGTAACTGTATGGTCAAAAGCTGATCCTTCCTCCTATAAAATTCAGTGACAGTGTTTTTCTACTTTATGCTATGGAAAAGATACTACCACCCTTTTTCTTTTTCTTCCCTTAAAAAAAAAAAAAAAAGAAGTTTTAAACAGTTCACAGTTATTCACAGTTAAAGCTAAAATTCCATATTTAAGAGATTACATTTCAATATTCTGCAATGCTTATGAAATGAAACATCAGGACCTGTTAGGAGATGCCCCTGGCTGAGCACTGCATCATAGAAATAAGCAAAACATAGTGGGTTAAGGGTAAAGTTACTCAAAGCAACCTGGATTTTATCAAGTCACAGACATACCTTGATACTAAATATGAAGATTTTTTGTTTATGTTTCAGGATTTTTGAGAATAATTTAAATGATGATGGAAAAGAAAAATTCTTCCTTAATGCATGCTGGAGAAATTATCTATATATGAATTAACTCTCTGGATCATAATAGCTTTTTGCAGATGACTCTTCAGCTCTATCATTTAAATACTTATTTAGGCAACTAAAAATTTACTGTCAATTCATATTATGTCAGTCCACATTATGGCGCTGTTACAGTATGCACATTTAAAGAGTATTGAAAAAATTACTGTTCATGTGCAGCATATAATTTGCAAAAGGTTAATAACTATTTTAAAACAATGAATGGAATTAACTCATAATGCAAAGCAGATGCCCCAAACGTTATTTTTTAAACAAAACATATTTAACTTATAAAAGAACAAAGAAGATCTAAATCCAGTCCTGTTGCTTAAAAACAGACAGGCATTGTGGTTGTTTCAGACTCTTGGTTCGCTGGCTCATACAATTTTGATAAAACTCCGTAGTTTCTGACTACTCCCTCTGCTATCCTGCAGCCAGGAATTAATTTTTTCCGCTAAACTTGTAAAGCTCCTCCATGAAGAGGCAATACTGGCAACACTGAAAGAGATTTACCTGTATCAGACCAGCAGGGATTGCAGTAATAATTTAATGTATCTACGATAATAGTTCAAAAGAAAAATACTGAAATTCAATCCAGTGTATGACAATTCTCTGCTTCGTATGCAATTCACTTTAGATGATGAATTGCAGAGATAGGCAAAAACAGCCGTCTGGAACGATCTAGTAACAGGAGAAAACAGAAGAAATACTCAATGGCAGTCAAACAAAACTAGCATTTCCAACAAACATTCCGAACACACTCCAGATTCCAAAATATTAAGCAGGCAAGTAGAGTAAATAAGATGACTTTAAGTGCATTTTGGTTTGCTGTGCTGAGAAGCAGGGGAGACAAATGCCCATGTGGGAACGGCAGCCCCCCAGGTGCCAGCCCTAGGGGGCACGCTGTGGGGCGCGCTCCCAGCATCCCAGGTAGGACCAGTAGCCTCAGGCATCATGCCTCCAGCTGCAGAAAGAGAGTGGAGGCCCAAGACTGAACCGAGCATTTGAACACAGATAGTAATAGTTTGTGGAAATAACAAAGCTATTCGCTGTGCTTTCCCACAGTCCATTCTGGTAAGTTGATACAAAATTGACAACAAAAGTGTGCAGTTTTATATAAACTACAGCTACTGGTCAAACGTTTTTTTTTTAAAAAAAAAGAAAAAACGCACAACAAAACCCATAAAACTTTACCAATAGTCATAGCTGTAAGATAAAGGAGGACTAAATCAAATGGAACACTTCAGGAAAATCACATGAAGTAATCAAGGAAAAAAACGTCCCTCTGCCCACCACTAGCAGCCCCTCACATCCCTGCAGAGGAACAGCACCGGCAGCGTTGCACAACAGGCAACGAACGCTCACTGGGGAGAAGTGTTCCCTTCCTCAAGTATCAGATACTGGGCTGATGCCAGGGACTAAGCATCAGATTAAAGGGATAAATTCTCTGTTCTGTTGTAATAAGCATGGCCCAAAGATCTCAGCTTCTAACTTGTAATATTTACCGATAAATAAATAACCATAAGATGGATATTAAAGTTCTGTTATTGTGAGCAGCTGGAGTCTTTCAGGTTTTTTTTAAGTCTGAGGAAGCCACCTCCAAACCTTTCACTCCTTTATAGTTACTACAATTTATCCTCTGGCCTTCCAGAAGTCGTCTTTGCTTGTAAAACCTACCATATTTCTGCTGATTATATTTTAGTAATCTGTGGCAAGAAGGAAGGTCATCAATATAAACTGCAGATACTATGTATTTGACATTCCTTCCAGCTGCACTTGCTGACCTGTTCATTTAAAATACCTATGATCTGTACTAACCTATATGGGTGAGATACTCCTTTAATTAATACAAACGGGAAAAAACTATGCAAGCGTGCAGTATTCAGTAAACAAGCACATGCTAGGTCCACATAATTTGAGAGAAGCAGAAGCTAGCAAAGAGAGACTGAGTAACTGCCGTGTAAGACAGGCTTTGAAGAGAATTGTTTCATGTTCAGCATCTTTCCCCTTTATACTCAAAAATCAATTAGGTTGTTTTCCAAAATTTGTAAATAGCTTCCAAACAGTGCAAATAATTCCCTGCTTTAAGTATGAATGTCAGCGAACTCATTCAAAATCATCTTCAAATGTCAGAAAAGATTAACAGATCCTGGCCACAGGAGGGAGGTCAGAAGAAGGCACACGCTTTTAGTCTTTACTCGGGTGGACACGATCCAAAGCCAACCTAAGTCTATGGGAAAACTCCACGAAGGAACCCAGCATGGTAACATTTCACGACAAGTGCTCAAAACACAACAGACCAGAAACAATCTGTGATCAATAGCTTCCAGGTCATTAATCCCAGGCAGGTGACATCCAGTGTGCCGTTCGGTACTCTCTTTCACGCACACATTCAAGAAAACTGACTCGACTGGCATCTAGTAGCTTTAAATATTTTCCATGTTTTGCCTTTATCCTCCCCGTTTGTTTGGCACATGGCTTTCTAACATCCCATTAATGTCAAACCGTTTAATCGGAATGTAAGCTAAATGCACAGTTTGCTATTTCCTGGATTTCTGTTTGGCGACCAGTGCTTTTTATGAGGAAAATAAAAGCAAAGGTCAGTATGACCAGAAAAGAAAAGTCATCTTCCATAACGGAAGCTTATTTTTCCAGTGAACTGATACAGAAGCCTAATTTAGAAAAAGGTCCTTTAGTATCATGTTATTATTAGTAGTATCACAAATAAACACAAAAACCAATTCACTTTACAGACCTCCACATTAAGCATTCAATAGAAAATCCCTTGGTGTTTTATTGATTTTTGTTTTATTGATTTTTTAAATAGCAATATCACAGTTAAAATGTATCATTTTAGTGAAACACCTCTAAAAGTTTTCCATCACGAAATAAGTTATTACAAATTATTTCCACAGCAACTGGCAACTAACGATTCAATCCATTTAAAGAACAACAAAGTAATGGCTTTATTTGGATGCCTTTTTTGATTAAATAACGTATTAACCTTGATGAAGCTTTCCAAAAAGGGATTAGTGTATTCGAGTGCATCAGCTGATTATGAGACAAATATAACGGTGATAAGATGCTGGTTCAAATTTTCTGAATCTGATGAGTATAACAATTTAGCCGCTAGGATGGAGTTGGCTCTTAGAGCTTCTATCCCAACAGTAAGTGTCCACCCAGATACAAAAGACATCACCCGGCTAAAGTATGCAGTAACTGAGAGTCTGGAAAGGTCACTTAAATCACTGAACTGGGGAGAATAAAATATCCTGCATAATTACTGTAACGTCAGAAATAATTAAAAATAATTAATCTGTAAGGAAAGGAGAATCAGAGTGAAATGTATTGGAGGGGAAACCCAGAAAGTAAATACAGATTTATCTTCTGATGGTATCATCCATTTTGACCAAAACTCACTGACCCACTTTGCTTTATTTGTCTATACTGTAATAATACATTTTGCATACCTATTGTATATCCTTTCCATTAAGTTATTTGCTTAATGGATGTATAAATAAGTCTACTGCAATTACACTTTTTAAGGGTCAAATCCTATCCACTTCTGAACCCACAACTGTAATTTCTACTACGCCAGATGATAACACAGCAGACCTCAGAAACAGCTGAAACCCGGCCGATTCGGTGGTGTTTACGTGATCAACCCATGTTACAAACAGGCTGCCAAACCCTTCTATATCCCTGCAAAGTCCAGGAACCAGTGACCGCATACCCCCCGCCCAAAAAAAAAAAAAAAAAGTTTCTGTATTTTTTAATTTCACGTGTTAAAAATACAGTGACCGTGGCAAAAGAAAACTTCCATTAGTTTATTTTAAGGACCAAATCTTGGCACTCGTGCAGTTGTTACATGCCACGCAAAAAAAAAAAAACAACACAAACACACAAAAAAAACCCAAAAAACAACCAACACCCCAATCATCTAAGAGCAGCTATTAATATTCATGTTGATTCCACATGAAACAACAGCAGTTACCCGAGCAGCTACAGTTATGTCAGCGCCTGGAAGTTATTCCAGGCTGTTTTGTCCTGCTACCCTGAATATTCAGAAACTTCAACAATCCATCGAGCAACAGCCACCGCAGAGTAAGTGCTGTGCTTCGCCCCGCTCTAGGCTGGCGAGCCCCATCTGCCCCCCGCCGCCTGGGGCAGGGGGGACGGAGGGGATGTCACAGCCCCCGCCACCAGGGCAGGGCACGGCACGGCCCCGCGCGGGGTTAGCTGCCCACGTGTTGGCGGTTGCTGCACCTTGAAATCTGACAATAGGAAAGTGAAAGGAGCCCGCTCTGTTTATTTGCGTACACTGAAAGTATCGTCGGGACTTTGCCCGCGCCCTCCTCCTCGGCGAGCCCTCGCTCCGTGTGGTGCTCCCACCGCCCCTCCAGCGCGGCAGAGCCGGAGCCCCCCGCCCCAGGCCGGGGGAGCCCCCGGGAACTGGAGGCGCTTCCGACCGCTCTGATCTCGAGGTCACGGCTGTTATGCGATCCCTTCTCCTTATCAAGCAGCTTCAGCCCTGTAACCTACAGATTGAGAGATAACAGCCCCACACTTTCGCCCTCGGTTACAAAGCCGGCTGCTACCGCAGCAGGAATTTCCTCTTTTGCCCGCTCCTTCTCCTCCGCACCCCGCCCCCCCCCCCCCCCCAACCACACCTCCCCGGCTGTGCCAAGTTTGGGGCCTCACCTCTCCTCCGCTGACCCCCCGACCCGCGGATGCACGGCAGGGCAGCGCGGCGGTACCCGGAGCGCTGCCCTCCCGCCCCCGGCGCCATCCCCGCCACCGCGCCCGCGCAGAATAGCGCGGTAACCGGATTCAGCCTTGGCCAGATACCATCCCCGCTCCCGCTGCCACCGTCGCCCTCTCCGCAGCTGGCGGGGGCCGGGAGCCGCTCGCACCTGCTCCACGGGAACCCCCCCCACGCCCACCCCGCCCCGGAGGGAGCAGGCCAGCCCGGCCGCCGGGCACCCCTCCCCGCTACCCCAAAGCGGCCGCAGCCGCCGCCGCCACCACCTCCTCCTCACGGTCTTCCCGCCCTCCCTCCACCCCACCCCCCCGCCCCGTTCGCCATGTGGCAACTGCCTCATAGACCTATACAAAAAGTGCACGTGCCCCTTCGGATATATGACAGCAGCTGATGGCCAAGTGGCTTCCACCCACCCCGGCCAGGCCCTCCGCCCGGCAGGCGGCCCGGCGCCCCATCCCAGTCACACGAAACCCGAGTGCCTGTGTGTCGCTGCCCCCCCCACCCCCGCCTGGACCGCTCCCCGCCCACTCCTGTGCACCCTTCGGGCAGCTTTTTCTCAGGGCCGCTCGTTTCAAAGACACGTCCAGGGATAAACTTGAGGAGGGGGGTCGGTCAGAAAGCACTTTTTGGCCCCGCCACCCTCTCCGCGGCCCCGCCGGCCCTCCGCTCCCCGCGGCAGTCCCGAGCCCCCGGCACGCCTCGGCCGGGGGGAGGGAAGGGGGCAATGACAGGGCGATACTTGCAGGGCGCGGGGGGGGGGGGGGGGGGGGGCAGAAGCACCCTCTCTCCTCCCTCTCTCCCTCCGTCCCGCCGAGGAGCGGCGCAGCCGGCTGCGGAGGAGGCCGGCTGGGTGCTGGGACAGCGAGGGAGAGAGGGGGCGAACGCACGCGGCTGCAGGCCGCCCCCCCCCCCCCTCCCGGCCCGCGCGGTGGCAGCGGGAAGCGGCGCAGCGTCCGCCCGGGCCGCACCGCGCGGGGGTGGGACGGGGGCGGCGGCGGCGGGGGTGTCCCGCGGGGTGTGCGTGTGCCTTGCGGCGGTTACCTGGCGTTGGTGCAGTCGTTGTAGAGGGTCTCGAAATCCTTCCTGGAGATGAGTTTGCAGCGGTTGACCCCGGGCTGGATGGCCCCCAGCCCCCTCAGGATGCGGACCTGCTCCACGTTGCAGACGACGGGCGTGATCTCCAGCCGCTTCAGCTTGGTGTAGACCGTGTGCAAGCCCCCCACCAAGTGCTTCAGGAAGAGGTCGAACGCCTGGGGCAGGCAGATGAGCTCGCAGCCCTCCACGGTGAAAGAGGCCACTTTGGCCCCCCTCAGATCCACCATCTTGCACTCGTTATTCTGGGGGGTGTTCTCCACCGGGGACGGGGTCGAGTACACGGGCTTGCCGGGCAGGCTGCCGGCCGCGCTGGCCGCGCTGGCATTGGGAGTGGAGGTGCCGCCGCCGCTGCTGCTGCCGCCGCCGCCGCTGCTGCCGCCGCCGCCGCCGCCGGTGCCCAGGCTGGGGCTGCCGCCGCCGCCGCTGCCGTTACCGCCGCCGCCGCTGGTGGTGGAGGTGACTGTGGCCGCCGCTGCCGCCGCCGCCGCCGCCGCGATGGGCTCCGGCCGGAATAGGTTTGTCCCCGAAGCGGCCGGCGGGGGAGCGATGGACGGAGACGGAGAGGAGGTGGCCGACGAGGAGGTGGCCGACGAGGAGGTGGTGGTGGTGGTGGTGCAGGCGGCAGAAGTTGAGACCGGAGGCTGAGGGGGGACCAGCTGGGTCGGAGGGATCAAAGCAGCCGGTACGGCCATGGTCACATATACGGCGGAGGGGGCAGGGGGAGGGGGGAAAGTTCCCACACACACACGCAGGGGAAAGGGGAAAAATTAAAAAAAAAAAAAAAAGAAGATAAAAAAATTAAAAAAGGAGGAAAGGAGAGAAGGGAGGAGGGGGGAGAAGAAGGGGGGGGATAACCCCGGATCAGGTGCTGCGGCGAGCGAGAGAGCAGGGGGCAGAGTGAGAGAGAGAACGCACAAAGTGTCCCGCAAGTGGGGACGGAGGAGGAGGAGGAGGAGGAGAAGTCCGCTCCGGGCGGCGGGGCTGGGGCCGAGGGGAGGGGGGAGGGCAGTTTCTTTTTGTGGTCCTTGCTCTAGCACCACGTTAAAGACGAAGGTGAAAAGGAGGAGGTTTGAAGGACTTCGGTTCTCTCTGGCAAGTACATTGATCAAAGATTGAGAGGGGAATGACAGAGAGAAAATGAGCTGGGAAGTGCTGGCTGCCGCCGCCGCTCGCTGGACGAGTTGTTGTTGTCACACGGTGCGGAGGGGAGGAGCTCCGGCAACTTGAAATACCCTTTGAAGCAGCAAAAGGCTCACTCACTAGTATTAACCCAAATTATCCAACCAGGAACCCGGAGCAGGAAAACAGAGAGAGGGAGAGAAGTCTCCCCCCGCCCCCCCTCCTTTCAGGAACCGTTAGATTACATGTTTCATATTTCACCCCACCAGAGACGAGATGTAATTTTCCCAGCCCTTTTCTGCAGTCGCTTGTCAACACAGTTTGTGAGGAAACACGAGCGTCTCCAGCGCTACCCCGAAGCCGGCCGGGAGCGGGGAACCGGGGGTGCGGGGCGGGCGCTGGCCGCGCACCTTGCCGGGGCCGGGCCGGGGCCGGGGCGCCCGCGGACAAAAGCAGAAACCTCCGGACGGGTCTGTTCCTCTCGCTGTTGTCCTCCCGGAACCACAGACGCTCCTCCCGGCGGGGTGGAAGCTGCTGCCGAGGGGTCCGGGGACAGCGCCGAGGCCCCTTTGTTGCGCGGGCAGCGGCGGCTGCGCGGGGCGCGCAAGGGCAGCCCCACGCGGCAGCGCTCGCGGAGACCTTCCTGACGGCGGCCACGGATCGAGGGGGACGGGGCGCCGCGGGTCACGCCGTCGGGAAACCGCATCGAGGGGGGGCCGCGGCGGCCCCGAACTAACTTGGGGGGGGGGAGTGTGGGGACCGCCCGGCCCGCGCAGGCACCGCCGCGCAACAGGTGTCGGCGTCGCGCAGAACCCCCGCGGCGGCGTCCCGGGGCAGGTAGCGCGGAAAGTCAGCTGCTGCGTGTGCCCACGCATGCGCAGTGGCGCGGGCGGCAGGACGCGCCGCGTCTGGCGTGGCCGGGCCCCGTGCGCCGCGTGCTACCTGCCCGCCGCCGAAGTTGGGGAGGGAGTGTTAGGGTCGGTCGGGAGAGCCCGGGGCTTTCTTCTGCTTCCCTCGAGGGCACTTCGCTTTTTTAAAAGGGTAAAGAAATGGGCAGCCTTTACAGACGGGGGGGGGGTGGGGGGGTGGTGTCGTGCAAAAACAAGGTTCGGTGTGTACGTGATGCTTCCCGTGTTAAAAATACATGTTTTGTACTTCGTGAATTGCGATGCATGTATGTGCGCCCTTTTTAAATGTATACAATTATGTGAGATATGACTCATGGGATGACACATCTACAGAGGAGATAATCCCAGCTGTAGTAATTCAATGCAGGGGAATTTCCACATTATTAGATACAAACTACTTTATATGATCTACTTGCTTATTGTACTTTTAAATTCAATCTACAAGAATTTGTGTTCCAATACCAGTAAACATGTCATTTGCTAGCGAAATTTTTGCTGTCCTGCACTAAAATCTTAAGAATAGGCTGATGGCACCGAGAAAATACAAAGGATCATGTTGTTTTGAAGTCTGGTGTACCCACAACTGTGCAGAACACTTCTTCAAGCCGTTTTTAGGTGCTTTGCAGAACGTTTATCTGGAGGAACGTGTACAACCTGAGTTCCACGGGTGGGATCTAGCATTGCATAGAACTTGTAATTTAAAAATGTAAACGCACTGCATCTTTCTTCTTCAGTTGTTGAAAACCAACTCTGTCCATATTTTCTTTGCCTCAACTATCCTTTCATTTTCTCTTACACCTTGTGACGACAGAACAGGTCCTTGAGAAGATCAGGACAGAGCCAGACATGCGTGATATTGCCTCTTGGAGATCTGAGTGAATTCTGAATTAGGAAATCTACCATTTCATTTTTTTTCTCTGCTTTCCCTACAACACGATGCACACCAGCCCTTCTGCTTTTCTTCTTACTGTGTGCCCTCACGGATATATAATCCTCATGGTTCAAAACCATATAAAGAAAATGTAGTTTGAAAGGGTTTACTACCACAGGTTTGGGTTAACCTTGATCATTTCAGTGCAACAATGGGATTAGAAACCTAGAAAGAAGTTTATGAAAAGGTTCAAGGCTCCTCAAGGCTTCTGGCTTGGTAAGTGTTTCTAATGATTATGGAGAGCGACTGGATTTATTTTAACTCGCTCACATAAACACACCAACAAATCTAGAGGTTGCTCTTTGTAAACTTTTTTAGATTTCATTTCTCTTACTCACTGACCCTTTCATGTAATGATATTGTTGGGTGTTCTCTTTTTTTCTCCCTGAGTTGATATCAGCAAAACTCAAATTACTGTAACTGATATTTGAAAATTCTCCCTGTGTCAAGTGAAGACTTATGGTGCTGAAATCAATAAGACTGTTTAAAATTCAAAGACCTGCAAATCGTTCTGTTTGTCCTTTGATAGGGCCTGGGCTGATTAAAATGCGACCAAGAAAGCTTAATTGCTGCACTAATTAAGAAGTCTTTAATTTCTTTCCTGGAATATTGTTTGAAGCAAGGTTTCTGTTCTGCTCATGTTCAGGGCAGGTATTCTTTCTGTTTCTCTGCCTCTCTCTTTTTTTTTTTTTTTTACTATTTTGTATATTAAAATGTGCGTTAAAGCAGTGAGAAGTATTGACAGTGTAATTGCACTAAAAAAAGTCTGATACAGAGTTCACTATTTCACTAAATTATAATTTTGAGGGCAGCTGTAAAGGGTAAAATGCAATTAGAAAATGCATTGTAGCTGTTGCATTTTAAGGAATCTGAATACCTGACTGACAGGAGATAGGATAGTAAATCAGCTCCCTCCCCCTTCTTCAGTTATTATTTATAATTAAATATTTAAATTCATTAAGGAAAAAAGGCAACGAGAAAAAAGTATTTATCTTCTGAATGTATGTGAAGGAATGGACCAAGGGGAGGGGACACATACTGAAGATAGGCACCTGGTAAGGATGAATAGTGTATTACCATGTTAAGTTCATCCACAATATTTTTTTCTGCATTCCTTTTGAATTTATTTTCCTGAGAAATTCCTTTCTGTCTTGTATTTTGTCGTATCCTTGTCTAGTGACCTATTTTGTTCACCGGTTTCTGAAGAGAAGGAACTAAACGATTTCAACAAAGCTTTCTGTGTGATCAATAGAGTAATGTTTCAGGTTTAATCATGCTGCATTATAACTCTTGCAAACGACTGCTGAGCAGAAGATTCTAAGAAAGGAGCAAGTACTGGCAAAGGGAAGGTAAGTTGTTTTGCTTTTAATCTCCAGGGTCTCGAGCAGCAATACTCCTTTCAGGAGCTATCTGTTATTTAGAGGGAAGACTGAGAAAGGGGGAGGGACCTCATACCGAATCCCCCCTGCATCGCTCAGCAAAATAGGCTCATAGAAATGTAAGTCTGTGAGTTGGGATCCTTTATTTCTCCCTTCCACCAGGTATTTACTAAACATTGAAAACACAATGAATACAGTTGAGGTTGTTGTGAAGTGTTGTACCAGTAATAAGAAATTGGATACTGCAGTGCTGTTTTTCTAATTGTTGCATTATAGTCAAACTAGCACAGACCTTGTCCAATACAAATACAAACTGGATTCCTTTCAGTGACAGGACAAGTAGATAACATGCTTAATAGATACAAAGGGAGATTTACCATTCCAAGCACGATGTCACGCTAATTATGTTTACTCTAATTGAAAGCAAGGTTTTGGGGAACCTGAAATCACTCACAGGATATTTTTAATAACTGAATAATAATAAAGTGTAGCAAACGTTGATCACAAACCTTTTGGTCTTTCAAAAATCTATTGGAAAATTAAATGAAAAGTGGAGTTTGGTACAAACAATGCCCCAGGGCAAAAAACAACTAACACTAGATTTTCCAGTCCAGCCATAACACAAATCAATTTGAGCACACTTCTATGGCCAGACTGCCAGATTGTTATGACTGCTAATTCACTCAATCAAACAGTGCATTAGCACACCCGGCACAAACAGCTTTAACAATAGCATACACTTCTGAACAGTCCACCATATATCATAAAAAGTCCAGAATACATGGCAAGATTGCTTTCCTGTTCTGTTTACTGCAATTTGTGTTTACGTATGGTGCCTGCTTAACAAAAACGTGGTGGGAGAATGGAAGGGAAGAAACTTCAAGAGCCATTAAAAAAAAAACTTTCAAAGTCTTTGAAAACGAGAACCTGAGAGCAAATTATCACCTCGGCTGATTGTTTAACGTGCATCTCTCAGCTGGAGAGCTGAAAGCAGTGGCTGCACATCCCCAGCACGAGGCTGGAAGGGCACTGCTGCGGGCTTGGCGGTTCGCACCCGCCCTGCCGAACCCACTCGCTCCAGCGCCGGGGCATCCTGTGCCGGCTTTGCCCCCGCGAGCCATCTCCCCGGCTCCGAGGTGTTCAGCGCCCGAGTACAAGGGCAGGATTTAGCCCCAGAGGGGTATGCGTCGATTCTTCCCCCTTCACCCCCTCGAGTAACGGGTGTTCCCACCGGTGATGCTAACTGGTGCTGTGACCTCGGGCGCGCTGTACGGGGAGCTGCAATAACCGACGGCTTGGGAACCCTCGCATCCCTTCCCTCCCTCTTCCCCTGCATCCGACACACACGCACACACAAACACACGTACGCACCCGCACCCACGCACAAGCGCATCTATGCAAATTGCAAATACCAAACGCCAATTAAGCTACTTGCTCATTTACAATTTTTTTTCCCCTTACGTCGCTGTTCTGACTTCAGGAAATATGTCTCGAAGTCAGTAACGAAGATCATCCTTATGTTGATTTGAGCCTGTTGGTCACGTTGCAGCTCCCGCAGCCAAATGGAGAAGCGGGTCGGGTTCCCTTCTCGGGCTGCCTCGGGATGGATGGAGCAGGTGACTGGGCACTGCCTGCTGACATCCACCTGGCAACTGACAGCCGAGAGAGAAAACTGCTACGACAAGGAAATTATAAGCAACTTCCCTGCGTGAGTTAAATGAGGACTGAAATAGACGGGGAGCCCTCCGTGATGTTTAAAGTTATACTTGGGCTCTCATTAGAGGTCCTCAGTCCAACGTGTTAATTCACCTACCAACAGGTAGGAAAAGTCGCTCAGAGCAATAATTAGGAAGTACAAAGCCCCTGCCATTAAATTATGTTGAAGCGGTGATCTAATCTGAGATGCCCTTTCCCGTGCTGCCCCCTAACCCGCCGCCCCCTCCCCTTACAGAATTAGTTCACCCAGCCACTCCACCCCCAGCTCCCAACCCAGGCTAATCGAAATACAGACGCTGGAGAGCCGGCCCGATTTTTAAGTGTTCCCGGTTTTCCAGTGCGCGCCCCGATCTTTGCCGGTGGCAGGGGACCGCTTTTCCTGCCCCGCGCCCGGAGCCGCGGGGGACGGCGGCATCCCCCCCTCCCCGCTCCCCCCCCTCCCTCCCGCCGCGATCCCGGCTGCGGGGCTCGGTGCCGCCGCCCGCGGGGCGGGAAAGGGAGGGGGCGGCAGCCGGTGGATCGGGCCCCCGCGGCCGGCGGGGCGGAGGGCTGTGGCTCGAGCGCTAATTGTTTCCCTTAATAATAATAGTAATAAAAAAGCACACTGGGTTCTTTTTTTTTATATGAGCTGACAGCCTGCGAGACGCAGCCTTTTCCTCCTCGAGTCACTTAAGTGAATGAGAAACACTGGAGGGGGGGGGTTGCCTTTATTATGCCTATATTTCATAAAAGCAGACAAACATTTCTAGTTGTTCTTTGATGGGGGGGGGAGGGGGAACACGACGACACGGGACGACACACGACACCGGGGACCGCGGCGACGACACACCTTTAAAAGTCCCTTGCTTGAAAAGTTTCAGCCCAGAGCGGAATTTTATAGCGAGTTATAAACTCTGGGTAAGAGAGGGATGTTATAAATGGAAGTGCTGACACAACCTTAACTATGGCGTGTAAACGGCTATGCTATAATATCCATTAAGCAGAAAGAAAAATAAGATGGCTGATCAATAATTTATACAAAGAGTACCAACTGCAGACATAATAACTGTAATGTTTGCAAAGCAATCTCTCGCTCTCCAGGCTTAACAGTAAACTAGCGGGGCTGTTAATTTCCAACTCCTACAGGTAAGAATACAAACAAATTACTTAAACTTGTGTTTTGTTCGATATTTTGCATGCCTCGGTAGGATTAAATAAAATTTAATTACGATGCAACTTGGGCTGGTTGAGGAGCCTCCCCCCGCTTTCCTCCTACCCGCCCGCCTGCTGCTCCGAGATCTTCTTGTGCAAAGCTCCGACCGGCCGGGGAACAGGTTGGCTGGACGGGCGTTGTAAACGGGTCGGCTTTTGGGTCACTCTAGTTCTTCGGAGAGTTATTCATACATGGAAACAAAATAAAGCCATTTAACTTCAAAAGAAAGTTACAAGGTTTTCCAGCGCCACGAGCTGAAACACAATACCCCCACGGGGACGATAAGCATCAGCTGTCAGAGGACAATGCACTGGCTTTGCATGCAGCAGGCTACCGGGGGTGGGGCGGAGGGGAACTGCTTTGGGGGAAACCAGTGTGTCTTCCACGATCCTAAGCGGAGAGTGGGCGAGCAACTGTTATCTTCATTTGCATGGGAGCGTTATCTCCCGTTTCTGTCTACTGTGTTTAGATAGCAATGCAGAGGAACAAAGTCTGAAAGTTGCTAAGTAGGCTCGGGTAATGAGCCGAGTTTGTTTGTTGTTTGTTTTTTGTTTTTTTTTTTTTTTTTTCCCCGCAGGTCTCTTGCAGTAGTACCAAAGAGATCCCTTCTTTGTTATATAAAAAAGGAGAAACGTGTCAGTGGAGGAGATTTTTTTGTAAAAAGTGCCTCCTCCCCCCAGCCTAGACAAAAGTTATGTTGCCAACCACACCAAAAGAAGCCCAGATTTAACGTGGTACGTACAGCTCTTTCGAACAGTTTTCAGCTGTGCTTCTTGGGGACTTCATGGATGTTTTGTGCAGTATAACCGGAGCAACACCTCATTTCTTAGCCCTGAGCTGTTACGCGGGGTGCTGCTTCACGAGGTCCTCCTTTATAAAAGAAAAAAAAATAAAATGTGCTTTCTTGTCCAGTGACCTCCCCCATCTCAGCTCCATTAAAGCAAAGAAACATAAATGACAGCTGCCTGTAGACTGCACACGCAGATGAAGTCTTTTATATTTAAGGAACAGTTTTTCACACGCACACAAATCCAACCAGTTGAATGCAATGTGCAATATCGTTGGTTAGAGCAACTGAATAGAAGTTGCAGCACCCACTAGTGCCTGCGCATGGGGGGTGGTGCTGGTGCTGGTGGTGGTGGTGGTGCAGCCCAGCTGCGCTCCTCTCCGCTCCCCGCGGGCCGGCCCTGGGGAGAAACATCCTTTGGGGGGAAGGAAGTGTGGGAAGAACTGAGGAATGCGATACGGACAAAATAAGGTTTAAGGTCATCCTTGATTAAGTGGGGGTTTGTTTCTTCATTGTCTAAGTGGAAGCTTAGAAAAAGCAGAGATGGAGAAGTTGTCCTTTCCCTGCTTCTTCCCATCTCACTAGTCCCTCCCTGGCTTGAGAAGGTGTGTGAATGCAGCAAGTGTTCCATAGCCAGCATCTTCACACTGTCATTAGGAAAGGAATTGGAAGGGCTGCCCAGCTGTAAGGACTTGGTGGGAAACACGAACAATGCTAGAAATACTTCTGTTTTGGATACCCACCTGACATGCAAAACTACAAAACATCTGTGAGCTGTTTCTGTTAGGCCCCTTTCTTTTCTCAGGTGTTTGGGTTCTGTGTTTTTGTTCTGTGTTTTTTTTTGTTTTGTTTTGTTTTTTATTACATACATCATGTTCAGAGGTTGATAATGGGCTGTGTTTAGATTTTCTTGGAAACCATCGGTTCTCACTTTGGAGATGAGGATGGACGTTGCAAGGGTTGTGTGACACACAGCCCTTCTGTCTGGGTAGAAGATACCAAGCTGATAAACCTAAGAAACACTTTCACAGTGGCACTGAATACTCAAGTATTTGTTTACTGTTTGTTGTGTTTTGTGGTACTGGATAATGTTCCCAGTCAGATCCAAGCACTTACAATGGTGTCTGGCATAATATGATTTCCCATGCAGGATTCCCAAAGCTGTAAGAGGTAACTGGGTCACAAGTAGGTGGCAAGGAACTAATCCTGTCACCTAACTCCATCTTTAAAAGCTTTCAGTAAACCATTGGTTCACTTTATACACTCTTCTTGAGATACTAAGACCTTTTTTAGCCAAGAAGGAAAACTCCAACTATGTTCTCAAATACCTTGGACTCAATGTCTCAAATCATCTGGTGGATGATGAAGGTGGGCCAGGATTAACATGTGTCTCTTCTCAACCTCCATTTGACAGTCACATCTTTTTCTTTTCCTTTGTTGTTGTTAGCATTTCTTCTTCTATAAAAAGCACCAAAATATATGTTCAAATGCCAAAAATGTGTCACAGAAACCCATAAATACAGAAGGCACTGAATACCAAAGTAGTTGAAAATAATTTGCAGGAAGTCCTGATTTTCTCTATTTTCACATTTCTAAAAAAGACTCTCATTTGTAAACAGGTTAATACTTTGCATAGATATAAAACATGAAAAAATGTTCCTGTACCTTTATGGTAGATGTAATAGGTGTAGTATGGCCAAAATAAGTTCCCTTAAAATATACACTGTTGATTTTTATAGATAATGACATAAGACTTTTACTATGACTGTTTGTTTGAATTTATAAATGATATAACTTCACTGTTGTCTCTTCCTTTTCAGTGCTCAGTGATTTACATGCAATTAAATTTTATTAGTATGAATACTGGACTTTAAGCTTATGTATTTGAGTGCTTATACAAAGTAACTTCTTGGAATATTTATCCAATAAAAATAGACTTATGAAGACAGCAATTCCTCAATACATTCTTAGCTTTAGGCACAGCTGTAGATCCATAAGTAGGCACTTAATGCCAGAAAGAAAGAAGCTGAGTCACAAAAGTACCCAAAAGCATAAAATAAGAAAACCGCATTTCATTCTTATATTTTGAAAAACAAAGGAAAATATAGGAGAAAAACAGTGAATACATTAGAATAAGAAATGTATTTAAGAAATTGTGAAAATATAGAAGGAAGTGAATTAAAATAATAATTTTTTATCCATACAAAATATTTTTAAGTCAAAAATATATAGTATCAAGTTGGTTTTATTAAAGCTTGTTCTCTTAAACATGGGAGTCTAAACTTAAAACATAAACTTCAAAGCAAGAAAAATGAGCTAGCACCATCTAAGTTGCTTTAATCTAGCTGGTTAGCAAGAGTATTAGTTGTAGTTTTGCTTAATTACACCCTTCAGTCTAATGATCAGTCTCAGGCAGTTGAGGACTATTCTGTTTTCACACGTGAGGTGGGATAAGACAACAGAGATCCACAAAAAAATTCAGGTGCCGTACCAATGGTCACATGACTTAATAGGTGCCTAAATCCCTTAGTGCACAAGCTCACATCGACGCAATTCACCAAGTGTGTGCGTTTCCTTTGCTGGACATATGGATGAAAGCATGAATTTCAGTGTTGCTGGATTTTTGAAGAGAGAGTCTTTGCCTAAACACAGTCTTCGCTTGGTTTCACTACATTCACACAAGTGGGCTTCAAGCAAGGTAAAGCCAAAATGAGGCTATTTGCTTCTGCGTCCATATTTGCATCCTATGGTACAGCTAATAACCTGTTAGGCAGGTCACTTCCAGGGTGGGAAAGCTGTTTTCACACATCCAGTTTCTACCATTCTCACAGAACAAGAGAATTAAGGCGGGTTTCCCACATGGTGGCAGTGGACATGAGCAATCACATATGAGGTCTGTAATGGTGAAGGTTTCTCTGATTCTTCCTTGGAAACCCTAAGCCAGTTGACTGCTACCAGCAGGAAGACCTTCCAGTAGACTCTCTTACTTCTCAGGTAAACATTTGTGCCACCTTGCTGGGGAAAGATTTTAAGGGCTGATTTCAGCCACACTTGCTGTTGGGCTGTACAGCCTCTTCCCTACCAACGCCATGGGGTACCCTGTGCTGATAACGAAGGCTTTCTGTTCCCCACTGGTAAATTTGTCCTGTGTTGAAAGTGGGGCACCTAAGTAGCTCAGATACGTCTAAAATGTTATTCCATGGCTTTTACTTTCTGTTTTAAGATGTTCTATCTACAACCATAAAGCTATATTCAAAACAAATGTTTTGTTAACAGCTCTAAGTTTTATTTTTTACTATCAAGCTGAAACAATTACAAGAAAAAGAATGCATATAGCAGTATATATAACCGAGAAAATGTTTTCTTGAGTGTTTTGTTTCCTACTGATATAAACTTAGAACTCAGTGCACAGTTTACAAGTAAGGGCCAATAGCTGAACACTTTTAAATACAGTGACTTGTAATGGCTGCAGTAAATACAGATTTGGAGGCTATGTTTATGCTAGCGAATTAAACTTGCCTGGAAATGTTCCTATGCAATAAAGCCAACTAGCACATGTGCATATTTGTAAACTTTTCTGTCCAAAAGCAGGTAGTGGCAGCATCCTGCCAGCTCGGAAGGCTCTCTGGGATACGCAGCCTCCCCCCACCTCCAACTGCACCCAGGAATTGGTTTGTAGGATACTCAAAGTGTGCTGAGGGCCATTCAAATACTTTTACAGCATAGACCATCATGTTCCAGTACCTGGCACTGTTTAATTTACTGGTCAAAATGTAGCTTCAACTGTTTTACAGTAATTGTCACAAAACATACTCACATTAGACATTTTTATAGGTACAAGCTCTTGATTTTGCAGTCTTTACATGGGCAACATTCCTATTGATTTCTAGAAATGAAATAATCAAAAAAAAGTTTCCTTAATTAGTGAGGAATCCAGCCTTGGCCTATAATTAGAAAAGAAAAAGGAAGTAAAATTATAACACGAGAGGAGCTTGCTAAAATACTCCCTAAAACAATTTCCAATGGCATTAAAGTGTTACTCACTAATATGGGGCCTGCTTAATTAATTTAGCAGCCTGGACTAGAGATTCAGGTTTTTGTGCTCTTGTGCTTTTGTGCTGGGTATTTGAAGCTGAAAATGTAAACATGAATGCATGTTCTATAAGAGACTTCTAGAAAAATGTAGGGAAGGCAGGGCACATTCCTTGCTGGGTTTTGTGTTAGATTCTTTACAGTCAAGATTGGTCCCAGAAACCAGCCCGGGGAAGTTAAAGTCTTCTTGCAACAGGTTGCCTGCTGTTGAATTTATAAGGCTATTTGTAACTTTTATTGATAGGAACACCATAAAAGAGCATTATGCCAAGGGACTGATGCATTTATTCGTGTGTTTTCCCCCACTTAATATGAACTAACATAGTACCAGCCTGTTAGGGAGTTGCATAAATGCAATGTCTTGCACTTCTTTTTACAGCTGTAGCTTGTTTTGAATAGTCAGATAGATACAAAATGACAGAAGAAAGATTATTCTTTAGAAACTTCACTTTGCCATTTACAAATCAACTATGTTTGCATCTGTCTTAACACATTAGTGAAACGACCTGTAAAGGAAGACTGTGTTACGGATTGAGCTGAAAAACAATACTGAACAGAAAAGTATTGCTAGTTTTATTCAGAACCAGCAGACACTATGAGTGATATACTTGACACTTCATAAATAATAGCACACCAAAAAATAAGGGGAAAAAATTACTTTTTGGCTCAGTCTTGCAGTCAACTGGTATTTTTCCCAAATAAGAATTTTAGGGTCAGTTTTGATAGTCTAACCCTACAAAGGAGAATAAAATCTTCCTTTCTTCCACTTGAACAGCTTTCAGATAGCAATTGCTAATTGGAAGACTGTTAGAAAGATTTATTTGGGAAATGGTTGACTTTCTTTCTACAGCTTGTTTTCCCACGGACAATGTTTTTAGTACGTGTCTCAGAAACATTTTTTAATGACAAAACCCTTAATTATGGATGGGACACACACACACCCCCACACACCCCCCTCCTCAAACTTAGGCTTTTTAATTCATCTCAGTACTCATATTCTAGCAATCTCCAGTTCATCTCACTTTTTTGGTGGAGGCTATAATAATACAGAATGTAACATTGTTATTGCTTGCTGCTGATTTATAGTAAAAAACTTGGCTAATTAAAAAGACCAGGCAAACAAGGTCCTTGTATCTGTGAGAAGTCTGATCTCGCTTTAAGACTCGGTTATTTCTCTGATAACCACCGATTATCTCGTTCGCTGAAACGATTCCAATAAGGCAAAGGTGCCCTCTGTAGGGCAGAGGCTGTAAATGGTGATGGGTAGCTGGAGTGTTACATTCGCGGAAAGCAACAGAAAAGAGTAATTTTTTAGCAGCCTGGCTCTCGGAGATTCACTAAAGACCAAATATTATGTACAAAACGAACCAAAGCAAAACGAAAAATAATAAAAACCTAGTTTAAAATAAAGCTGAAAATAATACTCTCAACTGCAGAGAACCAACAGTTTTGTAAAACCTGCCCTAATGCTAAATGTGTAGTGCAGTGAAAACTGCAAGAATCTCCGGAATCAAATGAAATATGAACTTCAGTGAAAAGAACTATATGGAAATTAGAGAATTCAGAAAGGAACATGCTTAAAAAGTCTGTGTAGCAACTCCTGAAAAGTTTGCCCCGAAGCAGATGCATTAGCAGTCCCAGGGGTTTAGCATACTGCTTGCTGAGAAGTTGCTTTTGTTAGCATGCCCACAGACACACGTGGGCTGGTGTGCAGAATCTCTAGTGGCTATTTGCAATTATTTGGGGAATTCTTTTCTCAGTTTATAATGGCAGCTAATGGCAGCCCAGAGAGAGGCAGGGAATCTGACACTAGTCATAGTTCATTGCTCGTTATTAATTATTTTCTAGGCTTCCCTTTTATAATTCATTAGGATGACCTGCAGTTGTTATCTTGATTTTCTGTCTCTATCTCTGTCTCCTCTTCTTTTCATGTTACATTTACTTCTTTTTTTCTTTATTGATATATACATTCGGTTTAACAACGATGTTGCATATAGTAACCTTGATTACTGTGCAATTAAGTGTAACATGGAATGGATAAAACCCTTCAAAATTATGATTTAGCCTCCTTTCATCTTTACCAGAAAGTCAGAGAAGAAGCAGAAAATAATTTTATAAGCTGACTTGCTATATATGTTGGGGTTGCTATGAAAACCTAGACTGAACCATAGTTTAGAAAGTGAAGATCAGTGTTGTAAATATGGAGTTTATTCTAAATATGACTGTAAAAAGAAGGGTGGGGTTTAGTCACCTGTGGAAAAGTTAAGGACAGTATGTCATGTTCTGGCCAAAGAGAGGTTGTTTCTTTCTTTACCCACTGTTGGAAATACTGGTATAAGGGACATAGTGCATGTTTTGAACCATGTAAATGTCATGTTAATGCTACCTTTTGTTTTAATTAGATCTGAAATAGTAAACTCTTTTCCTTCAACCTGTCAAATAGCATCGAGCCTCCCAGTCTCATTTTGAGAGAAATAATTTCACTACACTACTTTTTGATCTTCAGGGCTTGCTTCCAACTCTATTTACATAAATAAATGTTTGGGGAATGACTGAGATTGTGGAGCTTTGTGGACTCTTGACGTGCCATATTCACGTCCTGTTGCTTACCCTGTGAACCAGATCTGACACACACAGGGTATTCTCTCTACCTTTTCTCACAGCCAAAATTAATGCTACTCAGAGGACAAAAACGAGGATCCTATCTCAACAGGGAAATGTTTGTAGGTGCTGACACAGTATGTGAATCTCCTTCACAGGTTAAATCCTCATGACAATTTTTTCCCGTGACATAAAGCATATTTACACTGTAAGATCTCTGGAGTAGACACAGTCTTACCCTGCTTAATTGTTGCATCTTTAGTGAAAGTCCATGTCATATTTGAATGCTTACCCTGAAATGTGGCAGCAACCTCAAGGTAGGTCTCTTTAAAATCTCTCTTGGCACTATCCAACCCTTCAGCTAAACACAGGACAAACATGTATGGCTATTTTTCCCTTTTATTAGACATCTAGCCTGTGTCGAAACATGCAAACTGGGTCCTTCTAGTTTATTGTATTTATCATTCCTAGTCCTTTAATAAGACTATATTTGCAATTGCAAAGGTATTATTGTGCTTTTTTGAAGATAGGTAGTAGATTTAATTCTGGAAAAGTAACACTACTCAAGCATTGTATTGTTTTCTTTTTTTTGCTTAGGTTTTCTTTTAGGTTTTTCTTTCCAACTAGAGGCTGCCAGTTTCTCAGATGTACTTTATGGCAACTGCTTCTAGACAGTACTCACACAGCCTATCTTTAGATGCTTTGTTTATGTGTCAGAGATAGGAGTCTGGTGTCCTCATACAGTCAGTGAAAACAAGCATACCTGTTCAGTGCAGAAATTCAGTAAATGTAAACTATAAGCCCTAAGCTGATGTTGTGAAAGAAGTCCTAGGTGACCCAAGACAGGCCTCTATCACAAGTAGATTGTAAAATATGTCAAATTTTCCTTTTAGTTTAGGTACCCCATTTCTTTGTTTGCAATTTAATCTTCTTTTCTTAATTTCATCGATCATAATTTTCTTTTTATCCATTTTGCTCATTACTGTACTATCATTTAGTTGCTGTGATCATGTTAATATTTTAAACTCTTCCTCACTGACTGAACTTTTTCTATCGATTTTTAAACAGTCATGATAAAACTTGACTTAAAAAAAAATAATGGTAAATCTCAGTACGTGATTTCTTATTCTAATGTCTTTGGCCTCCTTTCTTTTTTTCCCCTTTCTTTTTTTCTTTAAGATTATTAGACCATTCTTTAGTATACAAATCAAATTTAACTTATTTCCTATTACTGTAATTGGCTTGACACTTTCTTTCCAGTTTAACATCATACAAACTGTGCAAAGTCTAAAATATCTGGGCTTTTAAAATCTTTAATTCCTATAGTTTTATTCATTTTACTCAGCTATCTGCAGCTCTGATACCTCTGCCCCCAGCACTTTTCCTGAATGGCTGCCAACTGTCTTTGGGCTCTGTTGTCTAGCATTATGTTGCTTGGCCCCAGTCCTGAAAAATTTATACACTTGAGTAATTTTACGCATGAGAGCAGGCCCATTGACTATTGATGCATAACGTTATTTGGGAGTGCACGCATTTTCAGAGCTTGGATAATTATTTTGATTTTACTGGTCAATCATTGCAAAGTATTTGTAATGGGTTTTTTTATCCAATTCAACAATTATTTTTTTTCTTCTCAGTGTCTGTAAACTGTCACAAGTTTTGTACAGTGACACGGGTCTGGACATTGGTTAGATGGTTTTAATGATTAAATCTGCTCTTCATTTTGTATTTGTGGTGATGGTTCCCACAAACATATTAGTGTCTGGCTGAGTTAAATGTATCACAGCTTCTTAAGTACACTTAGTTGTTGTTTTTTTTTTAATTTTACACTGCAGATGAGTGAATCAACAGTAGTTGATTTCCATAGCTCATTCCAGTCCCTTAACCCGTTCTGAGAATAGTGAATTAGCTATCAGGTCAACGTTTAGAGACTTTTTATCACAACATCCATAACTAATCATATAAGTATATACGTGCCTGTGATATATTTATTCATTTAAAGGAATTCCAGGTTTTTGTTAATTTACTACATGCTTCTAATGCCTTCTGATTGTGTCATTACTGGAATAGTCTTGCTTGGTTCTTTAGCTACAGAGGATCAAGGGTATGTAGCTCATCAAATAAGGCAGAGCAACTACTATGTAATTATTTCTCTGTCTCTATGCCCACCTTTTCATTACTGCCATACCTTTACTTGGCCCCTTTTACTATAACTAGTAGAAGAACCTCCTCATCCTTTATCTAATTTAAAGAAAACACATCAAAATGTACAAGGAACCGAATCCCTAGCTGCTATGAATCTCCAGGCTTCTCCTGAGTCAACAAAGCAATGTCACTTTTTACTGGCTAAGAAACTGGTTGAATACGTATGAAAGCCAGATTGCTACTCTGTCTGATGTCCACTTCACATCCTTAATAGAGTGTTCCTGCTTAAATTGTAATCTTCTTTAAAACCTAAATACTACTGTTTTTACTCTTTGAAGGATGTCTTGTCCATCTCATCCTTATGCATATCTCAGTAATATATAGTATTCCCTTCAACATTTTTCCCCAGTATTGTCCATTTCCTGCCACAGGCTCAACAGTTTGAGAATAAGCGGTCTACGTACCTGGACAAAATAGGAATGAAGGTTTAGGTGATAAAGCCTACTCAATGTAAGCTTTCTTCTGAAGTTTATGCTACTTCTGAGGTTTCTACCAACTTTGTTTTGCTAAATATTTGAAACATGAACATATTACAAAAATCTGCTGATTTCACAGATATATGTATTACCCCTTGTGGAAGAATCTTTTAAAAATCTACATTCAGCTTCACTTGCAGTGTCACAGTGTGACTAAACATTGATGCTTAGCACATTTGTCCATAAGCTTGTTTTTAAGTATGTGACTAGCTTTAATAATTTCAATCTGAATTAGAGCCTTCAAGCTACATATTTTAATGCCAGAACATTCTCAAATGTATTGTTTTGGAGTATTCTTAGCACTTCGTTTTGAGTTGTAGTCACCAATCTTTTATAGTGGTTTTGAGCATACACAAAAATTATTGAAATCAAAGTAATGAATATTGGGTAATACAATACAGAAATCCTTTTTCAGGTTTTATGGATAATGTTCTGGCATGTTGATTTATTAGCTACAAAACATGGATCTGAACAGGTCCTTATCTACCTTGTTGATGTATTTATCAGAAAGTAATAGAAATGATACCGTTATTGAACTTTTATTTTGTAATGCAGTTACATATTTGTGTTCTGTCTTCTAAATACCTACGTAGGTATGGTTTGACATTGAAGTTATATGAATTAAATAGAACTGTATTTTAGGTAACTTTATGGAGATTAAGGAAAGTCTTCTCTTTTGAGAAACTGGTAGAGTTTGGTGACTGGGCCCAGACTGTCCTACTTCTGATCCCACTCAGCTTTCTAGTATCATGGTAGTCCACTACTGCAAGAGATAGACTGTTAGCATTCTGTAAAAAAATATTGTTCTTATAGATACAGCTCCTGTACAAGTGAGAGCAAGGGTAAGTAAAGAGTTAATAGAAAATATATATTACAAAAATGGTACGTAGAACTGTGGTCTTGGTAAGAACCAAAAGGGATTAAGACTTTTAAGAAAGCTGATTCATGGATGCTTCATAAAATATCCCTGTAATCCTTTGCATATTCATTCATTTCTTCGCTATTGTTTTCCCTTACATATCACAATGTAATACAGGAGTAGTTTAAGGTCTTAGAAGCTCATCTATGAGCTTCTAATTTCAGAATTAAGGTATCAGGTTAGAAGATTAAAAAAACTTTAATCAGAAATACCTAGTTAGTTGGAGTTTTCTCTTTCTCTGATGTTTTTGCCTACCAATGTGTTGTTACCTTTTGCCATAAGAGTTTCAGGAAGGTTTGTTTTGGTTTAGCTGATTTTTTTCAACCAACTCTATTGTTCTAGGTTTTTTTTTTTGTGGATAGCATTGACTTTTTTTGAAGTACTGTTGATTCATCCTGAGGACCAAAAGTACAGTTTAAGGGAAAAATAATTGGCCTACTCTTATTCATCAAACAGAATTTGTCTACTTTTGTAAGTTATGTATACTTACCAATGTGTTGTATCACACAGGAAATTTTTTTTTTGTTATGACGAAGAGCAGCACAAGTTGTCTGCAGTTTTTGAAGTTAGTGAGGTCACCCTTTCACAGTATCCTACTCATGATTCCTGATTTCTATTATTCAGAAAGGCTTTTCTTCTCTGCCTCTTTAGATTTCATTAAGCACATTTATCAGTTTCATCAGGGAGGTGAGTCAAATACTTCTAGTATTTCTGCTGTGATTTTATATCCTTCTGCTTTGTTTTTTTTAGCTTCTTGCTTGTAACTTGTCCTGAAATCCTTTTTGGTGTGGAATTAGTTGTGTGATTTCAAATATGATATATAAAACTGTGTTTGAGATAAGGAGAGCCTGTTAATGATTCCTTTTAAAGAATCTCTCTGTCTCTTCTGTTCCAGCAATGAAAGTTTTCCTCCTTTTCTTTTGATTGTCCCATTTTAAATATTGCTTGCTCAAAAGCATTATATGGTTTCACAGCATATCATAGCATGCCATGTATTTCTTAGCTCTTTAAATATTCTTTTCTCATCGAGGCACGATATTTCCATTTTTGCTGTGAGTATACTGATACGCAGTTGTAACAGCCGAACAGAATCACATTGCGTCAGTACGTTTCCCTTTTTTCTTTCAACTCTGCTTCCTTTGCCTGATACACTAGTGTAAATCTCTTCTTAGGGCCAGGTTGGAATTCCTCAGACTAAACTTTTGTTTTCAGTTCTGTACTGTTGATCTTTGTCGCTTCCTAATCAGAGGGTATCTTTCTTTGGTTTATTTTTATTGGGCAGAGCAATGGTTGTAGTCATCGCTGACACCTGCTGCCTGGCATACTGCTGCATTGTAGCCACATCACCTGTCTTCAGATGGTACAGTTGTGGTCAATTTTTTTCTTTTTCTATCTTAAATATGCTTTCATGGATGTGTCACCAAATTGGGCTCATGGGAGATTCCCAGTCTTCCAGAACACAGATTAAATCCAAGAAAGATACACTAGGACACCTGAAGTGTGTACACCTAGTGTGTAGGACACCTAGTACACACCTGTACTTAGGCAATGGAGTTGAGCTCAACTGCCATGGAAACAGAGAGAGGTCTTTAAAGACCTCCAGAAGTAAAAGCTCCCCATCTGCTGACCTACATTTAAATTGATACCTACAATTAATTGAGTAGCACATGACTGCCTAGGAAGTAAAATCTTTGCATGATTTACTTCTTTTCTGGAAGCGCAGACAATCATATTTCTGATATACAGCAGCTTTAATCAGACAGAAAGCAATATGTAATCACATTAGGACATTATTTGAGCATATACTTGCCAAAACTATTGCTAGATGTTCCAGAAATTGTCTTTATACTATTACCTTTTCTCATTTCTTTTTATAGTGTATCAGATGATCGGTGATATCTGGCATCTGAGACAAATTGCAGCTCTCAGCCTCCAGCTTCCATTATCTTTTTCCTGACAGAAGTATGGGAGCAGGAGAGGATATCCTCTTCAGGAAACTTCAGGAAGAAGGTTTTTCTGTATCTGCTATATGCACCAGTTTTGAACTTCTAACTTCAGCAAGCCCAATGTCTATGTTTTCTGGAATCACAACAGAAAGCATAATCCATTGTCCAGGCTGGATACCTAAAAGGAGACATCAATAAGTGAGATGCTATGTGTCATATAAGACCTCTGCATGGCCCACATGACATGTGACTGTGTCCCTCTAGAGAGGCAGAAGGGTGATAGGTGGGATACACTGTTGGAGCTAGAATAACCCTATATACCCATGTTTCCACAGCTGAATGCTGCCTTCTATCTCTGCTGACTATAATGGACACTTAGATGTCTAGGACATAATTTTATTGTTCAGTTTACAGATCTACTACCGTATTGTGTGCCTTACGATGTTTAAGATATTTGCTTGTAGGTATGACACAAGATCTATGGTAAACACTTGACCTTCCAGTCCAGAACCTGAAGGCCAGGAAAGACAAACCACAATGTTTGAAAAGAGGCTATCCATTTGCATTCAAGCTACAGCTGCACTCCCTTCTTGTGCATATAGTTACCTATAGATAGATGCCTATATTTAAGTGTCTTCACCTGAGGCTTCATCCTACCATTGCAAACAGGAAGAGATGTTAGAATGCCTTTCAAAATTGCTTTCAAGTGTTATTTCCACGCCAGCTCCAAATTTTCAAGGCAGCAGTTCGGCCACCATTCCCAGGTGTCTCTGTCGATTCTTTAATGGCAGTATCAACAGTAATTGCTACTCAGAACTATGAATAGGCTTTTACTGAAGAAACGCTATAGCTGCTTCATATTAGCATGGAAGTTAACATGAAAAATTTAGAATGCTTAGCTAAAACCTGCAATGACTTTTTACCTTTATTATTGTCATTTTTACATAGTGACAAGCACACTATTCAGTGCATGAAGAGTTTAAGTGTTTTTTCATACAGCAACTTTTAGAGTATAATTGATTCTAAAGAAACAAACAACCTGGAAGTATACATAATACAGCTTTTAAGCACTTGATTATATAAAAAAATCCATTTCACATTATATGACCTCATTTTGAAACCCAATAGCTAAAGAAAGTATGTTATGAATTTCCGATACAAGAGAAATTGTAGTTTACAATCCATAGTGTGTGAGATGTGTACTTGCATTTTAACTATGGTGTTATATATTTGTATAATTTTAAATGCAAAGGTCTTATCATTGGTTTGGTCTTGTATTTTAGTGACTAGAATCATATAACCTTTACAGCTATAAATCAGGTAGTCTTCTGCCTTTGACACAAGTTAATATTTAGCTACTTTGTGCTGGGCTTAAGCATGGGAAAATCATTTCAAGAATTTTTATTTTCTTTTTACGCTATGAAGAAACATTTTGCAGAAATTTGTGGGTTTTTTAGTGCTATTTAGACAAATGTCAAGTATGAAAATGATCTACAAAGAAATTTTCATTCATCAATATAGACATACATTGGCTCCTGAAACTTACGGTTCTTACAGGCTTTCTTAGAACCCACTGTTTCTCTACTTTGTCTCTGTTTTATCTCTTGCCTTACTGTTTTTCTCTTGTCAAAATCATATTGCCTGTCCTGTAATAGATCTCCTTCGTTGGAGATGGAAGCATCTGTATTATTCCTTCATGTGCAACTGTTCCATCCTGGTCTTATATTGCTTTCCCTTCCGCTATATCAATGGGACTTTTTCTATGCTGTCCACTGGCCAAGTATTTTATGGAGGTCCAGCAAGTCTTACCTATTCTAAATGAACACACTTAGAGTAGTGTTTGCAGTTTCTGTGTTCTTGGGCTTGGACTCACCTAGCTTGGGATCAACTGCAAATCTTTAAATCCCGTTCAGGTCAGTAATTCAAAAGCAGAAAGCAACAAAATAAAGACATTCACCCCATAAATATTGTCAAGCATACTGGAAGAGTACAATGGCTAGATTTATAATGTGTTTCTCATGTGGGTCTGAGATACGCTGTTTGGATACAAGTATACTTTCTGGCTTACATAAATAAACTTTGGGGCAAGTTATGAGGCAAAAGGTTGGACCCACACTAGTCATGTGTGGGGAGAGCCTCCCGGTATGTACTTACCAGCAGTGCAAAGGGGATATGACATACCCAACAAATTCAGTGTTTTCCCTTGTGAGGACTTGTGACTGGTGTTAAGCAGGTGGTGTGACAAATGAGACATCCAGGATCACTTAGTACAAGGGCAGGTGGAATCTGGAGGCAGCTACAGCTTTAGCCCAGAGCACACGCCGCCTTAGGGATGCACCAAACCTGCTGTGGGGATGTGCAGGGCCAGGCCACAGCACACACTGAGTTCAGGCTTTTCCCTCTGGGAGTAGAATAAAAATAAAAATAAAACCAAGAAATCTGGTGGGAAACAGGGTGGGGAAAGAAAGCTAATAGGGATAGAGCTTATGAAGCTAATTGGAAGAGGGAGTTATTTGTTCCATTTGAACTAACTTGATCAAAGAAAAATGCATGTGAGTTTTGGATAAGGTTTATAGTAGGTTTTTTTCGTTTGCTTCTTTTTTCTCTCCAAACCTCCTTTGCTTATCTAGAGTATTAACTTTCCATTTCCGCTGCTGAAGCAGATGTTTTGCTTGTCACAGACATTAAGGCACTCTTAATGTGCAGTTACTGAATTCTTTTCTAAAAGAGCATTTTAAATTTGACAATGTTTCTTACATTTTTAAAGCAGTGACCTCATTTTGAAAAGATTTTTTTCCAATACATATGTCACTACTGGAAAAATATTAATCTGCAAAACTTAGTATAAAATGTCTCCATTTATTAAACATCTACTGTACAGACATCAGCTGTCACAAAATCCAGTCATGCATCCTTGTGAGCACCGGCATTCTGAAAAGGGTTTGTTTCAAGCAGGAAATATATTTTCATTATGGTTTTATTAAAACAAATATTTAAATAAATTCCAACAGTTAAAAATGTCTTTGCAAATCATACCCCAAAGGATTAGAAATTAAATATTACTATGCCAACAGAAAGTTTAGCTCAGTAAACTCAGTTAAGATCCATTCTCCTTTTCTTCAGATCCATCACCTATTAGATGTTTAGTGACCACTTCTAATATTAAGTGTTTCTTAAACAGTTAACTAAAAATAGCAGAATGAAAGATGTCTATTGAAAAGTAATTAGGGACCTGAATACCCTATTATTCTTCTATTCCTCTTCATTTGAATTTGTAAATGCATACATTTGGTTCATCTTTATATTTTTGTTTTCACAAGTTTAAACTACCACTATACTTTGATCCTTTAAATGATCCTTTTGTGGCAGTTTAGGAAAATGTACAGGAAAAAAAGGAACTGTGTTTTCCAAAAGGACATTAGATACAACAAATTTTAAAAAAATGTTTATCAGTTAAGCAGAGACTTTTCTAATGATGATATCTATTACAAAACACACTGGAGATCTGAAAGTCAACACAGAAGAGAACTGGGTATTATAATATGGCAATCACTGTATCAAGATATTATATCTTTAAGCATCTCAAGCAATTGCTCGTATTCTTCGGCTGCTGATGCCGTCTTCAAGTCTGCCTGCTTGAGATTTTGTTTTTTTGCTTCTATCCTCTTTTCTTCCCATCACACAGGCTGGGGTTTATTTGGTTCGTTTTCTGTGAGATGTTTCAAAATGCGATGCTCTTCTAATTTACACAGTAATGAGGCTGCCCCGTCTCTGACCTTGGAGACATTATTATCATTCTATATGATAAATTTTTGGAGGAGATCTTCACCCCTGATTAAGGCTAATGGGTGCTGAAAAGCTGTGTTTAAGAGTTGTTTCAAGTTAGCTCTTTGGGAAGTCTGGCCCTCAGTTTCCAAAGACTGCAGCTCTTTCAGGGAAAAGGGAAGCAGAAAAAGAAGGAAAGGCGAGGTTTTATGAACACTCAATAGCTAATATGAAGTCAAGTTTTTGCTTTAAACAACGATTTGGATTCTTTTCTTGAATAATGAATGCAGCATACATTCCCCATAATTATAGCACTTATTTTTCCTGTCCAAACATTTTGAAACAGCTGAAGATTCGAGAAATATTCAGTCTAGAAACCCTGTAATGGAGGGTGAGTGTATGACTTCAGTCAAAGGAGCTAATATCTCCTTGCAATCCTCCAATTATTTTTTTTCACCAAAAAGTATTGCTACCTTATTTTATCCAGAATGCATTCTATTCAATGAGCACTCATCAAGTTCCAATCTTAATTAGACTCTAACAAAGCCAAACAAACAAATCACTGTGCTTGGATAAAGGCATGTGGGATGGAGTATGTGAAAAGAAGAGGATATACATTTGAATTGTTTTACTTTCTTAACTACTATAGCCGCTACAAAGCAACAGATACAATTTATTATGGCCTTTGATTGTCAAACACCACTGGCTGAATTATGATCACGAGATTTCATGCAATTCTGTACCATTGCCTATCTTTGTGGGTATCTAAAGCTGTTTTCTCATTTTGCCTTTTCCCCTCTCTTTTTTTATACATAGATCTGTATTTTATTTCAGCTATCAGATGACAGCTACTGTGTGAAAGTACTTGAGTTCCCTTACATGGTTTGTATCATCGCCAGAAATCCTTGATAAAAATGCAGCCTTATTATATGTGTATTTTATTCTCTCCATATATTTCAGAATGTATATCCTAATTTGATATTCCAATATATATAATCAGTCAGCACTTTCCTTTCATGTTTTTTGACAGAAACACAGGCAGCATACCGGGCAATTAGTCTGAAGAATGATTCCAAAAACAGTCTTACTTCTACCCTCACCCCTTATATGTTTTGCTGATAAGGGATGTTTGTGGTTTTTTGTCTCTTTCCCTGTGGATTCTTTTTTTTCTTCTTCTTTTTCCTTCTAATTTTTGAACAAAGGGGTCATCCATTTATATATTATATATCTGTTGTTTGTTCCTTGGCTATTGCCCTGAATTAAACTAAGTTCTGGAAATAAAATGCTATTTTTTTGAGACAAACTGCCTACTTTTAGTCTTAAGAACTTTATTAATTATTAGCCATATAATGGAAGGGCTTTAAAAATGCTAATGTATTAAATGTCATAGTTCTGAGGCACATGTAACAAATACTCCTTATTGCAGCTTTACTATCCTTATGCTGCCTCTCCACAGGACAGAGGAATGAGATCGCAAGTTCAGGATATGTCTCCTCATCACCATTTCTGTATATGTGTAAAAACTTTAGCTTCGAGGTATATACTTCCTTTTCCACATCTATTTCCTAGCTGGTAAATTTTAAAAACTTCCAAAAGCGACAATCTTTTAATTTTCCTCCACACCCTCCAATATAAATAATATTTTAATATTCCAAGTATTCTGCGTGCAATGACATACGTACAGAAATAACTAAAACAAAAAAAGGGCTCCTTAAAATATGGTCCAGATTTGTGAAGAGCTTCATGGTTCACTGAACATTTTATTTAATATGGAGATTGTATTCAGAGTTGTTTGATTTGCAGAAATAACAAGCCCAAATGCTTCAGTTTCTAATGGTAATTAGCTTTCAGCCTAGACAGTCTGTTTAGTTATATATTTACTACCTTGTAAAGAACTATCACAACAAGCCCTAAAGCATTATTTGAAAATTAATAAGCTAAAGAAAGAGGAAATTCTTCACTTTTGCATAGCAACACTCTCTGTATTCTACTTTTTGATTGCAAAATCCAGCTTTTCAATTATAGGTGTACTAAATTGTGGTGCTTGAAAAACTATAAAAGGCAATTATCAATGTTTCTTAATACCATAAATGACTAATGCAAGTATGTTTTGCTGCAAGGGAAACAAAGACTAGTATTGTGAACAGAATTCCTTTGCTTCCTGACTCAGACTAGAACAAACTTTGATTCACATACTTTCAGTGTTATTTGCAATTAATATTAGTTTCTGTGGTGGTTAAAATAATGTGCTACAGATTCCATTGCAGTTTACATGTTAGAAAATAAAGGCACATTATTTCTCCATGTTTTAAAGTTCACTTGGCTTTTGTGACATCAGGCGAGGAAGCAGAAAGAAGGTTAGGGAACAATACCTTGCAGTGGTTCATATATTTCTGACTTATTCTTATACAAGAAAACACATGAGAGAGTCACTTCTTCCACCAGGTATATCTTCTTCTGTTCTATCCCTTGCTGGTTTTCAAAGTTAATGGAAGAAATGTCTCCTTTGCCAGATACTGTGTTGGGTTTTTTTTTGACTGGACTCTTCTTCAATGGCTTAACGATGAGTGAGCTCTCAGTGGCTGTGGAGGCTAAGAATGCCTCCATTATACTCACTCAGCATGCTTTACCATTGATTTCTGCCTCTGAACATGGATAGAGGACACGCTTGAGCTGGCAGAAGGAATCACATCATGACATAGACACCTCAGAAGAAGTATGCATTATGGAAATCTTCTTAACAAAGAGAGTTCCTCAATGATCATTAGCATTAAAGGTTCTCTCAACTCTCTCTCACAAATGGCAATGGAAAGGAAAGAAGAGAACATTTTCAAATCTTGGAAAGACTGACCCTCTTCCTTTGTGCTGCTGCGTCAAAAGAGCTTTAAATGCCTTTTCATTCCAAATCAGTATAATTGCTTTTGTTCAAAACCAGGTCCAGGCTTCTCAGCAGTGGAGGCAAAGTGAAATGTGTACTGTTTCAATGTCAAGGAACTAAGTCACTTACTTTGCTGTTCCTCATCATTGTCATTGGTAAACTTAAGTTTTGTGGGGATGGCAGAAGGCTTTCTGAAGTGGAAAATATGTGAGGTGAATTGAAAGGGGTTGGTGGGAAGCCAGGCTACTGGTCAGCATGCAGCCTTACCAAGAGAGGGATGCTCTGCCTTCATCCTCAGTACCACATGGAGCTGGACTCAGTGTGGACCTGAGTAAGCAGACAGTGAAATGGCAGCTTCCTGAGGCTTTTGGACAACTCAACTACCTGATCTGCAAGGCCATGGTTGTGCATCGTCACTAAAGTACTTTAACAGCTACGTCTTCAAAGTGGGCCAGTTAACCTCCAACAAGACTCTTGCCTCTTCCATAATTCCTTTCCCCTCCCCTCCCCTCCCCTTCCCTTCCCTCTCTCTTTCCTTTCCAATAGGGTTAATTTTCTTACAGTTCAACAACCTGAATCAGATCACCACACTGTCAAGCAAATACTGAAAAAAAGGGGTTTTAAAAAAAACAAAAAAGAAAGCAGGAAAAGGGTATAACTCCTTGCCACCCTCACCTCCAGTTCTGTTGTAAGACTACACACTAAGAGGTAGCTATATTTCACTGTTTCCCAAAACCTTAAAGCCAGAAAGGCCACTTCAGAGAAACCATAAAACCAACACTGCGAATGTACTGAATCTGAAATCTTGGGAGTTCTGCTGTACAGGGAAATGTGATGCAACTAACCATGTTACAGCTCTGTAATAATTTTCTAAGGGCATTCCTAGTTTGAACATTCTCACCCAATTTTGAAAGTTACTTCTTCCTACTAGCAAAAACTGGTCTAAGCCAAACTGCTAGAGAAATGACAGAACCACCCCAAACATTTTCTGAGCAGGAACATTTTTTTTTCCCCAGTGGTATTTAGTCTGAGCATTCCCTTGACAGAATTTACCAGGATGACAAAAGCGGCCACTCGTTTCTCCAAGCCTTTTCCAGTAAAAATGTTTATTCGCTGTAGACAATGTTTATTGTGTCAGAGAAACAGGAAATACAGAGTTCATATCTCAAGATTGCATATCTCACTTCAGTGTGCTTTCTGAAAGTCTGTGATTTCTGCAGAACACAGGAAAATCTCTCTAAAAATACTGAGAAAGCCCACTGCTTGGGTTCCAGGGCAAATATACTAAAACCTAAAGATTTTGACACAGAATCACATCATTTTATTACATACATGATAGCATTTGTTGTTTATTTAATGATTTAACAACAATGTCCATGGAAATATATATATATATAAGTAATTAGTCTTTTAAGAAGACTGAAGTTTTGCTCATTTCTGTGATATACTCATTGACATGAGTATGTGATGACTTATTTTCAATACAAGGAAAAAGATGTGGTTTTCTTAAAGCATTAATAAGAACAATTAACTTTGTAGTACATTAATGTATATGTAAAATATAAGATGTTCATAAACAAGATAATAAGTATGTTTAAACATCCAGTTTCCTCATAAGACTTCAGTGAAGTCAGACTGGGTTTTTAATATACTTGAGAGGTTAAAAAGTGCCTGATGATGTTGTAATAAGAAAAAATAAGAACAGTCATATAATAAGATATGTTAGGTATTGTTTAAGGCACATTGTTTACATGTTTTGTTTATAAAAACATTGTTAGAAAAAGTTAGAAAAGGCATTGTTTTCCAAAGAAAAAAAGGCTCTGTTTTATGCAATTCAACTTGAATAATTCCATAGTTGCATATGACTAGTTGGAAAGATTAACTTAAATAACACATTAGTGGTTTATCTTTTGTTATCAGTCAACACTTTAGTTAAAACTGGAAAACTGACTGGAAGAATGATGCAGGTTATATCCTCTTAAAATATCATAAACCAAATGACAAACATTTTAAAGAATATTTGTCATTGCTGTTATATTTTATTGCACTTTCCCTTTTTAAGGTAAAGCCTTTGCTCTCCTCTTTTATAACATCGGAGTGGAGTAATGGCTACAACAGATTTAACCCCCTGTATTCCTTTGAAAGGAAATATATCTGCCCTTTCTGTCATTAAACAAGGTTAGAGAGTCAAATATGGTATATGACTGCCCTGCAGTACCTTTCATTACAGAAATGTTTATTAAAGGAAGTAAGCATCTACTTGTCTTGAAATGTGTTGCTATAGCTAACATGAGATGAAAGCCTTCTTTTTCAAAATACAGTTTAAGATTCAGAAGTCTTAAAGTATTTACATCCAAATTCATTAGCACTTGTTAGTTTTTCCGTAAGTTTTAGCAAGCACAACTTTCCAAACACCCACAAATACATCCTATAGCTAAAATGACCAAATTATGCAAAGCCATATCAGCGTGGAGAACTGAATTACTTAAAAGTAAATTGGAAGTGGGAACTCTCACAAATTTCTCTCTAAACTGAAAGAAGCCAAGGAAAACAAATGTCTTCTTCAACCTTGTTCCCTTTTTCCTACTACTGCTAGGGAAAATACTAGTGAAAACTGTAGGAAAACCAGTGGCGTTGCTTTTCTTTCTTTTTGCCTGTTCAGGCTATAAGTTAGTGCTATAGTAATTTCTTAATGCTACAATAACTTCTCAGGAATGTTCAAGTCAAGGAAGTTATCCAGAAATTAGAAAAACAATGGAGTGACTTCAATTTGTGGAATAATTTATAGATGAAAGATAAAATATACTTTTCAAAATCTAAGACCCTAATCATTTACTACTAGTAAAAGAAAGTGGAATACAGTATACCCAGTCCTGCCATGAAGACAGCCTTTACCATCATTCTCCCTGGAGCAACAGGAATTAGGGAACAGACAAGCTAAACAGGGCTGCCACCTCCCTATCAAAACCTGTCAAGCCAAAATACTATTACTTTTGGGATGTCAGTGTCTTACTAAACTACTTAGCATTAATTGACAACTTCTCCTGCAGTGTAAGAGACTTAATTGCAAAGTTAGCACAACCCCATAGTTTGAAGCAGCAGAGCCCAAGTGTCAAAGCTGGCAGTTTTAAAAATTAGTTAGCTTAGTAGAAGGCAAAACGCAGAGGGTGACAAGTTCTTCCTGTCAGGGATGACTATACACAGGCTTGATTGGAAGTCCGCCCTGGTGTCTCTGTTGTCACCAACAAACATGACTCGTATTTTGCTGCTGCTATGGTGGGAAATAGATTGAATAGACTTCAGGGAAGAGGTTCATGGTTATGGCTGATAATTTCTGAGAACCATCCAAGTCCTGCATGAAATCTCACATGTTAAAATAGTTCCCATTTCAAAGAGCAGGACAAAGCTGGGGTGTGTGATAAGCTGTTTGTCAGAGATTGTTCTTCAAGAGACAGCCCAGTTGAGACCTTGCTTTTCTCTCCATAGTGTGAAGCTGCAACTGTTCTCATGTGATTTTTATTATGATCATGTTTCACACTTCATTGCTTATGAGAATTAAATATATCCCAATAGAGGATCAGGGTCAACTGTTTCAAAGCTACTGTTTTTTTCTGATTTGCCAAACTGATATTTTTCATTCTTTTTTTTGTTCAATCTTTATGTTCAAGAACATTACTTGCCACAAATTCTGGAGGTATTTTAATGTCTAAATCTCCTCATAATAGGTCAAATGAAAACTGATGGTCTATGCAACTTTAAACAATCATACATAACAGTTAAATTAATATTTCTTAAACTTTGTGTAATTTATTCATTTAAGATTTCAGAGAAAAACTGCATCATGACACATTTGGAGACTCAGCAGCATAGTTTACTGGAACTAAAGTTGTATACAAAAATACAATAATTTTATTACAAATAATTTATTAAGAAAAGACTAGACAGTAAATAAAGAAAACTCATGCCCCTGAGCTCAAATTATAAGAGATATGAACAACTGGATTTCTAAGAGCTATTTATAAATCAGCATTTATTAGCAGTTCAGACAGAATTGTAGTTAAGTATAAAGCAGTCCCAACAGAGGAATGTGGGATTGTTTTGGGGGGAGCCATTTCTGTTAGGCATGACTATGGAAAGCAACTTATTCTTGAGACTGCCAACTTCATTAATAGTGTGTTATGTATGGTCTTTACACAAAGTTAGTAAAGTCCAAGAGATAATGAGATTAACAGAAAAATTTATAACAGATGTTTTGTATAATGTCTAACATGATGTATAAGTAACTTCAATAAGGCTTTTTAAAACCATAGTCCCCTAAAAAGGTCCATTGAAAGTATGGGACCCTTAGCTAGCAAATTAAAGCCAGCACGTGAAATGATAGGCTTGTTTTCTGTAATTACTTTTCACAGACCTTTTAGAAATAGTTTGTGGAGAAACCCCAGGGTTCTGTGCACCACAGATTGCAAACCACTGAATTAAACAGCCAGGACTGGTTGGAGGAGTTAGCCAGTGGGCTAAATAGGAACAAAGGAATAATAGTGTCTAAACACATAGAGCACCCAGAGCCAGGGATTTATATAGCTCACAGCTGGTTAGGCCAGTGATCTGAGTAAAGAGCACTGGGTTCATTTAGAACGGTTAAGGCCACTTGTATTTCCTACCAAAGTTTACAGTGGAGATGCACGTAATCAAGGAAAAAATTATACTGAATTATACCCTAGAGGATAAGTTTGTGATGAAAGAAAAAGACACAAAAGAGGTGTTGAGCTGGAGCTGATGGGGTATTGACATGGCTCTGCGAAAAAAGAGGTCACTGGCACCCAAAACTAAAAGAGAAAAAAACAGTGCAAGTTGTGCCTGAAGCTAACATTTGAGAGCCCAAGCTCTAAGGGCTTCTTTCTAAGGATCCACGGCTGCAAAGGAATTTAGGAATTCTGGATGAGTTAAGTAATTAGGAAGCTCTAGTATCAAGTAGGATTGCATTTTACATGTTTTGGTTGTAACCATGTAGTGTAACCAAAAGCCTGACACAAATATCACGAAGTATTTCCTTCTTTAGTTTCAGCTTTACTGTTCTGTGAGGCAAGATGCATGAGTGAGAATATAGTCTGTGGAGGCAGCAAACACAAGAAATGCTATACCCATGCTGTGCTGATGGGCTCCCAACTCTGACATGTTTACTGCCAAATTTCTGGAAGCAGTTTCATGTCAATACTCCTGGTGTTGATTTTGAGGAAGGACCCACCAACAGTGGTACCATGTTCTGTGGCGTAGACAACGGAGAGACCATGTAGCGCTAATCATATTCCAAACCATCACAGCATTTACAACCTAGGTCTGCTAATGGCAAGTTCTACATGCCAACAAAGTCCTCAGACTTCTCTTATACCAACTGCCTAACTCTATGCATGACTAGTGCCTGAAAGGTTTCACCTCTCTGCTCCATTTCAACTAAACAGATCTCTTTTGTTCATGGTCACTGCCTCAGCTAAAAGGGAGTGTCACTCCCTTCCTCCCTACAAAGCCGTATGCAAGAAAAAGTGGACCATGAACAGTCCCAAAATGAGAAGTCTCTTCTATGACCTGAGTAAAGCTCAGAGAAACTCCTTGAAAGGTGGTATTTGAACTTTCTCTTCATGCTGACAAGGTCTGCTCTGCTTTTTGGCTTCTGAGGATGTTAAGCATTTAATTTTCTCCATGTCTGTTGTGTCCAGTTTTGAGATTGATTCTAGCTACCAGCAGAAATGATGTCTAGAAGATAAGCACCAGATTCACAGTTTCTGAGGAAGTTTAACAGTCAGTTTTTTCTGCTTAAAAATTGTGATTTAGAAATACCTCTTTCCACCTATAAAGATGACAACATTTTAAATGAAGATTCTATAGCAGTAATAAGACCAGAAAATACTGCTAAAATGAGGTAATCCATACTATGTAATATAACAGACAATGGTATAATAATGGTAGGACAATGAGAAGCACAAAGAGATTGAACAGTTAAATCTTGAGGGAATATTTAATAACTAAAAATCTGATAAAACACTATTTACTATAATTACATATATAGTTAAACTTTATGTACATGTTTCAGCTACAATATCGCAAGCTAGTGAAAGGGAATCTGCTGCCAGACCATAACAGATTGTTCCCACAGGACATCTGCTTCATGTGTTTAATTTCTTTAAAAAAGTAGGCAATACTTTGTAGCTATAAAAGTATGAAAGCATAACGTTTTATTTGATATTATGTCAGAATTAAATAGTTGTGCCACATTTTTTCTTTTATTCCCAATAATATTTATTACTGACACAATTCTGATGCATCAGTAAATTATCATACAGCCTTCTAAAACTGATGTAGCATTCAGAGAAGGAAAAACACTAAAATACTTTTGGGCTAGACACAGAACACTTATTTGGAATTAAACATCTCACTGAAGTGGGATTTATGCATTTACATTGAAGAAAACTATCTAGAAAACCCATGTGTCAGAACCTAGTGTTCACAAGGGACTTTTTAGGCAACTTTAATTCCAAGCAGACCCATGCCCTTTGACTGATGAATAGGTAAATTACAGAGCAGGGCACCTGGGTTATCCAGTGGGAGATGTTCATACAAGGACTCGCATGGGATTTAGACACATTTATGCTGCAGGTGTCTTGTCCATATTTTCCAGGGGGGACACTAGTGCTGAGTCCTTGGAGTAAAGGTAGTACCACCAGCAATATAGACATTTATACCTGAGCTAGTCATCCTGCACTGTCTTTGTGGACAAGGAATGCAAGTACCTGATTACAAAAGCCTGTTCAGGGATTTGTTTATCACATCCTAATATAAACAACCAAATAGGTAAGATTAGTTTCTCCCTAAAAATATCTGTTTCCTTCATTGACTACAATGGGAGCCTAGACATCTCATTCAGATGTAGATATTTGCTTTATGCATATATATAGAGGTCATTTGATTTGATTTGTAAGCCCTAACCTGAACTCTGTTACTCAAAAAAACCCCCAGACCCCAACCACCTGGGCCCAGCTACCCAAGCCATAAGTGTGATCAAAGGAGGCCTAGTAAACAACAGGACAATTCTAAATCAATACAGATGAAGCTCATGGTGCTCTCCACTGATTGCCTAAATACCTGAAGTACTTTTAAGGTGGGGAGATGTCTGGGATCCTGTGCCCTCAACATGAAAGAAGGTTAAACACCTACTGCTCACTCCCAGGAAAAAAAAACTTTGCTCCTCAGGATTTAATATAGCTTGGAGAAGGCTCCCTCAGCCTCCCCAGAAAAGCTAGCTCACTGAAGGCAAAAGTATAAGAGCTCTGATGCTACAAAAGCGCAAACAAGGAGCAGGTTGATCCATAAGTCAGTGGTGAGTTGTCTGCTGGAAAATGAAGCATAGTCTCCTGCATCACATTGGCATGAATGAGTAAAAGATTTTGGAATCATAGAATGGTTGGAGTTGGAAGGGACCTTAAAGATCACCTAGTTCTAACCCCCCTGCCATGGGCAGGGACACCTTGCACTAGACCAGGCTACTTAAAGCCCCATCCAGCCTGGCCTTGAGCACTGCCAGGGATGGGGCATCCACAGCTTCTCTGGGCAACCTGTTCCAGTGTCTCACCACCCTCACAGGAAAGAAATTCTTCCTAATATCTAATCTAAATCTACCCTCTCTGAGTTTAAAACCATTACCCCTTGTCTTATCCCTACAGGTCCTACTAAAATATCTGTCCCCATCTTTATTATAGGCCCCCTTTAGGTACTGGAAGGCTGCTTTAAGGTCTCCCTGGAGCCTGCTCTTTTCCAGGCTGAACAATCCCCAAATGTCTCATCCTGTCCTCACAGATGAGGTGTTCCAGCCCTCTGATCATTTTCGTACCCCTCTTCTGGACTTGCTCCAACAGGTCCGTGTCCTGGGGTCTCATGAAAGCTGAATAAAGGAGGAGAATCACCTTCCCTAACCCTCTTTTGGTGCAGCCAGGATACAGTTGGCTTTCTGGCCTGCAGACGCACATTGCTGGGACACGCTGAGCTTCTTGTCCACCAACACCCCCATGTCTGTCTTCTCAGGGCTGTTCTCAATCCATTCTCCACCCAGCCTGTATTTGTGCTTGGGATTGTGTCGGCCCACATATCAGACCTTGCACTTGGTCTTGTTGAGCTTCATGAGGTTCACACCTCTCAAGCCTGTCAAGGTGCCTCTGGATGATATCCCTGATGGAAGTGGGGCTCATTACCACAATTTCCATCTGTACATCCTGGGGCCAGATTTCTAGGCTGGTGGTCACACTTTCCTTTGCTTCTTGACTACATCTGCACTTTTTACATTTACCTTATAGCTATGATTTTTGAAGTCTTCTGCTCCATCATGGGTGATAGAGTAGACTGAGCACAGAACTGCTAACCAAAGCAATATAATTCCCATTCTTACAAAAATGACAGAGTCGTATCATCATGGCTTGATGGCATGTAGAGCAAGAGGGCAGATCTAAGAAGAATGGGGTAAGATATCAATAAAAGATCCCTTAATGGAGGGGCAAGTATTTTTTTCCCCTTTTAAAATGGGAATAACTTGGAGAATTTCAGGCAAAACAGATGCAGTCAAATTGATGCATTCAGAAGAGAGAAATTACTACAGTCCAGAACTATGTATTTTAGGCTATTGGCATTTCTGTTGGGTGCTGGAGGAGTAAGAAAATGTCATCATTACTATTTCCTTGCACAGCTGCAGTATTGGGTAGTGAGGCAGTAGTGATTTATAATGCTGTCAAGGACATCTTCAGCTCCTAATCAAGGAAAAATTGAATTTTTTCTGTACTCGGGTCCATATTTCACTTTTTATAATCCTTTTCCACTTCTATATGGAATACTCAGCCAAAATCCCACCTGAGCCCTTCAGGAGCTATAACTAGACTGAATAAAGTGCCCATCCTCAGTGACTGAGGTAGTACTACCTAAGCAGATCACAGCATGAGATGAGAGAATGTCTTTACGTCCACAACAGGGCCACTACCCTATTGCTGAGTCATTCGTCTGATCTCTCTGCACCAGACTGAACCCAAAAGTTTCCACAATCAATGTGTTTTCTTTACAGAGGTTGAAAATGTAATCCTGAGTGACTTAGTCAATAAAACATAACTCATCAGATGATAGTTTAAGACTTTAAGTTGCTAACTTTAGCTTTCGCTAATTCTACTGTTTAGTTTGATGATAGAAACCCGGCCTTTGAATAAATCTTATTTCCAAAAAGTCATGCTGTCTTTGTTTTTTAGGTGCTAATAAATGGAAAATCAACCACTTCTCTTGCTAATTTGTTCTTTTGGTTAATCATTCCCAGTGGTAAACAGGAATTGTGTTCTGAAACTGACACAAAATTTGAACAGAATTCAAACAGAAGAGTAATCTTTCTGGACCTAAACATCACCTTGCCTGTTTGTACCTCAAAGACCTGAAACAGTTCTCTTTGCCATGTTATCATGCAGGGTACGATGATATTATGACACGTCTCATTGTTTCCTGAGCTACTGATTTCCAGAATATAGTTTTGTACTGTTTAGATGTGACCTAGATGCATAATTTTGCATTTAACTTGAATGGGTTCAGCTTGCCAAGTGATCCAAATTTTTCTTTGTAACTTCCTGGTCTTCACAATTATGTACCACTCTGCCAACCTCTATGTCAGCAACATAATGTATCAACAATGTTTTGGTATTTACTAAGGCATATGGAAATGTTCAATAACATCTTCTAATTCCTGCTTTTTTACCACCCATATTTGAAACTGTTATTTGATAAAGGATTCTACTGATCCCCCCCCCCCCCCCCCCCCCCGTATTTAAGAGTGGTGTGTTAACCAGTTCTTAATGTATTGAGTTTCTGTTTATTAATTCCGTGATGTATGTGAATTTAGGATACTTCAAGCAAGGACTTTTGACATGTGGGCAACCACAGCACTCCTTGAGGTCAAAGAAGATGCTAAATATTTCCATATGGGGAAACATAGGGAAACAATTCTCCTCCTTATAATTAATGAAACCATAGAAGTTTTCACCCCATGATTACATGGAATACAAATTCAGGGGAATGTAACTGGTCTGCATGTAGCTCTGTACCTATAAGAGAGGAGGTGTCAGAAAAAAAACCCCAAAAATAATACCAAGAAGAATGAAAATAGGGAAAAACAGTGTAGTCGTGGGAGAAACAGAACAGTGAAAGCTTTTTGGGTGATGTGCTGTCTGGAAAGCTGGCATAGAACTGTGAGAAAGGAAATGCTCTCCTGTTGCTTAATTGTACTGTGTTTTGAGTAATGGAACCTCTATGTACTTCTTTGTAAATCAGAATGATTTCAGTAAGAAAAATATTTAACTCCTATGGCATCAGGGAGGCCAGGGCTTCTTAGATGAGGGCTGAGATCACCTCACCCTCTTGTTACATGGAAGCACAATAAGCAAATATCAGAGGGATTCACCCCGGTGCAGAATTTCAACTGAATTCTCAGAAAGCATAAAGTCAGAGTGATGGAAGTCAGCTCTTCAAAGAATGTTTTTCTCAAAGACTTGAAACTCCTGAACTCTTTTGAGAATAAAGTCACAGTGATTAAGAATTTGTTTTTTGCCTAAGCTTGTATGTTTGCTCCTTTAGCATGTCATCCCCAAAGGTGTGAATCTGGAAGTACAGGTTTTGTAGGGTTTTTGTCATGATTTTCAACAATTTTATGACCTCCATGTAGTGATAAACCAATATTTCTGTTATAATAATATTTCCATCTTAGTTTCCCTATATAAAATTTTGCATTTCATAACTGCTATTTTGTATTATTTATAGTCTGTTACCCACTTTCTGGCCAAAAGTAGCCAAAGTTCTTCCATCTTCAATGTAGAAGAAAAATATTTTAATCCTTTAATAAAATATAGGTTTAAATTATTAAAAGTTATAAAACAATTCTGTTTTAATTATTTTTTTTTCTGCTTCCATGTTGTCTTCCAAATCAGCTGTGCTTATCCTCAACTTTGAGAAAGTATTTTTTTCAAAAAACAAGCATACATATTACTGATCGGTCTTTTCCTTGATTAGCTGCATGTATGTCAGAAAGCTTACCCACAATAAGAAATAATGAACAAGCATAAGTCAAAATAAGAAGTTTCTAAACCATTCCATTCATTAAACAGCTTTTACGCATCTTTCTCATGTCCAGAGTAAAATTACCTTTTCTGGGATTTAATGTATGTTGTGCCACAGACATTTAGAAATCCTGTATATATTTAACTCCTGAAGGAGGTCTTGGGGTCTAGTCCCGTGCTATTGCCAACAAATATCCATAATCGATCAGCTCATAAGGCATCATTTTAAAACAGATGGATTTTTTCCCTGTCACTCTCTTGAAAGTTGTTCAAGACTTCTTCTTTCTACTAGTTACAAGTCTGCTTCGTATTTCCAGCTTGAATTTATGCCTGTTTTCCTTAGCTTAGCTTTTTTCCCCATGATGGGGCTTATTATCTTTATGTTTTTAACAGAAAACTTAGCCAGTTTTAAGGAAATATAGTCATGTTTTAAGAGCCTTTCTCTGTACCACGCTTAATTTGTCTTAAATACAGCTGAAAATGAGGTATACATGCAAAATGATATTAATACTTCCCCATATTTACCAAAAACACACCCATCAGTATGCTTTAATGTATTGTTTCCCAATTTTTAAGTTGGTGTCTCACAGTTATCCTGTAACAAGACTGTGTATCCATATCCTTTTGTCATATCCACCTCTTTTACCATAATCCATGTTGTTGACATAATGTTGTTGACATTATTATTAGTAACTTGGAACTGCTGATTTCATTGTTTTTCACAGAATCACATAGTAGTTGAGGTCAGAAGTCATCTGTGGAGATCACCTCATCTGATCACCTGGCTCAAAGAAGCTTCACCAAAGGCAGGTTTCCCAGGACCATGTCCACTTGGGTTTTAAATGTTTATGGGTATGAAGAATCCACAGTCTTTCTGGGCAATATGTTCCAGTGTTTGAATTTCTTTTGTACAAATCTCCTAAATTCAAATTCTCCACTATGATCCTTTGTCCCCCCTACCCCCATACACATTACAGAAAACCCCAGAAGACAGATACTTCTTTGCCTCTCAGTCACAGATTTCAGAGAACAGAGCCATGCTTCTTGTGTTCAATATCTTTTGATTCTGGGGTGCCAACAACTCCTTCACAACATCTTCCTCTTTTATCTGTTCTGTCCCTCCGAAGCAAGTTTTAATGGGTGATTTTAGTATTCTAATGATATGAATTGTTCTGCTGGATTTCATTTGCTTCAGTTGTGTAAAATATCTTCTTTTCAATGAGAACCTCTAACCGGCATATAAGCAACTGAAAAAATGTCTTTTCTTCATGCTTTTGGTCATTATTTTGATTTGTTCGTGACATGCTAATTTGAACTATATTTGCCTTATTGATGCCTCCTCATTCTTTTATTAATTTCATGCTTTTTTTATCATCCAAACCAGAGAAGTTCTCTCTCCTTTCTTTGAGGAGCTGCATACCATCTGAAGTACACTGTACTTTCTGCGGCCTTGATGGAGACAAGATTTTAAGAAAACTCTTTAAATTCTTCCCTAGCTACCCATCCTCCAGTATCTTCTGCTTTTTTCCTTTCTATGATACGAAAAGATTGACTGCCAAGACCACTTCAGTTTCTCCATCTTTATCTCTCTCCTTGGACCTCACTGTAGTTTGCATACTCTGTCTATGGTATAATTGACTCCAGTGTATATCATGATCAGTAGAGACCTGCCAGACAACCTCATAATCCAGCCCAATCCAGTTACAATGGATCTTGTGACCACACTGTGTACATATGTAAACAGTGCAGCTATTTACATAAAACCAGAGAGAGGCAGATAAAACATTTCCTCTTCCGTAGAATTTTACAGTGTAAAGATATCAAAAAGCATTGTTTAGAACACCTGTTTTATAAATGATAATATACAATAAACAAAAGCTCAGTTGTACAAAGTCTAATGGCAAGACTTACTTCATTCATTTTCAGGGTTAGACTAGAGCAAAAATCTTTTAAGCTAAAGTTTGCCATGTGACAAAATGACAAATGAGATCTTTGTACATTGACACAAGAACACAGTTGCAGATTTTCTATTTGGGTTCTAAATTTTGCTGTTCCGTTTGTTTACTATGTTTTATGGAGTATTTGTTAACCTGGTCTATTTTATCTCAACGTTTCCTACTATCCTATTGCTAGACAGGACTCCATTGATTCATCAGACACAAGGATGTTAAAATCTGCTCAAAGTACAAGCTAAATGAAATGTTGCTAGTATTTTATTTACCAGTGTTCCCAGTGTTTAAAAAGCTGAGTGAAAGAAAATCCTAGTAAATCAGTGACACCTGAAATGAATTTGGGAAAAGATCCACTGGCAACATAATTACTGCAAGAAGCCAGCACATGGTTGGTCAGTTTTTGAAAAGGACAAAATTAAATAATAAAATATGGGAAATTCTTTCAATAAAGAGAGTGGGAATCAAACCAAACAAAAACCAGCTAGACTTGTCTTAGAATAGGTCTAATGGAGAAAATAATATTTAAATGCATAAATATATAAAAATATTATGCTTTTTAGAAGATGTATCCCAATTTAATATTACAATTATTAGTATTAAATTTCTGCAATGATGGCAAAAGGCAAAAAACCACCCACCCACCAACCAATCAACCAACAAAACCAGAATACCCCCAAACTCCTACGTACTATGCTGAGATAAATAAAACAGTCCTTTTCATTATTTCTGAAGTCTGTACAAAGCTCTAGGAACTCACAGAACTATGAACTCTCTGCGTCCAGTAAGAGAGCTTACACAGCTCTAGTGTATGTAGATCAACTCGTGTATGAAAAACTTCTGTAAGATTAGGAACACTAAATTATAATATTCTGCTATAATTTCAGACAGCGTAATCCTCCTTTATAATTGCTAGAATATTATAGATTTATAGTCCACTCAAACCTATTTGCCTGGCCTAAGCACTGAAGCAAAGCTTGGAACACATAGTTCCCGGGACTTAGCTATAACTGAGTATTCTACAGCAAGTTAGATAGGAGCCTACATACTTCTTTGAATCTTTGTTCAACCTGAGTGTTGCAGTCGATAAATTCTGCCCAAGACCACAACTCTCACACCTTATGAGGACTCTTCTTTATTCTGAAGTTCCTCTGACATGTAGGCAAAGGCTTAAAACACGTTGCTTCAGCTCCTAACTGCAGTTTGGGCTTCAAAATTTCCATTGATTTCTGAAGAATTAAGACTGAAAACTCCTCTCTAGGAGTTTTTTCTCTGAGAGAAATTTCCTTGGAATTTCAGTCTAATTCTTTGTCGAGTGAAGACATTTCCAGATAAATACAGAAAGTAGAGTTTTTATGCGAAATACATAGGCATTCTTTGAGGCAGATCCCCAAACTCCTTTTTCCTCTGATGTGAGGTCCTAATCACTGTGCTAGGTACTCAATATGTGCTGGGCAGGTAAGAAGATAAAATGTCTTTTTGGAGCACAAGGATGCAACTCACACTCTATTTTCCAACAAAGAAATCGCTTCTTGTTTCACTCTGGGTTTTGTGTTCTCTTTTATGGACAAGAATATTTCCTGGAAGCTATAGTAATGCCTTTGAATTTCTTCATAACATATCAGAAAGAGCTCTGGAGGTTTAGGAATGAAGCAGAAGTGCATGATAAGTCATGCATTCTTTAAGACTTCTGTCCATATGAAGAACCTGTCAGTCAGTGATATAAGGAGAGATGTGACAGTAAACTAATGACCATTTTGCTGTCTTCCTGTGTGGTGAACAGATGTTTGCAGAACACTTTGGTGTAGTACTTCTTTATAAGCATAAATTGCAGCACACTGTGGATCTGTGGTTACGTTTTTAATGGAGAATAATGTTTTCATAAGAAATTACTGTGCTGTAGTAAGGAAGGAAATCTAATCAGAGTTTCTTCTCCTCCTCAAATAGTCAGGAAATCTGGGATTCATGTTATTTTATTTCAGTGTGAACACTCAACCCAGGATCCCTTGTACTTGCAGTGAAAATTTCTCAACATTTAGGGAAGGATTCATCTGACCTGCTTTGAACACATACACTATCAGTGTAATCCTGCTGTCGACCCACAAAAAAAGAGTTCATGAAAGCATGAAAGTGTTCATGCTAGTGCCTTGGCAATAGCAAAATGCCGTGATAATAATAATCAAAAGCAATCCTCATTACAACCAGGAGGGAAGGAGCAACCAGTGCTGAGAAAACTGAGCTACTTGGCTATATTTTCTATTCATAGCACTGTTCTCAAAATGAAGAATGACAGATTTTGATGCTTGTATGTGTAAATGGTGGAATGACTTCAAGGAAAAACAAAGTAATGCTCTTGAGGTCTTCTCACTCATTCAAGGTTATAGTTCAGAAGTCATTATTAGTCAGAAAGTACCTAGACAATGCATTTTTATTTTAGGGTAAACCCCATTGTATGATAGTGGGTAACACTATTTCCAAAACATGTTTTCTCTTCTGCCTATGATCAGACTCTTCTGTCATTTACCTGAGGAAAGCAGAGTGGGAAATTAAACTCTGATTAACTCCTTGCTCCCTCTGGATTAGGTAATGCAGAGTGTTTTGCCATGCCATGCTTCAAATATTTGAGTCCTTCAGTGGAGACCACAGGTACTTTTTATTATATACTAATTATATTATATTTGATATAATATATATGAAAATATATTTTCAAAGCTTTCTTATTGTCATTCCCACACTTGTTCTCATTTTGTGATATCCCTGACACGATGGGAAGATTGCAGTCAAACCAAGCTGGAAAAACTTTGCAAAGTAGCAGTGGTTTCTGTGTATCTACATCAAAGTAGGACTGTGTTTATTAATTTTGTTATAAGACATTAACCCAGTGCTTTAAATCCAGACTAAATTATTACAATGCTAGACAATAAACAAACATTCCCTGTCCCAAGGAACTTACACAACAGGAACACAAACGCAGGAAAAATACCGATAAGGATTAGATAAGGATTACTTCTTTCTTTTTGGCCATTCAACTATGTGGTTGAAGAACTCATAAACTATGAGTTTTAAATTAAATTTATGTTCCAAGTTGTTTACACTGTCGTTTTTCTTCTACATTACTCATTTGTTGTAAATGCTATGATGACATTCCCAGAATTGCCGGGGAATTATCTTTGAAGCAATATTTTATGACCCTCTTCTTCAGTCCTCAAAAACATATGCAAGAGAGATGTAATCAAACTCATAAAAATACCTTAATTGTGCATTCATTGAAATGACCTTTGAGATCTTAAAAATGAGGTTCAGGTGTTTGCATACTATTGGATCTGCTTACAACATACACCATGAAAATCTTGTCAGGTGTATGTTGTTGGCTTTGTTTTATTTTAAAGTGCTTGACACAAAAGTAGGTTTGTGCTTAAGAAAAGATAAATTCCTCAGTGTTACAAAAAGAAGATCCAAGCAACTGGAAATTGTTGTTTAAAAAGGACATTCAATTGTAACTAAAACATTTCTTTTCTGAAAGGAAGTGCAAACAAAGAACTGATTTTCAAGGGCAAAATTTGCTAGAATTATAAAAAAGGAACTAATGAATAAGCTATATTAAATACAATGAACTTTCTGAGTCAATGATTGTTTCCTTTGTTTCCTTGATCCTTTTTTTGTCCTCTTTACAGAAGTATTTGGGCTGAATAGATTGGCTGGATTTCTCTTGGAACAAAAAAATCCCCCAAAACAACAAAGCAAACCAGAACTTCCATAAGATTTTCTTAATTCATAGAAATACTTTCCTGTGGCATATTTCTCTAGTCTCAGTTTCCTGGGAGTTAGATAGGGGAAAGTAGGCCTAACACAGTCAGTACATCTGACAAATACATACCAGCCTTTATGATCTTTACTTCTCTCAAATCATATGGGAGAGGGAATTGTCCTTCTCTACCTGTTAAAGGCATGACATACCCTGAGACCTGGACTTTACATGGCTACATTCCTCATCCAAGCGTCCTGTAATTCAGATGTTGCAAGATCACCATTCCTCTGAGACTGACCACAGGCATCCCACACATCTGAACAGCCAGTGTTTTACATGATGTCAGACCTTCTGGGAAGGACCTGTCCAACATTAATGATGCAACATTGCTGCAAGGGCTGATAGAAGAGTGGAAGACTGTGTGATCAGCATCACCAGCCTTATGGACAGAACAGAAGCAGACCTGGGTGTACTCTGGCAGGTAAATAAGCCTCATCTTTCTCCTCAGCTAGGTTTCAGAGTTCAAATGCAGACCTTTACTGAAGAATTTTTTTGGCAAAAAATACTGTCTTGATCCCACACCCAACCCTACACTTGCAGTCTAAGATGTACGGCCACCTTCCTGAATAAAAAAGCTCTAGGACAAAAACCTGAATAATAGAAGTCTCTGCTTTGTGTCTTCATTGTTTAGCTGTTGGCTCATTCTCTGGCACTATTCTGGACTCCTCCAACTAGCTGTCCTCAAAACAGTACCCAAGCAGAGACCAGAGAATATTTAGTCTCAAGGATATCTCTCAAAAGACAGTCCAGGATAATTCTGTCTCATATGTGGCTTTCTCAAGCCACAGCTGTTCTTCAGCTTTGTCCTGGGAAACTTTGCACCCCCAGCAGCCTTTGAATCCCTTCATGCCACATCCCACACCATGCAACAGTTTCTTCAGCTTCTTGCTGTGAGTGTGCCAGCCTCCTTCCTGAGCTGCAGCAAAACCCTTGCACTGTTTAAAACAGTTTGAGTTGTCAAGACTTGCTGAACACATGGATTAGTGCCAGAGCAATAGAAACACCACACCAATCCCTGACGAACTCTAGAACAGAGTGCAACATGGTGTGGACAAAATACTTTTGCTCCTCCTAAGTACCATAGTTGCAAGATTCTTCACTCTGCCTTCAGGGATGGGTATTAGACCTTTGCCTTCTGTTGTTTAGCAGTACCAATCTGATCAGACTGTTCTGTGAACTGAGTGCTTGAGTTTTGAACATTGTTAATAAAGAATTACCTGAAGTGCTGAAAAAATGTAGGAAAAAGGCCCAAGTCCATATGACTTGTTCTATGCAGGAAGCAAAGTAAGGAAGAATCATCGAAGAGCTGGAAAACAGTAAGACAGGCATTGCTTTAGGCAGCGTGCGCAGAACAGGAGATGATATGTACAAGGAAGTAGAAAAAGCACTAAGAAGGTCTACAGCATAACTGCATTCCTGCTTTTATTGTGGATTTGGTGTATTTATTTTTTCCTTGCCTTGTAATTTGAAAGGAAGGAGGACCAACTACTCAGTAGCATCATACAACTATTTCTGTCCAATAAAGAAAGGCACTGTGCAGTATCTTTATGCTGTTATAGAGTAATGAGTGTACCATCTCTGAGAATTATGAAATTACTACAACAAAATGCAACGCTGCTGCCATGGAAAGTTTGTAAGTGTCACAGTTCACTCTGAATTTAATGCAAATGGCCTTTGTGTTCATTATGGAGATCACATGACATATCTTAATTCATATATCAAATTTTGGTAGTTGATACATCCATCAGGCATTCTTCAGTGCTTTTCAAACCTTCAAAGAAGTAGTCTAACTACATTCCTGAATTAAGATATTGAAGTCATTAGGGTGGGAACATGTAAGGAAAAAGAGTATTTAGATCTATAATGAGAGTAAAGGAGTGTTTTGTCAATTATAAGTAAGCACAATTTATTAGAAATAACAAAACTTCATACATAGCAAAAATAGAGATCGTAATAACTCGGCAGTTAGGAGATTACTGCTAAAACAAAAGATCTCTCTTGGCTCTTGTTGACAAAAGATAATAATATTGAAGTTGTGATTAGAAAGTGGGGAGTTTCCAGGCTGTCACTGTAGGGTTTTCTAGGCAGATTTACACCTGCAATTGGCCAATTGAAAGTAGTTTGTCAACAGCAGCATTCAGTATTCCATAACCACTTGAAACAAAAACCAGCTTTCCCTATGGGAGAGAATAATTCTGATACTACAGGTGCAGGACTGTAAGTTTGTAGTTTGTGTGAGTACAGAAGTAGCACCTGCCTTCCATACCCTAGAGAGACAAACCTGATCCTATAAGTATAATATCTGTATCATTATTGCCACTTATAGAAATAGCTAAGCAAGCTTTTAATTGACTAGCTGTGTATAATTAGTGTATTGTAATAGTACAGAGCTCAGCACTGGCTGTAAAACTTGACCAGGAGCCTGCATAAATACATGGATTTCTAGCCTATAGCCAGAGACTGCAGTGTAGTCATTCTATGAGAGCTGGAAGACAAACAAGGGAGGAACCATAAATTCTATTTTACAGTCAGACATTTTAAAATGCACATAACCATCTAAAGATGCAATTACGCAATGCAACGTGGCAGTTAGTGGGATTTTCATAGGCATCTACATACAATTTTTCATTCAATAAAATTTCTTAAAATTGTAATGCATACCCATCTGTATCATGATAGTTTTAGAAATGTGGTGTATGGAGTTTAAAGATACACCTCTACTGGCAAATTGTGCCTAGAAATATTCCTATGTCTGTTAGAGCACTTTCTGACAAGATTTTGCTTAATCCAACTAGCACTCTACAAGCAATTTGTGATTTTAGTTTGGGGGTTAGGTAAATCCAGGGACCATTAGCAACAGACGGTTTGCAAACATCTACCCTGTGTGGGAGAAAACCCATTCCTGTTAGCATAGATATGGGTGTTCTGTGCTAGGGGGCCTCAGTTCCCAGGAACACGCCTGGCCACCTTTAATTTACTTAGATGACCATAACCTAGGTGGGCTCATGAAAAAGGTCACCTAAGAATTCTGTGGCAGAGCCAGTGATTCTGCTATATCTTAGAATGCCTAACTAAAACATATAAAATCACAGTAAAACTTGTTTCTGAAAGTACAGCATTTTTTTAATACTAGAAAATATCCTATCACTAGAATAAGAGAAATATCAGCAGTACAAACACTGCAGAAGACAGAAAGATCTTGTGATTAACAGAGAAACATTGCTTAAAGAAGTTTCAGAATAACATTTCTACAGCAGTACTTATCACAGACGAGGATGGTAGAAAGAAACTAGACAATGCTGGAATCCATTTATTTAAGTGCCTGCAGTTATCATTTCAAGGCAAATGAAGCAATAATAAATACAGAGCATTTGAAAGAAAGATAATCTGTATCCACTGCATTTTAATAAACAGTAATCACAAAAATCAATGCAGGCACATTGGATCTGGTTTTCTATTACTTTTCCTATTACTGTTCTACCCTTCCCTTCTTTCACCTCTTTTTTCTATCTAATACTTGATGGAATGATCTGTAGTTCTATTGTTTTGGTGTCTGAACGCCTGTCTTTATTTTTCTTTCAAAAGCTGGGTTTTAAACTTAAAAATTAATTTCCTCACTTGCAGTATCAATAGTATGAGTCCTAACAACTAGCAAACAGTATATATATCTCTTCATTTATTTTCTTTTTGCAATCAATAGGTCAGAGCTACTTCTTGCTAATTTCAATCAGTATCAGGGTGACTGAGAAGAATGACAGTTCCCACTGTGATGTCTGGGAAGGAGAAAGTGGATCAGTAATAAAAGTCAGATCAGTTTATTTTAAAAGTATACTGTCTCCACCCAATTTTTAAAACACTGCTAGGTAAGTATAAGATCAAATTTTACAGATATTTACCAAAACTGTTATTATTTCTCCAGGCAATAAAAAAGATTTCAGCAAAGTCAACAATTACAGGAAAGTGCAAAAACTTTTTTCCTCCCACAAATAAGACTGTGTATCAGATTAACACTGAAACCTAAGCATAATAAAAATATTCATAGAAATGATAAAAAAATAAAAACCTGAGTCTAATTTAATTCACATTTATTATGCCTATGTAGGAATGAGAAAGAAAAATTTGGCTTCTGGGTAGAAAAGTACAGTGATTTTCAATCAAATAGGTGTCTGGTTTTCAAGAGTGAGCCAGGTGTCTCGAGAAGCAATTTGTTGCATCCTAAAGTAGATCCCGAAGTGGGAAGGATTGAATCATCTTCTGGATGTATCTGTTTCTGTTTACTACAGAGGATGCAGTTCTTGACATTTAACTCCTATACAGCTAAAGCTACAGGACTGAATCCCATTCTACAGAAGAAGTAGGATATTAGAATGACAAATAATAGGAAGGATGCCAGATCACCCTCTCAACCATTGCCTTGCAAGAGGGAATTGCTGGAAACTGCACAGGGTGCCTCCCTTTGTATCAGGTAAGTGCAAGCATCTTAAGGGCAGTGCAAACCTGAATTTTCCTTCAGGAAATATAGCTGGGTCATGTCAGAGCTGGCACTGAGGTCATACGTAAAAAGAAGGACGTAAAGTAGGCTTGACCTTGAAACCACCCAACACAACAGCACAGATGAAAACATTTTTCCTGGTAGCCTAACCTGTTTTGATAATATTTACTACGATGTTACCAGAGGATTAGATAAAAATGGAACCATATGTGCTAAACATTGTACAAAATAGCAAATTAATCTTCTAAGGGCTTTCAGCCTTAGTAATAGACAGACAAAATAGAGAAAAGAGTTATGACCCACAAATGGAGGCAACAATCATGTTAATTCCTAAACTGACGTGGTTGGAATTTGTTTGAAGTAGATTGCTTTCACAAAAGTAAAAAGTAGAACAACACAAGACCAGAATGGGAAAAAAAAAAGCTTGATGAGAAACTATGGGATGCTGATGCAATGAAAACACTAAGGATGAATTGATAGAAATGGAGACAGTGTAGAAAAATAAATACACGTCATGATATTCTATGAGCTGCTGGCTTATTTATTTGATTTTTTTTTCTTTTTATTTCCTCGAAGTTATGTGAAGGTAGAAAAAAGGAATCACAACATGGATTTGTGTGCCCCCAGAATATGTGTGAGGTTTCCTTACAAATACCTAGTTTAAAAAAAAAGATTTAGAAAAGGATGACACAAATAAGCCCCACTGTACATAATCATCAGTGCAAAAGTTTGAGCTTCTTATGTCTTTGTAGCTGCATCAGCTTCAACTTCCATATGTTGGTTTGTACTCCATGTTGATATTTCAACAAATGACCTGTATCACAGCTGTGGTAGGCAGATTCTTACATATAAATTAACACCCTTAATGTCAAGCAGTCAAGGTTCAGCGCTGACCATCATTTCATATTATGTCATGTAAAGACTTCAAATATCACGTCCCTATGTTGCCTGTTTTTACTGACAACCAAGCATCCTAAGCATTGTAGCATTTTGTCAGTTCAGCAGATCCAAAGCCATCCATCACTGCTGCTATTTGTGTCGTACGCATTTAACTTGAGCATCAGCCAACAGTCTGCAGTCTTGGTTACTGATCAGTATCATCACAACTGTCAGATGGGGAGTAAATTCTTTTCTTCTCTCCAAAAGCTGGTTAATGTTAAAATTAGATGCTTTCCTTAACAAGTTTTCTATACCATGTTTGATATTTGAGTATGAGAATGTTTCCAGCATGTTCTTTCATAATTAATTTACATTTTTAACATCTCTTTGAACACTTCAAACATCAATATTGGGTGTTCCAAGGATGTTTCTATTCTTCTTCCTGATAGTCATAGTCCAAAAAACATGAGCTTCCTGAAATCAGGGTAAGGGGTTCAAGAGATCTTAGTCTTAAACACAACTGATTTCAAAGACATATAAAAAAACAATGGAAATTTCACTGAAGTAGTGGTATCATCATTTATTCTGTTTTCAAAGTTAAGATTCTTTTTTCATTTTCCTATGAAGATGAATGAAACTTATTTAGGAAAGTACCTAAACAAAGTTTAAATCCTATTGATCTCAGATTGTGATCTAGCAGCCTTCTGAATTAGGGTAGAAACAGTCTTATTAACAAACAGTTTGAACTACTGCTTATCTTATTTTTTTCAGAGGCATCTTTTTACAAATGCCTGCTTTTCAAAGTCTTTTATAAACAATCAAATGAAATTTTAAATGGGAGGACTAACTCAGACCACAAATCGACTGGGTCACTCAAAACTGAAGTTCTAAAGCCTACAGTTCAAGGATTCCTGTGCTATGGAAGGGTATGAGTAGCGGTAAACAATCACTGAGAAGTGTTATACAACTGCACAAAGCCAAAAACTGCCAGGGACTAAGGTGGTGCTCACACAGTAGTGTGCCCATGATCTGTAGACACAAAGCCCAAACATCAGAATCCTAATATATTAAAAAAAAACCCAACCATTTAAAATGTCTTGTGATTTAAATAAGCTTAATGATTTCTTAGATTTTTAAAAATCCCTGACAACACAATTCTTTTCTGATGACTTTTTATTTAATAGTTGCATTGTTTTAAGTGAAAATTTATTTAAAAATCCAGTCATTTAAAACCTAGCACAGTTGTCCATAACTGAAATTTGAACCGGAATTGTCAGCATTTCAAATTGAACAGTGCTGTCTCCCATACCTGAATAACCTGTGTGTATGTATGTGCATGCATGTATGTATACACACAGACATGAACTGAATATTAATAAACATATATCTTTGAAATTCAAAGAAAAAAAAGTACACATCATGAATACTGAAGATCTGATTTCCTACCCAAGGCTAAGGCAAAAAAGAATAATAAATATGACCGTTGACTAGGTAGATTCATTTATTTACTATATAGACACATCTTGAAAAGCTTGTGTTTTTCTTTTTTAATTGAAAATAATTTTGTAATGTAATAATATAATTTTGTATTTTCTTATATTCTTCATTGCAATCTTGAAGAAGCTGAGAGCTATTAATTTTCTTGTAGACCACTGTTACTTCTCGGTAGAATGATTGGACTGTGATATTTGCCATTTTAAAAAATCATTAATACAAGCTAAAAATGAAAGAAACTAGGGAAATAAAATTAAATAGCTCCACATCCTTGTATTTTGTCTCCCTGGGTTCACTTTCCTAAGATGATAAAATATAAAATTATTTTAAAAGAAAAATAATAGGAAAAAAAATCCCTGAATTCTTTCTTCATAGTTACTTCTAATGTTACAATAATTAACTTTAAAATAATGGTACATTAGTTAATCGCCATATTGCAATGGAATTTCCATGGATACACATATAATGTGGATATTAATAATACGTTAGTTCATAATGATTAATCTTTTAACAATTAATATGAAGTGAATGAATGAATGACCGATTAGTCATTTATTAGCAAAGGAAGATATGCAATTATGTCCTTTCTGTACTAAACACTTTTTGTCAAAAGGTTTTTTTTTGCCTACAGTAACAAAAAAGATAATAGGTAAAGGTTAATCTTATGAACACTTTTTCAATTTCAAATCATCTAGGTCTGATATGTATTGGCATATATGAGAACACTGTAAGAGTTGACATGTTTTAATTAGAAAGCGTGGCTATTCATAAAAAATAAGATGGAATCAATAGACAGTGAAAAACATACTTTTATACATTAAACTGAATAACTCCATCTGTCTTCCCCACCCCCAGTGCAAGAATAGTTGTGAAATGGTTGGACTCGTAACCTGACAAATAGCTCATAGTAAGCAGTGCATACTTGATGGTCCTGTAACTAGTCACCCAAAACTTAACCATTTTTCAGCATTTAGAAAATGCAAGTTATCTAGTTAGTTGTTCTAATTGTCTAATATATGCAGGGCCATAAAAGGACATGGGTGACTAAATTGGGATTTAGTTAAAATGTAGGCTTTTGCATCCCAAATTGTGATGCTGAAATCCACGTTCATCCGCTGCTCAGCCTAGAGGGTCCACCCAGAGCTCAGGGCAGTTGATTGTGGAAATTTTACAGTTTTACATGAAGGATACAACCTAAGCTATACATCAGTCCCTTAATGCTAGTCTATTTATTGGAAGGAGATGAATGCTAATATAATTGACCTCTGTGAATTACCTTAGTTGTGGGAACACTTCAGTAGAGCGGAAGCATTTCTACACCACTGCCTTCAGTGCTGTTCTGCTTTGGGAGTGCCTAGCCTACTTGTCAGCATAGTCTGAGCAGAAATGACTGCAGTGCTCTTCTCTTCACCTCTTCCAATGTCAATTGTGACTCACTGAGAAGAAAGCTTTTCAATTAAAATTGCCGTTTTTACTTTTTTCTCCATTCCATATGCATGTAGTTAAAAAAAAATTATAAAAACCAGAATTTGTTTCTTTACTTTTAATGATTGATGATTCACAAAAAAAAAATATTCTGGGAACAACCTTCAAGCAGAGAAATTTCAAGTTCAATAAGAAAATATATGTCTTGACAATCACAAACTTTTGAAGACCAGCTTTTATAAATGTTTCAGATTTGCATCCTTTCTGACACTAATAACAAAAATAGCACTCCTGTGCCGGAGACTATAATATACATTTGATGACCACATTTGTTTCCTTCAGCTTTTACAGGATACAATCTTCAGATTATTTATCAATGGGTTACTAATATTTAAATTATTATGTTTTGGTCTTTTTAAAGTAAATCAAGTATTACTGTTAAATTTTCTACCAATAACCCAAGTCCCCAGTCAACAGAGGAATGTATTGACATTGACCTCAATGTTGAGAATGCCACATAGTTCATAAAAAGTCGAAACAAACCCTGAACAAATCTATCCATTGTTTCTTTCTCATTTACCGTTGCTTTAGGGTATGTCCCATCTGGTCCATATTTAGACGAATGATTATGTATGTCACTCTACTGTATCAGAAAAAAAATTGTGATTTCATTAGGTGTTTACTTTCCAAAGATGAATCATGGTTCTTAGCAATGGCTAGGGAATAGCACCATGGTAGAAGAAATGTATGTGATAGTTTATATTCTGAATTGTTTAATATGCTTAGTTTCATCTCAACAAAAGCTAGAAAAATAGCAATGATGCAAAATAAAAAAAGACCATAGAAGGAAAAGGAGCCTGATGTACCTAGCATGTATATTAGAATAGTACTGAGTTTTCTTTGATAGCATTAATCCACATTTGACAGATGAAGTATGATGCTATTAATAAAAGTGCAATTACTATTAATAATACCTTGTATTGCTAGAGCAATTCCATCCAAAGGTCTCACATGAGCACCATTATTGCCAACTTATAAAATGACAAACCAAGCTTTACTTAGAAGCCAAATTTTCAAAATAATTTCCTGTTTACCTGCCAATCATTTTTTTTACTTCAGCCAGTGTATACCTTATCTAAATACTGCAAAATAAGCTTGGTTGCACACCAGATTCTGCCTGAAATTTCAGGACCCTGGTTTCCAGATGAAGTATCTATGAGGCATTTAGTTATCATGCATAATATACATTTCAGGAGCAAAGCCAGATGCTTCTTCACCATTGGGAGAATCCAGAACATCCTAAGGATAGCCAGAATGGTTGAAGAACAGTAAGCAAATGGTACGGTCAACAATTAACACTAGTTATCTTCAAGTGTCTCTGTGAAGGTGTCATGCGTTGTCCTTCTTTGATAAGAAAAGAAGCACGGGATGGTCTACATGGACAGCCCTGAGATCTTCCACACACTGATCATACCTGGTCATACCTAGGACAGCACTGATCCAGAAGGAGCACAGCAAAACTCAGAACTGCTTTTTCATCTGTGTAGGCACATCGTATGATTTGCCTTGTTGCAAACACTAAGCAAGTCATTTAAGGCAAGTCTCTAGTGCCTCAGTGCAGTGTCCAGCATTATGTGTCCTTCTCCAAGCAGCTTTTTCAAATTTTTCAGGGAAATTGATAGTTAGCTCTAGGAGGTGGTAAAATATGAGATGGCAAACTCATAGGTAGTTGGGAGAAAAAGGTATTCAGGACCGACAGTCTTACATAGATTCTTATTATTTCAGTCAAACTTCTGGAGCACTGATTGAATGGAAAAAGCAGTGAGACAGCTCTGTCTTGAATTTGCTGTTCTTCTCTGTCAATGCTCCTATTTTATGGTATGCAGATGCCCAGTTAGGTTTACCCTAGCGATTTTGAAGTTTTCTGTCTGCTGATAACCTGCATTCTGTGGAAATTCTAAATGAGTTTTCACTGTAATCACAGCAAAACTGAGAATTTAGGATTTTCAAAGCCAAGAAAAAAGGCTATATTAGGAGTACTTAACCAATATCTAAGATAAACTTTTCATGTGAGTGGGATGTCCTAGTTCTATCTGTGTTACTATAGCAACCAGCTAATTATTCCGTCTCCTCCTCCCCTGCCCTTGCATGCATGGAACTTTCTTTTTCTTTTTCTTTGTGTGTATAGGATCTATTCACCACCCAAGACCTATGGAGAGGTGGTGTATTTGTTTGGTGGTGCCAACTTCTTGTTCTGAACTATTTTTGCAAAGTGAAGTTTCACTTAGATTTTCATCATAAAGCAAATCAAAGGGTTTGCAGATGAAATAGTCAAATGAGTCTCTTTTTGGAACACACAAACAGAATGCTTTTTAAGATGTTGCCTGAATTGGTAATGGCAATGACAGTGATGTACCTTCTGATTTTGCACAAAACTTCATTTTGCATTGTATGTTCAAAATCATCAGGATCGTAAATGTTAGCGTAATCAGAAAAAGCATTACTAATTTCCAGCTTCCTTTTTTTAAAGCTTCAGAGTTTGCTTCTTTATTTCCTTGTTTTTTTTAGGGGAAAAAGCCCCCATATCACCCCTCTTACTCCCTGGTGTGGTGTTAGTGGAGGAAAGAGAAGGTGTTAGTGGGTTAGTGGATTCACTCTTCCCTGGTAATTACCTGCCTTTTTAGTTATTTGCAGAGCAGCTCTGCCTGGTGCAGCGTGGCAGGCTCCCCATTATGGCAGCAGAATCTACATGGCACAGCTTTTGGCCCTGCTGCTTTGTACCCTTCAAAACTCTTTTGAGAAAAGAGTGCAGATGTTCTTAATGAGATATGTTTGGCATCCTGTGTATACACAAGGAAGCTGAAAACTATGCAGTTTCCTGCTATCAATCAACAGGCAGCCTTGATAAAGCTATTGCAGAGAGATTGGCTTGCTCAGGCCTGCTTAATGTCATGGAAGTGCAAGCCATTTTATCACTGACTCATTGTGAGCCTCCCTTCAGAGTCTCTTGGGACAAGATTGCTTTTTTAATTTAACTTTTATTAGAAGCTAAACTTTGTGAATATGATCAGATTTCTTCTTGATCAGCCGCTGGGTGACCAGTTTTAATTTGCTTTCCTTGAATATCAAACACTGCAAAATGTGATGAATAAAGTTAAGAATTACACCTACTTAGACTAAATTAGAATTTAGCTTAGAATGTAATAGCGTTCATGAAGAATTTCAAGATTATCTGACAGAAAGAAGGGACTGTTGTTCTAGTTCTTTAATTGGAAGCCCATATGTTTGACTGAGGGGTAAATGAGGAAAAAGAAAGGCAGTCTTGTCTGAGAAATTCCCCTTTCTTTCCCTTTCCAGGCTCCACTGGGGGAAAGAGGAGAGGGAAAGGGAATAGATATCCTATGTCTTATTTACATATAAGACTGGTGTTGGACAACATCCTTTCTCCTGGGATATCAATGTGAAGTGAGAAACAAATGTTCAATTGATTGTTTAACAGCCTTGCCTCTGCTCAGATGCCACTACCAAAATGTGAAGCAAGAGCATAAACAGTGGCAGAACAGGGCAGGTCATCTTTTACTTCTTGAAAATGTCCAATATTTATATATAATTTTATTTCTAATTGAAATATTCAGTCTTTTTATCTGTATCAGATGCCACAAAGTAATAAGATGCCCTCATTTACCAGGCTGACCTATCTGTTCCATGTGGGGCTCAAATTATATGCCAGGGAGGGAGAAGAAAATGCGCTCCTTAGAAATTTACATGAGCTTTTTTCAATTTTACTTCACAGACCTTTCTTATAATGCATGCCTGTGGTTTTGTTGGGTGAGATGATACTTAGTTTAAGAATATCATGCTAAGTTAGTGACATTTCCTTGAAGTTGTCTGCCTCCCTGCACAGATAATGAAACATTTCATCAGCTTCCCCACAGGAAACTGATCTTAACTTTTAACCTTTTATTTTTGTTTCTTCCCTGCTAGGACAAAGCAAAAAAGAAAAAATCTTTAAAGTGTTTATTCAATCTAAACATTAGCTTGCCTTTCTACAATGTTTCACAGCTTTTGGCTTCACAGAATCCAGATTTGAAAGAGAAAAGGGTCTGACAATATTCAGGCAAGGACAAGACAATAACTGTTTCATGCTGCACTTGCACATGGGTAAAAACTGATCTCAGTTCTGTTGTCAAGCCATTTCCATGTTGAGTATATTGCTAACTCTGTAGACAGTTTCAAGTATTGCTTTTGGCTAGTTCTTACAACGTTATAACAGACATTGCTGTATCATTTGCAACTTTCTGATGTAAATGTATTTCCATAAAGAAATGGAACAATTTGATGGGTAGGAAGCTGATATCAATCAGAAGGTTACGTACCTGTAATGTAAGACATGGTACCTGGTGACATATTTGGTGACATATAGATTCTACCAGCAAGAGTTTTCCAATCAAGGGAACATGTGTAAAAATCTGTCATCAGTCAAAGAGAAGCCATTAGTCCAGTGAAGGAATTACTGATGAGATCGTAGGGATGTTGGTCAGACTAGATTACCATAGTGGTTTCTTATGACCTTAAAATCTGTCAGTGCAAGGATTTACGCAGTCATAAGTGATTCAGAGAACTTGAGAAGGTACACTCACTCAGATGAGACATACTAATTCCTAGATCATCTCAAGTACAATTAAAATGACTTAAATTAAAAATTAAAAAATAAAAATTTAGGTCGGTTTACTTTGTGTCTGCCCTGAACTGAAATTATTCCATTAAAGAGAAGAAAAGTAACTGTGAAAAGATTTAGCGTTGTCTTGATAGATTTCTCCCTGTTTTCCTCCTGTGATGCACTGTATTTGCTTTTCTCCAGCTGTACTATTCACTGTTCACTTGATAGAAAGCCACTGCCAGACCTGTAATTCTGCACATTGGCTCTTTTAGCATTTTGGGACAGAGAGAAAACAGACATACAGTTTGAGAGCATCAAGACTTAGATGTTCTGGTTATAATAATTCTGAGTTTATAACAGCATTTTGCTACTATAGCTAGATGCAACATCCTTATTGAAAACCAAGGTATTTGTTTAGTTAATAACACATAGACAGTAACAGTACAGGATACATCTTACTTTCGGTATTCTAATTTCTGCTTTTGAAGACTTTATTTTGTTGTTTGTTTCAGTAACTTTTGTAGTGTCTTATTTTTTTTCTCTTGATTTTCTTGATTCTGAATTCTTGACCTCTTGAGAAGTATTTATAATTTTTTCTGTACTTTCCTCTGCTTCTTGCTGTCTTCATTTTCCTGATATCCCTCTTAAAATAGATATTCATATCAGTAGGTCAAACTTATCTTTGTCCAAATTCATCACCTTTCCCAAAGTAATACCAAGTCTTCTATCTGTTTTAATCACTTAACTCTTCAGACCTGTTGGTTTTACAAAAATTTTTCTGAACTTTATGTAGGAAATATCTCCTATTGAAATCCATAACTTGTTTTACCAGTTTTTTGTTTTTCCTTCAACTTAATAGGCAGAAGGAATTTGATTGCTTCATACAGGTTCTAGATCAGCCTTTCTATTGGACACTAATTAGTTTCACATTTGCATTTGAGTTTTGAATTCAAATTTGAATTCAAATTCAAAATTGAATAGAATGACCCCTTTCTGATTCTGTTGCTACTTGGTGAATAAATTTGCTAGCTATTAAATTGATGAATAGTTGGTATCTGCTATATCAATGGCATTCATGCTCCAGTTCATGTATGGGAAATGCATTTTTCCTGTAATATAGTTATTGGAAATATTTATATCTCCAGCAGCATTATGAAGATCGTACAATCAAATTTGCTTCTGGAAGTCTTTAGTAAAAACCCAACAGTACTTGGTAGAATGTCTTTGCAACTTTTGCTTAAGTAAACTTTGAATAAAATATGTATCTTACTCATACAATAAAATACTGATATTGAAACTGTAACTCAAATATTTATCATGTGTTAAGTCGTCTCGGAAGCTACAACACCTAATCCTGTCCATTTCAGTACTCATCCATAAATGCAAGATGGTACCTTATATTTTTTAGAGTTGTGGGCCATGAAAAACAGCAAACTGTTGTAAGCTAAGGTTTCAAAGTATTCTGTAGCCTGGGTAGCATTTTAACACAGATACCACCTCTTGTCCTGTTAATAAGTGTGTAACTTCTTTGTGACAAATATAGCAGTTGTTTATTTAACATATGATCCAGCATAAATAGGAAATCACTTGAAAGTTCTCAGTGGAGTTCAGTGCAGAATCATCAAATATGATGGGAACATATTTAGTGTATTGTCAGCATTTTAAAATGACATTTATATTTCCATGTGACATAGAAAGCTACTGAGTCCACAGAACAGACTTTGATAACCATTGCCTTGTGCTTTGCTTACAGCTTCAAATAAAATACTTAATGTTAACGTGGATTGCACAAAAGCTTTATTATTTTCTTTTATTTATTTATTTAATAAAATGCACCTATTTTTCCAAATTAATACATACCATTTAACATAAATACCGGTACTGTTATAGAAATTGTCCCAGTTTCATAGAATGTTTAATTTTTTTGATGTTTAAATGTTTCACAGCTGTTTAGATTAATTTAAGCCAGTTGTTTACAGACAAAATACAATCCTGCGGAAGGTCCTCCAACCTTTTTCCTTTCTCTTTCCATCTGCAGAAAATAAATTCTATGCTTAACAATTGAGTTTATTTTTTATTGCTGGGCCCAAGGCAAAATCTCAGATTGGGGTTTGCAATCTCAGAAGACAGACAGATTTAATATATTTGTCACTACCTTGACAGGGTGAAAATATTGCTTAAATTCAGGTGTAAGAGATGAGCCTTTGTGAAACAGATGTAATTGTCACAATGAAATGTTTTTTAGACAGTCATCCATGTTCTGAATGGAAGACCGAAGTGTTTGTTCTAATTGGCTTAACTGTGGTCACTAGTTTTACTCAGATGCTTCTATTTTCCTTGTATTACTCAACCCAAAGTTATTTTGTACCTTATTTACCGACTTATTTCTAAATAATTATGGTATTTTTCTCAAACATTAAAATGCACTTTAAAAGACTGGAAATGGAAAGGATAAAATTCTTAACTACAGTAAATAGCAGTAATAAAAATATAGCTGTAGGCTGATAAAAAATGGAGTCTTTTTGAAGATCAAACATAGTGTCAAGTTAGTAAGTATCAGGTGAGGTGTCCAGGGCTTCAGTCTAGAAATACATCTGTAATTGTCTTTTGTCTTTATTTTCTAATTCATATTTAGGGGCTTTAAAGATCTGTTGTAACAGGACTCTTGTTACATTTAATAAGTGCCATGTTGATTGGCGTACTCTAAGTAGGCTTTTCAGTTTGCCTGTGGGGAAATTTAATATAAAAACATTCAACATTCTTTTATTAGTGTTTTTTACTATTCCCAGTCCCATCAGACCTTTGGTGCAAGCAGTGTATTATTGAAAAGCTTATCTGTAAGAAGTGAGCCAAGGGGAAATTCAGCCTTTATTAATATTGACATCATGTTCCTGCACAATGGCTGTCTAAAGAAACTTTTCAATTGGATTTCAACTGCTTTGATGCAGTATAAATGGAAACAACTGAATGCATGATTTAACATAGAACAGTGAAAAATGTTGCAGCCTATAAGCTCTAACATAAGGCATGTGTTCAAAGATACTATGTGGCTGTATTCTGCAATGTTTCCAGTCAACTTTCAGTTAGGAAACCAGAAGAAAAAATATTTGTTCTTTGCTTTAAGACAGAGTCCATTTAAAATGAGCCTGTGATTTTGCATTGTTAACAACAAAGTCCTGTGGAGAGAGATCAGGTCTATGAACTCAGTGGAAGGGTTCTGGTCCTGTCTCACTTAAAACCCACTGTGCAGCTTTGGGCTAATTGTTTAATGGACCAGATGTCCTGGCAAGGCAAAAATTGCATAGTATTTGGAGTTGAGAAGCCATGTTTTCTAGACTGGGCTGTGCTAATGGAACTCTGGCTTCAAGCAACAATCCCTGAAAAGGACAAATTTCCTGGTAATACAATATCTTTAAAAGAACTAGGGTTATATATTATTTTCAACATTTTCATAAAGCTAAAATATATATACCATTATAGGTAGAATACATACTGCATGGACTTTGTTTTAACACTGTTTTAATTTGAAAAGAGCAAAACAGAGGGGTAGAGTTCACTGCACTTGACCAGGAAAAGGGAAACCTAATCCAGTTACCTTCTCATGCTAAGGAAGAAAGGATGGAAGAGTTAAAGCCAGATTTCCTACGCTGGGACAATGCATGGGCATCATGACCTACAACCCTCTTGCTGGAGGTATGTCATCATTCAACAATGGATATAAGATTTACAGGGCCAGAGACAGAGGATGTAATAAAGTCTGGCTCTATAGAGAGCTCACTAAAACACTCAATACAGGAGAAGTGCTTGGCCTCCCCAAAGCTGTAGCTATGTCTCTATTTTTGTTAGATATCATCTACTAACTAGAGTCCTTAATAGGTAGTCTTCTTCATTTCAAGCTTGGGTCATTTTAATTTCTTGTCCTGGTTTCAGCTGGGATAGAGTTAATTTTCTTCCTAGTAGCTGATGCAGGGCTGTGTTTTGGATTTAGTATGAGAATAATGTTCATAGGACACTGACGTTTTTAATTGTTGCTCAGTCATGTTTATACTAAGTCAAGGACTTTTCTGCTTCTCACCCCACCCCACCAGCAAACAGGCTGGGAATGCACAAGAAGTTGGAAGGGGATGCAGCTCGGAGAGCTGACCCCAGCTGACCAAAGGGATATTCCATAACCATATGACGCCATGGTCAGCACACAAAGCTGGGGGAAGAAGCAGGAAGGAGGGGGCATTCAGATGATGCTGTTTGTCTTCCCAAGTAGCCATTCCGCGTGATGGAGCCCTGCTCTCCTGGGGATGGCTGAACACCTGCCTGCCCATGGGAAGCAGTGAATGGATTCCTTGTTTTGCTTTGCTTGCATGCACAGCTTTTGCTTTACCTGTTAAACTATCTTTATGTCAGCCCATGAGTTCTTTATCCTTCCAATTCTCTCCCCCATCCCAATGTGGGGGGTGTGACTTAGCAGCTCTGTTCTCAGTTGCCAGCTGGGATTAAATCACAACATCTGAAGGTTTGGTTTTTTTTTTTTTTCTCTTTTCCTTCCATTTCATGAGAACCATGAAGCTTGAAAATCTGTATTTCAAATAAGGGTTTTGCATTGGGTACCACATATAGTCTTTCTGTGTTTTAGGCTGTTACCTTCTGACAACCTGTTTTATTTTGCAACAGAGTAAACATAAATGCTTTATTGCAAACATTTCTCAATATTTCCCTGTACAAAATGTGTTACGTAGTCACTGAGGACTTGAACTATGCATCATAGATGGAGATCAGGTAGATGGTGTTGTTGGGTGTTGCAGATCTGCAAGTAGGTTTTCATGGTGGAACCACATTATAAAATGTTTTCATTACAGTGCAAACAGGCCCTTGAGGAAGGGTTGTTATTAGATACTGAATATATTAAAAAGAAAGATTATTCTGTATGATTCACAGAGCTGAGTTTAGATGCTATTCCCTGCTCTCCTACTTTATTTCTGCTGCTTTGTCATCGCAATAGCTTTTTCAGAAGTCTCATAAGATGGCCTCTGAGGTGTGGTTGTCTCAGAACAGTCACACGCTTTGTGAAGAAAATGAGTATTTGATGTTGTGAATTTCAAAATATTTAAGAGATTATGTCATTGGGCCTAGGGGAAGTGGAGAAGACTGAACATGATAGGCAACCTTTTTCTGTCTTTAAACATTTTTTCAGTTTAGTAGGCTTACAGGTCTCTGAGACAGTGTAATTTAAGCTAATGGAGAGACTAAGAGGAGCAGCAACAAAATGAATAGGGCATCAAGAAACAGCAATAAAAAACATTAGATCAGTTTGTTTGCAGAAGTCACAGAGCCATGATGTGTAATCTGTAATTTATGCAATCTATATAATAAGCTAGATGGGGCAAATGCAAAGAAAGAATGCGAAGGACATAGATGTTCTGAAATAGATAGTTCTGATGTTAGTTCTACTTTCCAGAAGTATTATAATATTGTAGATGTATTACATAAATTAATATCAGCTGAGAAGGGTGTTTGAAGGAGCTCAGTCTACAAGACAGAAAAAGAGGGAAATAAAAATCAAAAGAAACATTAATCTCCTTTGTTTTATTCTAATTTTTATTTTGTTTTCACCTAGGTAATAAGAGTGAAAAAGAAATAGTTTTCTTCTGTCCAGAACATCATACAGAGGATCAGGATATAGTAAATACTGCTCCAGCTCTGAGGGTTGTTGGACTTAAGCTGTTCATGAAGATTGTATTCAAACAACAGTATCTTAGAGCCTATTCAATTAAACTCTTCACATTTTTAGTTTCTTGATCTGAAAAAAATTAGTTGCCACTTGTGAGAGGAGTTGTAGGTGTTCATCTCTTCTTGGATCTTATTTCAGGCTTCTTAAGGTAACCATCTAAAATAATATAAATTAATAAACTTTTGCAACTATCTGTCTCCATTGTTTATAGAGGGAACCTTGGTAACCAGTTTACGTGACTTACATTTAGACAGTTGAAGAGATATGCCATGATAGATGCCTAATTTTTAGATGGCCAAAGATAGATGAGAGGAATATCTGCCTAAATGTTTACCTATCAGCAAGCTGATGAGGAGAGGAATATGTTTTGATGAAAAATATAGATGTGTTACTTTCAAATCAGAAGTTTATCGACACAAGAGTCTAAGCACAGAAAGATACTGTAAACAGTAACTATGGAGACATGCATCTGAATCAATACATTGTAATGTCTAGCGATCATACAAATACATTTGATTGTTGGACAGCAGAAATACAAATGGAATGGGGAAAAGAAAAAAATCATACAAACGTCTTCCACAAACGGCAACTGTACATTAAGTGTGAAACTTGGCAGGTCTGATCCCATTGTCACACAGATTGTTTTTAAAGCCAAAGAATACTTTGAAATTGTCTACTTTCTTGTTAAGTCTCTTAAGGCATTCCTTCCTTTTTTTCAGAAGTCATTTAATTTACAAACTCAAGAGATAATATACAATATAATATCTTCTCTTTTTCAAAATATTGTCTCAGATCTGTATTGTCCTTCCCCGAGGACAGAGTCCCAACAGTTAGGTTATCTAGTCTTACTGACTCTCATACTATCTTGGTGCACTATTTCAGACACTAAGACACTTTAATGGGAGTGATAAAGGGACACTGTTCTGGAAGATGAGGCTTGAATCCCTTTTACAGGAGCCAGCTCAGGTTGTCAACTTCAAGTTAAGGGGAGTAATAAAGCAGTATCTACTGCTAAATAAAAGTCAGCCTGGGAATGACCAAAGGACCAAGCTGAAGTTACCAGCTGTGTTCACATTGCTAAAGGCTGGTCCCCGCTAGACCACAGTTTTTGGAAAAAGCCAAGCTGAAACCTGCTGAAACAAATCCAGGGAATAAACTAGCAATTTAACAATGAACCAGCACAAGTGCTTCAGCACTCTCTCCAGTCCTCCTTTAATTTGACAGTGTAGACATACCAAATAGCCTTTCATGAACACTAGTGAACTTTAAGCAGTGCATCACTCTCCTTTCTACCTATAATTTTGGGAACACAGTGCTGTAACGTCCATCCTAGCCAAGTGCAGGACCAGTTTAAATTACCAGAGTTTGTTTCGTCCCTCTGCCAGATGAAGCTACTTTACTCTTTTTGGATCTAAGCTGTCTTTGGTGCCATTATAACTGTATTTGCATTAGTGCCTGAGCTAATAAATCCAGCCAGATTCACGCTGCTGTTGAGCGGAGTCAGCCAGAGGTGTGGCAGTTCACAGAATGGCTAGTCTGTAAAGCCGGTACCTGAAAACCAAATGTGACTGTGTGAAGAAATGTTTGCACCTTCTGGCCTTACATCACGTTATTACTTTACAGGCAGCGTTTTTTGCTTGCAGAGAAACAAAACAAAAGAGCCCCACCCTGAAATGAGAACACTTGGTTTCTGAGAATAAATGTAATTACTGCTGTGCATTTTATACAAGAATGAATTATAAATAGAACATTAGTATCTCACAGGAGGATTCTGTCTTTTACAGTAATGACTATGATTATATAGCACTCCAAGTATTTAGGAACACAATTCTTGTGATGTGGTAGAAAAAATGTTTCTATACTTAATAGAATTGGCTGCACAGTACATTAAGGAGCTCTATGATTTCACTTTTGAGTTTTCGATAATCTCCAGATAAACTTATTTTATACAGTGTCAGAGTGTATTGCCATAAGGGATCTCTAAAAACTTTACAATACAGTTATTATATAAATAGTAGGTATGAGAAATCAGTCAAGTTTCCAGAGTGACACATGAGATTCAGCAGGCTCATGGTCCACAGAATTTAAATTAAGGCAATTCAAATGCTGGCCTTTGTGCTCCTTCTACAAAAGAATGACAGGGATTTTTATTTGTCTTGGGACTTTCCCCAGCTTTGCCTTGTGTCCAGTCAAAAATAACTTCTTCAGGTAAAATCTACCTTCATCAGATCTAAATTGAAAGCAGTGTTGGCATATGGGGGAACAAGCAAGAAAAGGAACAAGGGCAGCCGAAGGGCAGTTTAAGTCTGGAGCTGGCAGCAACAAGCTGATAGGGATGAAAAAGGAAAGTGCCTGAACTTGCTTCCAAAGCTGAGCATAAACAGTTTCCACATTGACAGTGGTCAGGTAAACCTTCTTCCACTGGCTGGCTCTGGCTATAATGTTTGGCAGTGAGTAGGTGTCAGCATGGTCTGTGCAGAGAGAAGAGACACCCCTCAGCAAAACAGCTGTGATTCTGCCTCAGCACACTTTTGTTGTGTGGTACTTCTTTCTGAAAGGCGCTTCAGACCTGCTTTTTTGGCTATGGCTTTAAACATGTCAGCAGGTCCCTGAAACTCCTTCTTTTCCACTGATTGTCTTCTCTGACTTAAGGGAAAAAGACAGGGTTCTCCTGGAGACCAAAAAATAAGATTCCTTAAAAGGAAAATACATGCAATTACATGAATCCTGTAGTACGGTGAGAGAGGGAAAAGAAGGGGCAAATTAAAGAGAGTACAAAAGAAGGAAACTGCAAAAAAAGACAAGTAGAGTTTTGTTATTTATTTAGCAAGTCTTGATTTTGCTCTCTTTAAGTCTCTCCTTCTGTGAAATAAGAATAGTAAGTTTAATTAACATAGTTAAAGAAATTAAAACAGAGAGCTGAGAATTTTTCAGGGTAATATTCAAGCTGTAGAATCAAGCAAAAAAGAAAATGGAAACTTCTTTTCAGAAGGAGATTTTCCTGCATTGACAGACTTCTGCAAAGCTAAAAAAAATCATACACACTCATAAAAGGTTATCATTGCAAACTTAAGGCATCCCTTCTGATTAATAAATAACAAAGTATATAATGTGTCTATTCTCTCATAGCGTGCATCAAGTCTCTCACAACAGAAAATACAATTTCATAAAAAGGGAAATTTTAATGACAATCTGAAAATCTTACATTTTTATGGTACTACTTTCCCCAAAAGTTTAAATTGTCATATTTTATCAGCCCTAAAGTCCAACAAAATCCCCTTAATTGGAAGTTAGGACTTGTGAACAACAGACGTGTAAAATTGTTAAGCCACACAGAGAAATCTACTAATTAGGGTGTTAAAGTTCCCAGCAAATTAGCCTAAAGATATTTTATTCTATATGAAAGCAGTCTGCTAACTTCTAATGATATCTTGGAAGAATGTTTTTTAAATCCCTGAAAACTAAACAGCAGCTGAAAAACTAGAAAGTCTAAAAACCATTACAGATCATCATAAAGCAGACTTGGAGAAAATAGGTTAGCTCGTAAATCAGAGCTATAGAATCAACTGCAGGATAACTAAAACAGCGGAAACAGTACTGTTTGCAAAGGAACTCTAACTCCAAACAATGCATCTCACCAATAGAAAACAAACACATTAAAAGAAAGGAAATTAGTGAAGTCATTACATAAACCCAGCTGGGAGCCCAGCTGTTTAAAGACGAAGCAAGCTCTCTAATTCTTGATCTTTGGGAGTGTCTAATTAGAAAACAAACTAAAAAGTTGTTCTCCAAGACAGTAATAAAATGAAAAGAAAAAGGAAGCTTCCTCTCAGAATCAGATTCCTCTGCTGTGACAGAGCAGGTTTTTCGAAGGCTGAATAACCAAGTAAAAGAAAAATGTTACTGCGGCAGAGTTATGGCATCAATTGCGCTTAAATAAGGGCTGCAATTACACAAGTATAATACTGTAAAGTATGTACGAACAGCTTTTGTTTTGCAGCTTACCTGTTACACTTTCACCCCACTGTTTAAAACATTACATAAATATGTTGCAAGCCTATACTGTTAATCACCTTCCTTGAAGAAACCAATCAGGCAGGTACTGCACTGTTAAGAATATAATGGCAAATTGTACTTAGGACCACAGACCATGAACTTTCTGTCCAGGGTCACCTTACCTGCAGGAGATGCAGCAAAATATGTTTCCTTAAAGACCTGCAGTCCTAACTTTGCAATTCTCTATTTTCATGGCACTATGACTTTGGTATTGACAGCTTTAATGCACAGGGGCATAAGAAGGGTATTGCAAACACAGGGATCAGATTGACAGAGACAGACATGAAAGGATAAAGGAGTCTGGATTTGAAATAGTACGAATAAGGATACACTGACTGGGGGATAAGCACAACATTACTTCTGACCATATGCATCTCTAAGTTTTAAGACATTTGAGAAGATAGATGTGAAGATAAAAAGATTTTCTGAGCCAGAGGACCCATGTAACCACTCTTCTATTTTGGGATATTTGTCATTAGATTCAGTAGGAAAGCTGCAGGAATTGGAGACCCTTTTCCCAATGAACTTCAAAACACACTTCAAATAGATATTGTCCCCACAATGCTCTGAAATGGAATTTTATTTATTTATATATTTTATTTTCAAAATGTTGCATCACACTGTATGCTCCTTATGTCTTCATAATCTTTTCACTGTTGCTATTACTCTTTATTATACCTCATCCACTACAAAGGCATAATTTATGTCAGTGTAATGGTCACATTTAAACTGCAATTGTAAAAATATTTCCCCAATACAGTTTGATTCTAGAGTGCCATCCACTGAAATACAATACGATCACCAAGAATCCAATAATGGACAAGGTGAGGTTTAAAGTTTCGGATGATTTAGTGCAAGGGAAAGATCTTGAGGCATCAATAATGGTATAAAAAAAATCCTCTTGTGAAGCATGACTGTGCAGTGAAATTGTTTTAATGTGCACCGATTTCTCAAGAATGCTACATGTAACCTGAATATTAAGCCAGCGCTTGAAGATATTGGAGTTGATCTTTCAGAGTACCTTTTTCTACATTATATGAGTGAAACTTTAATTTGGTATAATAAAGGAAGCATGTGGGTTCACTTTTGGAAAAATGCATTATCCATCACTAACCAGTTAATCTGCAGGTTAAATTAATTGAAGGTATTTCATTAAAAATACTTCACCAGTATGTAATGCTTTCATCCCTCCATTGGTTCAGCTGTTCATTAAATGAAAATCTGTCTTCCTTCTGAACTTTCAGCCTGCCCTCTTACCTAGATCAAATCCACATCACAAATCTTTAAGTTTGGAAAAAATCTTCCAGGATCCAAAGATAAGTCAGCCTTCTACTTTCCTTTTTCCACCACATATGTAACGTTTAAGCTGTTCAGCTTGCTCTTTCAGTCCCCTCACTCTGATGCCTGATCATCTCCCATGTCAAGAAGTGAGATATACAAGTAATCTTCCTAGCAGTTAGACAGATGCCTGTGACTGTGTAGTGGCCATTTTCCAAATTTCAGGACCGTGCTGTAGCAGATAATTATGAGCAAAAAAGAATTTTTGGAACAAATCAGGCAAAACCTCTCCTGAGATTTCCCATTGCAGCACAGTCTGCCTGAAGGTCCTGCAGAAGCAATTCTGCCAAGTAAGGCCTCAGTCCAAGCCTTACCTTTCCAAATATCCTCTGAACAATTCTGTAAAATGTACAGATTTAGACATATTTAGAGATTACAATGTAGAAAGCTGCTACCTGGGGATTTTAAAAAAGTGTTTGATCATTTACGCTATTTAATATCACTTACAGTAACCATCAAACTTGGTGGGCAGCTGACAGGAGACCGATATTGACATTGTTCTAGCAGAGGGGTGTTTCTGGCTTTTTAATCCATCCACTGACCTCTTTTTTGAAAGAACTCAATGTTCAATAGAAAAAAAATAAATTGGAATTTTAAAGCACGTGTAAATATTCTGTACCTACAGAGAAAACCACTGCTAAAGACAGTGTTTGATATTTTCTTTGGATGAGGATTGGGTCTTCTTGCAAGCTTTCAAAGAACTTTTTAAGAAAACTGACTCTGTCAGGAGGGAAATAGAAGAGGTCTTCTCAAAATATTTTGCAAACTTAGATAGGTTGGTAAAAAATCAAGTTCCTTAGTAATTATGTATTTCAAGGCACACAAGGGCACTTGAATTTTGTGTAAAATACAGGGGGTGTCTGCACAGTTCTGCGCAAGCAAGTGATCTTAATAAAATATAATTTCTAAATTATACCTTCAACTTGTTGTTCCGTATTTTTCTGCCACCTATAATTTTTTCATTTTTAAAAACCTTGCTTTTTCTGTTTTCTTTGCTTCTACCTGTTTTAACTTGACTTGCATTTATTTGTCATGTCTCATAAAGAATGAAATCTCTCCAGGGCAGGGAACATGTCTTATTTATTTTTATAGAATTCTTTCTAAATATATGGTATTATGTAAATTATTTTAATTTTTAAATAATAATACTTTCCTATCAAGAATGATTTTGGGCTTTGTGCTAAATTTTTATTTATTATGCTCCTTATGTTGCTGCCAAGTTCAGTATTTTTTCATGCATATTCAAATACTTACCTTTCCTTACTGAGTGCCTAAATTAGTTTAGATTACTGAAGCAGCTTGTTTTCCTGTGAGAAGTCCCAGTTTCAGGGGGCAAAATTGTAGGTCTGCTGGAGGTAATTAGAATTTTACCTTTTACTTCACCAGGAGCAAGTTTTCACCCACAGCCCCAGCAGGTCCCAGGGCCATGAACTGCTATTAAGCTGATTGCAAGGCAATCTCTGATTTCAGTTGCCATCAAATGTGGAAGAATCTATAAAATACTGTCCTCCTTCATCCATTTGCTTGACACATTCATGTATCAAACCCATGCCATTCTACTTGGTAACATTTTCTTCAAGTACTTTCATTTTTCTTGATGGTATCCTCTTTTCAGTTATGCTCATTTCTTTAGCAGGAAGAACATTCTCCCTTTGGCAAATGCATCTCCCCTGTTGCTTTGAGCTGTGTTTTTCTTATGCCTTCTTTGCTCTCTGTTTTCTTTGGGTTTCTTCCACCCACCCTTCTTTCAGTGATCTCAATCTCCGTATTCCCAAACCTTTTACTTTTTTTAATCTTAGTTCTTCCATGTCTACTCTCCTCACCCCCACATTGTCTAATAATAGCATTCTATTGCTTTACATTCATTAGTGAAAAAAACCCCGCCATCTCCTGAAGAAGCTAACTGTTGTTACTGTTATTATTACCCTTATTTTCCAAACAGGAAAGCAAAACAGAAAGGCAAAGTGATTAGACAAAGCAACAGGAGGAATCAGTGTTTGGATCGGGGATTAGCACACAGAAGACTATCTTCAACTTGTCCTGTGGCTGAGATTTTCTCCTGCTATTGGGATGTCCCCCCCATGTCCACGTGACTGTATTGTCTGCTAGGCTGAAACAGACAAAAAACACATGGGCGTTCTGCAGCAGTTTGGGCTGTTTCCACTGTTTGCAGCCCACAGAAAGGCCCCTATAAAATCAGGGGTCGAATATAAATTACACTGAATAGGCTGAGATTACTTTTGGGAGCCACAGCATCAAGAAACTTGAGAGGGCCCAAGCTTCACAGACATCTGAATGTGCCTCTAACATACAGACCGAACACTCAACATGCACTGGCAGTCTCTGGACAGACTATATTGTATCTCTGCTGGGGGGGACACCCTCCCAGAAAAAAACCCCCACAAAAATAAATAATAAAAAATGAAGCTGTCCTCCTAAGTAATTTCTTAAGAAGTGTGATTGGTTGTAAGAATATTTTCCACCCCATTTTGTTCATAATTGAAAGAAAGAAAATCTAAGAATTAGTTTAGGAATTCTGATGCATTTTTACTGGCAGTGGGTTCACTCTATAATAGCACAAATATAGGATGCTACTTCAGGTTGATTTTCAGTAAAACTGAAGAATAACCATTGAGGATGTTTGTTTCTTTTAAGCATTATACACAGCTGTTGTAAAGTTGGCAAAGATGTGTGCCAGAAAGCTACATATCTGATACTACAAACTGTTTGCTTCACCCTTTATTCAGTAACAGCTGGCAAAATGGTATTTAAGAACAGTTTTGATTTAATCTAATGAGAAACTATGTTGCAATGTACTGTACTGTCTGCAGAAAATAATTGGACAAACATTGATTTTTATGTGGCTATAATAGTTTCATTTTCGATAGATAGGAATTTATATACATAGCTATTTGCTACCATTCCTCTCTTCATATACAGGCTAGAGATTTGCCTGCAAACAAAGCAAAACAAACAAACCAAACCAAACCAAACCAAACCAAACCAAACCAAACCAAACCAAACCAAACCAAACTAAACCAAAACTAAACGAAACGAAACGAAACGAAACAAAACAAAACAAAACAAACTAGTCTTGAAATGAAGTTTAGCTATTTGAGAACTGTCAGAACTGGAAAAGATCACCCTTAAGATTTCAGTTTTACATTCAGCTGACATTAGACCAAGCTGGTGTCAAAGGGAACCAGAGCGTGGGATCTGTAGAGAAGCAGAAAGTAGAGCATTACCAACAAAAAAGGAGCATAAACAGGAGACAGAGCATGGAGCATAGCATAAATCCAACTTTACTATTCAGTTGCATATATACATCAAGTATCATTTAATTATTAAATATCTGATTAATGTGTTTTAAGAATGACATAGTTTAAATACACTGAGACAAGACAGCAGACAAAATATAGCATCCACAAGGGCTCTGAATCAAAACAGCTATTTTCCTCCATTGATATAAACACAACCAGAATTTTGCTTAAATTACATCAATGTAAATCAAGGACAGAATCAGGTCTGAAAGTATGTATTTAGTGAGAAACCAAGCAAGCAACGAGCTAGAGACCAAATAATTCATACTAATTAACTGTTACTTACCATGTGCTTAGGGACATGGTTTAGTGATGAACTTGGCAGTCCTAAGTTAACAGTTGGACTTGATGATCTTAAAGGTCTTTTCCAACCCAAATGATTCCATGATTCTGATTTTGCAGTACGACTAGCCCTATCAAAGATGAAGGCTGAGCACCCATCTGAGAATAATTGACTCAGTGGATCTTTCCTCAATGTCCAAATCCCACAACATGTTACTCCTTCTCCCTCAACAGCCCTCCTACTCTGTGCCAAGATACTTTTCATTCTTAAGCACCCTCACTATCCTCAGGCACACAACAATTCCTCTCAGCTTTAGAAGTCATTAATCTTGCAGATGGCAACACAAGTCCCCACATCAGTTTAGAGCCTGTGAACTGGAAATACACACACAAAAATAGAAATGTAATATATGAGCCACAGGGAGACTTTCCAAGGCAGGGTGGGGTGGGGTGGGTGGGGGAAGACCAAGACATAGGGGAGCATCAGAGAAGCTGGCCCAAAATAATGTGGTGGAGAATCAGTCTGTACCATTTGGACTGGTTGTCAAGGATCAATCCCTAGACGTATCAGTGTAGACATAGCCAAGGGTGCCACCATGAAAACAAAGTTTTCCTTTGAGGTCTAAATGGAAATGCAACTGCCAATGAAGCAATCGTGACCAGACAAAGACCAGGGTTTTGGATATGTTGCCTTGTCTTCAACTAAAAATTTAATCCAAATCAAACATGTTTGGTCTAAAAGGGCTTTAATTCTCCCCAATGTCATTATTTCTCCATCTCTTGCAATCTGTGTCCCAGGTCCAGCTTGCCATCTGTACAGCAGTGTATACAGAAGAAAAAGAATCATAATTAGCTACCAAATAAAACCTAAAAATTGTAGTGCTTATAGTGTAACTTCTGGTTATAGTGTCTTGAAGTATTAGTGGATTGATTACTCTCTGATAGACCTTTCTATTTAATGCCTTTCAAAATACAAATTGCTTCCAGTTTTAGATCAGCATTAATACTAAAGTCCTTTTCAGCTTAACTTTAACAGTAATGTCAGGATCTCATAGCCTAGAGAGACAACTGATGTACATACCTTTCAAATATTTCATTATACCTTGTTTGTTTCTAAATAACCCTGTTTATTCTTCCTTTTACTTAAGGCTTGATCTTTCCTTTTCTCCTAATTTTAATCCTGACTTTCCACTTCTTTTTGAATTGGAATTTTATCTTCTCTCTTCTTTCCTGTATTTATGAAGAACTTTGTCTTTCTTGCTACTATTTCTTCTGTGCACACTGTTTTAATTATGATTTTCTGCAGTGGAAATGAGTGTAACTTCTACTTCTGGAGTCAATTTTCCTCTAGTGAACCACAGCACTGTGTGTTGTCCACACTTTATCTTGCCTCCATTGTACAGAGCAGACTGATTTTCTGATGTGGGAACTTATAATTTCATAAATGGAGGTAATTCATTTTAACTTGTTTTGGAACTACAGAAATCACTTTGTTCCTTTTAATGCAGCCTAGAGGAAATCACAAACTGAATCTGAATTCCTTCAGGCTTTTCTCTGCCCAGTTTAGCCAGCTCTCCTATTGTTTTCCCTACCCTGCCCACTATCTACAGCTCAGGTGGATGCACTATAACATCCTGAGGAACTAAGAGGAGCATAAGAAACACTACGTTTCTTTCTTACATGATTCTTCTGTGGGTGATTTAAACCTGCCCATATTTTAGGGTTTGCTGGAAGTTATTTTGCAGAGGCCAGTTTAGTAATGCGCCCAATCAGCCATTTCCAAACAGTTTTACATATTTCCAAGCAGGAGTTTTTCCACATATTAAGAATGAGCCCTGTCATGTAGTCATCCTTTGGATGATTACAACTTCAACTTAAAGTTTATTGGGACTTTTCAGTGTGACTCTAAAACAGGATGAAAAGCACCTGTGACATCTGATACCTATTAATTTGGGAATTCACAATTTAATACCTTCAGCATTAGGAGTGTCTTACTTATTTGCAAATACATTTCAAAGTGTGTTTACTTGTGTTTATAATGACATTATGCTGAGAATATTTCCCCCTCAAAGGAATTTATCATATTTTGTTTGCTATTACTAACATGTTTTTTGAGCTGTTAGTCTGAAACAAATATTTAGACAAGTGAAGGAAGTAGTATTATTATTTCTCCCATTGCACATTAGTAAAATGTAAAGTACTGTGCACCTAGATTGTTATCTGTTTCTGATGAAGCTTGTGATTATATTTTCTGGGTTTAGTTTGAAAGCTAAGACATCTGTTTATCTGGTGCATACAGAATAACTCTCATGTCTCTTCATCTCTAAAATTTTCAAAGGCTTTCATTCTGTTTTAAATCCTTTGAAGAAGCAGTAATCAAAGACAAAAATTATCAGAGGTACATTTTTGTTTTCCAAACAATGAAAATAACAACGCTCATCCTACTCCGATTTCAGGCACTTGCAATGAAACTTCAAACCTGGAGATTTGCCACACAAATCAAAAGTAATATGGGTAGCAGCAAACTCCAAAGTGCTGGCAGGATTACAGTTAATATGGGTACTCCCCCCTAGACTTCAATTCATCATATAAATTTAAACCATGCATTTAAATAATAAAGACCAATAAGGCAATGCAAAGACTTCAAAAAACATATCCCATCACAGCATGACAATGCATCAAAGTTTTTTTCTTCTTCTTTTTTATTCAGATAAAGAAATCTGAGAATAATGGCAAAATGCCTTTGTAGCACAAGAGCATTATGAAAACAGAACATTGAACAAACAATATTTTGCCATTCAAAACTGATTTTCAATTTCAAAACTTAGATTGAAGTAATATTTTGCAGGAAGGAATCAATATGTTCTTGAAAAGAGTTGGGCATTGAAGTTGAACTGATTTAGGTAGGCTTTTTTTCTTCTGCCAAATCTATTAAAAATGTAGTTTTACTTAGCACTTGAGGGGAAATGTAACAGAGGCCTTTCTTGAAGAACTGAAAAGTTTGCTATGCATTTTTCATTCATTTATTGCTTCTACGTATACCTCTATCATGACCATGCCATTTGGAAGAGAATATTTAGTCAAGTTAAAAAACAGTGGGAATATGTAAAAAGTTTTTACAAAAATTCTAATTAATTTGTGTCAAATTTGGATGCCATGGGTAAGATTCTACACAAACTTCAAGTTCAAACACCAGTGTTAAAGATTTGTCTATTATCTTTTTTTTTTTTTTTTTTAATTAGAGATTGGCATGAGGAGGGTGATAGCCAAGATCAAGTTCTGTAGCCAGTGACAGGATTCCTGCTACTCAACTTTAGGAAACTGTACACCATCATTTTCTGTCAACATTTTTTTCCTTCATCTTTAGAATTTCTTATTGATCAACCATAGTTAAATTAGATCAATAATGATCAAAATAAGTTTGGGTAGAAGCAGCTTTCAGTTCATTTGATAACTATGAAGCCTGAGTCCTTTGCCCCCTGAAGAAAAAAAAAAAAGAAAAAAGACAAAGAGAGAGAAAGCAAACCTTCTAATGTTAGTAAGATGTTTCTAATCTTAATCATTTAAAATAAACCTGGTTTTCTCCCATGTTTTAAAATACTCAGTGCTATCACAATACATCTTAGACATTGCAATGCAGTTTGCATCAGTTTGTTTAGTTTTATAAGAACTGAAGCAAGCATTGCAGGTGGGAACTTTCCCCCACATTACCCCAGGACCACAGCTTGGCTGCTCATGAAGCGCAGTGGTGGCCCTCAGCCCTGTTGAGTCAGAGCTGCACCCAAAGCCCTGTGGGTGACTGAGACTGTGGTTTACTAGTGGCTTTGAGATGATCTAAGCCCAAGCTACTACTGAAAGTGGTAATTCCTTCAACCCTTCCTCTGCCTGTATATTCCACTCACCCGCCCCTATTAACATTTATGCAAAAAGAACCGATCCAACCAAAATTTTTTAATATTTGGGAGGCTGGGTGTTGGATCAGCTCCCAGATCTAGCTTACAAGGTAGCCACGTGATGTCATGTGCTGGCACTATGGAAAAGGTGGGAACAGGCAGCCAGAGTAGGGAGGATGGATTATCTCCTTTAGCAGTGTTTTGTACTTAAGTTAAAGTGTTCATGAAAACGCAGCCTAATTTAATTCATATTTCCAAGGTCCTCAGTGTTTCCAAGATAGATGAGCGACTGTCACACTCTCTGAATCTCACTTCTACCTCCCTCCCCTCCATCTGGGAACAACCTCAAGATGCTATCATCACAGCAGCAAAAGAGCCCTGAAAAGCATATTTGCCTGTCAGCTCGGTAGTTGACTTCAATTAAAAAGTGTGAGGCGTTTTGTCCTCTAGGTCACAGGTAGATTTTTATAGCCAGATTGGGTTGGCTAACAAATCTATTTGTATCTTGTGCCTTTACCTACGTGATTTGCTTTTTGGGGAAGGGAAATAACAGTAGGGTCAGCTATGCATCTCTCATGACCTTACTCTAAATAGAAAATATAGAATTAATGTAAATATCAAAACAATTAATATGAGGAAACTTGAGTTCTTCAGGTTACAGTTACAAAAAAATGAGAAATGGAAAAGGTGAGAGAAATCAAAAGTAAAGGAGGAAAGAAAGTGACGAAAACCAAATACTTCCTATTTTTAATATGCTAGTGTAGTGAAAATGGTGTAATGAAACATCTGAAATATATTCTGCCTCAGAGTGACAGAGGTTCTTTTAAAACCCGTGAATAATTGTGTCTTAATAAAATTCATTTCAGTGTTAACCTCAAAAATATTGAGAGAAACTTTTGTATATATTCAAATATTGATAACCTATGGCCTAGTAAATATTCCAGAGAGAGAAAAACAACCAATGCCTTTGTTGAAGATAAGACTAAAACGGTAGCTGGCTTGATGTGTTTTTTCTTTTCCACAGAAAATAATCGTTTTGCCTTTTTGCCTTTAGCTAGCCTTGCTGTCTCCTCTGCCCTGGGCATTTGCTTCCCATTCCACCTGGAAGAGTATCCCACTGCTCAGTTACAATCTACATGTACAAATCATTGACCCAAATACTAAGTCAGGTGTATTTGGCCACTTTTTAAGAAACAGAATGCCTGGGACTGTAAGGCCAGGAAAGACAGCTATTTTTTGAATAATTAAAAAAAAATAGTGGTTGTGTTTAGAAGACAGAGTTAACAAGTAATATCTAAAGTTAACAAGTAATATCTAAAATCGAGTTTGACCCTATACTTGAAAATATTTTCAAGTGTATGCCATCCCTCATCCCCTTTGCCGTTTTTAGATGAGCCCTTCAGAAGAAGGGAAAGTCTGATTTGTTTAACTGGTCCCCAGTGTTGATCATTCAGTGTTAATAAAATGCCCCATTGCAGAAAATGGCTGTCAGCAGCAGGCTTTCCTGACATGCTACTGAACAACACTGAGCTGCATGGGAAAATGAGAAAAAAGGTGTTTTCAGCAATGAAGTTGCACATATAGGGGGTTACTTCTTATTCTGAAACAGGCATGGGAAAATGGAAGAAGGAATTCAAGTGCCTATATTGTGTCTAGTGTAATTTTAAATGCTTTAGGCTATGTCTACACCAGGAGGTAGTGAAAACCAAGAGGGGCAGTTTCACAGTGCTTGAGGCCTGGTGTTCACACCACACGCATCTCACATTTTTTCACTTTGGGCTATCTCCAGTCTGGTCCCAGAGGATGAATGTGCATTTGGTGTGCTCATGTAGAGAGCCTCTTCCAGTTTAGTTTCATCCCCAAAAAGCCTGGTTGATGTGCTTTAGAATGCTTTGTGATGGGAGCCACAGCATAGAAAAGGGGACCAGGAGGAGATTTGTTTCAGAAATGTGCTCCTGATCCGAACACCCTCAGGGTAAGTGAGGCATTTAGGCAGGCAGATAGGTCAGAGACTATGGCAGGCCTGTGCCTTTCTGGAGGAACATTCAGAGGGTAGGCAAGACACTCCAGCATGATTGTCCCCCTGTACTCGGCACTGGTGAGGCTGCATCTCGAATACCATGTTCAGGTTTGAGCCTGTTACTTCAACAGGGACACTGAGGTGCTGGAGTGTGTCCAGAGAAGGGCAACGAAGCCGGTGAAGGGCACAAGTCTTATGAGGAGAAGCTGAGGGAACTGGGGTTGTTTAGCCTGGAAAGGAGGAGGCTCAGGGGGACCTTATCACGCTTTTCAACTACCTGAAAGGTGGCTGCAGGCAGGTGGGGGTCAATCTCTTCTCCCAGATAACTAGTGATAGGACAAGAGGAAACGGCCTCAACTTGTGCCAGTGGATGTTTGAATTGGGTATTAAGAAAAAATTATTCACTAAAGGGTGGTCAAGCATTGGAACAGGCTGCCCAGGGACGTGATGGAATCACCATCCCTGCAGGTGTTTAAAAAAACCACATATGTGCTGTGCTTACTGACATGGTTTAGTGCTGGACTTGGCAGTCTTGATGATCTTAAAGGTTTTTTTCCCACTTAAATGATTCTATGATTCTACCTACAGTAACAGTAAACACCTCTGCCAGTCCCTAAAGGCAAAAGAAATTGGATGAATATATCTGATGGCAAAATTAAAGCAAATCTGAGCCCTGCAAATACGCTGCCCAAAACAAACAATCCCCTTAGTGTTCCTCTCTGTGAAAGCAGAACTCTGTGACAGTAAATGAGGTATTTATATATATATTTGCATAGAATCTTTTTCTTTTATCTTCTCTGTTTGTATAGGCCTATGAACCTCTGAGAATTATCTGTATTTAGCTGCCTGAGTCCTCCCATTTGGTTTTGTATCTCTTCAGTTCTATCTTTTCTGTATTTCCAGAAGTCCACATGGCAGCTTTCCAATTGTATTTATCCACTCCAACTAATTGAGTCACATAAATGCAAGTAATTTGAAGCATTATTGTGAGAGATTTCTGTTTGCCTCTTTAATTAAGCAGTTGTTCACAGGTGCATACAGTTACAACAAAATTAATTGATAGCTTTATATTGCAGTTCTTGAGTCTGTTGCTATTTGGTGTTTGCAAACAGTGCCATTAGATACAGTATGTCTTATCTTGTTCATAGGGAACATTTCTCATTTTCCTTCAGAAAAGGTTAGGACAGATTGACCTATATATTGGAAAATCTATCCAAGCAGTAAAGCTAATTTTCCTAAGAAGGAAACAGAGCAAATGTTTATTTATAGAATCGTTTATTACCAATGGGAAGAGCTGCAACTATTTTATTTTTTTGCATCCATAGTAAGTAACTTGAATGTCAAAAATCATTGCTAGCGGAAGCCAATAGCTTCTTGTGGAAATCATGGTAACTTTATTTATCATTGTCAGGGACTTCGTTACCTTAACCATATAGGATTGTTATAGGTTTATTAATAAAATTTCTTTAAAATGATCCATTTTGGGGATTGAACTAAAACATTGAAAATAGTACATACAAATAGATTTTATCAGCAACCTGGGAAAACTTTTGATGTGCAAGCATGTAAGTCTGGTTTCATGCTATATCACTCTGTGTACCTAACTTCAGGCTACTGGTAGTCTAGATGGGAAAAGATTGGCATAATCCAGAGGGCAAGTCAGCCAATCTAAAGTTGGAATTTCCACCTGGAAGTGAGTACTGCTTTCTCTTTACCTATGCATTATGTATCAAGTTATAAGGAATGAACTTAGGCTGAAGGAACGTTTTTGTAACATATAGTGTTCCTGAAATATCATCATTTTCTGTTTTCTGTCAAGGTCTTAATTTAAGACCAAAATACATGTTCAAGTTGCTAGGCAAATACCCTTGTTTAGTGTGAACAAGTAAGTAGATCAGAGTCTGGCTTTCTGATTGTTTAAACTCTTCTTGGCAGGATTCTTATTCTCTGCAACAAAAGTATAAGGAAGTAATAAAATAATAATAAATAAATAGATAACAATTTACCATTAACTGAGATAAGAAAAATAAAAGGTGTATGTTTTCTTCTACATTTAGACAGCCCCAAACTTTTGCCATATGCTTTTCCTATAGACTATACCAGTGACAGCAATAACATAAGCACTGTCCTAAAATTTAGTATATTAATCATTTCCTATAAAACAAACTCTGCTTAGTAGAGTCAAACAAAAACTGATGCCATGTAGAAAAAGAGTAGAAAGGTCACACTTAAATGAAAACAAACTGTATTCTGTGACAGAAAAAAATATTTAGGGATTGAAGAGTAAAACCAACCAATTTCTGTATGACACTTAACAAGAGCAAGTGCTGGATTCTGCACCTGTGATGGTTATACACCTTGGTTCTACATACAAATTGAGGGATGAGAGGCTGGGGAGCAGCCCCACAGAAAGACTTCTGGGGGTTTGGCTGATGGCAAGTTGAGTATGAATTGACCGTGTGCTCCGGCAGCCAGAAGGGCTGGTTGTGTCCTGGGGTGCATTAAGTACAGACAGCTGGCCAGTCGAGGAGGGTGATTGTACCAACTTACACCACACTTCTGCAGCCCCATCTCAAGTACTGTGTGCAGTTTTGGGTGTTTCAGTGTAAGAAGGACATCAAACTATTAGAGTGTGTCCAGAGGAGGGCAATAGAGATGGTGAAAGACCTCGAGGGCAAGAGTTACAAGATGCAGCTGAGGTCAGTTGGCTTGTTCAGCTTGGTGAAGAGAAGGCCAAGGGGTGCCCTCTTCTCGCTCTGCAGCTTCCTCAAGGGGGGAAGCAGAGGGGAAGGTGCTGATCTTCTCTCTCTGTGACCAGCAACAGGACACAAGGAAACAGAATGAAGCTGCATTAGGGGAAGTTCAGATTGGACATTAGGAAAAGGTGTTTCACTGAAAGGGTGGTCGGCCACTGAAACAGGCTCCCCAGGGAAATGGTCACAGCACCAAGCATGTCAGAGTTCAAGAAGCATCTGGACAATGCTCTTAGTCATATAGTTTAATTTTAGGTAGTCCTGTGAGGAGCAGAGAGTTGGACTCAATGATCCTTGCAGGTCCCTTCCAACTGGAGATACTCTATGATTCTATGAATTGCTGCCTTCCAGTGTCATGGTTTGTCTGAAAGCTAACCCAGAGAGTTGTCATACCATTTTCATGACCTTATTGAAACACCTGATGTATTGCACCTGGGCCAGAAGACAGTGACTGGCAGCCCCAATGAACTTATTTTACCCCATATTGCAACAAAACAGGATCATGAGCATGATGAGCAGCCATGTTTCAGGAACAGGAGGCAGTAACTCCCACCTGAAGAACAGAGGGCGTCATGAGCTTCATATGAGCATGTAATCCCCAAACATTTCAGCAGGAGGTTGCTGAGAAGGAAGTGTCAATCTTTTAGCTTCATTAGGAAAAAAATGTAAGAGAGGGATACTGTGTCCAGTTTTGCCATCATGCTTTACAGCTGCACTAGCAATCTGAGAGAAGACCTGAAGAGAGCTACAAAAGAGATAGGTTGAACAGTGGTAAACTTAAAGAGCACAAGTTGTTTATTTCCCTAGAAGAGTAATACTCAGCATGACTCAACATGATAAGCATGTACCTCATTTGGAGAAGAGACTTTTGAAAGTAGAGAGGATTCTTAATACAGCAGGAAAGGAAAGAAAAGAAAGAAAAAAGTTGCAAGAGCATAAACCTGAATGTAGGCAAATTCAGTTTTAAAACAAAGTATACTTTTCTAGGTGCACCAGGAGAGCATAAAAAGGATCTTTTACATGTCCAATATCACTTTAGTTCTCTGTATTAAGTTTGGATTACTTTAGTAAAATCTTTTCTGCAGCTCACCCAGAAATTGGGAAATTACTCCCTGAATGGTTGACTGAAAATGTGTTTGTAGTACTGTGGATACTAGACAGTTACAACAGTTGAGCTGCAGGCGTATTATGAGTGAACATGTAGGTAACTGATTGAACAGCATATAAACCAGGAGATGGCATGATTCTTCTTCCCCTCACAAGCTCAAATATACTTCACATACAACCGTGAAACTATCCATATCACTTCTCACTCTCCATAAGGTGAACCTGATCACTGGTGCTCACTATTTAGTTGGAGCATCCTTTACAGGTTATCAGGGTTTCTCTTTTAAAATCACTGTGTCTACCCACCCCCCAGCACTTATACAAAAGTATTTATTGAAATTCTGTTCAATGTGGTCTAAACTGTTAGGTAGAAGAATCCCATGCTGAAGTTAGTACTATTGGTGTTCTCTCCCTTGAATTTTACATAACATCCGTCGCTGCAGTGTGTACTGACTTCTGGCAGAGCGGGGCAATAAAACTGAAGAAGTAATCATTATTCAAGAGAAAATCTGCTTTAATTTGTTACCATAATCATCTACTGGAATAGAACACTATGAATGTTTTCTCATCTGTAATTATGTTTAGATTAGTTCTTTCAGGGGGCAAAGATAATTTCCTGGGTGAAAATACAGCAGCACATTCCATAGTTTTCTTCAGATTTTTAGAAAGTTTACTTAAATCCGTTACAAATTATAAAGATTTACAAATCATCATGTGGCAAATGATCATCCTAAGTTGATTTATACAGCTGCTTTTGTTGATGAGGAGGAAGCTCCAGTTCTGAAATGAAGCATTGCAAAAATGCATGGTAGGGTTCTGCTTTTGCTGTATCTTTGTGAATATGTATCAGTTTTACTAGACTAGGCATAAAAATATTTTTCTTTTTACCTCTCACCAGTGAAAACCTTGTACTGGGATCTGAATATCACTGCCAAAAGTAAAGTTTTCTCAGGCCAAATTATTACAATTGTGTAGACACCTTGTCTCCAGTAGGGTTGTGAAGGTGCAAATAAGGGCAGCATTTGGCATTCCAGCGTGAAACTTGGAGATAGAAGAGCTTTGCTGTTGACATAGGAGACTGACTAGAATCCAGCTTACTCCCCCAGAGCTGTTGGGTCTGGTAAGCAAAAAACAGGAGTTACGAACTGAAGTCAAAACATACAATTGTTTCTGAAGCAGACACGCATAACTCACAGGGAACCTATCAGTTGAGAAAGAAGCTGCCTTTCCTTTGAGTCACCTTACACATGTGTCCATTTGATATGGTTTAGCATTTGTAACCGAACAAAACAGAAAATTAAGTGTATGCAGCCAGGTACAACTAAATGTTTGGAAATTCGTGGCACTGGTGAATTACAGTTAGGACCTTGCTTTCAGGTGAGTGACTGCTTCCTAACTGCTTGGGCACCTGTGTGGCTTTTGGGTCAGGATTCACAGACACTCACCATGGGACTTAACTGACTGAGCACGCCAGCCACCGTGAATCCCAGTTTAGCTGCCTAAATCAACCTAATAAACTTTGCTCTTTGGCCCTTCAGTCTCTGCCTTTTGGTCTTTCCTGTTCCAAACTTCTCCACACCCAAGACTGAAGAGCAGACTTCCAGCAACTATTTTCCATTTGTTACTACTCCAGTTACCACTGTTCCAGCTGAACATATTCCATGTTCTTGAGAGAAAAACAACAACTGCAGCATCTCATGGGCCACAACATTGGGAAATGCATGATGGCTGTTGGGTTTTAGTGGCAGCAACTGAACAGCAGGAACTTGTTTCCAGGTGGAGCTGGGTTTAAAAAAGAATTACTGTCCTGTTTAAAGCCCAGTGCTACATCCACCATTGGCTGTGCAAAATGGGCTCATCACTTGTAGAATGAGGTACAGCAAGAAAGAAATTATGGTCAGCTTCCCCAGGGAGGTGCAGAATCAAGTGCAGGGGTGAAAAGATTTATTTTTAATCAAGTGGATAATCCTCTTCACTGTGCAATGGGAATTACCTCAGGTAAAAACATTAACCATTGTAACTATTAAGTATGAGGAGATATTAATTATTGTGTAGATGTGAAATAAACTGCTGCAGCATTTGCAGTATGTAAAAAGGACAACATGTAGAGAGTTTAAATTGGGTATTTAGCTCAATATACAGAAAGATACTTTGATTTAGTGATCACGTGATTTAGTGATGATAGTTACAAATTCAAGGTGTGTGGTATTGAATCATGTTGAATAACACTTACTTGTTCCATTTAACAATATTTAATGCAGTGACTGGAAATTGCACAGCAGGCAAAGGGAACTGGGTTAATATACACTGATTTTCATTAAGGTTTGGCTACCTAATTCCTCTGGATTAATTTGAGAATACAAATACCGTTGTTATGTTTTTATTAGTGATAATTATCTAAACCTACTGTTTAACATTTTTATTTCAATAAAGGTTTGGTTTAGGGTTGTGTTTTTTTTCCCAATCAAAATCAGTGAATGCAAGTACTTGCCTGGTAAAAAATACTCATTTTATGAAAACATCAAACATGAAAATAGAGATAAATATATAATTATGAAATCATCCTTTGCCAGGTGCAACACTTTTTGTTTTTACTTTTTTTTTCTTTCTTTACAAGATAATAATTCTTTGCCTTATAATTTCTGTTTTCCTTGTGGCTAGACTTAAGGGTCTCATTGATTTCATTTAAAATACTGTCAGTGACTCAAGACTCTGTGCTGGTATTAAGGTAACTTTCATGATGACGTAATAATTTTAATAGCCTTTAAGAGAACTTACTATTCTAGTGATAAAATACTTTCATAAATGTTTTTGAAACTAAACACGAAAACCCTGTGAATTTTTTAGGCTGTGGTCAAGGGAAACTTCTAATATAATAATTTAATTTGACTTAGAAGACCAGCACTTCACAAGGGCAATAGTTTTAAAATGTACACCTATATTAACATTGCAAACTGTCCTCAGTACATATTGCAGTGATTCTCTGTGTTACAAGTTAACAAGATAAGATTATATATAATACTTCACTGAATTTAGTTGCAGTATTCTGGAACAAAATCCTGGTTTTGCATCACAGCTATATCAACTGGTTTCCATGGGAGTCTCGCAAAACATAAAGAGATCAGGACAAGACATTTTGTACACAGCTTAAGCATTTCTTAGGAATGTATAAATATTATTTTGTGTCTCTAGATAGCTTTAGATTAAGGCTAATATTGTTGAAATATCTACATCTGCTTTTCTTCTCACTGTGATGTTTATCACCTAATAAAAATGCTAAAGTTACCAAGGAAAAATGTTTAATTTGTTCTTGCTGCTCAGTTGCAAGTTGCATCCTATTTTGTAGTAAATGGCACATTGTCCCAAGTGGGCTGCCATACTGTCAGATACATTATTTATACATAACATTACTGGTTAATCAATGAACAAAAATGCACGAGCCTTTTTTTCACTTTTTTCTGTGACATCTTTAAAGCTATAGTAGAGAAGAACAATTTTGCAATGTATTATACTGTTACTCACTTTTGAAAATAGCTTCAGGAGTTTCCTGGCACAGGCTGCACCATGCATCTGATTAAATTGAATGTGATTGTTAGACAAATGCAGTAACGATTTGTGCAGTGCAGAAGAGTAATTTAGTTAACTATGTAAGCTATTCTTTCCAGTTAAAAGTGAGCAAAATGTATTGAAGCAAATGTTTCTAACAGAAGACATCATGATTTTTTCACGTGTGTTTACAAGAGAGCCAGAATTTAAAGTCACTTGGATGTTGAGCAAATTTAGAAGTTCACGCTGCACCAAATGGAGTATGAAATTTATAAATGAGTGAAGAACTGAAATATGAAAATATATGTGTGCAAACCACAGAAATGCAGCTGTACTGTGTCACAGAACTACAAGGGATTTTTGTTTGTACTTCAGCTTATTCTGTTGTATTTTGTTCGTAGACGTTTCAGATCAATACAAAATATTCAGCTCTGTTCCAGTGATTGAATTTGAATACATTATGTGCATACAAAAATAGTGATAATCTATGTTGATACAATAGTTCATTTTGCATTAGTGTCCTAGATGGGACAATGTTAAGAAGCAATTTAAATGAAATTCATTTAAATGTCAGCTCTCATGCTTGCGATTTTTCTATAATTGGTTATTTAATTAAAATAATTCTCATAGTCATTAATTTAGACTAAAACTTGCTGTGCACTGACATGTTTTAATTACATGGTATTAACAAAATTGATATGCTTTAAAAAAGCATGGTTAAATTTTAAACAAGAATAAATTAGAAATCTCATAGATCATCCTACTTACAGTATTTATGAGAAAAAGTCAGTCATTTAAAATGTTTATTATAAACAAAGTCCCAACATTATTGTGCATGCATCATATTTGGTTCCTGCTTCAGTGTGAGGAGACTTTTATGTTAACACAGCACCTCCATCTTCGAATTCCTTTAACCAACACACAATAAATAAGGTAATGAACCAAATTAAATATTAATAGAAATCCACATAAACCACAGAAGACAGACATAGAACTGACGTTTGAATTATACTATACCTTTGATATCATTAGGACAACATATTAATGAAGTTTTAAAGGGTTGAATCTTTATCTACTGTTCACGAAGACAAAAAGGATTATATGAGCCTCCTTGTAAGATGCAGATAAGGAATGAAAAAAAAATATTCTAGTAAAACTACCTGAACAGGATAGAACTAAGGTCTTAGGCACTGATCCTGTAAGGTAATCCATAAGCAAGGATCCATATGCCCTTATAAGTACCCTGAAGTCAAAGGAACTACTTTCATAAATAAAGTAGGTACTTTGTTTTCAGGTCTGGGCTTATATTCAAGAGTGTGAGAATCAGAATTTTATTTCATTGCCTATTAATTAGACTAGCTCTATATTACTTTGACCTTTTTAATATTCTATGATTTAATTGGATGATCAGTCTACCTCAGCCTATGATTGCCAATCATTCTGTATAATATACTTCTACTCTTTTTTACTTCAATGTGTGCAGGATTAGACTCTTATTAACACAAAATAATGATTTTATTGTGAATGGCAGGGGCCAAAAAGGATGTATACAGACATCTAGAACTTCATTAATTCCATAACAAGATAGCTTATCAGTGTTGCTTTTTCTGGCAGTCAGCATATGAAGGATATTAGACCTCCCCCGGGCTCTTCTCTTTTGATCCTCAAATTCAACACTGTGCAGCCCAGGGTTTAAAATGCTGCTCAAAATGGAGGCCTTGTCGGGGCTCACACTACTCACCAAGCTGACTTGCAAAAACCACTGCAGTAACAAAACGCTGCAGGAAGGCAAGTCTTGCACTGGGGCTGTGCTCCGATTGCTTTTACAGTCGGAGGACTGGATTCCTCTAAGTGTAGATGTCTAGATGTGAGCTAATGATTGTAGTCTCTTTATAGGCAGTGGAGAGCAATAGAGCAGAACATCTCATTCCAAGGGGACTCTGTATTTGGTTGGATAAATTGTGCTCTAAAAGTGACTGTAGCTCTCCATTTACTATAAAGAAAGGCTAGGACTAGGTCAGAGATCTAAGGTTCAGCTAGCTGAATTATACTCATTCTGTCTGGATACATCTGTATGCTTTAATCTTTTTGTCTGGTTCTGACTTAGGCATTGTATATGGTGCCTTGGTTTTGCTTTCTGTTTTATGAATATCCATGGTCTGCAGTACTGTAACTTCTATGTGTCTCAGTGTCTTTAAAACCTTTATTCTCCGTACCTGTATGAAGAAGGGGAGACCTGCTATTTCTGCAAGGTAACAGGAAAACTACTCACCAAGATAGCACAGGAAGTTGTAGCAAAGCCAGGAACAAAGCCTAGTCCAGCTAACCTCCATTTAAGCTCTTAGTGCTAGCTGAGTAACCCATACGTCATATTTTCTTCAGTCTGACTTCCTTTCTGCTTTGTTGCTGTACTGACACGGTTTTTCACCCAGTAACAGCACAGTTGTCTTACCTTGTGGACTGATGGGGATTCTGACTTCTCAGCTGAAGCATCCTGTCCTACAGCTGTTTCAATGAGGGTCTCTATAGGATACATTTCTATAGAAAAATAAAGTGTAATTGTAGCTTGTTTTAGCTAATCCTGACTAGCACAATTAACACCATCGACAAAAAATAGGAGACTAATTCATGGTATGCCAGAAACCTAAATTTTGGTGTATATCATGATGATCCTTAGTCAGTTGTGTTCCAACTTCCAACATGTACAAATGCTACCTTGACTTCACTGCTGTTCTCTGCATGAAGCAGATGAGCTAGCAAGGTTATATACTATTATCTCCAATAATAATTTTCATTTTGCACTGTCAACATACTTTCTGAACTGTAAGTAACCATATTTATGTTGTAGAAAATATGGAAGGAGAAAACATTAACTAGAATAGCTTTGGTAACATATTATCATCCCTCTTTAGCAATGAAGTTCATGGGTTATAGGATCCAGGTGTGTACTTATTAACTCATTTCCATGGTAAATGAAGCTTGTGACAGAAAATTTTACTGATGCTGGAGCTGGACCTCATTTATTCTCAGACTTTTTTCCAGGACTCCTGCAATGTAAAAGTATCTTCAAGTATATGTAAATATAATTTATTGATAGCCTCCCTGAAAAGTTTCCATCAGAGAAATCTTCAAAACTGAAAACAGTACACTGTCAGTTTAAAATCTATATGCAACAGTGAAGCTTGCAATTCAAGCTTATTAAGAACTCCTCTGTCAGTCTTCTTGTTTACTTCATTGCTTAATACATTGCTTCAATTAGGAATATTCAGAAGTCATCTTGAAGAGTACAGAGTGGTCACTTGCCGTAGGAACTGTGGTTCTTCAAACAAATCATCTCTTTCTAGGTCCCCTAAGTATTTAACTTTTCCCTGTTCCAGTCTCATTAGACTTTCAGACTGATCAGGAGGAATTGCATCAGCTGGTACCCTTGTCCCAGCAAAAAATGCTTTTCAAGCTTCCTGAAGCTCAGTGTTACTAGTAACTGGTGTCATGGTTTAACCCCAGCTGGCAACGAAGCCCCACACAGCTGCTAAGTCACTCCCACCATGGTGGGATGGGGGAGAGAATTGGAAGGATAAAGAACTCATGGGCTGACATAAAGATAGTTTAACAGGTAAAGCAAAAGCTGTGCATGCAAGCAAAGCAAAACAAGGAATCCATTCACTGCTTCCCATGGGCAGGCAGGTGTTCAGCCATCCCCAGGAGAGCAGGGCTCCATCACGCGGAATGGCTACTTGGGAAGACAAACAGCATCATCTGAATGCCCCCTCCTTCCTGCTTCTTCCCCCAGCTTTATGTGCTGACCATGGCGTCATATGGTATGGAATATCCCTTTGGTCAGCTGGGGTCAGCTGTCCCACCTGTGTCTCCTCGCAGCTTCTTGTGCCCCCCAGCCTGCTCGCTGGTGGGGTGGGCTGAGGAGCAGCAAAGGCCTTGGCTCTGTGTTAGCCCTGCTCAGCAGTAGCCAAACCATCCCTCTATTAGCGACACTGTTTCCAGCACAAACCCAAAACATCCCCATACCAGTTACTAGGAAAAAAATTAACACTATCCTAGCCAAAACCAGTCATTGGTCTTCATCCCGTAAGCCAAATGTACAAAGTGAGGTCCTGTAAATCTGCCTGGCTTTTTAAAAGGGGGAAAAATGAAAATAAAGAAAAAAAAGGACCTAAAAAGAAAGGAAACAAAGGAAGCAATATCTTGAAGCTTTGTGGGATAAAATGTTAAAATTCAAAATCTTTCTTCTGAGATAGCAAATAGTCCCTGCTTTTACAACAGAATACAATACAACCTGCAGATCTTACAACACAGTCTAATTTACAGCATCACAGCCATGCATCAGACCTGCATCTGGGATTATTAATTTGTTTACAACTATGACACAAAAAGCTGGCTTTCTGAGACCTGTCACGAAAAAATATAAAAACCAAAAAAAAAACAACCAACAAGAAACGCAAGGCTACTGAGCATTTGAAAATATGTACAGTCATATAGCTTAAAGAGGAAAAAAAAATCTGTTAAGTTATCATATCTCTTCTCTACAGAAGATTAAGGATGGGATTTAACTTTAGAGTAAGCATGTATATGAGAGAGAGGAGGGTTTAAGCTCTCTTGATGGTCAGTGGAGATGTAGCCAATTCAGTCCAGCGGGACTAGAGTTTTTCAGCTTTCCTTGAAGCTGATGCCTACATTTTGGCAACAGAATAGCTCTCTAAACTGTGGTATTGAGTGGAATGTCAGAACAAGAGTTCGGACACAAAGGTTGGCATTCTACTGCCTTAGCACAGGTGTCTAGTGCCATTCAAGAAGTCTTACGGTACACATCCCACATGGCCATTTTAGTAGGTGTGTATTCCTCATGGGTCTTGTGTCACAACTGCCAGACTTGTATGGAATCTCAGATGGTACTAGATGCCTATGTTTAGGCTACTGAGTCCCATATATGAGCTTACATTTAGTTATCTATGACTGGAATCAGGTCCTATCTAAAAAAAAAAAGTTTTATTTAGTTTAAGCACAGGTGAAGATTTTCACACAGACACTGAAGGGAATTTAGTATTCTGTTAACAATAGAGCAATTAACAACACCACCCCCCACTCCCCCCCCCCCCCCCCCCCCCTTGATAATTAACTTGTAGCTACAAAAACTTTGGCTTTTTTTCTTCTTCTTCTTTTCTTTCTCTTTGTATCTTATCACACTGTATATATTGATATTCAAGTCCTAAATAAGATCCAACATTTTCCAGACTGTAGCCTATGGAGATGCTAAACACGCTGATGTATTTTAGGAAATGCATAAACGTAAAGATAAGATATGTGATATCACATATCCTGTAATTCCATTTGTTGATGTGTTGCCAACAAATCTGTTTCAATTTCAGGTTCAGAACTGATGTTTTCTTTTGGAAGCTGGTCACTGCTATACAAATGTGTTAGCCCCACTTCAAGCTTCATGCTGAAAAGAATTCAGAAATAGCCCTGGGAACATTTAGTATTTCCTTGAAAAAGCTGTGGATTGTCATTAACTGACAAACAGTCTGCTGCCAAGTTCTTGCAAGAATTGTATTTGTTGTCTGATGCCAAACAGCCTCTTTAAATGCTAATGAACAAAGTATGGCATGCATTCTGTTCTTGATGGATTATGCCTATACCTTCTGTGGTCAACAGAAGGGGAATTCCCGGCCCATATGATTTCCATTCTGGCACGCTACTCTTTTCTCTGCTTACAAGGCAGTAAGCACTCAAATAGATTAGTCAATCTTATTTTTAAATTAAGTATAGCCTCCGCACCCTAACTCACATGTATAAAATCTGAGGGAACTATGCCAGGCTGCCTCCACACTGTATGTGTTTTGTTTTCTTTAGAGGATTAAGCTCCTGACTTTAATATCAGTGATGCTCACTGTATACTGATATGCCTTTTAAATTCAAACATGAATGTTTCATAAACAGCTGATTTGCATGTTTGTCTTTGCCTCTTTGGAGACAGATTTAAGGGGTAACATTTTTAAATTGTCTTCTTTAGTGGTTTTCATAATTTCCTGCTACTAAAAGAGCAGGCTTGATACAGAAATACATTAAAGAACTGTACCTTGCTGCCATGTGTACATGTGGTTTTATAGCCAGTAGGAGGTCCAGATTTGTATATATCAATAACTTTGATTACACCTTCAAGCCCAGCTTTCCAAGAAGCATAAATTATGCAGCAAATGGAAAACTCAGGCGTTGTACACTGAAAAAAATTTTGTGACGTGGTATTTTAATTTTTTTAATTATCATTCAATAACTGCTGTTAGTAAGATGATACTCTCCTACTAGTTTATTATATGATGAAAAGGAAGGAAAAATTGTTCTAGGACAGCAGCAAACTACAACCTGCAGGGACAATACAATCCATCTTTAGTAAGATGCAGAAATACAAGGTGTAAAATATGTTATTAATAGATATAAAGAACCACAAAAGGTAACAGCAAAAAATTATGAGAATATTTTATCAAATCACAGAGAGAGAAATTTTCATTTTAGGTGAGCTACATTTCCCTGAAACCCACAGTTGAGGCTGAGCCTGCAGTGGATGCCCACATGGATCCCACCAATTTAACTGCTGTTAAGTAAGCACTTCTGTTTCTGGTCTTCACACAATTTTACAAATAGCTTTACTAGCTAACATGAAAAAAAAAAAAAAAAAGTTCATTTGGGGAAGCTGAGCTTTCAATAAAACATGTTTGTGTGTGTGTGTGGGAAAGCATCTTGCCCTCTACCTATATATACAGGTGGAAGGACTGTTTTTCTTTTTTACACTGAACCATCTCTGGACATTGTGCTCCTGCATGGACAAAGCATGTTTCTGAGTTAGTGAGAAGTCTGGTCAAAGCTTGTCCCTCTCTGTGGAGAAAAAATGGAATTCTCAATAACTTTTGAATGACGTTCATATAGTGAAAAGAAGGGGGGAGGGGAAAGAGTAACGAAAGTATCCCGTGTCTCTAATTTGCTGGAAGTGCTGGACATGCTTATCTACACACCCTAGATAAATCAAGATATCCTCTCATCTTTCATTCAGCAGTAGCAAATGAAATGGATAACCATACTTACAGGTATTAATATTACAAGAAAACAAACTTTTTTGATAGCCTTGCTCTCATTTGAAGTGAGTAATTTCTTCTAGTCTTCTAGCTATTTATAGGTCTTAACCTTTATAAGCTCAAACTAATTAATAAATGAGATCAATTTCAAGATTTTTTTTTCCTGTTCAAAACCACATAATCATTCATTTTAGTAACATTTTAAAGGCCATGTCTAAAATAGATTTGCACCCATGTCCCCAGTGTGAATTTTTCACTCTTTGGCAGCATGCAATAGGTAGTGTATAATGACCTTTTCTCTGTTTGGAACAGGGATTAGAATAATATATTTGACCCTTTTTACTCACCTGGGAGTGATGCTAGTCTCCATGTTCAATGAAGTAAAATATGTCTCTGGTGTCCCAAGGTTAAGGCCATGACTTTAAACTATTTAACACAAGCTATCAGGCTGATTCACCTCAGTCAGACTCCGCAGACGAGTTGTTTTACTTTTTATTAGGCTGAATTATATATACTTCATCACACAATTTCTTATCCACAGTACAATTAAGGGAAATATTTTGCATTACAAACAAAGCAAGTTAACCTGGTCACATTGTACATTATAACAAAATTTATGGCTGCATAAATAGCAGTGTAAACTTACAGAAAGACTGGTAATTATAGTGCCATTGATGGTCTTTGTTGCTTTAATTCTGAAGCAGCCAGAATGATTAAACTGAATCTTAATCGACTTCTCCATTAAAAATGCTGGCAGAGAAGCTCCCTTAACCTTTCTCATTGATTGAACACAACAATCACCATTCAATTATAATGCAAAAGGACATTTGTTATAATGTACGAAAGATGCATGAGCCATTTCCTTTTACTCAAGACAATCAATGAGATGACTCCTACCTCAAAGAAGGTAAGGTGAAGCTAGTGTACCTGGAAGAGCATTAAAGTCAAAGCTGAACTTAGATAATTGCAAACACTACAGTTTTCAGGGGATGGAAGATTACCGCAGTGAAAATAAAACAGACAATTCCTCTACTTTACCAAGAATAAATATCCTCTTTAAAAGATGGATGAGAATACAGAACTGGAAGTAAAAATCACCAAAATTAACAGTAAATTCCTATTTGATAAAACTAAGTGAAACACTGCCATATAAAGAGTCTAGGTACGTTGTATCTAGAACTAAAAGTCAGGTATGGATTTTTAGTTTCAATGATTTTTTATATATCTTCATTTTGTATTTAGGAGGAATATTTTGTATATTTAAGTGGCCACAGTTCAGAATGAATAGAGCATGGTAATGTCACATGCTGAATATGGACACTGCAGTCACTCACAAACAGCACCACTTCTGGGCTTGGAAAACTAACAGGAAATATTTCCGAACCACAGAAAGCACAGGACTTGCACAAAAGCAGTTCCCTTAATTATATCTTTCTTTCCTCAAGCAAACTGTATGAAAAATGACACAAGGTAATTAACACACCACACACATTTGGGAAGAATTCTTTTTAAGAGCTAACTTTCATAAGCTTTCTAGTGAGTTCTATTTCCTAAGGCTGGCATACCTTATCCTGAAAGTGTCATTCACTTCAGTCCAAAAAAAGTATACTTTTAGAAGTGGTGTAGAAGTTCCTATGCCACTCTTGCTTTCTGTTGCTAGACTTGAGAGACTGGTAAGTTGTGGTGGAGAGAAGGAGCAGCCAGGTTGCTCAGGTTGCTAGTATTGTTTATGCCACTGACAGATGTGGAGGTTGCCTCTGCACTGGTTTGCAGCAAGTCAGACCAGCCCCTGAGATGCTGTAACTTGTCAAAGTGAGCTTTACTGCCAAGCAAAACCGGCAGGAGCTGGAGACTTCATAGTATGTTTTCAGCTCCAGTTCCAAAAATGTTTGTGCTGAGTTTCCAGCACCAGAGTCTGAGTAGTACAAATCCATCCACATTTTCTGTTTTAGCTTCTTGACGCTTTGCAGCAGTTCTTTGCCTTCTCCAGTAAGCCTTTGGTTTCAGCGTGTATGATGGACAGGATGAGTACTAATTCAAAGTTATCCACATACTCCTCATGGTTTTCAATTCAGCTGTTCTGTCTCTGTTAAAACATTGAAATACAGTTAAACACCCATTTTCTGAAAGATGTTAGTGCTGCCATCAGATTTTAAAAGCCCCATAATACAGTACTTGTTTTCTGAATCCTTGCATGCATTTCCCAGTAGGAATCACCATCTGTTGCTGCTATCTGCCTGGGTAATTATTTCTTCTCCTGCTTAGGCTCTTTCTCATATTACTCCAACTTATTCTTTCATGTAAAACACATCCTTTTTATTCTGGTAATTCAATTGACAAATATCTGTAATGTTTACCAGAATCAAGAATAGCCAAAGCCATCAGAGGGCTGAGAAAACTATCCCATATAAACTAAAACCCTGAAGAGTTAGTCCAAAGCTTCTGACAGTCACACGACTAATCTAAAATCACTACTAAACCAAAATAACAACAGGAAGTGAAGGCAGGGGAAATATACTGCAGTGCTTATCTACTACTGGATTGCCCAGGGAGTGTTGTTTTTACTGTACCTTTTTCAAACTGTAAACCTTACACGACAGATTCCATATCCTACTAATTCTTGTACGTTGATAAGCAGTTTTCTGGGACCACTTGAATAAATTATTAATAATAACCAGAAGACCAGTATTTTCTGCTTGAATATAATGATGCTGTTATAAGAAATACAGTTTTCCAAATTTTCTGTGATGTTGTGATGACCACTGTTATTGCATAAATAGCTAAGTAAAATATGAATGTGGTCTTGATGATCCACATAGCAAGAAACTTTAATTTTGAAATGTTCTACATTTCTGTCATCTTCTATAAAATTTTATATTAAAGAACATAATTTTCTCAGTGTTGTTGGCTATGTTTGTAGATTCATATTATAATTAAAAATAAGCTTGATTCTCTTTCTCTGAATGATGGAAAGTCTGAATACTGGTTCCTAGTGTGAAATACTGTAAAACAGTACAATATATTGTAATTACACTGTCATTTACAATACAAGTTATTCTAAAATATTGGACCTCTGAGTCAAATACATGCGCAGTACTGAGCAGAGCTCAAAATTTTCCTCAATCACCTACCCCCACAGGCCTTTTGCATAGTTGGTCACAAAGTGAGAAAAGTGACATCTGAACTCTGCTTCGCCAGTTTGGAATATTTAAACCCTTTGGAAAAGTGAGTAGTGGGTTCAAATACTGTTGTTCACACCGAGGGAGATTAGAACTCAGTGTCCTTTAGGGCTGCAAGAATTGGCACCCGTTTTTGATTTACCACTTGCAAGAATAACAACCATGAACCCTTTCCCTATTCCAGCCTCTCTGTTCCTTTTATCATAGAATCGTAGAACGGTTATGGGTTGGAAGGGACCTTACAGATCACCTAGTTCCATCTCCCCTGCCATGGGCAGGGACATCTTCCACCAGACCAGGTTGCTCAAAACTCCATCCAGCCTGGCCTTGAGCACTGCCAGGGATGGAGCATCCACAGCTTCTTTGGGCAACTTGCTCTAGTGCCTCACCACCCTCACAGTAAAGAAATTCTTCCTAATATTTGATCTAAATCTACCCTCTCTGAGTTTAAAACCATTATGCCTTGTCCTATCACTACAGGCCCTACTAAAATGTCTGTCCCCATCTTTCTTATAGGCCCCTTCTAGGTACTGGCAGGCTGCTATAAGGTGTCCCCCCGCAGCCTTCTTTTCTCCGGGCTGAACAACCCCAACTCTCTCAGCCTGGTCTTCATAGGAGAGGTGCTCCAGCCCTCTGATAATATTTGTGGCCTTCATCTGGACTCAATGCAACAGGTCCATGACCTTTTTATGTTGGAGGTTCCAGAGCTGAACATTTTCTTCCCAACTTCTTCCTCTCTCTTTTTTAATTTGATCATAGTCAGGAAGGGAATTGATTTACCATTTCTCATGTTTGGTAATCTACAGTAAAGGTAAGTGAACAAAAGGCCTAGTAGAAAGAGGTACAAAGGCATTCAAACATTTCAGCCCCTAACAGAATAACCCTCTGTTTTGATGGAGGCATATCAGCTTTAAGCAATCCTGATGACAGCTGCTTATTTCTGTACCTGCTGCTTTTACTCACTCAGTTTTACAGAACCAGCTGTTTAGCTGTTTGTGTGCCATACTTTGTTGGGAAAGAAATCTTCAGCTTTATGGCAGAAATGGGGGTCTTTCTTATTTGTCAGATATCGATTACTGATTATATTTGCAAGATAATAACTAGCAAGCTTGTTACTAGCCAGTGGGCAACAGTGTAGAAGGAGCTGGGCTACTACCCTGGCTGCTTATCTTCACAAGTGGCCACAAAGTCCTGAGCTGCCAGCACTGCCTCTGCCCCTTCATCAGCCGAGAGGGGATGAAGGCCCGTGAACAGGGAGCCTGGATTTGTGGGCATCAGTACAAGCAGGGCTTGGAAATAAAGCTACTGGTACAAGATTGCGTTTTCATCTAAAGGCAATGATTTTGCTTCCCCTGCTATAGGCAACAGTCTACTCAACTTGTATTGAATGTCAGCCCCGTCCTGATGGGATTAGACCTCCCAAAGAAAATGTAACTCTGGTGGAAAAAAAAAGTGTATTTTAGGGGTTAGATGACAAATCAGAAATATACAGTGTAAATTTTATGTTGGCCAAAATTATCACATTTCTGCATGAACCCTGTAGAATTTTAGTTTCCTTCTGTTGTCCAGAATGAGCATCTGTTAGTTTGATCAGTCCTGCCCAGCAATACTGACAACTGCATGTGTGGCTTTATTAATTTTTAAGTGGAATCAGATGCACTAGAGAGAACTTGGCTGATGTGTCCCACACAAACACAATTTCTTGACACTGCAAAAGGAAAAGAAAAAAATAAACATTTGTTTGAATATCAAAAATAATCAAAAATACACAATGTGAAATGTATCTCATTAGAACTATTTCCAGGTTTAAGGTGAGGCATTTTATAAATATAACCTGTCCTAAACTGTAAAAACTAAGAAAGTAAATTATTCTTGGTAGATCTGTCATGTTTTGTATGCGTACAACAGCTTCACCTCGTAGAAAGATAGAATCATAGAATGGTTTGGGTTGGAAGGGACCTTAATAATCATCTAGCTCCATCCGCCTCTGCCATGGGCAGGGACACCTTCCACTAAAGCAGGTTGCTCAAAGCCCCATCCAACCCTTGAACACTTCCAGGGATGGGGCATCCACAACATCTCTGGGCAACCTGTGCCAGTGCCTCACCATCCTCACAGTAAAGAATGTCTTCCTACTATCTAATCTAAATCTAACCTTTTTGAGTTTAAAACCATTACCCCTGGCCCTATCACTACAGGCCCTACTAAAACTTGGCCTTATACATCCTCAATGTTATACGAGCCTTTTTTTGGGCAAGTAGATTTCTCTTGTCCATTATAAAAGAAATTAAACACACTGAAATATGCTGCCACAGTGAACCAGCATTAAGATAGTTGTGGCTAAATTCAACTGTTTGAGCAGTTCAACAGTTCTCACAGACAGACACATTTTAGGATATTGATGTGAATACATTAGGACCAAAAATACTGACATGGAAGTCTTGTTAGAACAGGCTCTTTTAAGCTACTTTGAGGGTTTACATTCTATTTGGACCAAAAAATATCAAGATAGATGTACTTCAGGTTTGTTGGTTCTCCTGTGTTCTTTCCTGTTGGGCTGTAAATATTCATGTGGAAAAGAAAAAAAACAGCCAAGCCACTATGAAACACACATGTGCCAGCTACTGAATACAACTTTTGGAAAATTTTTTTGCTCCCACATCTCTTCACATTTGGACCACTAATAACAAAACAATACAATGTAACCTTTAATATAATGATTGTGTATTTAATATCTATAACACATCATTAAAATGCACTTGAAAGCTTCCAGTTTGCTGCATTTAGTACTAAACTATGACTACTATTATACTGCTGAAAATGTCTGAGAGCTGAAGATGTGACCAAGAGAAAATCATATGATGCTGATCTTTAAAAATTGATCAAAATGAACAGAAAGCTGTTTCAGTTTTCCTATAAACAAAGACGGATTTCATGTGCAAATAATATTTATTTGAATTGCTTCTGGTCAATCCATAAATATTGTGCCCTTGCCTTCATATCACAAGAAACAAGGGAGAATATAATTCCTGAGTTTTCTTGTTATTTATCTGGACAGAGCCCTATCTCCTCTGAGCTTCCTGGCTGTCACTGACTAACACCTAGAAGCAAATAAGTTATTAGCCAGTGAAAATAAGAAGCAGAATTATACAAATGCTTTACAGAGTTTAAGGAAACAGTGCAATAAAATGAATTATGAGCAATTTAAAACTAAAAGAAGCAAACATTGCCTGCACTTAGAATATTTTGTCACTCAGCCACATCAATAATTGAAGTAGTATGTAGAAATATCTCAGTTAACTTTAAATAAGCTTACTGGATAATGGTAACAGCACAGAATTTAATGAAGAGCAAGAAGGAGGGTAAATTAAACTTTAGGATTTCTGGTTTATTGTGGTTGACTGCTATTAGTACCCAGGGTAGCTAGCACAAGGCAGCTGGAACATCTTTACACTGCCCTAGTCTCACCTCTGTTACCTGATGTGAAAGTACCAAGAAAGAGAGACCGCTGGTCCTGTGCAATTTAATCTGCTTATGTGTGAAAGATGAACATGAGAGAGACTAAAGCCTTCAAAGAAGAACAGAAAGAAAAGAAAAGAGAAATGAGATTAGAACCTCAGTTATGACCATGCTGACTTTAAACTGAAATCTGGTGTCAAAGAACACTGGTAAGCAATACCAGTTGTAGTTTGGTGGAAGAAAACAATGTCAGATATAAAAAGTGCCTCTGTGGGAAGGCCGCATAGAGAAGAAAGCTGCAGTTTTCATCTGTTGGTAGGAATAACCATAAGCTGAAAATCTTCTAGAGCTCCCCACAAAATTGAGGTGGGAAATGAAAATTTTCCAAGTGGCAATGTAGAGCTGGGGATGGTGGTGGAAGGGAAGAGGGAGAAGTAAATGCTGAAGGAGATGACATTTCAGAGTGGGGAATTTTTTATCTGGATAATGAAAGAGAACAGTTTGGAGAACTGTTTGAGATGAAGTTGTAAGCCTTCAGTGGGGCAGCTCTTCTGTATAGAGCTGACAATGCGAACTAGTTATATTGTTGCAATGCATTGTAATCTAACCAGTGAGAGATCATTGTTCGTTTATTGACCAGAAACAGGCAAAAAAAGCATATATATATTCTTAGAACTCCTTAACTATCACTTTGAAACTTTGAATTAATAATTTTATCATGCTTACAGGCAGGAAAAGTTTCATCACTTGAGATAAAGTAAGATGAAAATTGGTTGAGATGAAGTAGAGCACAATAAAATAAAATGTATTAAATCCATGTGCAAAGTCCTTTATTATAGTATGTGTTAAATCATTAATGAAGAGCTGTTCTAAAAAGGTGCATTAGAAAGACCTCCACTGCACTTATTAAAACATACTTTTACCTGTAACTCACAAAATTATATGATACAACCAACCTGAGACTTTGTGGTTGGCTTAGGAGACTTTTAAGTTCTGCTGCCATCTCCAAACTCCTTTTTTAGAAGTTTCTTTTTCTTTAATAAGCCAGTTGTTTTCACTAACCACTAATTGTTTTCCATAAACACAGGGGTATGTGTGTCAAAGTGTGTGACATTCTGTGGAGAAAATGTCTTGGCAGTAATTGAGAAATATTACACCAGATAAGAGTCACGTAAGATCAGTTAAAGTTACTTGGCAAATAAAAAAGGAATCTGTGTTGCAGTATCATTTTTGCATCTCATTGCTAGGAAAACAAAATAGATTGTTTATAAATAAATTACCAAATATTTGATAATATGTATGCTGATAAATGATATCTTAGTTTAATTTGTTCATGCATGAGGCTGCTAATACAGGCACTGAATTCAGAATGCCCCAGAAGTTAGCTTATAACACAAAATTAACTTCTGGGTACTGTTTATGAGCTATGCTCATGCTACATTGAAGTTCTTTCGGGAACTGTATTGTTATTAGCATCAAGAAGCAGCTCTTTTCCAGAAACATTATGTGCCAGAAAATAGATTAGGTATTACTCTGTAGTGGTGATACAGGCACACTGTCAATTTATAAGTGATGCAAACATTTGTTCAAATCCAAAAAAGTGTCTATGCTAACTTACACTGCAGTAGAAAGCCACTGTTACGTTACATTTCTGATTAAATGTATCTCAACCTGATCTATAGTCCATTAAGTCACACAGAAAGGAAGTTTATGGAAGTGGATAAACCTTAGTAATTGCATGTGGCTTAATCAGATAGTCGTCAGGGTCAGGTTGATAATGTTGAAGCACTGAATAGAAAAGTTGTTGCATTTCTGTGATATCAGATTGTACTTTGTAAGTACCAAACAAGAAAAGTCTCCATTTTTTTCTTAGTACCTACTTTCTCCAATAAGCAACTCAAGCAATGTCATAACTTTTACAGTCAGTTTTGCTCATGCTTCCTCATACTAAAGAATACTATATTCCTGTTTTCTCCTAGAGGTCTCCAGGTGCTGGTACTCTACAGCCATCCCCTCCATTGATAAATATCTCTGATTTGTGCATGGCCTTATTTATGATTTTATGGGTAAAACATGAGTGTTTGAATTACCACAACATAAGGTTTTCCCTCAATATGTATTTTCTTCTTGTTCCAAAAATAATGTGTTTGTGGAACTTTAAGTTATAGGAGTGAAAACAAGATATTTGACTTCGTGAACTGTCCTAGAGATAAGAAGGTTACTTACAAAGTAACTATCTTGTCAACGTGAGGAAGAGCAGAAAAATGTAAAGAGAAAAGAGACCTTTGATACTGCATGGTTAATACTTAAGCAGTAAAATGCTGAAAATCAAACTGCACGTCAGTATCAACTGTCCCTGTATACATGCCCATTGTAGTGCAGTCTCCAGTCATATAACAATTGAACTTTATATAATACTTATTCTGTTATTTGCTTAATTTCTTCCTTCTTCTATTTTAACTGACTTCTAAGCCTCATTGCAAACCACCTCTTTAACTGAACATGTTGTAGTACATATGTGCGTGACAGTATTCTTAGGAGCTTAATGGTTAAATTCTGAAAAGCTGCTATGATGTCTATGGAATACTGCTGCTTAACACTAAGCATTTTAATTAAAAAAAAAAAAAAATGGTCAAGAATTCTATTTGCTTCTACTTCTGAGCCAAAATTTAGCCTGAATCAAATTCCAAAATATTTTTCCTATCATTAAAATTTGACCCTTAAAAGATTCTCTTTGAATTCTTGCAGTAATACTCCTGTCTTTCTATCCTGAGATCTCACCTACCTGTCTGTGTTTCCTAGACACAATTCTACAAAGTTAACCAAAGGTTTCAGAAGAGTATTTTTAAAAAATATGCTCCTGATATTGTAGACTTTGTACAGGCTACTTCATCCTGAAAATCCCTATTTTAAAAGTATCATTATTTTATACAAAAAATATACCAAGTTTCAGCATTGTGCCATCAACCCATCAAAAAGCCAGCTAAAATTTATATTTAGATTCATATATGTTTTGATAGAAGTATCTTATATAATTACCATTTATTATGTTCACTTGCAGACTCCCGTTTCTTGGACTTTAGTTTTGTTGATTTCCTCCTTTTTTTTCCAGGACATATTTTCATTACTGCAGCCATCTGGAAAAACTTCCTTTTCTGTAAATGTACATAACATCTGCAAAGAAATTGATATTAACGAAGGACCTTATCTGTACTTTTAAAATAAAGGCCTGCTTTACTCAAGGAAGTCCAAAATAACAACAACTGACTTTGGCAGGAAAAAAACAACCCAACAAAGACTTTTGGTAAATGGTTGGAAAATGAATATAATCACTGGGAGTAAGGAGCAGATATCACGCAATGTCACTTCTAGAATGGAAAGCATGTGTAGAGCATGAGCTGTGATGTATAGAAATAGATAAATTCTTGATCAGGTAAACTGAGTCAACAAGAGGTTAAACAAGGATATATCTGGAAGATATTAAATTAGGATACATAACATTAAACCAAGTTATGTGATATCATGCACTAATGATTAATCATAGTTTAAATAGATTTTTTTTTAAGATCTTATCATGTAGGATATATTGCTTTCAATTACACCAAAACCAGATGACAGTGCATCATAAAAAAATATTTGGAGAAAATCTGTGAAACAATAATTAACAGGAAAGTAAGAAGAAGAACTGATATTGACTCAGGTAGTTACCATGCATGTTTAATATATTCTGGGCAAAAAAGAGTCTAGATATTTAATTTTTGTATGATTTCCCCCCCCCCCCCCCCCCCCCCCCCCCCCCCCCCCCCCCTTATTAGTTAACCATATACTTGACCAAACCTAAAAAAAGTTTGCCAGGTCTTAGAAAACCTCAGTATATGTTAATATACACACAGACTTGGTGAATCCCAGTTCTAGGAGTCCTTTATTGAATTCCAGTTGGTTAAACTAGGCAGTGTTACCTTTAGCAGCCTTTGACAAGATTTAACACAAAGCACTGCTAAGGCCCTGGTTTGCAGGGATGGGGAGATCAGCAGTTCCTCTGGAGTACACAAAACCACACACCTAAATATCAGGAGTGCTAACAGACAATGTCTGCTATGTCAACAGAAGCAATGGAGCTTAAGATATAATGCTAGAACAGCCATGAATTTAAAAGCAAGGAACCCACATATGCCAAATTGTAATGATATCTTTCATCCATCCCTAACAATCATGCAAATTTACAATTTACTAATCCCACTGATTCTTTCTTTCATTTGTGGTGATGAAAAAGAATAGCTACTGGTAAACAAATAAAGAGGAGAATGTCCCAGCCCTGGAGAATGTGACAAGTTAAATCAACAACACTCAATATCACCCTCAGCAGGTGACTATTTCATTCCAATTTCTTTCAAAATTCTTTTTTTTTTGCTTCCACAAGGAGACTGTAAGGCAGTAGCTAGGCTACTGGAGTATGAGCTAGTATTAGACTCCTAAGTTAGGGCAGATGAATTTCTGTGGTTAGAGTTGGCAAGTGCATTGATCATTGTATGTAGATCCTTGCCAGAAACGAAAACACACAACTGAGTGCTGCCGAAACTGTAAATGCCAGATTAGTGATAAATTCAATAACACAATTTCTCTATGAATAACTATTCATCATTATTAACATAACAGAAGGAAAACATAAGCAATTTTTTCTTAACATTTTTGCTTTCTGTGTAGTACCAGAACCCAAACATTTTCCAGCCAGGTCAGCTAAATTTTACCACGTTGTCTCACTAAAATCATATGGAGCATTTCTTAGACATATGTGCCTATATCTACCAGAATCAAACCCACATTACTTATCTTCAAAACCCCCAGAAGATATCCTCTGAACTACATGTAAAAACTCATTTGTCTTACCCTCATTTAAAACTTTGTAGTAGTTCATCACTTTTCTGGTGATCTTTATTCATTAGTTAAAGAAATTGAAGGTGCTGTTAGCTGACATCACATCATGAGTTCAATAACTGAAAGAGAAAATATTTGCTCTGCAAGTAAAACATTGGGAAGGACTCACTAAATTCGATATTATTAACATGAAAGACAAGACACTTAAAGGTTACTTTTCTTTCCTATTTCAGCTACCCAATGCTTGGCCTTCCCTCTGATGCACTCTGTGCAGTGTTTTAACAAGTAACTTCTAATTTATATGGAGTTATTGGAGAAAGGTGATTTTCACTCTTTCAGTTCTGGTTGTCTCATCACACAGCGTGAATAAGGAGAAATAATCTGGATTTCATCACGGCAATGGAGCAGTCTTGGTTATAGCCTAATTTATAGCTAAGGTGCATCTTAAGCCTGCATCCTTAATGCCTGAACCTTTCCAAAGGCAATGAAAATGTGTTCAGTCTCAGATTGCTTTAATAGTATTTTTTTCATGTTAGCAATGATTACAAGTGTCCCTCTTGGAATACGTGACGTACTGAGATTAATTTGTTACTAGGCCCTGGTCCATAATCCAAGCTGGTTAGTTTAAATGAAGGTTCTTAATCTCAATATGGTTTTTTAATAATCTTAGATACTGCAATTATAAAAAAATCATTAATAATAAAATTTTACTCCTTTCCAATCCAAACATTTTATGCTTTTTACATCTTAAAGCTGGTGAACAAGCAGCAATAGTAGTGTTATTGTCATCTTCCTGAAGATGGTTGTTATTCTGTGCATCCATGTGTATTTGTGGCAGAAGTTTTCTTTCCTTATTCCAAAACACATAGAGATTAGAAGGTATTTTTAATTAAAATGATTACTGTTGCTGCTATGTTATTGAGCAATATTTTGGGATAAATATGTTCACTGTTAGAAGTGTAAATCTACTTTTCATCTTTAGACTAAGTAATATTTATATAGTTCATCCTTAAATTGTGTAAAATTGGATTTGATCCCAACTGCTAGAAGGTGTTGATTTTAAAACAAGGCTAAGCAAGCACAAAAGTTTATATGAAGATACATATTTGATTAACATTCAGACAAAACAAGTTCAGCCAGGTTGGCTTGTGCAGTTATTCCAGTCTGACTCCAGTGACTTTCCTCTGCATTGACCTTTTAAAGAGGGACTGCATTTTGTTACAACCTACAGTGCTTTCGAAAGGAAGAAATACTTAGGGTGATCTGGTACAATGAAGGTCCTAATGGTGAGTAACATGCATTCAGCAACCTCTTATAGACATTTGCATAAAAGCCAATTCATTAATGGTCACAACAGAGTTTGTTAGAGATAAAGAAAAATGTTAACAACCCCCTCATGAGATTCTGTCTTTTTCAACACCAGACCCTAGAAATATTCAGAATACTCAATTTATTATCTCCTTTTTTGAAAGATAGCATGCTGAAGCAGTGTTACAGGAATTCATATATAAATCTCCACTGGATCAAAGATAATGCAGTGAGTCTTATTTATAGTATTATTCTGGCATTTTCATAATAGTCTGAAATCTCTGTTTCAACCATGAGAAAATAGACTTCATGCAGAATACTACAGATTCTACTATCAATATGTCAACATACAGAAAAATTATGCAAACCCAGGCAATCGGGTATACAAAATATAGGTAATTCCATGGAGACTGAAAAACACTCAGCAATGTGCTGTTCAAAAATAATGAAAACATTCCCAAAATGCACCACTGGAAAAAAAACAAACAAACAACCAACCAATCCAACGACAATTCAAAACTAAGAACCTTAAGTTGCCTGTTAATGATGCAGAAAGCCACCTGTGCCATCTTCTCATCTGTTTCAGATTCATCACTACAAATGTCAGAAAGTCTAATTCTAATAGATACTGCAATGGAGCATCAGACAGTACACACTATCTCAGTGTTGTTCAAAAGGACTTCTGTGCCAGGAAAGAGCCAATCTGATGTAAAACAATGACTGCTGTTTTTCTCAGAGCAGAAGTGAAAACTACAGAGAACTATGCTGTTATACTCTTTGATAAGTTCAAAACAGCAGAATAAAAGACAAATTTCAATAATGATTGCTGCAAGGGTCTCACCCAGAGGTTAAAAGACATAGAAAAGATGAATCCATGCTTTTTTTTTTTTTTTTCATACCTCAACTAATGCCTTTTCCTTCTATCTGGCCTTTCAAATGTCTGTGCCAAACAATGCTTTCCCAGCTCATTGCTTTGACCTTAGCATTCACTTCGTTTGCCTGTTGAATTCATTTAGGTGTATTGCAGGAGGCCTAGAAGCCCTAAGAAAACAGCAGAACTACACTGTTAGTGCTAAAAAAATACAAACCAGAGAGCTGAGTGGGCTTTATCTATCTAATTCAGGCATTTAAGATCCTAGTGTGTTATGTCTGACTTGGGTCACCTGTCTCTCGTTATCAAAGGACAGAAACAATGCTGAGACATGGCTTTCATCATATAACTAAACTATTTTAGATGTCACTTTAGAATAAGATAATTTGTTGCCTAAATTTGCTTATTTCTCACCACTGACTGTAAACCAGAGGTGTTTATATTGTAGGTGTTTATACTTAGTATTCCTTGTCTCAAAGAACTCAAAAGGCATGTACCACCCTCCACAAAAAACAGGTGGGGTACTACAAAGGGAAAAAATGAAGCAATGTAAGGTAAGATTCTAGACTGAAAACCTGTTCTGTTGCACATTGCTGGCTTGTGAAACCTTTTAATTTTGTTTTCTGCTAGTAATATTTCCTCCAGAGGTGGTAGCTTGTTCAGGAAGTTATGTAATAGCATTTCTTTCCAATGACTAACTAGGCAGGTGGGGTAATGGTTTTATAGGTTCTTTTTCCTGGAATCTGGGATCATAACTGTGATATGTCTTTGTGAATACTCATTATTGCATAATTTACTAAATAGGTGTACAGTAGATGATATTCACTCATTTTTGGTAGTTGTTTCTTTCTGATTCTGCAGGCTTACGGCTTTCAGATCTTCTATCTATTCTTCCACTTTTTTCCTAAACAAAGCCCACTCTCATCCTGCTCCCTAATATTTTGATATTTAACATTTGACAATTAAAGCATGCTGCTTCCATCACTGGCCTACAACTGCCTTAGCCTCTGGTCTCAGTCATGCCATTTTTAGTAGAATGTACAGCTTTTAAATACTTGCTTTTTCCCCTACAAGTTGATTTTGATGTGTCAACACTACTGATAGCTGTTACTTTTCTCTTGCTGGATTCTTATCTACTGATGCTTGCCTCTCCGTAATCCTTTGCTTCTCTTCCTGCACTCTCTGTTTTGTTTTGCTGTTTGCTAGAAAATCCACTTGTATTCCTCTGTCAGCTTTCTTCAGCTTTGTGTAAATTCCAACTCCTTCTTTATCAAGAGGGGCACAACTTTCTGCTCTAGGGTTGGCTTGAAAGTAAGTTTTTTTCAGGTAGATTATATGATCCAGTAGATAGTATGAAATAGGCTTTCTGCCTTTAACTTACCTCTTTAAAACCTTCTCTTTTTTGTTCTGAAACATACACTTCTAGTGTAAGCAGGTCAGATAGTGCTTGCTGAGTTATTCTAGACACTTGTGGCAACTCTTGTGTGTATCAGCCTTGCACATTTAGAGCCATGCATTGCACCACATCAGTTTTGGTTGTTCCTGGTTGAAAATGGTACACATAGACTCCATCAACTCTCACTGCCATGATTTGCTGTGGGTGCACAGACCTTTGCATATCTAGAAGTAAGGACCAACTAAAACTTCATACCTTCACAGATCCCTTTTTTGAAATCCTCACATTTCCGGTCTTCTGAGTTTTGTATAAGATACTATCTCTGTATGAAATCAGAGGGAAAATCTGAATTGTTCCTTGAAAGCAAATCATGAACATCAATAAAAAATCTGTGGTAAGCTCTAGATCATTGGATCTATGGTTCAGCAACAAAAAAGTCATTCCGACCCAGAACAGTACAGCACAAGACAGCACGAGAAGCAACAACCTGTATACTGCCTTTTTGGTTCAGTACGGGCAAGAAACAAATTTAGATCAATACCCACAATTTGGCATCAATATCCCAATTTCTGTCAAGACATTAGCAGTAAGAATCTTACTGTGTGGAGCATTGAAAATATGCTCTCCAAATGCACTATTGACAAAAAGGCAGGTCATAATAAGAAATTAAATGAAGCTGAATAAATACTTGCATTGAATGTTAGATAGCAGGAATGCATTAGCTGAAAATAGTAAGCAAAAGAAACAAAAATATATAAGCAGCCATCTCAGCATGCTTTATGGTTACATTGTTAATCTGTGTGTCTCGTGCACTTCAATGCAAAACATGGGGAAAGGCGCTAGGCTTCACAAGTATGAAAATAGGAGGGGGGTTGATACTCAAGTTGCGTCATCATTAGATTGTCTAATTTTTCAATGGACATTTTGTCTGTTTAGAGGGACAACGCACTTATTGTGCCCACTGTGGTTGGAATTTTCTAAATTCTGTGTTCCAGTCCTAGCTATTTTAAAAAAGAAACTATTACAGACTCTGGAGAGAAAAATAAAAGATAGGGACTTTTGGGCACCCAGAGGAAGAAATTAGATGAGCTAAGAACAGAGGAGCATCAGAGAATCAATATTTCTCCTAGAACAATATGTGGACTTCAGCTACTCCTTGATTTTCAGTTATCCAGTAACATATGCTGAGGATGCCAGTGATTTTGAATATGCAGATGAACTGGATGTTTAAATATTTTCCTGAGGTACATGTGCTGAGATAAATACCTTTTGTTACTGTAGAAATGCAAATTAAAATGAAGAAATAAAATTCTGTAAAGACTTGAGCATTTGCAAATTGCAGTCATTAATTGAACTCCTTTCCTTTGTGCTTCTTTGTTCTAAGCTTTCTTATGATCATCATTATTTAAATTTCATGTTGTGCAGTGCTAAAGGGCATCACTTTGCAACACTTGTAACTGTAAATATCAGCTGTTGCATGTTTTAAGATACCTTTGAACCAGAAAGTTTTCCCACATCATAGTGAAAAGCTACAGGTGTGTGAAATGTTATAAGAATGGGGAAAAATACAGAACTATAACAGGGTTGGGCATATCACTATATCACTGTTCTGAGGTTATCATATATTAATTTTCATGTCCACTTTTAACGTTAGGATTTATTTACCTTGATTTCTTCTTTATGGGAGTGTTCTGTATTTAAAAACCAAAGGAGAGATGTCAACAACATACAGTCAGATGGTAAGGAGCTGAAGCCTGCATATTACAGGCCTGATTCATTTGTACTGTTCCAACCCATGCTCCAGGGTCTCAACAGGAGGAGTAACCACAACTGACCTTGTGAAAGTTAAAGCATTTAAATTGCAATCCTTTGGCAGGCAGGTGTGCATCCATGGGGTAGTTATACAAACAATGACTCAAATTTCCCAGTTTGGTGGTTGTAATAGGATCACGTAGTGAGATTGTTTCAGCTCCTGGTGTCTCCTTTTAGGCTTGGATCTTCTGGGAAAAAGCAGATTTTTTTCTTTTTATTTCCCCCACAGCAGTGTCTCTGTACTTGTGTGTTACGTTAGTTTATTCACAGCGTTGACACACACCCCAGTCCCCTAATAATTTTCTTTGTCACTCAGAAAAATGAAGCACAGTGACTGAGAGAGCACCTTCCCTAGCCTGTGCCTGTGTGAGCTAAGCCAGCGCAGTGGGTTTAGAAACATTAATTTAAAATGTAAAGTTTGTAGGAAAATGCCTTTAAGTAGATGGAGGAAGACAATGGAGACCAGAGGAGGATGAACTGCAAAGTTAAATAAAGCTTCTGGGTTTAGAGAATGAATATCAACAGCTTGTTGCAAGAACAGTCCCCAAGCCAGCAGTTCTGTTCTTGTCTGCATCTTTTATTCCCCACCTGTTGCTTTTAAGCCATTTCTAAACTTTTTACTAATTGTGTAATTCTTCTAATCTTAAATGCATTTTTTTATTTCCCCAAGTTTATTGTATACTCATTGAAGTGCATGGTCCTTATATTGTCATGATTTACACTGATGGGATTGATCTCATCCATCTTAAGCATTTACTGGTCAATTGCTTAAGTCTAAACTGGTCAGCTTACAGTCCATTGGGGATAACGGAAGCCAAACTTAGTAACTTAGACTAGTGCTCTATGTACTCTTAACATCCATATCCACTCTGGAGGACTCTATTAGTAAAGGTATTTGTTCAGGCCAAGTGGTACAAGTGGTTCACTTTCATGAGCTTCACTTTCACACTGCTCGTGGGTAGACTCATTTGAAACAGCTTGCCTCCATCCACAATGGACTTGGTAACAGGTGACCCCTATCCCTGTGTGCACCCCTGTGAACCTAAAGCATTATTTTTAATCTAATTTCATCAATTTCAAAGTCTGAAAGAGTTTCATCTACTTCAAAGAGTCTGAAATGATGTGAAACCTGTGTTGCAGGTTACCATGATGGTGTGTTTATAACACAAAACTGAGGGTACATTTAATACCCCGGGGCCTGGCTGGAGGGTGTAAAGCTGTTTGAGGAAGAGTTTTGGAACTGTATGTGACAGAGGAAGCCAGGGCTGGCTCAGTTTTGCCTAGTGTGTCTTTCATGAATGACTGCTGTCACAAACTATCACCAAAACCAAGCTTGTTTTGTTTTGGAGGGAACTAAACAGTTAACAAAAAAATCAAACCAAGGAGTGAAGTAATGTGATAAACTAGGGAATTGAGACCCAGGAATGAACTAAGAAGCTAAGTTATTTGATTGTGTACATGCACCTTGAGAAAATAATTTTTAAGTGTCTAAGAGTGAGATGAATCTCATTCCTGATTCCTTGTCTGCTTTCACAGGATATACAGGCATGAATTCCTTTTGTCTAGAACAGCCTTTAGCAGGAGCACCTGAAAAGGGGTTTCAATGTTTTAGTTTTATACTGTTAATTTTGGGGGTTGATTACACCTTTATCACTGTGATGCACATTTGTACATTGTGAAAAACGTTGGTGGGATGCAAATATTCTCATGGGAAACATCCTCTGGAAAACTTCAGAAAAATAAGCTGAGGTAGCATTTCAGGGGTTGTGAGGGCAAAATTGGTCATCTGTGTCCAAACACTTTATGGGCTTAAATTGTTCTTTATTTTTCATGTCATTCTCTCTCCTGAAAGCCAACCTTAGACTTCTTAGGTAATGTTAAAAGTCATAGAACATGAACTGTTTAGCAGTTTAAAGAAATAGCATTGTTCTTAAGTCATCTGGTTGTTTTTAAATTTCTGTCCATGGTCTTTGACCCAGAGATTACACACAAAACCACTCATCATTTAAAAACTATAGGAGCTACTTCTCTAAAAAACACACCAGCATTGTTAACACTTTTTTTTTTCATTTGCATCCAGTCTTTCCTATACCTTGTAAGGCATATAGAAAGATATATCCCCTGTACATAAAGAAAAAAAAATTCAGAGTGTATCTTAACATCCTCAGCTGCTATTCTGCTTCATTGCTATTTGAATAGCCGTTATTTATTTTCTGGTGCCCTACTTCTGACAAATTTCTGCTTGATGAGAGCCTCAGGGGTATAGATTTATAGTTTTCACTCACTTGATGAAAATAATTTTCTTTTACTGTATGAGATTGTGATTCCTTTATTCTTCTAAATATTTCCTCTCAAAAGAGGTATCTCACATGGCTTGGCACATAAATGCTAACCATATATTTATTGCTATTTCTATATACATATTTTTCTTAGATCGCAAGCTGCCTGAGATGGGATTCTGCAATCTTATTCAGAAGTTAGCAGTTAGAACGATCCTACTTAGTTCTTCTAAGCCGCAAACGTACCATGCATGTATTGTAATAATAATAATAATAGATATTGAAAAATAGATGGTGTATCCAGTGTTTTGAAGCAAAAACAAACTGCATGAACACCTGAGCTTGACCTGGTTTGAGCTCATCACAGCTGACCCTGCTTTGAGCAGAAGATTGGACTAAATGACCTCCTGAGTTCCCCTGCAACATGAATTATCCTATGAACTTATGAACCTCAACTGATGGATTTCATTGTTGCTTTGCCTTTTCTGGAAACAAAACATCAGAAAAATGTAATTTCTGCTTTAAAACTAGATCTGTAAGAGAGATATGTATATATACAAATAATGCCCTCTTCCTGTTCTTAAAGGTTTCTAAAATGAAATCTTGCCGCCTTCAGGTTTGTTCAGTGTTTCTAGTCCCACAGAAATAAATTTACTATGTTTTAGTAAGGGAAACCAAAATGAAACTCACTGAAAAGGTTATTTTAAGAAGCCTGTCAATGCATTCACTAGAAACTATTATATATCCCTCACCAGAATATTCTTAACCTATGATTGCTGTTGACGCTTTTTAGAGGGGTTAAATTCTTCTAGGTCATACATTTTTCAGTGGTAACAAAGGCTCCAAGTTGTACTTTCCGTTTAGAGTCACATTCTTACTGTTGCATCAGTGAAAACATTCAAATCTCTCTCCCCCCCCCCCCCCCCCCCCCCCTTTCTTTCATGTCAAAACTAGATCATATTTTGTGTACGTTTTCTGGTAGAATTGAAAAGAACAGTTTTATATTTGAAATATAAAATCAATCTTAATGTTAAAATCGAGCTATATGGGCTTTTTTAATATTTGAGAGCAATCTCACTCTCTGAGGAATCTGTGTACAAACTCAGATCTGAAAGAAAATGGTGGTGTTTTTACAGTATGTGAACACAACCATCTGATTTATAGTTCAATCTGTTAATGCACTCTGTTATTAGGCCACCTGGCAGTTTTATGCATTGTGAATTTAAAGAGGAGCTCAATGTAACATAAGCTTTACAAGCTGGGGAAATATTATTGAAATGAAACATGAATGAGAACCATTTAAACAATAAAATAATGTGTGTAGACTATATATTTTTTCATTTTAGTAAATGCACAGCCTAGGTTTTATTTGCTGAAGTTAGATGGGGTTCTGAGAGACTCCGATGATGAAACTTTAAACTAGCTTCTTTTTATAATACAGGCAGTCCTATAGTTTTGATGTTCACATCAGTAATACCAAAATCATATCTCTATATTACACCGGGAAACTGTAGTTTGGAGAATGATTTTCATAGTTTTTGTTAAGGTAATATTTAATTATTGTATTGGTTGAAGTTCATTCATCAACAAGCTATATGTACATATATAAGTCTGTACCAAAAATTGATAGACACAGGTTTACCAGCCCACACTATAATAGCTATGGCTTTAAAGAGAAGACTGTCTTAATAACCAGAGCTGGTGATAAGTATGTGTATATGTGTGTATATATATATAAGTAATGTACACAAACATATAATTATTAATTCTATCTCTCTTTTTGTCTTGGTTTTAGGTCTTTGAAGTTCTTGTTTTCAAGCTTTCATTCAACTGTGATGCTAGAAACTTCCTTTTCCTATTTAAAATGAAATCTGAGCACATTCACATGACTTAAGGGCTGGGGTTTTAGAGTACAAGAAGAGTTGGCAGAGCTGCAGATATAAAATAAGCATTCTATTATTCTATATAATAATAGGATAACCCCTCTTCACCTGGCACAGAACCCTGGAATCACCTAGGTGCTTATGGGCATGTCTACTTTCTGAGCTGTTTTTCACTTGATATTTGCTAATTTGCCCAATACTCACAGGAGACCATTTTCATTGGAGTTAAGAATCAAAATAAAACCTTATCTGTCATTTGTTCCTTTTTTAACAATGTTAAAATAAAGACATCCTCTGTGCAGTGAAAACACACAGTGAATAAAATGGGCAGAGTGCCTTTTTATCTTGCCTAGGTAGTTACTTAAGGCTTTTCAGAACTCTTGGTTTTTCCTTTGCCCACAACTACAGGGCTGGGATTGGAATGAATAGGGAACGGGTAGAGAATTTGTTGTGTCTTCTCAGGATTTTAGTGGTCATAAGCTGGCAAGGCTGGTTTGCACTGTAAAAAAGCATAACAAAAGGGAGATTCAAGGGAATGATTACCAGCTTCTGAGTCACAGTCTTTCCCCCATGGCAGTGCAGATAAGCACCGCCCTTTATTCAAAGCAAGAAGTGAAGTTAAACACTTTATACAGGAAATCTTGCAAGTATGTTTTTCAATATAAATTTCTTAGCACCTGTAAGAATGCTTCAAAAGGCAATCAGAGTAAGGAGAAGTGATTCAACAGGGAATTAGTGCACTGTTAAAAGACCTGTGTTTATCTCCCTGCAACCTTGGCCATAGTATTTAAAGCACGTACAGGGCTTTGTAACTAACCCTGAAGTATAGAACCTCAAAGTCTTGCCTGAGTAGCAGTTTATTGTCATCTGGAAGATCCAGGTTTGTTATTTGAAATCAGATAGATGAAGGCTTGAATCCAAGTCATTCACATCTTTGATGAATGCTCGAATCACAGAATCACAGAATCACAGAACGGTGGAGGTTGGAAGGGACCTTTGGAGGTGATCTGGTCCAGCCCTCCTGCTCAAGCAATGACACCTAGAGCCAGTTGCCCAGGACTGTGTTCAAATGGCTTTTGATTATCTCCAAAGATGGAGGCTCCACAAGTTTTCTGGGCAACCTGTGCCAGGGCTCAGTCACCCTTAAAGTAAAAAAATGTTTCCTGATATTCAGATGGAAGCTCCCATGTTTCAGTTTGTACCCCATTGCCTCTTGTCCTGTCACTGGGCACCACTGAAAAACACCTGGCTCTGTCCTGTTTGTACCCTCCCTTCAGGTACTTATGCACATTGGTAAGATACCTGCCTCCCCACCAGGACTTCTCTTCTCGAGGCTAAACAGCCCCAGCTTTCTCAGCCATTCCTCATAGATGAGGTGCTCCACCTCAGTGGACCTCTCCAGAGACACACTTCTCCAGTGTGTCCATGTATCTCTCGTAGTGAGGAGCCCAGAACTGGACACAGCACTCTAGATATGGCCTCACCAGTGCTGAGTAGAGGGGAAGGGTCACCTCCCTCATCCTGCTGGCAGTAATTTGCCTAATGCAGCCCAGGATACCATTCACCTTCTTTGCCTCAAGGGCACACTGCTAGTTCATGTTGAACTTGATGTCCACCAAGATGCCCATACCTTTTTTCTGCCAAGCTGCTTTCCAGCTGGGTGGCCCCAAACACATCCTGATACACAGGGTTATTTCTCCCCAGGTGCAGGACTGTGCGCTTGTACCTCATAAGGTCCCTCTTCATAAGCCCATTTCATCAAGCTGTCAAGGTCCCTCTGGATAGCAGCATGGCTCCTTTGTGTAACAGCCATTCCTCACAGTTTTATGTCATCTGCAAACTTGCTGAGGGTACACTGTCCCCCATCATCCAGATCATTAATGATGGCGATATTGAACAAGAACGGACACAGTATGAATCACTGGTGTACACTGCTAGTTACTGGCTTCCAACTAGACTTTGTGCCTCTGATCACCACCCTCTGGGTCCAGTGGTTTAGACAGTTTTCAAGTCACCTTGCTGCTCATCCAACCTGTACAGCAACAGCTTGTCTATGAGGCTCTTATGAGAGACAATATCAAGGGCCTTACTCAAGTCCAGGTATCACTGAACCGTAAGTGATACCTGGACTAATACCATAAGGTATTAGGCAAAGATACTACTACTACTACAGCTACTAATTCTCTAAATTTTTTATAAGATGGGGAGAGGTAGGTATGACCAGACAGGAGTTCAACTCTTTTATAAAAAGAATAATTTTTGGCAGTACCTACAGCATTTCCACTGACTACAGAAAGAGTATGGGATTACTCAATATGGTACAGAGAGTAAAAAAAGGGGAAAAGTTTCACTTTTATGAGTCCTTATGTGAGATGGAAATCTTACTTTATGCCATAGGAAGGGAACCAAAGTGAAAGACTGTCTCCTGTCACATTTCATTTTATCTAGTGCAAGGAAGCATATCTGCTAACTGGGTTCAGACACGGTTCTAAACTGCTTGTAGACCATCCAGTATATAAGGATTAGACTAAACTTTAGATACCCAATATGGACTTTAGCTTCAGATAGCAGACATATGACTTTATCTGTCTAAATGTAGATGTCATTATTTGAGGGATTTGTCTGAATTCTTCTTGTAGGCCATGGAGAGCTACTCAAAAAGGCCTCTCCCAAAATGTGCTCAGTTCTCAAACCAGAAAAAATCAGTACCATTTGAAATAATTTAACTTCTCCATCTAGTGTCTTCCATGGGTTCTGTGCCTTAAATAACAGGACATATGACTGTCTCAAATACTCTGAGGCATCTTAAATAGTAGTAGATGCTTAAGTTTTGCCAACTTTGGCTTTTGGCCACTTTTTAGATTCCATCAATTGCTTTGGCAGACACTTACCTTATGTGTAACCATTTGTCTTTGCACACCTAAATGTAGGTGTACAGTCTGGAGCTAAATCGAATTTCTAGTGAAAGAGTTCTACATTAGCAACTGTTTGTAAAACCTATACTTTCAGAAGAAATACAAAGAGTTCATCACACTGCTCACAAACTGTCTAGTGCTCTCAGAAGGACAATACTACACTACATCGTTGCAAATAGCCAGTGGTGAAATATCAGGTTTTTAATCAATAATTTTCACAAGTATTTGAGTGCCAGCTGCATCCAAAATGTCAGGGGATGGAATCCATCACAGTATGAACTTAAATTGTAGGAGAAGTACTCTGAGGCTGTCACACCTCCATATGCAGTAACTACAAAGTTATTTAGGGGTTAAGACAACCACCGAAATGTCAAGGTTTAGTTCTATTTCATTAATGTGTTCTGACTAGGGAAAAAATTCACACGTTTATCTTATATCTTCTTTGTGTATGTTAGATAGCAGCAAAGTACATGTAAGTCACTCTTAAACACAGGTCTGGTTTTAGCAAATGAGGAATAACCCATTCCTCTGATGCCATATGGCTTATAAATATTACTAAGTGTGTACAGAAAACAGTTAATGATATTTGCCAGAAAGTTTTATTAATGGCTGAAGTAAAACAGACATATTTTGTTACTGTTTTTTTGGCATCAGAGAAGCTGTTTCTGTTTCAGTCTCTTTCTTACTTAATAAACAGAATTTTATACTATATGAATTCAAGGTGCTTTCCTGGCTTTTAGGTCAGTAGGAGACTCAGATTCATTTGTTCGAGTGTGTTAGTTTTGAGAATTGTTTACAGAAATGGAATGTTTGGCTGCACCATTTCTATCCTGTTTCTGTTTCTATCCTGCTTTGTTTTTGTTAATCATGATGATCACAACAAGAAGACTATATTCCTATTTCTTTAAAGTAAGCAATATTGAAAAGACTTTTAACAGTGTTGGCAAATGTCATTAATAGAGGCCTTTTCCTATATGTGTCTGGAATTAGTCTTAGGTGTAGAAACTATCAGTCTAGGAATAATCCCACAAGATCAAGGTTGAAATATGTATGTAAACATGAGGAAGTGGATGCTGAAATGACAGTGTAATACTTAAGGAATGCAAAGGTACAGCACCTCCTCTGCAAAAACAGAGCATTTCAATCCCTGCATTTGTCAGCCAGTCACCTTTCACAAGCAGAAAATTCACTCAATAAGGCTCTTTAAGATCTTTTTTCCTTGTAACAAAGCTGAGCTTAGAAGTTTGAAATCAATACCTTGTAAAAAGAGACCAAGTGGGTGGCATTTTCCAACCATGAGACATGTCATTACCATTGACCTCACTACTCTTCTTAAATAGCTAGAGAAGGGCAACAAAATTGTCAATTAGATTTGCAGTGAGCAGGAGTCAGCCTTACTTAACTTGTGCTTGCCTGCATAATCATGCATATCTCTCCTCTATATCAGGAGTTGTTCAAGCCTATAATAACTAGGGTTCAACAAGTCTGAACCACCTTCCTTTGCTGATAATATGGAAGTTGTTGATTTGCTACAGATTATTCAGGATTTTTGTAGCCTTGACAGAGTGTCATATTTTAAATTCCACCTCTAAGAGTTTGTGCTGTGGCTACCAAGTAGGAAATAGTGGAAGGAAGTATTAAGCAAAACATGATTGCATTTTTACTTTTTAAAGACCATAGCAAATTTCTTTCTTATTGTGCACATTGTAAAGCAACCACACTAAATTTGACATGACCTGCAGTCTCATTATTGAGCAGGGTAGGGGATGGTCAAGGTGCTGAAGATAAGAAATTAAGCACCATTTGCAGAGCTAGAGGCGGACAGTGCTGTGAAACATGACAGCATGATGACTTCCTTAGCCACACAATCCTACTGCCTTAAAAGTGCTGGATTTACTCAGACGTTTTTAAAAGGTTTAAACATGTTAGATTTAAAGCTGATGAATATTCTTATCAACTGACATAGCTGTGCAACATTTCTTTAGTATGCAGAGTCCACTGTATAAAATTTTCTTTTTCAAAATTGGTAATTCCTCTTGTAAAGTTCGTGTCTAGTTGTCCCCCAGAAGAGAAGTCCTCTTTCAACATTATAGCCTTTTAAGCCTTCCTTTGCATAATTGTAGCCTGTCTCTTCATCTAGTCATGGCACTGAACTTCCCTGTTTTACAAGTGCATCCTATGGCTCAGCTGGTCTAACAAAACCCCACTGACTCGCGTTTAAGTCTATGGTTTCACATCCCAAGTCACGGTCTGGATGTAAGGGCTAGAAAGTTTAGGTGTGCTGAACACAGGTACACAGTAGTTCTGTTAAGCATTAACAGTTATGCTTCTCAACCATTTGTACTATGATAATAATCTCACCTACCTTTACAACATACACGTGCTTTCTAGTGTAGGTGATGGGGCCTTTCAAGCAGATCAAATACACAGTTCATTACCAATTCCATACAGCCACTAGATTAGGTACCCATGAGGGACAGATTACATTCCACTTTATTTCCATGATGTGCTTCAAGATGTGACTAGACTAGGATTTGGACCCTTTTCTTACATGCTTTTTCTCTCTTTATCATCCATCCTGCAGTTGTTCTACTCTACCCATTATTCAGATGGTTGATCCCCTTTTTGTTGCACACAGGTCTTCACTGAATAGCTGCATGTTAAACACATTGCTTCCTGCTTGCTTTCATGACACACTTTATATATGAGAGGATCTTGTCATGAACATCCACAAAGAGACCTTGGAGATCTCTTCTGCCCTCCACAATATGCACACAGTGGACGTGCCATATCTGCTGCTTTTCTGCTGACCCCTATGGTCTTTAGGTTGCTGCCTAACACTTGCTGCCTCTTGTTTATTTGCTGCCCCATCTTTTGACACTCAAAAGTTCAGAAGACTCCGATCTAGACTGAAAACTGAATTATGGAGCCTTCTTCCACTAAACCTACTTGTTTTAGAGGTTTCACACCAAAACCACCCAAACCTATAGGACAAACTTTTTGTTTCCTCTAATGCTACTGTTTTTAGTTAACACGTTTCTAGCATATCTCCTCCTGCTTTGCCTTGGATAGATTTTTTAGTGCTATAAGGCCTTGTTTGCTACAAAGACTAACATTTTTCAAGTGTTATTCCATGTAATTCATCACATTTACTTAAAATACATTTAGTAAAACATAAACCATAACAAAATTAGTCTCAGTTATTTAAAAGTGTACAGCTGTAAACTACTACATCACTGGAAGAAATCTCAATTAAGCAGAACTGCCATCCCCATTAAGCAGTAGTCATTGCCATTAAGTATCATTGGACTTAAATTGTTCCCAGGGAGACATCCTGATTAAGCGGACTTCCTAGTTTAAGTGTATCTCAATTAAACAGAATGTGCTGCATCAGCATTTCATTTTATGAATGCACCAAGAAGGAATTTGATTAGGATTTTGAAACAGTTTGTGTGATTGTTATCATTATTGAAAATTTAGATGGGAATGCAAAAAGAACTTTTGGGAATTAGTATTTATGGCAATTAAGTACCTACCTCTTGAGCCTTTTAACAATGACCACTTAAAGTTTTTGGTGTGTTCTGTACATACTGCTTTGGTTCTGTGTGGACATGATTAGTTGTATTTAAAAAGATCTTTAAAAGGTAAATCTAGGAGTGAGTATGTGCCTAGTCTTGAAATCCATTAAGGCTTAAAAAATTGAATCTGCCTTTTAAAATTTCCACGTGGCTCCAAAGAGCTAGTTTTCTGCACATGAAGTTTAATGTTATAATGATCATTTAGAACTTCTCAGTGTCTTCTTATGTCTGTGTATCTGATCTCACTCATTTTTATACATCAGATAGAAGCATTCTGTATTTTAAATGATCTGAAAAAAAAGTTAAGCCATAAACAAGGAATTTTCATTGTGGGATGGCATTTGTTTCCAATCAATCTGTATTTCCAGATTAGGACTAGATTCCTTTTCTGAATTTTTTATAAACATGTCTTAAAAATATCTAGATTCTTATTGAAATAATTCTCATCTGCCTGAGCCAAATAAATATGGGATCCAGCGTAACACAAAGAGCAAATGAGGGTAATAGAATTATTCTTTTGGGAAAGAAAAATGGTGACATGGATATTTCAGTAGTATAAATTAATCATTCTGTAACTTCTGTTTTGTGAGATTTTATTCTGATGTACTTATTTTATGACAACAGAAGTGAAAAGAAACCCATTTTTGAATAATGTTAATATGAGAAACAAAGGAAGACTACTGGGTGTCATAAGTATCTCTTCGTATACCATCTTGCCAAGAGTGGAGAAAGACCATGCAACTAAATGATGTTTGCCCATGAGTTTCTGTAATCCTAACCATCGTTTGAAAGCTATTGACAGTTTATTCTGTTAAGATAATCAATATAAAAGGATAGATACACTGCAAATGTGGTTTGATAAATACACTGCAAATGTGGGTTTTTTTTCCTCCTCTGTATCTAGGCACTGCTCTGATCTTTTCAGGTACAACTATGTTCTGGTTGCACAGATGAAGTCTGCATCACCTTAGAAAATGAGAGTCCACTTATCCACTAATGCAAGAAGGTATTTATATGCTTAATTCCCATTAGCATTAATGGGAGTTACATGTCTAATACCGCTCAACATTGGTGAGAAATGCACCTTAAATTTTCAGCTGCTTGAAATAGCAACCTCTGCAACCACACATAAGAGATTATAAATAAAGAAACAATAGAAACAAAGCAGGCTCCTAAGAGGTACCAGCAGTGTGCAGATAGAAGTAGACAATTTTCCCCTCAGCAAGCTTTTCTGCTTAAATCATTTTAGTAAATAAATATTTAACAAGTGACAGAACTTAATTGATGTTTATATTTACACGGCAGTTAATTTATATTCTGCTAAAGCTGAATCCTCTATCCACAATAATGCTTTATATCCCTCCATGGTGGCAGACACCCAAACAGCACAGTTGTGTTTTTGAAGAAAACCATAACAACAAAAAAATGCACTGCTCCAAATACTATATAACTCATTACATTTTTTTCCTCTCTTCAGCTGTCAGATGTATTGCATTATATTATCAGATTGATAGATCTAGTGTTATTTCAACATTTACCATTTTACAACAACAAATAGAAAACATATAAGGAAGCTTTGGTAACAAATCTTTCTTAATATGTATGTGAAGTAGACAGTTAGTCTAAGAAAAAATATAACTGATGACAGATTTCATTTCAATCTGCTGGTGCTTATTAAGATGTCTACAAAGAAAAAAGCTATATCTGAATACATCTCTTTCTGCAAACAAAGGAAAGTTTTAATTGCTTTAATCAGCATTTGCTTTGTCTTTACAGTGACATAGAAAAACAAGTCAGGTATAATCAGTAAATGTTTTCTAAAGGAAATCTGTAAGCAGAGACTTCAGATCATTTCTATTATTTGTGTCTACAACAAGGTTAAAGTCTACATTACAGGTGCAACATCATTCAAAAATTCTTAAATTTGCTTTATAAAACAGATTTATAATATTTGATTTTATATAATTTTAGAATATGGAGAAAGAAGCCAGCTTAAATCCGACCAAACCTCTCTCCCACAAAACCCTACAACAAGTGTTGTAGAAGCTATATCAGATTCTGGAACTCAGAGCACAGCCCAAGGAAACAAACCGCACATTGATGAAGATGTGCAGCTAAAAAGATAATAATTCAAAATAATCCATGTCAGTCAACAAGGTTTGGGCAAAGTGATGGGCAAAATCTGTTCTTTCTTTCAGCTCATACACTCTTCATTTTGGATCTTGATGATGCATGTAGTTCACTCCTCATTCAGAAAAAAGGGCCAAAAAAGACACTTCCTACTATGGGTGTGTGTGTGGGGGGGTGGGGTGGGGGTGGGGCAAGCATTAAAGAAACCAAAGAAACCACAACACCCAAATCTCTCTTGAGCAGGAAATGGAAATTAGTGCTCATATGTAAGAAATACTCAGCACCTTCTAGATCAAGTCCCACAAAGGAATCTGTTTTTCAAATCTCTAAACCTGTTAGATAAAGGTATGCTTGCACTGAAGGTATGGGCCACTCACCTATTCAAAAACAAGTGTGATTTCACCCACTGTCTCTGTATTTATTTGGTCTTGTAAATACACAACCCTTGTCCAGCACAGAGGAAGGTAGGAGAGAGATAAGGCTCATACCTTTGCCCTTTTCTACAACTAAAACTGGATCACTCATGAGTGAGAGGACCCTTATGAGTGGTTCTTCAACTGTTGTCCTGTGGAACATTCCTAGATGTTTCAAGCACTGTCATTATCTGAAAGGCTCTGTCAGGAGGTTATGCCTCCTACTGCACACTGATTGCATTTGCAGAGATGGATGTTTGAATCAATACTGATTTTAAATGCCTCTGGGTACTGAATTCTTTGAATAGACCTCTGTATGTGCAGCAACTGTTATACTATCACTGAATACCGTGTGTTGGATCAGTACCAGGCTAGGTGAACATTTAGTTTCTGTGTAACCACTATAAGTATCTTTATTTAATCTAAATACATACACCAAAATGCTTTTATTAGAATGTCTTCAATGTACAGTAGGACAAGAGGCCTTCCCAGCCTCCCCAGCTCTTACTCCCAGAATATCACGGAGCTTAATGCCATGGCTTCCCTCACACTGGCAAGTAAAGAAATGGGGTTGAGAAGGAGACACTGACCTTCATTTAGCTCTTCCAGGTCTTTCTTTCTCTGGATGCAATAGATTTCTCATTCATAGCTGAGAAAATTGACTAATCTTATTTTCAAGGTGCAGCAAGGGCTGTGAAATACCTGCTCACCTCCTCATAGACACTGAGGATCGCTCTTTGCCTGCCATGTGACACCCCTCAACACAGAGGCAAAATTCCCTGGGTGAGCATACTGTTTCTGGGGTGTGATGGGTTGACCCTGGCTGGACACCAGGCGCCCACCAAAGCCACTCTTTCACTCCCCTCCTCAGCTGGACAGGGGAGAGAAAACGTAATGAAATTAAGGACAGGGGGAGATCACTCACTAGTTACCCTCATGGGCAAAATGGACTTGACTTGGGGAAATTAATTTGTTACCAATCACATCAGAGTGGGATAATGAGAAATAAAATCAAATCTTAAAAACCCTTACACCAAACCCCTGCCTTCTTTCCAGACTCTAACTTCACTCCCAATTTTCTCTATCTCCTCTCCCAGAGTGACACAGGGGGACAGGGAATGGGGGCTGCTGTCAGTTCATCACACACTGTTTCTGCCACAGAGGGAGGCTTCTCACACTCGTCCTTTGCTCCAGCATGGGGTCCCTCATACGGAAGATGGTCCTTCAGACACTGCTCCAGCGTGGGTCCCTTCCCCGGGGTGCAGCCCTTCAGGAACAGACTGCTCCAGCATAGGTCCCCCGTGGGGTCACAAGCCCGGCCAGCAAACCTGCTCCATTGTGGGTCCCCCACGGGCTGCAGGTGGGTATGTTCTCCACCGCTAACCTCCACGGAGGCAGCCTGCCTCACCATGGTCTTCACCATGGGCTGCAGGGTAATATCTGCTCCGGTGCCTGGATCCCCTCCTGCCTCCTTCTGCACTGACCTGGGTGCCTGCAGGGCTGCGCCTCTCACATAGTCTCACTCCTCACTCTGGCTGCAATTGCCCTTGTACAGTGTTTCCCCCCCTTCTTAAATATGTTATCCCAGAGGCGCTACCACTGTCACTGATGGGCTCAGCCTTGGCCAGTAGCGGGTCCATCCTGGAGCTGGGCTGGCACTGGCTCTGTTGAACATGGGGGAAGCTTCTAGCAGCTTCTCACAGAATCCACTCCTGTAGCCCCTCTGCTACCAAAACTTTGCCATGCAACCCCACCACATATGGTCCAAACTCCTCATCTGAGGTCTGTGATCTTCCTAGGCCTGCTGTATGTTCGACAAACACAAAGAGAAATACAGTTCTTCAGAGGAGACTTTGAAGAAAGAGGTTAATGTAGGTGCTGTGAATCACCCTCTTGAGAGGACTGTGGATTCCATCTCTCCCTCCATGACCTACACAGAATTTAAGAAACCCAACCTGGGCATATCTCACGCTTAAAGTCAGGAAAAGCGCATTACTCCCTCAGGGAACACTCTGGTCCTCAGAAAAAACACCTGTTATAATACAGTCCATCAGTAGATACAGCTAATTAACAAATAATTTAGGCTGAAAATCAATGACAAAAGTCACACTGACTTCAATAGGGCCAGTATTTCATCCTATGTGATTTCAAACTACCCAAAAAATGGACAATGCTGTGCTACTGTCATTGGAGCTATCATTTTATCCCTAATTCAGACAGTAAGCCTTTCACATGCTAGGTATGAGATGGACAGATTCATACAGAAATAACCACTCAAGGATAAACACCCTTTTGAAATCACTGAAGAATCTGAGTGGGACCTTAATCACTAGCACAGACTGGCAGGTCATTTTTTTAACACTTGCACACAATTTTGAAAATCAGCCAGAATTGACAGTTGCAAATTTTCTGCACTCCTGTTATACACAGTAATTCATTAGTGAATGGTTATACTTGGCCTTATTAAAAATAAATAAATAAATAAGTTATATGTATATGTATATCCAGAGACATTTTGGCAGTAATTGGTGCCCAATAGTGGAAGAAGACAGTATACAACTGTGCTCAAATAAAGCAGCAAAAGAAAATCTAATATCTCTAGATTTGTATTAAGATCAGTAAGTTTTCTCATTAAATTTTCCTGTAATAATAGATGCTTTAACACCATTGGTAGATCTAAAAAAATGAAGAAAAATAAAAAGAAAATAACAAAGGTCTCACTATTTCCATGATAAAAACATCTGTCAGAAAGCTTAATCCTGAAAGCCCTTGCAAACAGGCTGAATTTGTGAAATTCAGTTAAGTTTTCTCCAATAAATGAAGGGTAACCATGTGAATATTTGTTGGATCACAGTCCAAATCAGCCTTGTATAACACAGAGGTCATCCAGGAAGGAGCCATTCTGAGCAAAGGTCTTCCAGGCAAACTTTCTGGTTCTCCAACCTTTACTTCTTCCTCACACTTGCTCTGGTCCCCTGCAGAGCTATGGAGGTACCACCAAGGACCCCCCTGCCTGCCAGTTTAATAAAGTGCTGAAATTATGTATATTTATTGACATTTTGACTTTTACATATCTTAATTGCATGATTATCATTCTACATGATCAATGAGAGAAACCAAAAAGACCGGTGAATGTTTGACTTTTTTAGTACAAGCTACTAAACAAATTCCCTACACACATCTGAACATACTTGTGAAATAACAGAATTAATAATGAGCAAAGCAATTCAATTGAAAAATCCCCTCACTGATAACAATATTTCTCACAAACACTGAGTTTGCGGCTGTATCCAAAACTATCTAGGCAAAATCCCTTACAAAAGCCTGACAAAGGAATCATGGAAAAGGAAGAAAGTTAGAGGATGCTGCTGAACTCACTGTAGAGCTGTTGAACTCAAGTTGCCTTGCTGAAAATGTCATGGTATCAAAACCAGCATCTCATTGCCTTTGGGCACTTTTCTTGGGACAACAACTGACACATTTTTGCTCTAATATTCTACCTCAGTTTTTCATCCATTAAAATGGGTGAAATGAAAATGCGTTATGATGGTATTCAGAGTGCTTTTTAAAGGAAAAACAAGTCCATTAATTTCAAATAATGTGTAGTGGTTACTTTTTCATACAGGGGGGCACTGTATCAGACCTTGTGGCTAGAATTTCAAGTCTTTATTCCTAGATGTGACACTGAAGGCATGTTTATATGTTTTAATAAAACATTATTTTTGTTGCACAGATGCCCTGTATCATGTGCAGTATGAATATTAAATCATGAAAACAACTACCTTAACCTTTTAATAAGTTGGCAACATAGAGAAAATAATGGAAAAAACTTTCACAGTTGTCATAAACATGTAGACGAATGAATCTGGGTTAATTAGCATTGATAATGTACAACTGTGGGCTGGCTTCAGGGGTGACGGGTTGGCCCATGTAGATAAGGTGCAGCTGTGGCTGGTTCTGTTAAGTGGTTGAGAGGCAATGGAGAGAGAGCAGCCAAAGAAGAAGAAGAGAGAGGAAGAAGCAAGAGAAGAGAGAGGGGGCCTTGGATGAGGCAAGGTGAGGAGAAGGCAGCAGAGGGACTGGCATGAAGAGTATGTGATGGTGAAAGACCTTATTGCAGCTTGATAGTTTGGAGAGTGCTGTGACATAAACATGCCACAAGCTCTACTCTATTTAACAGAAATACATATTAAAAACATTTACTATATACCTAATCACAGGTTTTTAATCTTTTTTTGTTTCTAATCTAAGAACTAATGTAATCATTATCCAAGCAAACATTGTAGCCCCTCTCAGAGAATAAGGCTTACAAAAGGTGGACAGGTTATATTAAGTTTCATGTATCATTCCCCTGAATATTTGATTTTTTTTTTTGTTAGAATATTAAAGACCCTTACATATTTGTGTATGGGGGCCAGAAATGCAGTTGTTGAATTGGTGTTAAATGTCTAAAATTCCACAAAGGAAGATGAAATATTTTCATTAGATAAGACATTTTGGCAATAAACATGGGTAACAAAGGGGAAACTAATAATTCTCCTAATGCCGTATTTAAAGATAAAACTGAAGGATTAAAATAAGATCAATAAGCATGTTATTATCCTATTATTATGAAGTGTATCTCAGTTACACTGAACTAAAATAAATGACAGGAAAAATAATCAACTTAGTTGGAATAAGTGTCATACAATACTTTGTATAAAAATAAGAACCATTCAGGATAGAAATCCCCAAATTACTATTATGCTAAACACCTAACAAATATTAGTTGAAAAATGCAAGCTATTCATTAAATAAACCAAAATATACAAAGAAAAATAAAGGAGGATAACATTTCATACTGCACTTAATTTTATTTATTTAATCTTGTCTCAGGCATCTATAATATTTAAGTGTTACACAATTACCACAGTACAAAGCACTAAAACCACTGAAACAAAATGCATAAAGCTCAGATAACTAGCCAAGACAACATTAATCACACCTCCTATCAAAAGAAATCAATTGCTTACAGGTACAAAGAATAGGGGGAAAGGGAAAAGCAGGAATTAGTTACACGCTGGAGAGGGCAAAAAGTGGCCATGAATAAGCCATCCCAAATCACGATGGCTGTTTTTACAGTGTTGTAGGTGTTCATGGTACTTTAGATACAAACCCCTGTGTAACTGTACAGCAGCAGATTTCAAACAAATACTGTTAACTCTCCCAGAACAGAGAGAGAGGAGGGGACAGAATAACCACATAAAGTTAAGCATGGCTAAACCAAAACACACATATAATAAATGCTAGTTCATTCTCTTTAGTGTATTTACCTTTTAAGAATGAGACTATAAGCATGGATGGAATGAGGTCAGAAAAGGATTTCCTGTTTTTTAAAGCATGACACATATAATCCATAACCCAAATAATCTTCTCGCAGACATTTGAGAGTTGACCACAAAGTGAATAAACCTTGCAGCATACCAGAAGTGAGTAGCTTGTTCTTTTCCGTAGGTGCAAATGGGAGGCAGGTTCTATACGAACTGCAGCTTTTGGGTCAAGGAGGGTCAAACTGTCACAATGTTAGGTTTGGTAAAGGATAGAGACACATATATCTCCTAACCTCTAGCAGTGTCTCCAGAACAGAATTTGTAATGCTGCATTAGGTACCTGAGATACTCTCCTCTTTTGAAGCAAGATATCCAGAACAGCTAAAGGTGGTTAGGTGAGAAACACCAGTGACAAAAGTTAGCTGAAGCCCCATGCTTTCCTTAAGTTGGGTTGTCTCACTGGAAACTTCGGAAAGGCACTTTGCCCCAAAACTGATTTTTGAAGAAAAGTTCCTCTATCTTCCCCCCTCCCACCCCCCACCCCTCCAAGGAATCTGATCATGTATTTCCTTCCTATTAAAAGGAAAAGATACTTTTGTGTAGCTATTGACATAGCACGCTTCCCAAACCTATTTTTCAGTGGAGTAATGCAGCCAGTTTGGGTATATCTATACCAGTAAACAAAAAAGGGCTAAGGACCAGTCTCTGGCTGTGCCTGGCAGATTTTGTACTCCTTAGGACTAGTCTCTAGAGCAGATTTACCCTGCAGACAGCATGAGTAGAGTATGAACTGAGAGTTAAGCAATGTGAACAGCAAGGATTCGGTGCTGAAGCCTTCTTTGCTGTTATCTTTTATTTGGGAGATCTACTTTGAGGAAGGAACATTGTCCACCCTCCCTAAGAAATTATGCAAGAAAAAAACGGGTTTTATAAAAAGGGATAACAGAGAGTATTACACCAGTTGACTGAACTTGGGGAAAAAGAGATAAGCTTTTGAGACACAAACTTTTTTACATTTCTATTATAGAAGACTCAGTCTTGAAAGCTAAATATATTTGGAAGAAATTCCCCTCATTTCAAACTGGTTATAAGATATGCCTTTCAGTGCCAAGGTGGATTTTAGATTCATTGGGCCACAATCAAGCTGGGAATCTAGCATTCTAGCCTAGTGAGTAGGGCTGCGCAGTGATTCTAGGTTCTGTCCTCAAAAATATCTGGCATGTTGGCATATAAGCCAATGATTGTTGAATGCAAAGCTCAGCAACGTGACTACAAGTAGGGACAAGGAACACAGGTGTCTCCCACTGAAATAGGTGCCCTAAACATTCACACTCAGTAGATGTGTTAGCAAATGCTACAGTCCTAGTGACTAGAACCTTTGCCCAGGAGGATGTGAAGGAGCAGGGACTGCCTCTATGGATGCTCTGGCCAGTAGACATGGGGAAAAAAGAACACCATTAATTCTCAGGGAGAGCAAGATTTCCCTTGTATTTTGTGGGGGACTTGGTAGTGCTGGGACAAAATCAGTATGAAAACACACTGAGGAGCCCCAAGAAAGCTTAAATAGAAAAAGGCTCCATTTATCGAATGAAAAGGAATATTAGGCAGGAACTGAAGGATCATAGTGTGCTTCCTGCTTTTCTCAAAAAGTGATAAATCAGGGTGCCCAGTGAGCAACAAATATTTCCAAGATCGTTGTTTTGATCTTATTTCCTCCTAAGTCTCAATTTAGGTGCCTAAGTCTATTCTTAGGACTAGTACTGCTCCAGAAGTATAGTCATCCAGGGTGAAACATGTTTATGCATCTGCAGTGGCACTCATATATCTGTGTTCTACTGTAATCTCTGCTATCAGTTTAGACAAAATCATTGAGCAAATCACATTAATATTGCCTCCTATCATTACCTAGTTTAGGTGTTATGACTACTCATCACCGCTGAGAGGACAGAAAAAGTGAAGATTTGGCAGCCTTGGATGGCAGGCAGGCTTTCTTGAATTTAGATGCTGTAGTCACAGTGACTAAGTATGCCAAATAATGTCTGGCTTAATTCATCATTTACAAAATAGGGAACTGATACCAAGTTCTGCAGAGAGATGTATGATGATAAAGCAGACAAAAAGAACTAAATCCATGCCAAATACTATTATCATTTCATGAATGGCAAGTAGGTACTGACCATTATCCACCTGTTTCTCAGAGTTTTTTCTTCACCACCCCAGGGATGATAGTTTCTGATGAGTTTCATCTAGCTTTCACTCTGTTTTGGGTCAAGTTTCAGGTTCTGAATCAGGAACCTGACAATGATACCAGAACGACTATCTTTGTATGATGCCATTCCTCTAGTAGGTGCAACAAGTGAGACAGTTTCTTCATCAGTGAATAATTAAAATTGTGCAATAAGTATTTTCCATCTCAGCAGTAAGTAATTAAGTTTAGTCACGAGAATGCACAATTGCATTAGTGTTAAACAGAGGAAGAGGTAGGAAGAAACTGTGTAATCTATGTGTACTCAAATAAGTTCAGCTCTAGACCCCGAATTCCTACCTAATTCCTAAAAGTTTGCTGCCATTTTTACTTTGACCTCTTGTCTAAATGCACCATCACACAAGCAAACAAATGAATAGTGAAGAAATTTAAATGATACCACAGGAAAACAGTTAAAACCAAACAAGCAACCAATCAACCATGGAAATCAAAACTTTGTTCTAGCTCTTTCTTGAAACTAATCTGAGTAAGTATCATGTTGGAAACCCTATCTACAACAATGCTATGCACGTGAAAACTGCTTAGATTGCACTAAGACATGTCTAAAGTTATGGGAAAAATTATGCTCTATCCAGGAGTTTCATGCACAAAGTACGACCATATTCTTGCCTCAAGAGATCCTTCATATAGATAATCTGTACTGAGCACTTCCCTTGATATGAACAATATGCATTATTGCTGTTTTTGTGACCTTCTGAGTAATGCAAGTGTGTTATGAAATGATACAACCCTTAATTTATATTTGTAAATTTTTTTGTTAGAGGATTCTCATTTTGTTTAGCATAGAGCACCATGTATGATGTTCAGCTGCAAGATCCTTGACTTCCTTAATCCTGAAAAGGGCTTGTTGTGTGGTTCTACATTGTACCCCAAGATTGTTTCATTTGTTAAATAGTGTAGTATTGTTTTGGTCATCTGGTAAATTGCTTTGGGGTTTACAGAAGAAACAGACTTATTTGTTTTAACTGTTGGATGTTAGTCTCTGCATGAAGTCATGGTAATTATATCTTTCACTATGTCCTTCTCCAAGCACACAATATATATGTATATAAATAAAATGGAATGTAAATTTGGTCTTGAAATCTTGATTCTGTCATGTTGTATTACTTTGTCAGCCCTGTGTAACAGGACACCGATCCTCGTTCTGGTATCACTAGTTGGGTCAGAAACAGCATTTGTTTTACCATCTTGCAAAAGCAATAACTCTTACAGCTTTCCAGACAGATAAAAATCTCACCTGAAATATTCAGAATGAATCCTAAGATGGTCTGCTGGCACCCAGAAGGGAGACTGTGGTGCTTTTGCTCCATTCCTCTACCAAGGCCTGAGCACTGAGGAAAACAGTATTTACAATTGAGTGAGTTTCCAAACTGCCTAACTTTTCAGTTGTGTGGTTTTTATATGTTAAATATGGTTCAGAAGATTAAAGTCTTCTTTTTAGGCAAAGAAAGGAAATAATGTTTCCTGTCCCATTTGCCAAGCTAAGTGAACAACTGTTCCAGCACAATTAGAATTGTTAATTGATTTGAAAACATAGGGCTTTGAAGGTGGAAAACTGCTGACATTATTTCAATGGGGAAATGCACTCCTGAGAGAGAGCACTGCAGTACAATTTCTCTCCTTGTTTTGTTGAATATACATCTATAAAAACACTGTGAATCATGCAGTAAAAACTGCTGTGCTGATATCATAAATCTCTGATAATAAAAATTTCATTGTTGAAACAATAAAATAGACTTTTATTATAACACAGAGTATCCACCTAAACATTGTCCTTTTAGCTTCTTTGAGTTAAATGTATGCACAGTTTTACAGTCTATAAACAGATCTGGAATAAAAGTTAATAAATGTCAAAATTTGCATTTCAAAAAATTCTTGCTGCATTTTAGGGAAGATCAATCTATGAACCTTTCAACATTATGTCAAATGAAATGCTAATTGTACCTTTAGGAATTTCAGAGACAGTGACAAGAAACTAAATGCTCTGCTCCTTTGCATCAGCAAGTCGAGGATAATTGTATATCTACTCTTGTGAACTTCTAAGAAAAAAAGAAAAATGCTAAGAAAAAAGGGTTTTCTATTCTTTAACTCAGGAGGATAAACTTCTTCAGCCACCCTTCATCAATCTACCTTCAAATAAAGTGTGTTAACGTGTTGACAATGGACAAATCACACAGAACTACATTTATTCATTTTATAATAGGTTTGTCAAATGAGCTTCAGCTAGAGATTTAAGAGTGAGAAACATTTCCATCCAGGAACAACTGACTTATTCTGTTCAAGTTGCTAGAATGGTTTGCAGCGTAAATTTCCTTTTTCGAAACAACTATCTTTCCGCTCCCTCCCCAAATATTGGTAAAGTACTACTACTTTGAAGGGTAAAAACACTAAAATATATAAAGAAAAGGCATAACAGGTTTTTTATAACCTCTCTAGACAAATCCGTAATGCATCCCTTGTTTTGTTTAGTAATCAATCTTAGCAGTTTATCTCTAAGCAATACAAATTGTATGCCATAGTGGTAAGTGCAAGAACACACCTGTGCAGTCGGGAGAGCTTAGATCGAAAGTAGCACCTAATTGAGGCTTGCAACATTTCCCCTGGTGTTATCCTACCCTCAGTATATTGAATATATTTCCTGCAGCTACACTGAAACTGTTGAAACATTCGCTCACTCTGCGGAGACTGAGAGTCAGAATAAAGTCAGGGAAATGTTTATGCTCGTGTTAACCTATTCAGTCAACTTTATCCTGCTCAGACCTGAAATAGGCATCTTCTAACTCTCGAAATGCTTTTATAGCAAACAGTCTGTAGTTTCCAAAACAGAGACCACTCATCTTGCCTTTCTGGCTTATGGTCTATAGGCCTGCATTTTTATATTTTCTACCATTTAGCTTAAACCCATTCCAAACTGTATTTCATTTAGAAGTTATATAACTCAGCCATAGTTCAGGGCTAGTATTCATATTGGAGAATCTACTTCTACTTGTGTTGCTGCTACATATCTGAAAAGTGAGCTGCAGACCCTCTAGTTAAGTATTTGAGCCCAATCCTGCTGTCACTAATGTCGAAGGTAATCTTGTCTTCGGTTTGAACATGAGTTAGGTTGGGTCCTTGTATTCATAGGTCCACCAGAATATGTAATGACTGCTATATTTTTAGTTTACATTAAGTAAATGTAAAATCATATGCTCAGAAGTGATGTATTTAGAGTAATTTCATCCCTTTGTCATCTATCACTGCTAAAACATAAGCTACTCACTGGTTCAAATGTTCTGGAATATTTAAAATCACTATCTGTCAATTTTCTTTCAAAAATGTTAATCTCTATGCCATCTCCATACTATACAATAGCTAGATAATCAGAAAATGTGGTGGGCATGGAACTTACCTACTTGGTACTTTTTCTATAGCAACTTTTTCTGAATTGTTGCTGTGTTTTTCAGTAAAACTAATTCCTGACCCTCCCTTCTAACAAAATGTTATTTAGCCTCATATTCACCACACAGTACAAAGGTATATTGGAACAAGAAGCAATACACATTAAAAAGAAAAGGATGAAGGGAAAAATTTGATATAATCTGTATAATTCATTACATACTCCATGCAATTAAGAACTATCCCATGTAGGAAACATTGGACTACATTTTGGAATAAGTGAATTTCAGCATGCCTGTCAGACTTTAACCATAATTTCAACACAAATCGAATGGATTCAGTCAATTCACTGGGGCCCTTTCTCCATGAATACATCTTTCACAACTATAAAGTTTGTAATCAGGAGGATTTTTATTTTCATTTCACTTCATGCCTAGATGAAAAAGCAGATATGAAACAGACAGAACTTTCTTAAGCACAATGTTCATCTTTTTTTTTTTTTTTTTTTTTTAAGAGTCAAAACTGCAGGCTAATAAAGCCATTTAAAATAAAAGGGACCATTACTCCTTGGTTTTATATGAGCTTACATGCTTTCATTGTGCAAAGTGTGTTATTAATTTAACATGCCAGATTCATAGGTTTCTGCAATATCAGGTTTGATGTATTCATTATCGGCACTCAGTACATTAATTCACGCTGAAGTCCGGTAAATCAAAATTATACCATCTGGCTTCCTGTTCTTAATGATGAATTTGATGTAGGGGTGATTAAGATTGTTAGGCTTTTGAATTTTAATGTAAAAATTAGGGGATTAAAAAGGCATTTAGAAATGACCAATAGTTAGAATAAACTTACTGACAGGATCTAATTTGTGTACTTGCTAGTAAAGCTCCATTTTAATTAGCAGCCACAGTCTTTCAGCACAAGCTCAGAGAGACAGAAGTTTAGTGATTAAGAAGATGAAGCTGTTAAATTGATAAATTGACCTTGAAATACTTGTAACTGTGGGGGATGGCCTAGTAGCTGTATGGTTGGTGTGTTGTGCTACCACATGGGGGAAAGAGTTTCAGGATTGACCCTAGTAATTCTGCCTTTTTAGATGATTGACCAGCTGGGGACGGGAAAAACTACAGAGGTGACCTGCTCAATGTCTAAATTCAATTGCTCAGTTTGTAAGCAAACCAATTCCATTATTATTTAGCACTTGCTGGCAGGTAGCCTGAAGTACCACCTCAGTTCTTCAACATCTTACTCACGCCCTTTGCCAGAGAGAGGTGCTAAAACAAGGTAGAAAAGATAATGGGGTTGAAACAACATCATAACGTGAATGATGACCTGTCAGCTTCCATTGAGAGCAGAACAGTCAGGGACAAATTTGGCTCTCACTTGTCAAATGTTCTTGACAATGGCCAAGCAGTCAAATCTTTGACAAGACGATTCCATTGTACCTATGATATTTTATTAATCTAAAGGCATTGCATATTGTTGCATAGAAATAGCTAGAAATCTTTAATGGTACAGATCAGATATGTAAGAGCTATAGCATGTGAAGGGAAGATAGCTCTGCTTAGGGTGTTTGAGCTTGTTAGATCTGCATGACACCACGTGGAATCATATTAGGGCCAACAAGCTATAGCAACTCTAACTCATATACATAGTAAAATTGAAATAAAAAAAAAAGCTATTGCTCCCACATTTTGGCAATGTTCCAGTTATTTGTGCCATCTCAGAGAAATGTGATAATATTTTAGATCTCACCTCCACTTTAAAATTCCTAAAGATAGTCACTAATATTTGTTCACTGTGGCGGGTATAACTTACAAGAGAAAACGAGTACATTTGTACATATCAACAGTTTGAAGGATTCTTATTCCTTGGCAAGTCAGGGAATATTTTAAGTCTTATATTTTAGAGGAAATCGAATCTTGACTAACCACTGCAATTTATGTCATTTTAAATAAGATATATTTGAATAAGTATATTTTTCATGCCCTAAAAAGACTGATGTCTTCTTTTATAAGCTCATCCTGTGACACACTTGAGTAGGTAGGTATATTGATTTTTTTCTTTTTCTGATGGCAATGAAGTGTAAATGGAAAATATCAGACTTGGCAATCACTTAAACCATGTGAAAATTTCAGAGTGAAGGCTATTAGAGTCACTTTGTGATCTCCCTAGATGACCAAGGAAAAAAACATTTCTACATTTCTTCAGATCCTTTGTGTGACAGCTAAGGAGAATAACATTTTTTCTAATATGCCAGTTTTAGTCTCTAGTTGAGAATAACCTCAGTGCTTTCTTATGTCACTAGCTGAGAGAAGATGAAAGACCCAGCCTTGTGTAAATGGCTTTGTCTAACCATCAGTCTTTAGCTCTGCATGGCAGCTGTACTATTGACATTAGCTTGTGCACTGGATGAAATTGAAGTGAGTTAAATGTGACCTTGGCTTAGTTGTTGAAGTAGAAATGAACTCTACTGGGAGTGGAAAAAAATAAGACCAGTTTCTCTAACTTCATTTTTTCTTTAATGAGTTTAACAGCACTCTTAGGATTTGATACATTTTATAAAAAAGCTTTTATTTCCTTTCCTATTATACAGTGAGTAATCACCATTAGTAAGGTTAGCTTGCCCTTTTAGTATAAAATCCTGATTTTAGGTGTTTATATCCCAATTACTATAAAAAGCGAATCTTTCTCAAAAAAAAATTAATAAAATCCACTCTCTTTTCTCTATGTTGTCCACTGTACCATTTCACAAAAAACCGTTAACCACACTTATTAATTATAGTTAAAGCATTAAAAATATTGCAGTGTTCAGTGTGTCCAATGACTTTGCTTTGTCTGTTAGTTTACATTGAAATTCCATTGACATTCACTGAACTACCTGCTGGTAAATCACATGCTCATGTGAGAGACATGCAGGTAAATGAGGGCGGTTTGGAGTCAACCCAGGATTTTTATCTTGTTTATGTTATGCATTTCTTCCGTGTGTACATGACAACATGAGATATCTGAAGACGGCAGAAGAACCAGGAGCAACTGGTCACGTTCTCATCCAGGTCTTCAGCTGGTTGTGTATGGGGGTTCAAACTGAGGGTGCACTGGGATGCATACACCTGATACTCCCACCAGTTCACAAGACAATCTCAGTGAAGTAAAACAGAATCATAAGCGTATTCACTCTTGGGATAATAAACTAGATGTATTTTGTAGAAATGCACTTCAGAGGAAGCTGCATAGATGAGTAGGGAATGGAAAAATGAGCCATTCTGGGGCTCTGGGGCTACAGGACCATTACAGGAGAAAGGAGGCCAGAAACGTTCAGAGGAAGAACCAGCCACAGAGAAACAAATCTTTCCCTACCTTCAGGGACACACATTTCCTGACTGCTGCTGAGATGTCTCAGCTCTGCTGCTCAAACTGAAGGCAGAACTCTGAGGTCTTGGATAACCTAGCTCTGGGTGCAGCAGTCCAAAACAGAGCATACCTCTGGATGACAGACAACTTGTTCATGGGGAGAAACCTACAGCAAAAGTACAATGATAACAGCTTGGAGAGGTTAGGCATGGGGTTAGATGCAACAACTTATAATTTTTTTTTCTTTCTTTTTTTTTTATAGAGACATATGCAGAAGCCTGTTCATTTCAATGAAATCTCTCTCAAGACAGAATTTAGTCCTTATCAGAATTTCCTTGTTTGATATTTGTAACCCCTTATTTGTGGGGTTTATGCCAAATAAAACACTAATTTCCTCGTCCCATTTCTACATCAGTCAAATAATTCCCACTCAATTACATTTCCCAAGTTTTATGTGGCCCTAGTTTCACTTTGTTACAATTTACTGCTTATAAGCAATGGGTCAAAGGTTTACGTGATATATTGCACTACCTCTAGATTTTCTGTACTGCTGTTTGAAAATTGAAAATGTTTCTTTTCATCTTCAGTGTCTTTCTCTTATATTTTTCTGTATTATTTCATAACCATATATCTGTCCTTGGTCTTAGCCTTTCCAACTGCTCTTTATTTTAGTGTCCATCTTATTCATTTTGACTTATTTTCCAGTTTTGTGCAGTCATCAAATTTCAGCCTGTTACTGCACATTCTGGGTTTCAGGTTACTTTTATATAAGGTGAATAAAATCTGTCTTAATAGTGATACTTTGGCCTTATACTTGTTTGATACTTCCCTCATTCACAACTGTTAGAACTTACAACTACCCTTTATAATATACATGTCAATTCTTAGGACATTAACATAACATACTGCTGGTACCATACATCACCAGGCCTGCAGCAAACTTCTCTTGGGTTCTCTGAGAAAACTTTGCTAGGAAGTCAAGATGCAATTTTTCTATAGCTTTATCCTGTTCTACTCCATCTGAATTTCCTTAAACCCTCTTTTTGCAAACAAAGTAAATTATCTTGATTCTGTAGTTGACATAGTTTCTTTTTGATGAATTTAATTAAGTTCATGAGACTTCTGGATTAGGGTCTTATATCACAGGAAATTCCTTTGATAAAATCAGGAAAGTGAAAATTTCAGTGAGCTGGTATTTTCAGAGGTTTAACAAATCATATACAGGGCTAGACTTATGCTTTTAAGGAAAAGCTGTCAAGCAATGGAAGTTGCGGACTGGAAATTGTAGCCATTTCAAGCATCCCACAGGTGTACAATGCAGGGCTAGGAGATTCTGGACTACAGAGAAAATGCCTAGTAATGTCAGATTCAGCTCTAAAAAAATGTGTGGCCAGAAACAGAGAGACAGATAATTCCCTGGAATACCAAAAGGATCTCCAGCACACAAAACTGAGAATATGTGGCTATGTATATTAGTGAGCATTTTCTCCGTGTTGCCAAATGAGTATGCATTTCCATAGCTTACTGCAGGTTACCCCAAATGAACCAATTCATCATAGAATAGAACCATAGAACAGCTCAGGTTGGAAGGGACCTTGAATGATTATCTGGTCCAATCTTTCATGGGAAAGGATGAAATTACTTAGCACCCTGCCTAACTGCATCTTGAAAAACTCCAGGGATGGGGACTCCACCACATCCCTGGGGAGTTTGTTCCAGTGACTGTTGTCACTGTAAAAAATCTTTTTCTTGTATTGGGATGAAACCTCTCCCAGTACAACTTGTACTTGTTGCCCCTTGCTCATGTGGCTCCTTGTAAAGCGAGAGCCTTCATCCTTCTTGTAACTGCTTTTTAAGTGCTACAGTACTGTGAAAAGATCACCCTGAGTCTTCTCTTCACCAGGGAGAAAAGACCTAACTCCTCCAGCCTTTACTCATAGGGCAGATTCTCCAGACTTCTGATCATCTTTGTGGGCTTCCTTTGGACCCTCTCCAGTCTGTCCACCACTTCCTTGAACTGTGGGGACCCCGTTCTGCCAGAGTCACATAATCACAAATGTGGTGGTACTTCTTCAGAGGGGAAGAAGCAAAGCTTACGGTTTAGTCTCCTTCCTTTTCTTTTTGGTATTCTTAGGTTCAGTTTCATTGTTAATTCTGTTTGACATCTTACAGATTTTTTTTCTCTCAAAGGACATGATCCAATGCTTCCAATGTCTTCTTACTGTTAGAACTGTGGAGTAAAGTCTCCGATGTTTACATATGCTACTAGTAATCATCTGTCATTTTATAGAGCTCATTGATAGAGAAAGACCACAGAACTTAAGAAACATAGAACTTAAAAGTGTTAGCAGATAAATAGCCATTCATATGGTTAAAAGATAGAAATGCATTTCTGAGTGATTGTGAAATTCACAGGTGGTCCTTGTACAGCTTTAGAAAATCCATGTAACTAGTTGATATCTTTACCTTTTAAAGTATTTATTCACCTTTCATCTTACAAGTCAAGCTTTCTAGATTTTAGCTAGATCACCTTTTATATATGTGCTACTTTGCCCTTTTCAATTCCAAAGAGATTATAAATAAACTTGCTAAAGGTTTCCCTCTCTCTTCTGGGACGCTTCATCAAATGTGTACCTTCTGGTCCTTTAGTTTTGTCAGTCTTTAAATGTTCTAATTTCTAGGTCACCTCTTCTGGCACGGTCTTGAGTTTCTTCAGTATGCCTTCCACCTCTGCTGTTAAATTTATGTCTGTTTCTGGCATCTGTTCCCAATCCTCCTTTGTGAACACCGAGGCTCAGAATTCATTAAAATTTTTAGCAATGCCTACCTGGGCTGTCAATAAATTACTTTCACTATCTTTCTGAGGTCTTGTTTCTTTCACTGATGTCTTGTTCTTATTAGTCAATTTATCCTAACTTAATCCTGGTTTCTACTGTCTTTTACAACAACATAACTCAGAAGTCACTCTGTTGAAAATTATTATAGGAACTGTGCAAGAAAGCAAACAATCTGGCTTTTTTTTCCAGTCTTGCTCCTCTTTTTTCTCTATGTTGTAGCCTACGGTGTGTTCCTTTTGCAACTTTCTCTGGCCCCCAACCTGCTGTAAATAAGCGGATTTCCTTTAGGCAGCTCACTTCTCAAATGCTACCCAAAGATGTCATGTCTTCCAAAGATATAGTAGGTTGGATTCTAATGTACTCTGTACTTGGTCAATTATTTTAATTCATGCAAATGAGATGTAAAGAACCATAGAAAAGGCTCTTGAAACACTTGCCTTGACCATGTATCAATATTTATCAGACACAGATCAAATCCATCGTATTAATGAAGCTGTTCTAGGCTGGTATCCTTTTCCCTCCTCCCAGTGTCTGTTTAGACTTTTGAGAGGAAATACCTAAATTATAAATCAATTTTAAAAATCGCAGTGTTGTGGGTGGAACCTCAGGGTCCACTGAAAACTGAATACAGCTATTACCAACTAGTAACAGCTGCAAATCAACTTAGCTATAGTTTATCTATACAAGATTTTTATAGGATGTGAAGTAAATGTTAATGATAACATTTGTATAATATCAACAAAATCAATAAGGCTTTGTGCATGAATGTTTTTATGCCTTCTTAAAAATACTATAGATCAATTAAGATTTCACCAATTTATTTGTATAACTCTTCTTAAAACTTCTATGTACTTCAAGTTTGAATTTCCAGACAGCACCTAAAAAGATCTAGCTATTTGTACCTTTCATTTTTCAGCCATATATAACTGTCTATACAGTCATATAACAAAGTCATTAACCTGTTCAAGGTCCTGATAAATTCAGAGCTATAACTATTATTACTATTGATGCTATCTTAGCTATGCTTTTCGAATTTTCATACACACGTCTGAGAAAAACCCATGAATGCCTCATTATTTTAAAATATTTTCATATTTACCTATTTTTATCTCTTCCAAGTATTGTGAGGGTTTGGGGTTTTTTTTTGCTCCTTTCTCTAGGCATTTTGTTGTCTATTTTGTTGTTTGATATTATTGTCACCTTGTCCACCCATCTGCTTCTTCAGGCTATTTCTTTCCTTGATTTTGACAGTGCCTGTATAATGTTTCTCACACATCTGGTTTCTCTTCTATATACTGGCTTAAGCCCTCCCTCATGTTTCTGTGTATCCTCTTAGCATCTGGTAGATCACTGCCTGTTTGAGAAGCTGCCTGTTCAGAAATAAACTTTCTGCTGAAATGTTGTGAAACTCCAGGCAGACTGAGGTGAAGTTCCAGTAGACAATAATTATTATTCAGTGACTAATGCAAAAATCCTGTACATAAGGAAAGAGCCTATTGTTATGCCTATACTCATGGGGATAGTGTGAGGGTTTCTCAAGAAACCTTTGGTTTAAATTCTTCAGTTAAAATCTCATTCTTCATGTTACATTGGTATAACTTTTGCATTTAATAAAAAATGGATTAAGCTTTAAGAGTACCATTTTTATAATAATTATCTTGTTACTTGTACCCTTAGAATGCTTTTATTTACATACTTTAAGAACTTCAACCACCTAGAACTAGTTAATAAAGACATAAAACCATGCAGTCTTATCCAAACCAACATGTCTGCCCTGTGGTCTTTTTCCCTCGGTATTTCCCGCCCCACCCCCAACATACTTATCTCTTGAACTCACAGATGTTCTTGGCTCTTTTGCCATCGTTGTGCCATATACAACCATTTGGTTACACTATGCTACCAGATTTACTTTAATGTAACTCCTTTTATTGGTGGAGTGCTAGCGTAATACCATATTGATTCACATTTACTCCTAATACGCCTTACATTTTCATATTTTTGCTTGGCTTCAGGCGTTTAGTTACATCTTCAGGAAAATACTTGCCACACATTGTACAGAAGTGAACCTGACAGAAACACCAAGTGGAAGAGTTTTGCAGAATAGTGTTTGCAGGAAGGGAACAGGACAGTCTTTCATCTGCAGTATGGACACTGTCTCCCCCTGCTCTATGCACCAGTAACCACAAAGAGTTTGCTTTCCAATTTACTTGCAGACCCATCGGTGGCCTCCTGGCTTCCATGGCTCAGCTTTCGCTTGCCTCAGACCGACTCCTTCCTCATTCCTTGCTCCTGAGATGAACAACGATGCCTATTTTTGCTTTGTGGTACATAGGGGAAGCTGGAAGCACCCTCTGTTAGTCATTGCTTGCCTGGCATGAAAATCACTGACAGCTTAGAAGACTTGTTTGTCTTTGTTTACACAACTGTTTATCTATCATCATAAATGTTACCTTGGTCCAGTAATGGCAGACAGAACAGATCTAAATTCCATCTGTGTGATCATTCTTGGCAGGTCTGTACACCTCCTGCCCTGTGATGAGTGAAGTAAGCACAAAAATGGATTCACTTAATGTTTGGTTTCCCTTTCCTAGTCATACACACCATCCCTGGGAGATGTAGATGACTTGTCTTCAAATTTATTCTTAGTTTATATATTTAATTTACTTCTTTCTTCTTTAATAGGATGAAACTTCTATCTTCAAGTATCTTTTTGTGTTCTGCTATTATACCAGTGTTTTGTCCATTACCCTATTATTCTTGCTATTCTATGACTTTACCTAAGCAATTTATCTCTAGTATAGAACCTTGTCAGTTGCCTTTTTAAAACCTAAGTATAGTACATGCATTGAATTTCTCTTATCTATCATGACAGTAATGTCTTAAATAAATTCCATAAGTTAGTTAAGTGTGACCTCTCAAGTCCAAGTCCACATTGATTATCACTGTTTCAAGGAGGAGCCTTTCATTAAAAACCAGACGGTGGTTTTGAATATTTTGATTAAAGAAATTAGTTAAATTCTAATTTCTTAAGTTGCCTCTTGGTGCTTTTTAATAATTAATAGTTTTATAGCTTTTTACTTTTATGTCTAAGAGTTATTAGAAAACCTTTAGCAAATTTATTTGGATAGAAAAAAATGTGATTTCACTGAGATCACAGTGACAAATTTAGTTGGACAGAGCATCTAAAAATATTTTACTAATGTTATGTAAATAGCAAATGTTGTTGGAAATAATTTGATGCAAACCTAGCAAGACCCCTCCTATCCAATTCACTATTCATGCTCAAATTAATGCCTCTGTGTCATGAAAATTGTGAATTAACACCATGAATTTTCTTGCTCCCTTTTGCTTCTAAGCTACTCCCCATGGAAAGAAGCTACAGAAAATATGTTGTATTAACAGCACCTATATTTGTTAAAATGGAAATGCTTTGCCAGTAAGTAGGTTCTTACAAGTATTCCCCAAAATTGGCAAATTCTCCTTGCCCAATTTTGAAAAATAAATACCTGTACTATAAGCTTTATCTTTAGTGCTTATGCTCTTTATCTAGGGCTTTGAAGGCTGTAGAGTTGCATAGACACCTCACTGTTTTGGCTGATAAAGATGAAAATGTGTAGCCCACTGATGTGGTACACACTCGATCTGCTGTGGATGCTTAAAAAAATCTCAGCTAGATTTATACCATTACTACTCATTTAAAATCAGCTGAATGCTGCTGGAGGCAATTGAGTTACATGGGGGTAAGTCTGACACGAGTGAAAGGAATCAGGCCCATCATCAGCTATTCTACTGAATATTCTATTGAACTATTGCAAATGACATCCAGAGTTGAACCAAAGATAACCAAATTTTATAGTGATTTAATATTATTATGTTTCTGAGTGGGGCATGCTCCCTATGCCCAAATGCCAGAACTATTACTGAGAAAGGCTTCTTGATGTGGAAGGAAAGATGAGGTGATAGGAGGGAGCAAGGAGAACAATATAACACAATTGTAAGGAGAGACAGAAGAGTATACTGTGGTAAAATTGGAGCCAAAAGGTGTCATGATGAAGGGAAGAGAAACAATAATAATTTGCATTTTGTGAAGCACCTTTTAGTCAAGACTATCAAAACACTTTGCAGCTTAGCTTAGTTCTATCTGTTGCTATAAATAAGTACTAGTAACCCGTCTTATGAGTGGCGTGTGGAAAACCGTATGTGGCTTCCCTAAAGCGCAAGACCACAGGAAAGCTGGACATAGTCTTCTGACTTGTAACACTTAGCCAATAAAACATACTCCTCTGAAGGACATAGAAACATAAAGTAACAAAAAAATGGAAGAAACAAAATGATGTTATGAGCCCGGAATACAGCCTTCACCCTAGACTTTCATGGAAGTCCATGTTTATTCTGCCTCTGTCGCTGTTACAGCACAGCCATACCAGCACTAACGGGATTTAACTTCTAATGCTCAGTTCAATATTTTACTCTGGAATGTAGTCACTGGAGGAAAAGACAAGGAAGACAATTATTCCTTACCTGCATTCTTACTTTTCTAGCATGGTGACTATCCATGAGCAAGTCATTTAATCTTAACAGTCAGGTCCTTGAATTCTAAGTCAAAATAATGGCTATCAGCATGACTACTGGGAAGTAAATGCATCATACAGACCTCCAGAAAAGCATTTATGTTCACTGGGAATCCACAGTCAGAACTTGCTTCAGAAAATCAGCATCACTGTCCTTTCTTTCAAGGAAATGAGGACAGCACACCATTTTCTTTCTGGGAACAACTGGTAGCAAGTGCCATTTAAACTTATGGCCTAGTGGCTAGGGGATTCACCAGGAAGGCAACAGTCACCACCTCAGTTTGAGGAGGCTCAGAATAAGGATGCCAGGATTGTTATTTTGCCCTGTAAGCACAACAGGCAATCAATTTCAAACAAATCAAGAAAAATATGTTCTTTTCACCTTCCTGCTAAAAGCTTTCTTTCTTAGTTAAAGAACTGCTAGACAAACAGTTAATCTGTTGGCCTAAGTAGTAGATTAAAGCCTGACTGGGCAAGGAAAGGAACAAGAAGCTGGAGGAATGACAAAATGTCTTGAGGTAGGTCTGCTACTTATGGAACCATTTATTTGTTCATCAGCCAAAACACCTCAGGAGCCCTCCTCCTTCCTCTTCCACCTAATTAGTTTCCCTGTCCCACGACTCCTTCAAGAGCTTTTTGCTTCCACAGTTGCATGAAGAGCTGAGTTTGCTGACTTTGTTTGAGGGGAAAGAAATTGTGACCAGGACTGGCAACAAGCATCTGTGAATGGATGTAGAAGTATGAGTCTGTTACACAAAAACAAAAGGGTAACTTGATTAACATTTAAAAAGCTTAGTTCAAAGTTCTGTCACCCACTTTCCCAGAAGGCACCCTAACCAGGAGGTCTGAGGCTGCTGTGGGTGGGAACGTTCTCTGACTTCCAGTTCAAGCTTTTCTTTGGTGTTGCAAGTGGTTCAGTAAATGAAATAGAGAGACAAACATAAAAAGGCACGTTTGTGAATGCTCTTATTAAGGGAAGCATGTCACTTAAACATACATTAAGTTACTTCTGATTATCAATGTCTGCAACATCAGTGTCCTAATAATGATATAATCAATACACTTCCTTAAAACACGTGCATATGGAGGATTCTTTGATTCCTTGTGAACCAGCAGACCTCAGGACCTTACTGCTCTTGGATATAAGTTGTTCATATTTTGTTGTAAACTAACATCATTTTCCATGATGCCAGCGAGGTTCTGTCCCATGGATTACAGGGTATTTTGGACTCATATATGGTTTCTGGTGTCTTTCTGACTCTATGCACAGCAAAGCATTGACTGAAATGTCTAAAATCTACCTTAGATCCGCATTTAAGTAAGCAGACAAGAGTATTATATTGAGGGCAAGACTGTCAAGTGCATTTTTGTGTTTTTGTGTCAGTAGAGCATTTTGGCCAACCCAGAACTCCAACTCAGAAAGTCATTGCTGGTAAAGGTAAGGGGGAAAATAGCAAAGGTATTGGTGAATGAAGCCTGAAGGAAGAACAAGAGAATTAGAAAATGTTAGTATCAGCATCTGGATACTTTTAGATGCAGTTCAAGGCATTCATCTCTTTAATCTGATTTACCTCAAGCTGGATGTATACCTGTTATCTATAAGGCTTTTTATAAGGAAAAAACAGCGGAATATGTAGGAAACAGACTAATATGATATCTTGAAAAATATGCTGCCATAACAACAGTGGAGAACAGAAAACAACACTTGCTTCTGCAGTGATGTACAGATAAAAGAAGGGTTATTGGGTGTCAATGTGAACTGCTAAATTTTCCTTCCAAAAATAAAAACAAACAGTAAGAATCTGAATCTGAGCTTATTTACATAAAAGTAAATATATTGACTTCAGTTGATAGAATTGCTCTGAATGTAACTGAGATTAAAATATAAATTATGTTCCCTTCCTATGATCAGACCTAATTTAACTGTATGAGCTACGCAGGACTTTAACAGGCTTAGAAATTCAACAGTGTAGTAAACTTTAACAGTGAGAGAATAGAGCACCCTGACTAACATAACTGTCTCTGCTCCTCTAGCTTTGACGAGTATTATAGAAACGAACAAACTCAAGCCTTAGTTCCAGTGAGAATAGTATGTATGAAATCTGACTTGCCACATCTTACAGAAAATTTTCTGCATGGTGACCTTTTGCTAAAACAAATTGTATGAAGTTGCTAGCGTTTGCAGGTAGTTGGCAGTTTTCTGTCCAAAGCAAGTGTAAGAAACTCGATGTGCAGTGGCAGCTATGGAAACTGTTGTGTCTGAACAAACTAATCAGAACACAGTTCTTGAGACACAGTGCTTTATAAATTATTTCTTTAAGGAGTGAGCTTATGGAAAGAAACATTGCATAACTCAGTCATAAAAATGAAAGAACTTGTGCTTCAATATGATAACATAGTTGCTTCGAATACATCTTGAAAAAAATTGTATATTCATATATATAAATACACAACTATACAGCCTTATGAAACATTGTCTCTTCTTGTTGGGGTGATATCATGGACAAAATCATGTCCCTGCTTCAGTTAAAGTAACATTTCACATTAACAAGGATGAGATTTTTTGAAAATTTTGATGGGTTTTAGTGCTTTCGGGTAGTACTAGTATTTTAATTAAAAAGAATGATGTATTGTACTGGCAGAAGTCCCAGTAAAACCTAAATGACTTATAGACAATTTAGTAGTATAACAAGTGAAGATCTCCCCAATATCCCATTTATTTTCAGCAAAAAGCTTACAATGGATTCTCAATATTTTACTTTTCCCAAAAGTCCATCCTTAATTTTTCACAGAGAAACAACAAGGTATAGCAATTGAGTATAAATCAGTATTTCCCACTATATTCATAACTTCAAATACAGGTGTTCAGTCTTAGTGTGTCATGCAGACTCCATTTACAATTTTAAACTTTTTTCAGCTTGCAGACCTCACAGATTTTCCAAAAGCAGTATGAATCCTCCTGTTAGCAATTCTGTTAGCAATAGTCTTAGAGTTTTTGTTTGCCTTTCCCAGATCAAAAGTTGAGAACCACCTATCTCTTCATTAGTCTGTGAACTACTCCGCTACTAGAGGATAATTCATCCAACCTGTTTTAGACACCTGTCTTAGGCTGGAAGAGATCACTCTCCAGAGACACCTAACTTTTTCCTTTCACTGTAACTATAGGTGAGGCTATTGGCAAATGTGAGTGGAGAAGAATCCCATCAGTTGCATCGAAAGCATAAACAGAAGCCAGATGATTTTAAGTAGCTGCTGGTTTAAATTGCTAAATTTTTATTTTTTTCACTTGAAATAATCTCCTCTGGCATTATTCATTGTTTATCCCAGTTTAAAATAAGTAAAATGTAATCTGAAGTATAAGCAGGCATTCTTATAGTAAGAGACTCAGAGAAAGATTGCTTAAATATTTTGGGGGGGCATGTAATAAAACAATGGTTAAAATGCTGTTGTGGAGAGCCATAACAAAGTTTTAACATTATCTTAGATAGTTTGAACTGAGATGCACCCCCACACCAGTGCTATGTAATGTAGGCACACCAGTCTGTTTAAGAGGGAGCCAACAGTGTGGATGTCAGACAACCTGCACTATTTGGCAAAGGATCCCTCCTGAACTTTCTTTTTCAGAAATACAGATGGGTATTCCGGTGTCCATCCCAGAGTTTGAATGCTCTGTGGTGGAGAATGGCCAGGAGTCCTGAGGGTCCCCATCCCACCTTGAAGGCTGCCAGGCTATCCAGAAAAAAAAAAATCAAATAAAATTTAGAAATAGATTAAACAACTGAGCAACCAGGAAACGAGGGGTGGTAGTTTTAGGCCTATTTCTGTAAATCCCAGCTGTTAGATATCTATGCAGGTAAGCAGCAGGTTGCTGGATGAGCCACCATTTTGCATTTCGGGAAAACAGTGAAAGTCATTCTGCTTACAATAGGAAGACTTATAGGATATTTCTTGCCTTGCAGAAAACAGGCTTGAGAAATAGCTGCCAGAGTGGCCACATTTGAACATTCAGGCAACTTCTTGCGTTGGAAATCAAAGCTGTTCCTTTCATTCCCTTTGCCTTAAAGTCAGCAGACATCCACTCTATTGACACTTGTTACAGTTTATATCTCTTAAAAGAGAATTGCTCGTGGTAAAAGCATCGGTGTTGTACTAACATAACTCAAAGATTATGGGTAGATACCTGTACAGTTTACTTGTGTAAATCAGAGACAAATCAGCACTTGTATAGGTACAGCATAGCTTCTCTATTCAGTCATATATTTATTCTGAAATCTACCACCAGCTTAATCAATAGATCTCATATGTAGATGTTATCTTTAAAATTGTCATGTATATGATGTAAACCTCTAATCCACATACAGAGGGTACTTTTCAGAGCACTTTCTATTACTCCCTTCCTTGACATAGATAACCTTTAAAAGACCTGCCTAATTTGAAAACACCCGGTCACACACCTTTTTCTACTGAATTTCTAAGTATCTCAGTTAGCAGATGCTTCCTACTTCACAAAGCCCAAGGATATCCAGAGCTTGTATAATGCAAGAGAAATAATGGAGTTGAATCTAGTGAAGAGCTGAGGTATGCAATGTTAGTGGTTTAAGTAAGTGTCTTGTAGCCACATCAAAATGAATTTTCAAGCTTTAAATATTTAAGGAAAAAAACCCACAACCAACTATAAGGAGAAATCAGTCTGAACAGTTCTTGTTTCTGTGAAACAGAAAAGAACCCAGATATCTGTATTACTCTAAAGCTGCACTTTACGATTTTTTTGGTGGAAAAAACCAGTCTGTTTTGTTAACATCAGAGAAAACTATTTCAACTGCCTTTCTGTAGGAAAACAGTGGCACTCAGTAACCAGTTGGGTTGATCGCAGCTGGTTATTTTCTATGGATATATCAGGAGATATTGTATTGATCCACTGTCAACTTTTCTAATTTGAAGAAAATTATTTGACTTCAGGGAAGCACTACAGATTTCTTGAACTCCACAGTTTTTGGTGTGTGGGGCTCTTATTTATTTATGTTTAACACCAGCAACCTCCATTAATCAGCTGCAGAATACAAGCAAAATTCCAGCTGGCCTTGGCAAAAGACTCTGCTGGGAAGTAACCCCAGACAACTTCACTGTGGCAATTAAGCACTCATTTATTAGTAGTGTGAAAATACAAAAGGCTGCTGGAGGAAAATAGACATATATCACATCTGAACTTTTGAAGGAAGGAATTTAGTGTTAATTTCACAGATTCCTTTGCCCCAAATAAATTTTTTTCCAACCCTGCAAGAAGGTAGCTTGAGCTGGAAATATTGGTTTGTGAAATCTAGTTTCAGTTTTCCTAATGAAAAATGTCACCAAATAACTCTGAGGAACAAATCAGGCCCACACTTCTGATATATATACAGTCTTCCAGTGCACAGTTTCCATGAACATTTTATGAAGGAAATTAATCCAATATCATAGACACACTGGACCAGTTGCTGTTGCAAATTGCTCATGCTGTGATTCAGAATTAAGCTACAACTTTGAGAAACTTGCAATTTTTGGTGGCATTTGTGTATACAGCTCAAATACTTAGGGTTAATTCTCTAAGTTTAAGTAGGAAAGCATCATTTACAGACAGGAATGAAAGAGAGGGTATGACCAAGGTGCTGGAGTGAATCAGCGTCACTGAGTGCAATTTTGTTGTCAAACATCCTTCAATAAGATGTCTGTTCTTATTCTTATGAAGAGCCTGATGATAACCAAATGGGCTGCATTTGTAGTCACTTTTATGCTTTGACTCAGTAGATGATTAATCTTGTAGACTTTAAAGGGAAGTTAAATGCAACCTCTGCCAAATGTTCAACCACTGGAGACATTCATGAATTCAGATATTTTCTGACAGGGATCTTACATATATTCTATGGGAGGGAAGGGAAGGGAAGGGAAGGGAAGGGAAGGGAAGGGAAGGGAAGGGAAGGGAAGGGAAGGGAAGGGAAGGGAAGGGAAGGGAAGGGAAGGGAAGGGAAGGGAAGGGAAGGGAAGGGAAGGGAAGGGAAGGGAAGGGAAGGGAAGGGAAGGGAAGGGAAGGGAAGGGAAGGGAAGGGAAGGGAAGGGAAGGGAAGGGAAGGGAAGGGAAGGGAAAGGGAGGGAATAATACCAAGTTTGAAGTATTTCCCATTGCATCCATTATTGACAGAGAATAGTGGAACGGTAACAAATGAGACCTGGTTAAGACTTTTATTCTGCAAAGCATCTTGCAATGGACTGCGATACTTTAAGCTGTGGTTACACTAGTTGGCATGTAGAGCCAACAGCCCATTAGCCAGATGAAAATTGCTGCAATGTGACAGATGTTTGACTCCATTTCTGCCTGGAGGTTGGTGTAAACCAGTAGCATTAATTCTTTGCCAGCTGGATAATATTCCTATGCTAGATATTATCTCTTGCTCAGGTAATTCAGTGACTGTCCATTCTTTGTTAGCCACTGGAATGAAGGAAAGAATCAGCCTAGGCAAAGGATAATTAACCTTATTAAAACGTACCAAAACACAACAACTGGAACTCATTACGCTAAAACAAGATTGAGCTTCTGGTCTCAGTTTAATTCCTTGAAGATAAGTGTCCAGAAGTAAGCACTTTTATCCCTGTGGCACATTTATTAAAACTCTTAAAAGAGAATCAACAATTGAGAATCAGCAAAAAGTCAAAGCAACTAATTTGAACCATGCAGAAGTATTCTAGGTCAGCACTAATGAATATGAAAAGGTAGGGTGGAGAACATTGTGCTAAAATGTGTTTGTTCTGTAGTAAGTAAACAAGCCATTCAGTAACAATTATTTGGGAATTTTTCATAAGTCAAATGCACTTTACTTGAAATAATGAAATAAAACTTATAACAATTATTCAAGATATTTTGTTTTATACATGTGGATTTCCTGAGCAAAACCCTGCATTTGCATCTTCTATCTCAGTATTTGGGTGATCAAGTATGTTTGGTAGTTACATTAAAAGTTAGAATTCTTATTATTCACTAGAGCCACCCAATTCTCTCTGTAATATCAGTAGTTATTATATATGATAGTTCAAGCTCTTCTTTTAGTATCTGGCTAGAACAAGAAAACCTCATGTGTATCACAAACATATTCCAGCAATTCCGTTAAAACGAAATGTTGGAAACCTTTTTTTTTTTCTGTATCCTGCTGTAACCAACCAACAGAAAAAACAACCCTTGCCTCCCGCAGTGGACATATAGATGAAATACTTTATAAACCTTATTCTAGGTAATACTGCTCTCAAGTTACCAAAAAATATTAACTACCCATTTGCAGTCAAAAGTAGCTTGTGTTCACTGGTACAGAACCACAGTCATTTTCAGACTTCCAGGCACATGTACAAGTACATAAGCTATACAATTATAAGGCTGTTCTTTGGAAAGTAATATTTGAAGAGTAACAAAACTCATAGTTTATTCGACCTGCATATAAAACCATTGAAGTATAATACATTTATCATATTAAAAATGCATCATTAAAATTTAAAAGCAGGTGCAGTTACTCAATAAGCTAATGGTATAGTCTGAAGACTCTACTCAAGATTGTATTGTTGAATTCCCATTGGGATAAAACAGAAAGAGAAAAACAGAGGGAGGGAGTTGGAGTGACCTTGCACCAAGGTGCTAGTGCCTGATCCTATGTTTCTGGTAGGCTGTGGTTGAGCTCCACTCTGAGGATCTTTAAAGCACTGCATTTTCAGTGCTGTGAATGGATGCATGCCACAAGTGAGCAAGAAAAAAAAGCAACAGCCACTACAGAAAGATACATGTGGGTGACTTTGCATGTGTGCTAGGGCACAGCTCTTCATGACAGTAAGCCTAAGGCAGTGTGGTGAAGGAAAGAAATTAATACATATTAACAGGAAAATATTAAGAAATGGAGCAAGTGAAAATTTCCCCTATCATTTAGAAGGACTCATGTATGTACTTAGGATGAACTTCTGTGATTTCTAAAGAAGGTGAATAAATGAGGGGATTTCCAGTTTACATAGTGTAGAAATTAGTGGCCTTCTCAAAGCAGCACCTGTGTTTTCAAGTGATTCTGTCTTTTTTAAGAGCTCCAAAACAATTTTTTTCATGTAACTAATCAGTTAACTTTAAAATCTATTCTAACTTCTTAAAATGACAATTTGTATGGTTTCACAGATATAAGGCTGTTGTCAGATGAAACGTGAAAACTTCCTTTGACCGTGTCTGTTTTAGCCAGGACTTTGGCGCAGTGGCAGTGGATAAGTAGATCAGAGCTGGTTTTGCTAGGAGTTTTATATCTCCCCTTTTGAAGTTCAGGGATTTTCTCCTTCAACTGGACTTTAATCTGGAAAGGAATCTATCACACCATGGTGCAAATGGACCCAAGGACAGTAAGTGGGGAAATTTGGGGGATCCACCTCCAAACTGTACCAAAAGGACAATGCCATTGTAACCAAGGCTCTTGACCTCCATGGGAACCACTGTTGGGTGAGTTTCCATGAGAGGCAAAATTAAGTTAATTGATTTAGATGGTTGGAAAATCTTTGGTGGCTTGAGCCACGGGAATCTGAGGGTGTTTCTCTGTTCATGTCATATTTTTGAAGGTAAGAAAAGTAGATCTGGGCTGGAGGAAGAGAAGTGGCACAAGACTAATAGTGGTATGATAGCTACCAGGCAGCTGGATTCTTTTCAGAAAAAGAGTTGGAACTGAAAAATTGCAGAGTTGAAAGCTGTTTCAGTTCAGCCTGCACTCACAGTATGGGTATATAAATGCCCATGGGTTTTCAAGGTCTGCTTTATTTAAGAGAGAACTGCAAGGATGTAGGCCGCTTAGTACCAGGTAACATTAATGGCTTTATTCACAGATAAAGTTTATAAATAATGAAGTGTCCAGCTCTAAAAAAAACCCAGAGAAATGTGTTTAACTTTTGTTCAGTTTTTTAGTTGGCATCTGATAGAAATGATGAAAACTAAGTGTCATTTTTGACATAAAGGAAGTGAAGAGGAAAGAGGAAAAGGTAAAGAATTTTAAAATATTGATTCAATCCTTCTGCTGAAGCTTATTGGACACTTTGTCAGTGATCAATGAGGTTTTAGCTGACTCCCTAATATTGGTTCAAAAAACTTTGTAGTCTGTAAGGCATTATGAAACGTGAAAGTTTTATGAAACACCAAGCTCCCACAGCTTCCAGACATGCTTGGATTCTACTGGAGCATTGCAGTGGAAATCAAAAACCTCAGTGGGAAATGTAAAAGGAGCGTTTGAAAAAAAACGGCACTGGGCTGTCCACCAGGTGATGGAAAAATTTGTGCCCTTCTCCTTCCTGTTCTGAAACAGCCGTCCTCTGTGAGAGAGGAAGGGGGGTTTTTTGTCCTTTTTCTTCAAACACGCCTAAACAGGAATGTGCAGAAGTAGTAAATTAAGCACAGAAATACATTATTCATGTATATGTATGTATGTATTATGGAAATTGTCTCCTTCACTGAGCAAAGCTTTGTCTTGGAATGGATATGGATATACACTTTCTGAATGTAGGCCACGCAGCATCAGGTTCTATTGCTTACAGCACCATCATGCTGTGTAAAGATACAAAACTGAGGCAAGCTTCACAGACTGAAATCATGCTGCTGAAAAACAGTACGCTGACTGCTGTTTAACCGAAACATAACCTACAGGCCTGCAAAGAAAAATTTTTGAGGTGCAAATTCCTTAAGCATAGTTGGCACATGTGCCCTAAACATGAAAACAGCTGAGGTATACACACCTGAAGTATACACAGTCTTACAGTGTATTGACACATACACATATTCATAGTGACATATTCCTTTAGTTTCCCTAGCTCTTTCTTCATATAAAAGTATTATTCAAGCTTCAAGCTAAATGATGCAATGCATGTTTGAATTTCCCAATAAACTTATAGTTTTAAAAGAATACAGTTAACATCTCTTGAAGCAGATAGACTCCCAGTCCAATTAGAAGTTCAGAAAAATCACTAGAATATTCAACATGATATATGTTCCTTGAATTTCACTGGCAAAGTACACTGCAAATTAACCCAGAACTCATTATTATTTTTGAGGCTGAAACTGTCAATAATTTTCTGCTATTCGAACAAGGAAACTTAGTTTGGTGTGCTCTTAAGTTTTCTATCAAAATAGAATTAAAGGCTTAATTTTTCAGCATTTGTTGTTCATTATTCACTAAGGAAAATTATCTGTTTTATAATTTATCATTGATGTTCTATTTGTGTACCATGAGTGGTTGTCATGGTTTGTTTTTCATCTTTCAAAAATTAAAGATGATCAAGTTCTTTTGTTGTTATCCACAAATGAAAGAAATTAAAACTTGTTCTTCAGGTTCTAAATCCACATGTTTGCACTGACAATATATTTCACTCTCAAGAGAAGTCACCTTCATTGTGAACTTTGCCTAGTTCCTGGTTTATTTGGTAATACATTAGATATTAAATTTGGGAGAACACTACAGAACTTACTGCTTAATCCGGAAAGTCTGCGTTATATTATTAGCATGTTTTCCATAAAGTTACATATTCAACAGTTTTTAAATATTTTCGTCATGATTTTCCAAAGAAGAAACAAAGGTTTATAGACAGATACCTGTATTCACAACTGAGCTTTTGTTATTGCTACTCCTTTTGGCTTCTGAGTCTTGTCCTTACAACAGTTTGTTGGGAAAAAAATAAAATCCACCAGGTGTTCAAATTTGTAAGCACAGGTAAGTTTTGCATTTTATACAGAAAAAGCTGATGAAAACTCTTACCACAAGTTGCTAACCATATGTTTAGACAGTCTCCCACTATAGTACTTCATGTATAGAAAGCTCAAGTTTGAGAATAGTCTCTCCTGCGGATGACATTGCTGTGCCAATTCAGGGGCATAAGCATACATAGCCAGAGAAATCTTAAAGGTCTTAAATTATAGATTATCTGCACAGAGCTGGCAGATGTGGTGCAGAAAGTGCAGAAGACCACAGCCTTTCTGAGCAGTAGCCAAAGGAAGGGGTACCCCAAGGAATTGAAAAGGCACCATTTGCAGCTGTCATTAGGAAATAAAATCTGTTCTGTCATATTTGTCATTGATGATATAGAGCACTATGTCTACCAGTTCCACTTCTATTTTCAAAGACTGTATTGATGAGCAGTTACAGAAAGATATGGGAAGTTTTTAGATGCCAGAAAAAAACAACAACCTGAGTTCAGTCAAGAACAAAAAATGCAAAGGTCAGCTCTGAACATGTCTTCCAGTGACCTACTTTAAATGCATGCAAATTCTAAATTACATCATGCTTGTCTTATATGTGGGAATTATGGTAACTGAATCCCAAGGGCAAGGCCAGTGGTGCTTACCATGATCACATTTACCACAACCCACCTGTCTGATCACCTGTGATGTAGCAGGAGACTGGTCAGACAGGAGAGCCTAGGCTGATCCATGTCTGAATTCCTGTATGAAAAGCTACTGAGTGATTCACTGAAATAAGAAGCCAGCCCATTTGATTATATGGCTCACTGGTGTCTTAAATCACTTTGTTCATTGATGAGGTATGAGACTGGGCAGTGACTGACAAGCAATTGCAGCAACAATTTGGTGTTTTGAGAACAGCATTTAGAGAATGGTTTAAAACCGTTTGACATTGTAGTTGAGTACGGTTGATAATTGGCGATAACAATTGGTGATAACCCTACCAACATGCCTCTTTCTTTAAGCACTCAAGACGTGTAGGAGTTAGGCATGTAAGTGACTTCTTTCAGGAAATACAGACAAAAGTGGACATCTCAAGCAGAAAGTGAGTCGACCCCACTGGGAAAAACAATCTGTTAAGAACCCAAAACTCTTGGCAGGCAGCCCAGACCCATATCTTTTCTTAGACACAATTCTTCACAATGAGCAACTGAAGTGAATGTTAATAGAAACGAAAAAATCCAGATTGTGATACTAAAGCTTTTTATTTGAGACCCCAACTAATTGCTTACAGACATCTTAGAAACAAGTTGGGGCATTTACCTGTGCTTCAGTAAACAGTAAAACAACCACAAAACCATCATATTCATTAGTCTCTGGGGTAGTAAAATATTTTATCTTCAATTTCACTGTATATTTAAAGTATAATTTGCAAAACAACTGTGTAGAACACACACAAGACTCATTTTGGAATGCATAGTATTCCTTCTTGAAAATCACAGTACTAACTCCCCCATGTTTAAAGAAATAGTTTAACTGGGTGTGCAGCAAAGATTTCACAACATAGGTATTATAACAATTAAACTTAAAAGCTCAAGGACATCAAATTCCATACCACAGGTGTCAAGTAAGTTTTAGGATGTCACAACACAAATTCCAGAGTGAGTTCAGCACAAATTCTGTGCAATACACCAATATCATAATGATCTTTCCAATAAAAATAATTGGCAATGAATGCATCCCAGCAGGTCTCACAATCCCCACACAACCCAGCGTATTATTTGGATTGGAATCATTGTAATCGGTAGTAACTGTGGCACACCCCGTGCATTTACTGAGATTTCTACATTTACTCACACAATAGATTTTTCTCTTCATATTTATTCAGTATTTACTTCAAGGGTGGCTTTTCCCTGGCTTTCAAACAGTTTCGGTGGACTACATATTAGTACACAGTCATGTTCTGAAATATAATAACTCCTCTGAAATGAAGCAGTTACGGACTATACCGTAATACGGTTATGGAATGTATTTAGGCCCCAATGGGCTGAACATGGATTCTTCTGTCCTGTTTTACAGTTAAATAATGACTGGATTCCTTGCTAATGAGGTTTTGGAACTCTTAATTTGTTTAAATATAGTTTGCATTCTATATATTTCTAATTTTGGTGATTACTATGGGCTTTTTATATTGAAAAATAAGTTTTCACTGTTTAGTTGTTTTTTTTTTTAAATGTTTGTAAATTTAACAGTGGTGGCAAATTCTTCTGCAGTTCAATTTTGATAAATGGTGTCTACAGTGGTTTTTAAACAACAAACAAAGAAGAAAACATCTTCGTTCATTTTTATGTTGATTTAAACCTGCCTTGCATATGGCCATTTTAAATAAAATTATTGGTAATATCTAATTCTATAACTGAGAGGAACTGATGTACTTTTTAACTCTCCTGTTTCTAAAACTTTGGAGATGAGAAGTGAAGGAGGAAGGACGATACTTGAAATCTAACCTGGTCTTTTGCAAATATTTGCTACTCAGATACTCTATTTTGTTTCACTTGGAGCTTTATAATGTTTTTGTACTTATCCTTACAGTGACAAGTAAAGACAAATCATTGCCTCTCTTACATAAATGGGGAATTTAGGCAAAGAGAGGGATAGAGGGATTTGTTCAAGGTCACCTGAGCACTCTAAAATAATGCTGGAAAATGATTTTTTCTAGTCCCAAGTTAACAAGTTATTAAATCACATTTCCTCTCAGTGTGGTATTATACTCCAATTTGAATTTGGGGGGTTTGTAGGCTATTTTTGCTATTTGTATTAAGAAGGCATGCATAAGGATGGAAATGAATGAAAGAAGGATGTTAACAATGGAAAAAAAGCTCTTCTGTTACTGCCAAGGTGAAAAAATGTATCACAAATTTGTTTAATTTTGTATGACAGGAAAGGCAGGACTACCTGGCAATACCTCATGGCACAAATTTCTCTGCATAAAAGAAACATGTTAATGCCCATTCTCTCAAGGATGCTACCAGTGTGTATCAATTTACTACCATGTAGGAGGCATGAATTCCCTCTCAGTCTGAGGTTTGGTTACCAGCGTTTGTCTAAGCATGTCAGTCATCCATGTTCAAAACAAGGAAGCAAATTAGGGCAAACAGATAATATTATTGCTACCTAATAATGAGACCTTATTTAAACATAACAGGGCACATGAAAGCATGTGGGTGTGAATTCCCCTCCAAGAAGAGGGGCAGATACTTCTTCCCTCCCTTCACAGGAATGAGGAGTCACCCACCACCAGGCTGACAGTATATGGACACAGTGATCCCTAAACCTAAATCCTTTTCCTCTTCAGAGAATCCAAAGGCTAATCAAAACACACACAAGCTTTTCTTGTGATACTTAATGATGTGTTTGCAACAAATATCTGGGAAGCTTTGGGTTTGGCAGGAGGAGAAAAGATATGCAGCCTTGTACATTAAACATTAAATATTTGAACATGTTTGCCTTTCCTTTGTCCTCTTACCTTTCATATGTCATTTGTTTTCTGACAATGTGAACTGTATTTGAGGTCTTGTCAAGCCCTGGCTGTGATTTTACAGAACTGTGTGGACACAGATGGGGCCTGTGGGTGCTTCTCAAGGAGCTGGGAGGGAGATTACTATTCCTTTTTTTCTTAGAGGAGGAGCTGTACCCATTTTAGTCTTATATACTTCAGGGTTTTTTGTGATTTAGAGCCAACTTTTATATATGAAGAAAAGAAAAAAAAAAGGAAAGAAAAAGAATTTAGTTCAGTTCTATGAATAACTGGGCACTTATAATTTAGCAGCCCAGTTCTGATCCCACTAAAAGAGCAATTCCCTTGAAGTCAGTGAAATGGTGCTGGATTTACCTCAGGGCAGAATTTGGCCCCCCACTAGTGATCCAGCTATTAATAGATTTGCATTGAGAAAAATCATTGAATAAAATAATTACCTGTCTTGTCAGTGGAACCGTTCCTTTATTTTTTTTTTTAATGTCCTACATAAAATCCTTAGACCAAAATTCAAAGCTATGTAGAATAAATTAATTAATTGGGGAATTAATTGGGCCATGTTGCCTTTTTTAAAACTAAGCTGTGTTTTAGTTATATTTTGTTATGTGCCCAGAGGCTCCTGGGCATGGATGGCCTATAAATACAAATGGATAACATATTATTAATAACAAAGGTACCACAAAATAGTTTCGCTGCTTTTTCCATACATCTCCTAGAGCAATCACAGTGGAACAGTTGTGAAGAAGCAGCTGGGGCTGTGAGGAGATCCTATAGAGAAGATTGTTTTGCAAACAGAGGGGACTATGTTTCAACTCATTGTTTTTCCCTCCTTCAGCCTCCTCCCCAGTCCTTCACAGACTTTTCATCTTCATTCGTGCTTGGCAACATATGGCAGCTCCCATTTCTAGCCTGCTTGCATTCTCTCTGATGTGATTCCTGCAGGAGCTGATCTCAGGCAGCTCCTCCTTCCACGTTCTTCTCTTCTCTCAGGCCTGAAAATCCTCCTGTCTACTGTGCTTAACCCCAGCCCCACCACACATGCAGACATTGCGTGGAGTGAAATCCCATGGAGCTGCATGATCTTTATCTTTCATTCTTCCCTCTCTTTTTAAAGTTATATATTTTATTGCTTTTCCAGCTTGTACAAAAATATATCTTACATATATTTTTTAAAACACTTAAAAAGAATCATTTGACTTTACCAATTCTTGATGTAAAAATCTGCCTGGCATTTTGACAGCAAATGATTAAAAGCCTTTCTCAGTATTTTACAAGCAAATATGAATTTTAACAAGATAAGTAAACTTACAGAAATGAAATATTCTATTGTTGTCTAAAGCTAAACTAGCTGTCAAGCTTGAGATGCAGTTAGTGTAGGGAATTATTAGAATGAAGGTAAGTTAAAAAGAAATACAGGCTAGGTTTTACTTATGTGTTGCAGATATAAAATTCAGATTTATAGATTCTTTAGATGACACCAGCAATAAAGTGGTGATTTTGTTCTGGGGTTTTACATTCTGCTCCACAGATTAGTATATATCATGTGCCTACATCTGTGTCTTGAACATACCAGTTCTCAAGGTACTTCCAAGTTAAGGTATGGGAGGAACTTTGTTAGAAACAGTTGCCATATATACTGGAGTAAATAACTGAAAAAATTATTTTATACAGTCTTACGAGATGAGACAGTGAGAGAAAAGCAAATGGATTTGAAGTGCCAGTGGGGAGAGAAGCTGAGACATCAGGAACCTAAATAATTTTGTGAGGGGGATGCGGGAAAGGAGTGAGAGGGATGGGCCACTGCTTAAAAATGCAGATGAAAGGAATAAAGCCAATGATTAAATGGAAGGACCCAGATGAGCTGTCTGAGGTACACTGTGAAGCAGTAAGAGACAGTGAAACCTCTTCACCTAAGCATAGGGAACAAAGACAGAACATGGTTGAAACAGCATTGATATTCTTCCCTCACAATCCCTCCCTTTTTATCTCCTTTCTAATCACTGAAGAATGCTAGCATCCTATCTGTCACTCAGGCCCATAATCCCAATGTCACTGGTGACTGAGGTATCATTAACCTTCTAGCAATGTCTTCAACAAGTCTAGCAGTTTCTTGTTGCATAATATCTCTAACATACCCATTTTACACCCACTCATGTAGCCAGACACACACTCCTGAGGAGTGGCTGAGGGAACCAGGGTTGTTTAGCCTGGAGAAAAGGAGGCTGAGGGGAGACCTTATCGCTGTCTACAACTACATGAAAGGTTGTAGCGAGGTGGGTGTTGGTCTCTTCTTCCAAGTAACAAGTGATAAGACAGGAGGAAATGGCCTCAAGTTGCACCACGGGAGGTTTAGGTTGGATATTAGGAAAAATTTCTTCACTGAAAGGGTTATTGAGCTTTGGAACAGGCTGCCCAGAGAAGTGGTGGAGTCCCCATCCCTGGAGGTATTTAAAAGCCGTGTAGATGTCGTGCTTAGGGACATGGTTAGTGGTGGACTTGGCAGTGCTAGGTTAAGGTTTAGACTTGATGATCTGAAAGGTCTTTTACAATCTAAATTGTTCTGTAGTGCTGTTTTAGTATCACTTCCCTAATTTTCATGCTGTCTTTTTGGCTTACGAATAGCACTACCCCTATGTCTGTGAAGGAAGCATGATGTGGACCATGATGTGGAAGCAGGATGTGGAAGGAAGCTTACCTAGATTCATTAATATTAAAGCATTGCTTTACAACAGTTTGATTGAACCAAAGTCCACAAGCAGATAGATATTCAGCACTTACAACTTGAGATATGTTAGTCCTGATTACTCTGAATGCACCTTTATACCCAGTGATGTTTTGAATCATGTTGTTTTCATATAAGTCCCATCTTAGAATGCCAGTCCTGAGAAATCTAAAGGAGTTCGCTGGTAACAGTGGATTTCCTGAGCTACGATGTTAATATCTAAGACAAAGCTTCTCTGAATTTGCTTACTCCTTTTAAATAAGTTTTTCTGCACAGTCATCAAAGCTTATCTTCTCAGCCAAGTTCAGAAACTGGACCAAATGGAAAGCTGGGAGTAAAACAGTGTTCCATGTGCTTGGCTGTTGGGGAATCTGATCTATGAAGTTCATTGTTGTTCTCTTTGTGAAGATGGAAAATCCATTTCTATATTTATGACCAAAGATATCAAAGCACTTTATACATTAGACTTCTATTTTTCCTTGTGAGATATTGGAATTCACATTCTGAAGAGAAGCAAAATGAAGAGATTGGGATGCTGAATGTGTGCATGGTTTAAATACACAGAAATCTGTGTGTGTGTCACTCTCTCATCTAGGCAATTAAAGTCTGAGCCAACTCCACAGACTGTGTTCATGGATCTGTATCCAAAGTATCTCTATAAGTTAGGCTGAGTTCACAAATCTCAGGGAAATATCTGCAAATTTTACCCTAAGAACAGCTGGAATCTGATATCTCTCTATAGCAACCTGCCCCAAGGTTAATTCTCTGGCTCTAACTTGAGAAGTATTGGTCCTATCCCATATCAAAAGATGCCAAAAAGAAAAAAAGAAAAAAAGAAAAGGAAAAAGAGAAAAAAAAAGGGTCAAATGTCTCAGTGCTCTTGTCATTACTGAAATGTGTACATCAAGCCACTAGTATGCATTCCTTTCCCTGACCTCGTTCTGCACCACAACTCTACACATCTTTTCAAAACCTGTGATTTTTTTCTGTTTGGGACACAGTAAAGCCCGTGTGAAGAAAAAAGTGAGGCACTGCCTTCAGACTAGGCTTACATTCATAGTTGGCCTAATTTTAGTTTATAAAATTCCTTTGAGAAACTAAAATTTAATATGGGAAGGTGTGTCTAATGTAACTATTATAAAGAAATTCAGACATTACTTCGACATCCTGGAAGACAGGTTTTGAATTAAGCAGAATGCATGCAATAAAAATGTTACCAAAATGATTAGCATAAGTAACTGAAAAATTCTGATTATAAGAAGGCAAAGTAGTTTAACACATGACCACATTCATAAGTATGAAATATTATAATTCTATTGTCTATTCTTTCTGTGAAAAGTTAGCTCCTTCAGGAATGTCTTAATGAATAATAAAACTGACTTGATTTTCCCACTGCAGTCAACTTTGCTGTCAGGCTATTAATGATTCATAATGACTGTATGCTTAATAGTTTTATGCCAGATAAAAGCCATCCAACAGAAGCAAGTAGCCAGTGTCAGTTCTGCAACTGTTCTCTTGATATTTTCAGTAACATTGGTAAAAACAATCTCTAAAAATGCAGAACAGCTGAGTTACAATAGGAAAATGGTTTTAAATCACTCAATAACATCAGTGCTGAAGTCATATAAAATTCTTTATTACATTACCTCTGCTGTAGAAGAAAACGCAGAGGACTAGACTGCATGCTGTTCATAAAAAATGGCATATTTTCCTATTCATATAATTTCATATTCTTGGATATTTTGTTTTCATAATGCAGTGATTTGGATAACACAACTAGCCAATGCTTAAATGAGAATACAATGTGTACTCTGAGAATAGCTGAGCAGAATAACACTCAAATCAGTTCTGCACAAGATGATAAACACCCAGACTGCTCTGAAGCTGTAGTTTATCTACTGTATATGTAAATGTTTTTCTTTGCTTTGAGGAAAGCCTTTGCAAGAACAATGTCCTTTAACAAAGGTCTAAAAATGCATGTGAAAGCCAAACATAATAACATTGTTATTCTGCCACTTATTAACAGAACAACGGGTCTTACAACAATTAGATATAAATATTGCAAACTGAATTTAATATTAAGCTGTCTTTGAAATGCCACTTTGCAGCAGGTTTTCAAATGCTTAAAGCACAGCAGGAGGCTAACTCCATCTTCAAATATTAAATCAAAACCTTTTTTTAACCTGATAAATCTTTCTGAAAGGAAGTTCTCCTATTCAAGGGAGAATTATTAAACTATCAGGCAAGAAAACTAAACCTCGCAGCCTATTCTTAGCACATAGTATGTACCCACAATGACTAAAAACAATAATGAAAAGGATTAATAACATTTTATAATAGTGTCTGAGAACATTCTTAACCAAACTGCTAATAAGTCCAGTGAATTGGAAACAGCACATACTCAAACATGGTCCACTCTCTCAGCTAGAAACCTCACATTAAATACAATTCAGTCAGAAACGTTGCGTTCGCTGATCACTACAGCCTGTTACATGCCATTGAAAAGATCAAAAATCTCTGGGAAATGGTAAATGCAAGGGCACCTCGTCAAAAGAACACCACGGAATAATCAGAGACACATTCTGTGCTTGAATACCTGCTCCTAATAGCAGCAGGATCTGTATGCAGTCTTGATATATTTGGCCTATATTAGTGACAGAAACGACTTATTAAGCTATATAAAACAATACATCTCACGGAATTCTGTCCAATCCACTTTTAATGTCCCGAGTGGAAAAGCTTCCCTTGGAAGATAGCCTAATAGAGACAATTGGCAGGAAATATACCTGGTTATTTTGCCTGCATTTATCTACTTCTTTTTTCCCAGCCTTAGCTCACTTGTGCCAGGATTTGTATCACTCAATTCTTTTCCATCCCTGGCAGTTTCAGGACATTTTTGATGTGTTATACTCTTCCTTTAAACATTGCCACCTAAGTCTCCACTTTTAGCTCACTAATTTCCACCCCCGCCACCCAGTGTCAACAATTTCCTAATTACTCTGGCTCTTTCCAAACTGTAATTCTGATAATGAGATACCCAGGAAGGAATGCAGCACTATGGATGGGAGCACACCAGAGTCCTGGTGAAAAGGAGTACTATCTTCATACTCTGTGGCGAGGTGCTTCATTCCAAAATGGATGGCATTTTTTGGCTATCACATCACAGTGCAGTTTCATATTGAATATGCTTCTTCACCCCACATAAAATCCTTTCAGTTTCTGTCTTCTGTATGGTATGGGTATTTCAGATTATCTTGTCTTAATTCACAGAAGCTTAGCATGTAACTGACTTCGCTGTTTTTTATCCTAATCTCTCTGGGATGCCTTTTTTTGCTCTTCTGTCCTTGTCATTTATCCTCTCAATGAATTTACTGTGTCTTCCAAATTATTAATGTAAAGGTTAGACAGAAGACTGAACCCAAAACTCACCAGTATTCCATCAGATATTTCCCCATATCAGAAAAATATTACATCAATTAGTTGTCAGTTACATATTTCTCATGCAGCTCGTAATTCACATGATAATGGTCCTGGCTGAAAACATTTTCTGCGGTATTTTTTGTACGTGAAACCAAAATTTGCATGCATTTCATCTACTCTTTTCTTTCCTTTGGACTATTTCCATAGCACCACAATATTTGTGATTACTCTGCATGTGTGACCTCAAGCAACCTACCACTGTTGTTTCCAAATTAGGATACAGGCAGGCACATGTCTTGGAGGCAGGCAGCAGGCTCTGGATTTGCCTCTCAGCTGGTAGCTGCTGCCTCCCAGGTGAGAACACTGCCAACCGAGAGGTTTTTGTTTTGTTCCAGAGAAGTTTTTTTTTGTGTAGGAAGGCACAGTCTCAGTTCCACAGCTGTGCTTTTGGTGGCCACATTCTAGCCAAGCCTGCTGTGCAGTTGTGTGAGGGTTTCTCCACATCTGCTCCAGGTTTAAGCTCACCTGAGTGATTTTTAGGCTGGAGCAGAAGAGGTGCTCTGGCAGCCAACAGTGATCTCATCTGGGGGAAGTGGAAATAACAGCAGCACGTTTTATAACCCTGTTCACACTGAATACATGTCAATATACAATTCAGCTCATTTTCACATCATAGAGATCTTTTGAGTCTAGGGGTCCCAGAGCACTCAGGGTCCTCGGAAAGGGGCATTATGCTCAGAATTTAAGGCTGCATTTGGTGCTCATATACCTAAATATAGACTTATGCAGTGACTGTACCCTCATAATGTTTGGAATCCATAAACTTTAGCAAGCTGCCTCCACTCCCAGTGTCAGTAATAAAAGGAATATCTGGCTCTATAAATATTTAATCCCACTGGATTACATTATTGCATGCTCATGAATAGGTACGGGAGACTGTTAGGATGTATCTTCCCCTGAACTATCCCTCTACTTTCTCTGTAGCATGTGTCATCTTAATATACTTTATTAACTCTTTGTATTGCCTTTGAAATTCCCTGACTCATATAAACATATTGTGTGTATTTGTTTTCACCTCTCCCTTTTGTGTTCTTAGGAGTGTAATGGAATGCCTCTCAAGAGCTAAACTAGCAGTTTTAAGTTCTTTGTCTCCTCCTGTGTGATGGTCTTACAGAGGAAGTTCTTTGACATTATTTCTATTTATTTATTTATTTATTTATTTATTGCTAACAACTTTATGCAAAAAAGGTTGCTGTCACAGCAGTCTTCCAATCTGAAACTGTAGCATTGACCCTGTGTTTTGACATAGATATTACTCACCAGTATCTTTTCTTTTTACCTTTCCACTTAAGGGTACACCTTCAATTTTACTTCACTTAAAAGAACCACTCCAGCCTGTTTCAGCTGTGCCCACCATTTCAGCATTAATAAATGAACATCATTTGTCTTGTGTGTTTTTTACAGATATTTACATACACTTCAGTGTGTTGATACTTTATGTGTTTTGGTGTAATTCCATCTTCCTCCATACTTCCTTCTGCAAAAGTCTTACAGTGGATGCAATATAACTCCTTGCAAATGTCAGAGCTGAATTTAGGACCACCATCCCACCTTCTTCCTACAATCAAACCAAGCAAAACCAAACCAAACCAAGTTGAAGAGTGTTCTTTGAAACTCCGATTTAAACCTGTTTCTTTTTTATTTGCTTAAATTGAAGCCTAAATAAAGCAAGCAAGTCTCTTACCCACCCATAAATTTGTTGTTGAGCTTTTATTGTCTTAGGTGCTGACCTTCCCCTCTTACCCACTTCTAATACAGAAAGGAGATCTTGCCATCATTAGTATCAGTCTATTTTCAGTTCTCTTCTAAAACTCCCAAACTTATTCTGGTTATACTCTCCAAAGCACAGTCATGTGTTCTGGAAATTCCCTGGCATTACTTAGGAAACTATCTCATTTCTATTGTAACATCATTATCTGGGTATCTGGAGGTTGATGATGCTACCCTTTCCTGCCCAAACCCTGAATCATTTTTCATTTCCTGAAGGGCCAACGAAAGGATTGAGTGTCCCTTTTCTCTTTCAGTATTTGTCTTTTAAGTATTTTGGAGGCTTCTATTGTCTCACAAGCTTGCCTCAGTGTGATTACCTTTTCAGTGACAAAATACCTGTTGGAGTTACCAAATCTAAAATGTTTTATGTGTGATTTCCTAATTTCCCTTTTTTTGATCTATCATCTCTTATTTCTTACTCACTATCTGTCTTAATGTTTTTTGGTCATCATCACGCCATTTGCCTAGTGTAGCTTCCTTCGCCTTTCCCACATTCTTCAACAGTCTTATAAGTCTCTGAACCACTCTCCCAAAGGAAAACAAGCAACAGATACAGGTGGCATTGACATCCATGCAATTTAACATTTTTCTCATCATAAAGTTAGATTTTTAGCCTAACTGAACTGTTGTAACTTCCTTTGTTGTTAACCCAGAGAGAATGACACTTCCAACCTGTGAGATAATCTATGCATGTTTCTAAACTAGGGGAAACAAACCAGTTTCTGAGGAGATTTGCTCTGGACATCTCCAGCTCTTTACATTATTCTTGAGAGAGAATGTATGCTGCTTTTAACTAGATGCCTCTCGTACTGATAGCTGAATTTAGAAGAGGCAACTTTTTATGCTTCACATTTTCCCTAAAATCTGACATTCAGCAAAACTTACTCTATATAGCAAGACACAAATATGTTCTCTCATGCATTTGAAATCTACTGTCTGTCATTTGACAAAGGTTTTTGAAAAAGGTAGACTGTTATGCCAGATGAACATCAGTATTCATTAATTCACATTTGGAGTTCTCATACTTTTCCTCACTTCCAAACTTGCCTGCCTGTCTCCTGGAGGCCAGGTACTTGGAACAAAGCTGAAATACTAAGTCCTGAAGAAGTCACAAAATAACACACTGGCTGAACCAAATGATCAAATAGAAATGTAGGCAATAAACATTTCACTTTGTTAAGGGTAAATCGCAGTTAGTGTGTTTTTTTGTCATTTGTGGTTATGGTATGATGTACACTTGGATAAATAATGGGTTTAGGCAGCATGTGGGGCCACAGTTCCTAAGCAGTTTAGTGGCTGGTAGCTGTTAGGTGTCAGCTGTGATGGATTTGATATGGGCACCGGTGGTGGAATTTACCTGACTTGTGAGTTCTAACATCTTGGAATAGAGAGGTCTTAAGGCACTGATCCTCTATATCCTGAACAACTGTTTTAACAGTCTGATTATCATATATACATGGGTAGCACTATAACACTTTTTAAAATGAAAATAGTAATTCAGTTCTCCACAGATGCTTTTGATGGTGTATAAGTTTAACCATTTAGGAGTTATAGCCTACAAGTCTGGATTAGTCTACCCTTTTATAATGAACAGAAAAAAAAAATCCAAAACACAATTCACTGCAGATTCCACACAGGCAAAGTAAGATGAACCATTTTCCAGGGATGTTTTCTTCACCAAACATAGAAAAATCCAACTTTTAAATACTTAAATTTAGAGGGAATAAACACCATGCTACAACCCTACCCCACCCACCCCCCCCAAACAAAAAAACCCCAACAACCCAACCCCCCAAAAAACCCACTTAGATGTCTGAGCAGGGAAGGTAGTTTTGTGCCTAGTATTTGGTTCATGTACACAGAGTGAAAATGTATTTGTTTCATGTACACAGAGTGGCTGTGAAAAGGCCCCTCAAACTCGAAGAAATGTAAGATTCATGTATCTTTCCCATATTGTCTGTTGGCTGCCCTGGCAATCCTCCTTCATAGTGGTTTTATTATGGGACTGTTCCAACACCATCTTCTTCAAGCCTCTGTTCCTGACTAGGAGCAAACACTGAAGCTTTGGGCTTTGCAGAACTCAGGGGGAAAGACATACAATGCAGTCAGTGCTCCAAATGAGCAAGCAAAAAGGTTAAACAGTCATTAGATAGAGAGATAAGCCTGTTACAAACCTTGTGAATATTTCAGCAGTACTGCTATACCTAAGTGGATCATCCATTTCAGTCCAGGTCAGTTGGCAGCAACCATAAACCGCATGAAGGGAGAAATCTACAGTGATCGGGTGTCACACAAGGACAGGCACTGGGAAAGAAAGTCCTCACTTATCATGATCACAAGTCTTACTGAGGTTGGAGGCAGAAAAGTACAAGTGATTGACACAAATTCTTCTTTCTCTTTTACAGTGGATCTCCTCTGGATCGACAGCTGCTACAAACACGGTGCTGTTGGTAGAGAAATGCAGGTGCTTAAGAAAGGAGCTAACAATAATACAGACATCTGTTTGGTTGGGTCTCATGGAAGATCTGTATAAGCCACTTGGAAGGCATAGCCAAGCCTTGAGCAAACATTTCACTGTCGCAGCCAAGTGACATGTGAAGATTCAGTACACTGGACTGAGAAATATCCTTACCTCAGCAGCATTTGTTTATAACTTAGGCATAATGTATGATGCAGCTTTTGAGCTCTGAGATTTATCCAAACATCTAAAGAAAGACATAATATTGCCAGAAGCTTATTCTGGGGTGTCAAAGCAGATTCAGGTTTTTGCATCAATGGCTGACAATCCTGGCTCTTTTGCTGAAGAGGCTGTCAGTGCTTTTCAGAACATGTTCTTAAAAAAAATAAAAATCTCTGCACTAGGGGAAATGTTTTAAAAGCAGTTAACGAAGAATTTTCAGGGAGTCTTGAAAATAACATATATTGCAAAACACTGTTCACAAGAGCATTGAAAATTAGCACTGCTATGTTTAGTGTTTCTTGCAGAAAATCACGCAATATGATTACATACCTCTTGATAGGAGGTGTCAGCTCCTGTGTTACAGCCAAATTCTAACCTGGATAATTACCTTCTGCTTATCTAAATTCCCCTCACAATTCCAGCTGAATAAGATCTATTGTTTTGCTTCACACCCTAAAATGCTAAGAAGTGCAGTGTTAGTGTACTTCTAACCAGAGGTGACTGCATTTGGGTCATTACTTTTGTAAGAATTTTCACTTTCAGAGAATATTGGACAAATTATCATTCTATAGAAAGTTGATGCAGAATTTTTTGTAATGTCAGAAATGGGAGAAATTGTAGCTAAAGGAAATCACTGTTAGGTAGAAAGCCCAAAAGGCTCAAAGTCTTTTCAAGGAAATGAGAATTATATAGATACACACACATATAATTCATAGTTCATATAATATATGACATACACAAACATATATTCTATACACATTCAGAACAGAATTGAACTTATTTTATTTTTTAAAAATCTTATTGGAAGCAGAGTAAGAAGTAGGAAAGAAACTTCTATAGTTTTTCATTCTAAAAATTTACAGTTTACGTTTACAAAAATTACAAAGCCTTTCATAGCCTTCTGCTTCTGTACAAGTGGCTAAGTCAGAGATGAACAGATGAAACAGGTAAGACCTATGCTTCACCAGCAGTCATGTCAATTAAGTCTTACATGCTGCTGGGATTAATCTAGAACTTTCTAAGCTCTGCAGATATTTATGTTTACTAACATGAATGCCAAGGCTGCTGATAGATGTTTGTTGTCCTCCACATTATTTTTTTTAGGAAAATATATTTCACAGAAGTTTAATCTGTGGTAGTGACTTGAAGTAAGCATACATAAGCACAAATCCTTCAGACAAATGGGAAATTTTATTTCTGAATGCAACTGTTTTACACTCTTATTTAAAAAAACCAAAGGAGATAGACACAGAATCTGATAGAAAACAACAAACAATTTTGTAGTCACATCATGTACCTTGAGTTAGGTCTTTTTCCTTCTGTTAATCTGGTCTTCTGACATCTGGTAACAAATCCCCATTTACACATACCTTTGTGCTTCATTCCCCTATCTTAAAAAATCACTTAGTTTTTCTGTTCCAGTTCAGAAAGGCCAGAGGTTATCAGATGAAAAAGATGTAGGGGAAAAAAGGCTATAAATCATGTAAATAAATATCCTTATGGAAAAAGACAAACTTTAGGTTGCAGGAATAGTCTTTGTTTCGGCATTTCATTGCTCAACTTCAGTTTTAGCCATTGCTTTCATGTATTTTTGAACTATTGCACATGTTACTTTGAATCCCAACTCTTAGCCCTGTTAATACATTAAAACCCCCTAAGTTTTCCCTTTAAGAAAAGTAGTCTCAGATCTAGTCATCAAAAATTTTGGAAACTGAAGGCATGTTCTAGCAGCTAGAAGGTGCCAATTATAAAACACCTACTTTAATACATTTAACACAATAGGAACAAACCTCAGAATTATGAGCTTAACCTATAAAAGGACTGTTTCCATGTTCAAAATACATGAACTTTCATCCTCTTGTATGTTGTGGACACCACTGTTCTGGGAGAGAATTTATGTTATGTGAACTTCATTTAGCCTAAGTACATTATCCAAATCAAATTAAGTCAAGTCTCCAAAGGCAAATTTAAAACTTTACACATATTCCTCACTTGACTTTGTTACACAGTTGAGTTTGTTAGTAATTAAATGCTGACAGGAACATCCAATTTAAATGCAAAGGACCAGAGTGTAAGTAGCTACTGAATATGCAAAAAGAGGCAAACAAAGAAAAAATAATATATTTAGGTACATTTAAAGATATTAATTTAGAAACAAATGAGCTAATTTATGAAGGCCATTGCCCTTTGACTCTTGCATAAATTAATAAATCTGTAAATTTTTTGTGATCTTGTGTCACAGCACAATCCCTCACATTTCTTCCCAGAAAAGCCAACTGTAAGTGGCAGGTTTGGTTTCCTGGATGCACTTTCCTGAGACGACATGGCAATGTAACCATGGAAGAGACGTTCCATTCATATCCTGTTCTTAAAGGCTTATGCAGAAAAGATAAAGCCCAATGATTTCCCCAAAAATATGCCTGCTGAGATTGTTCACCATCTGAATGTGGACCTACTCAAATTTTCCAGTATAGAAGTTCTTTTGTGCATTCTCTGCCCCACTCTCAATTTTGACAACGGAGTGGTTTTCCTCAAATCCTTTAAAAATAACAAAAATAACCCTGCCCGCTAGTCCCCATATTCCTAACTGGTCGTTGGTTAGGTTCCAGACCCTGACTTTTCCTTCACACACCTGACTGTGTGTAAAGAGACAAAGTTAATGATATTGCTACTAGGCCAAGTCAGGCGAATAATTTTATCTACATTCAGTTCACCAGCTGTAACATATTTCTTTACCTTACTGGGAATATAATACGGAAAAATTAATTTTAAATTTGTGAGATACTGAGAATGCACGACAGTGAGTTCCAAAGAAAAACCAGTTAAATAAAGATGAGTGTATGAACCACTGCTGACCAGTGTTCCTTATACCGCTCAACTACTACCCCAGGACAGAAAATAAAGCTGGACAGCAGGTAAAGAATTATATGTGCTATATACCCTTTGCTGAGACTTACAGCAAAGTTCTTAAGCTCCAGTGAGTGTTCTCATTCCCACCGTCTCTGTAAGGTCAAGGTGGTTTTGCACAATTCTTAATGACAGGGTTTCCTAACCGAAGCAACCTACTTATGTATCTCAGAATGATGGGTGGGTTGTGATTTAGTAGTTATGGGTTTCAGCAGCATCTAAGTAAAACACTGTTTGTTGTTTGTAGTTGCTTTTCTGTTAAATGGAAAATTATACTCTCTCCAAAAGACTAAGTTATTGGCATTATTCCAACATGGTGCTGACTGACATATGCCAATTTACTTGTCATCATATTCAACATGCCAGTATTAACATTTTCCTAACCAATTTAGAATTTTTCTCACAAACCAAGTTTTAATAGCATCTCCTTAGGGCTATGAACATGTATTTACAATATGATAAGATGAAAATATTAAATTGACATTTATTAATTATCATGTATATAATTTATGTGGAGTAAACTGGAAAATGCTTTCAAGAATCAGCTAACAGGAAAAGTATATTTGATAAACTTAAATCCCTTTTATAAAATACATTGTATTTTTCTAGATTTCTGCAATTTGTTCTCATATCATGCTACATTATGATGTAAAGATTTTCTTAAACTGATCATAAAGCCCATATTAATTGAGATCATCTAAAAATACAAGACATTTAAATATATAACTGAGAATGTTCAGAATTTTAGCTGTAAGCACAGAGAATTGAAAGTGCATATACTCTATTTCTGGGTTTCAACAGTAGAAAACAGCAATTGTATGTGCACTCATTTATTAAGCTTTCTAATCTGTCACCTACAGAGTCAGTGTACCAAGTTAGTAGTTAAAGCAAGCAAGCAAGTAGTTCAAGTCTTAACCTCCAATTTCTTTCAATTTAAGAACAACAGAAATTTAGAAGACTCAATTTTTTCTTTTTTGAATATGGAGTCATACACAACAGCTTTTAACACTGTGGAAAACATAAAAGCAAAGGAAGAACTAAAGGACTTGTAAAAAGTGTATACACTCGCACATTATCATTCTTGTAAGTGCTTCATAACTTGCGGAAGCTGAAATATTGATATTTGATTCATACCTGGGAAGGGAATTAACAGTTTCTTGTGTTTAGCTGTCTTTGGAAGCAGTAGCAACACAGTCATGTCCCTGGGCTTTACTTTAGGTTAGTGGAAAGCTTTGAATCAGCCACTGTCAAAACCACTTGATTGGCTGCTCAGTGTAACCTCACCTACAGCAGTGTGCAGCCAGCCAATCACCATGCAAAATATTAACAAGGTCATAGTAGTGTAACACACTCCTATAACTCAGAGATTACAAAAGACATTAAAATTCTGATGCCTCATTCATAAGGAAAAGATTGTAATGAGAACAGAGAATGGCACAACATTAATTCATTGTGTGACAAAGAATATAATGAGAATGGGAAACAGTACAAACATAACTCATTCTTGTTACAGCTTTAAGATTGTAATGTCATGGTTCATATCACATACTTAGGAAGAAAGGTATGGTAGAAGAAGAGTTGCAACATTAAACATAGTTAATCTGAATGCAGTACAGATTATTATATATGCAATATAATAAAAAAATGAAACATTACTTAGAAATGGTTTGTTAAAAGTGTTCTAATTTCTCCATACATTTTTGTTAACATTTTATTAATACTGTTGATATGAAGGGTTGCAGTATGTGTGTATACTTATTAACAGTGCTGGTCTCAAAATCTTTTTACTCATGTATATCTTTAGAAATCAATTACAATTAAAAATAAAAATATTGAGGAGAGTATCTGTGTCTCTCATGGCACACATTACGAACCTTGTAAGACAGAGGCAGTCATGTTTAGTCATTTTGTCTGATGCAGTGAAATGAAGTAAAGTCATAAAACGAGTGATGTATTTACCTCTTGAAATTACTGAATAATTTTAGTTATTGCTCATCTACCTCACTCAATGATGTGCAATATCCTACCTAATGTAGTAGACTTTATTGAAGCATTTAACTGATAAGACATTAAAAATCTTTTGACCATCCATCTGAAAGTTTGCCAAACCCCAAAGCAACTTGTTTCATTCATTAGGCTCTATGCAAGACTATCAAATCAATACAGTTTATTTTGGTTTTAAAAGTTGTCAAGGTTTAATCCCGGCCGGTAACCAAGCACCATGCAGCCTCTTGCTTACTCTGCCTCACCCAGAGGGGTGGGGAGGACAATCAGAAAAGAATGTAAAACTCAAGGGTTGAGATAAGAACAACTTAATAGGTAAAGCAAAAGCCACGCATGCAAGTAAAGCAAAGTAAGGAATTCATGCACCACTTCCCATGGGCAGGCAGGTGTTCGGCCATTCCCAGGAAAGCTCGGCTCCATCACGCATTAACAGTTACTCGGGAAGACAAATGCCAGATGTCCCCCCCTTCCTTCTTCTTCCCCCAGGTTATACACTCAGCATGTCATCATAGGGTATGGAATATCCCTTTGGCTAGCTTGGGTCAGCTGTCCTGGCTGTGTCCCGTCCCAATTCACCATGCCCCTCCAGCCCTCTTGCTGGCAGGGCCCAAGGAACTGAAAAGTCCTTGATTTAAGTGTAAATATTACCCAGCAACAACTAAAAACATCAGTGTGTTGTCAACACTGTTCTCACACCAAATCCAAAACACAGCACTATACCAGCTACTAAAAAAAAAATTAACTCTTCCCAGCTGAAACCAGGGAACAATCATTAACTTTGTGGTCATTTGTGTAAAATAAAAAGGAAATGTTCTTAAAGACACTCCCAGTATATTTAAAATCCGCTGTCAACAGTCAATTTCAGTACAGCAATGATACTACCAGATGTTATCTGCCTCCTTGCCCTGAAACATTGCTTCTAGTATTGCCTCTGAATGGGCATGTCCAACACCAGCATCTAGGACTTCAGCACAATTTCTGTAATGTTTGTTTGCTCCAAATTCAGCACCAAGTATTTACAGGGTGAGCACTTAGGAAGCATTCCAGTGCAAAGAATTGAGAACATCCCGCTGCCACTATAGGTTTTGCAATGCACAGGTCATATTGAGCACATTCAAAATTTAGAAAAAAACAGCAATGTCTTTATCAGCTTTATATAAAGGTTTCTCAGACAAGAAGTAGCCCATAGGTTGTAGAGTAGATAGTGCACTTCTGATATCACTGGATAATCACTGCCATCTGAAGGATCTTGGGACCAGATCCAAACAAAGCCTTTAAAGTACAGCTTCTGCAGAAATTTAGAACCTTTATCTAAGAGTATGGTTCATAAAATCTATGACAAGTCTTTAATAATCTAAGACCTCTTAAGCTTTTCATCTCCACCCCTGTGCACAACTATATTGCTCTTGCTTTGGTTTTCTTTATTTCCATGGAAGATGTAAGTCCTTGCACACTTGCAGAGACTGCGTTTCACCATTTCTTATTTATCAGCATTCATACTCCATACATCTTTGTTCTGCATTCACGTGCAATTTTGACCTTTTGATTATTCACCAGAAACTTCCAATTCATTTATTTATATGTGAATGCACAATGTCAAGGGAAAGACAGGTGATTATTAGTTTTACCAAATAAAATCAACTTCTAACAGGTGAGTGAAAAATAGATTTGTAACTTAAAGATGATATTCATGTCAAATTTCAAACAGGCAACATTTTCTAAGTAGTTCTGGAGGTGTTCTAGAACAGCTCCACCTTTTTTCCTTAACAGAGAAACTCCATTTCCCCACTGCTTCTATACAAGCAAATGGAACTTTCTAACAGAATATCACAGAAACACAGAATGGTTGAGGTTGGAAGGGATCTTTGGAGGTGATCTGGTCTAACCCTCCTGCTCAAACAGGGCCACCTGAAGCCAGTGACCCAGGGCTAGGGTCAGATGGATTTTGGTTATCTCCAAAGATGGAGACTCCAGAAGTTCTCTGGGCCACCTCTTCCAGTGCTCAATCATTGTTACAATGCAGAAGTGTTTCCTGATGTTCAGATAGAACCTCCTGTGTTTCAGTTTGTGCCCACTGCCTCTGGTCTCGTCCCCAGAAGAAAGCCTGACTCCCTTCTCTTTGCATCGTCCAGTCAGGTATTTATACAGATTGATAAAATCTTTCCATGAGCCTTTCCTTCTCCAGGTAAAACAGTCCCAGCTGTCTCAGCCTTTCCTCATATGGGAAATACTCTATTCCCTTCATCATTTTTGTGGCCCTTCACTGGACTCTCCAATATCTCCGTATCTCTAAACACAGTACTCCAGATGTGGCCTTACCAGTGCTGAGTAGAGGTTACCAGTGCCAGGCAGAGGAAATACCAAAACAATTTGCTCTTGAATTAGAAAATAACATATTGAAAGGGATTTGCTTTTGAATTGGAAGAAAATCTACCAAATTTCAGCTAAAAGGTTAAGATATCAAAATAGATCAACATCTGAATATAACCCCTTAAAATATTATTGGCAAACTTAAACACATTTATTGTCATAAATATAAAACCTAATTTCTTTTTCTCTCTTCTAATATGAAAGCTAGGATATTAACAAAATCGTAAAATTGTACTGTGTGGCTTAGACTTAGACTATTCATTTGTCCTGAAGACAATTATTTCTTAAGAATCAATTCTATTTTCAGTAAAGTGGTAAAAAGTAAAGGAAATGCTTTTATGTGGTTACTGCTTTCTCTAATCTAGATGGATTTATTTGATTCTGTATTTGTGTAAATAAGTGTATTCCAAAAAGTAGAAAATGTGTTTTTATAGTGTTAGTTACATTTTAGTATCCACATTACATCCAGGCGCATTGTCAAAATGAGATAGGTGTAAAGACCATGAGCAGAGGAAAAAATGTGATTGTGTGAGGGATGTTGTGACAGTTTTTTATGCATAATAGATGCATCCCAGGAGGCAATTCTGCATCTGTTACATATATTTATGTATTTTTACTTGTACTTTTGGAGATATTTAAGATTTATGGTGATAGATTCTTTCCCCTTAAAGACAATAAAAGGAAAACATGCAACAAGGGTACAATTTTGTTAGTGAATGAAGTGAGCTGGGTGTGAGACTTGTGCACATGGCAGGCTCTGTGAAGGTTAAGAATTTTCTGTTCTCAACACTTAGTAGCCTTTCTGCAGTGGCTTTCAAAATACTTTCAAAAGAAACCTCTAATAGATTTGATCTATGTGCAGCTAAAGTATGTTTCTGTTCATTATAATGACTGAAAGAGGGTAAGAAAACAATTGCTAGATGTTAAAGACTAACACAGAAATGATGAAGACATTTTGTGAGTGAAAAGAAAAAAACTGAAGTCATAGAGAATGAAGAAAGTGATGATAAATGAAGACAACACCACAAGGGTAAAGAGACAGAAAAGATAAAATGGCTAAAGAGACAGCCAGTTTTATACAACTAACTGTTTGAAGAAACAACACACTGTGTTGTACTGTAATGACATCTCCTGACCATTGAATTTTCTATGAGGAGATAGATGAGCCTTCTACTAGCTTCCATTACACAGCAGGTATCTTTTAGTCTCTGTTATACAGGAGATTTGAAAAACCACCTTCTTCAGAAAACTTTTAGATACACTTTGAGGGCAAATGATAATACTTCAGTTGCTTAATTTTGACTCTGAAACAGTGACTTCTGTGCAGTGCTCTTTGAACACTAGAAGACTATCTACAAAAACAAGAAAACTGAAAGATGTGCCTCAAGGCACAAACCAGAAACTCCAACTTTCAGATGTATGCAATTCTACAGTTGTCTCGTATGGTGTTTTTTTTTAGTTTCTTTGAAGACGTCATATATCAATCACTATCAGAAACAGGCTGTTACACCAGACGAACTGCTCATCTTATCTAGTATGTCAATTATTATATATAAAGCTTAATTGTAAAAATTGTAAAGATGGAAAATAGAATAAACCTTTAAAGTGAAAATATAAATTTGATGGACAATATATTCTTCTATCCATATTACTTCAAAACAATTTTCATTTTTACCTGAAAAGCAGAAGAAAAGGAAATTCTTTAAGGAATTTAAGATATTCCACAAACATTAGTAAAAGCGTTATCACTGCTAACTAGGTGATAAAAGTATGATTTTATATACTGTCAATAAAAACCCTCTAACAATTCAGATTTCCCTCAGCTGGAAGGAAATAGTCAAATGGTCACCAACTTGTTCTCTATTCACTAAATATAGTTTGTAAAAGAGATCTATATTAAAATACAGTATAATTCCTCGATAATGTTACACTGCATTGAAAAATTACATTTACAAATCATGTATGAATATAATTTTGTATTTATTGAGCTCAGGAAGCTCAAGAAGTGGGCCCATGTGAACCTCATGAGGTTCAACAAGGCTCTGCACCTGGGTTGGGGCAATCCCCGGTATTAATACAGGCTAGGGTATGAAGGGATTGAGAGCGGTCCTGTGGAGGGTTTGGGGCTGTGGGTGGATGAAAAGCTGGATGTGAGCCAGCAAGGTACGCTTGCCATCCAGAAAGCCAACCGTATCCTAGTCTCCATCAAAAGAAGCATGGACAGCAGGTTGAAGGAGGTGATTCTGCCCTTCTTCACTCTGATGAGACCCCACGTAGAGTACTGTGTCAGGCTCTGGAGTCCTCAGTACAAAAAAGACATGGACCTGTTGGAGTGAGTGCAGAGGAGGTCCACGATAAGGTCCAGAGAACTGGAGCACCTCTTCTATGAGGAAAGGGTGAGAGCTGGGGTTGTTCAGTCTGGAGAAGAGAAGGCTCTGGTGAGACCTTATTGCTGCCTTTCAGTACAAAAAAGGGAAAGACAAGGACAAACGTTTTAGCAGGGCTGTTGCAATAGGACAAGAGGGAATGGTTTTAAACTAAAAGAGGGCAGATTTAGACTAGATCTAAGGAAGAAATTTTTTATTATGAGGGTGGTGAAACACTGGAACAGGTTGTCCAGAGAGATGGTAGGTGCCCCATCCCTGGAAACTTTCAAGGTCAGGTTGAATGGGGCTCTGAGCAACTTGATCTAATGGATGCCCCTGCTCATTGCAGAGGGGGTTTGATTAGATGACCTTTAAATGTTCCTTTCAAACCAAACTATTTTAAAATCTATAATTCTGTGATTATCAGTTTAAATTTCCAGTACAGATCTACCCTCAATTTCTTAGCTACTTCCAGAAATGATATGCTAACATAAATTATATGACAAATAATATATATTGTTACAAATAATTACTTTCTTATCAAGAAAAAGCAATGTAAATGTTTAAGTACTATACTTCACCTTGAAACCTGTCACTATATGGTAAGTGTTAACCTGCCTCAATCAAGTATAATACTTAAAAGAAAATGTTTGGAATGGCAAAATTCAAAATACCAGCATTAGATAGCCAAAAGACATTAGATTAATCTGTGAGTCATAGACAAGTATATTATTTTGATTGGAGAAAAACATTTACTTGCACTTTTATTGTACTTTTTGCAAGCTGCAGGTTGTAGGTATTGACATAGATCTAATCCAGTCTCATTTTATGGTTAATAAGGAGTTTATGTCAATGCGTATTTTATAGGAACAGGTAAATTCACAAATATTTGAGGAGAAAACTTGGGGGGCAGGGGTGGGGTGGGGATGGGGTGAGAAGTACATTTTTAAATGTGCCTGCTAATTGAATTTCTGTCCTCCTAGTAAATGAGTTCTATTAGGATGCTCAGGCATGTTTCAGCACAAACCCTAAAAAGCCAGGTATTCTTACAAAAAATATTTTTAGCTTGTTTCCTGTCTCATTGCAATAAGAGTTTAGGTCACCTTAAGTTAACTCAACAATAGGAAAAATAGAACCTTGTAGTTTTACAGGTTTTTTGTGCAGGTGTGGTTTTTTTTTTTTTTTCCTGTGGGAAAACTACAGAAGAACAGTATCCTCTGAAGGTCCAACACATCTTATTGTAGATGGGGGGGAAAGAATAATTTTGCCAATTAAAGTAGCTCCATAAGCAAATTAGAATTAATTTTGTTAATTTTGAAACTTTGATATTTCCAGCATTTTTATTAAAGAGTTCCAGTCATCAGTAGAAGATAAATTAATGGCTTGCAGTTGAACACAGCTATTTAAGATGTTTAAACCATACATTTAATTGGCATGTTAAAAGTTGAAGAGTCAGAGTCAACTCCAGTACATAAAAAATGTATAAGCACATAAACTATAGCACTCTATTCCACGGCTCAAGAGGCATCATGCCATCCACTTCATTAATCAAGGGTATGCCCCAAGTTTCAACACTTGATGATTTACAGTTGTTCTTTGTACATGCTCAACTCTAAAGATATAGGTCTCTCTACAGTGAAGTAAACTTAAGACGGAGATCTCAGATTTGAAACACTGATTTTAATAAGCCAGCTTGCTTATTTTAGTGGTTTCATGGTTTTTCGTTATCCTAATCAAGAATGGAGTTGCTACTCCTGACATAGTTCAAGCCACAATTTAGAAAGATCATTCTAGCACTCTGAACAATTTTCTATTATGGCCAATGGGGTCAATTACAATGGCTCTTTATGAAGGAAGACACCTATTGTTTAGAAAATGGATTAACACTGCACCTGATTAGTAAACACTGTAATGTCTAGGAGACAGTAAACAGAAATAAATGACTGTGGGTTCCTGGGTTGAAACCTGCTAGTGCCTCAGGAGTAAAAGGCTGTCTGAAGGAAAAGCTGAACATCAACAGAGAGTTCTAGCAAGAAAGAGAGAAAGAGAGCAGCAAAGAAGAGAAGAAAAATTAATAAAGGAGGGAGGGAAGGAGGGAGGAAGGGGAATAACATTTCCAGATGTTCCTTTTAAATATTTCCCAGGACACAGGAACTTGTTCAACAAATGCTATTTTTTAATTAAAGGGCCATGCATCACTTCCAAACTCTCATGTCATGTTTGTATTTTCAAGTGTTCAGAAACTTGAGCAAAGTAAAGAAGTTTTCCCCATCCTCAGTGTCCACGGCAGGATGTGAATTGTAGCACAATACAGTCAGGAGTTAAGAGACCAGCACATTGTGGTATGCCATGGATAGTCAATGGATGATTCATGGGACTTCAGATGCAGTTTCTTTGTGTACAAAATCCTGCTGTGGACTAGCTAACTCATGATAACACAATTAATCCATGAGCTAAGAATATGCTTTACTTACCAGCCTATACATTGTCCTGATTATATTCTTTGCTCTCTTGCAAGAGCTACAATGGTTATTTTTTTTTTTTTTTTTGTTTTCCACTGTTGAGAGAGAAAATTCACCCAGAGGGATAGAGGTGTCTCCTTTGGCATAAGGAGGACAAGGGTGATGACTTCCATCTGGTCATACTGCATAAATCTGTCCAAATGGAAACATCATGTTCTTTAGCTGAAGATAGGTTACCATCAGTAACAGATGTTCAAGATAATCTGAAACAGGTAACATCAGTCAGTAATCTAATAATTAGGCACCCAACCACTTCTTAGACTATTTAAGTATTGATCTCACAACTATTTCATACAAAAATAATCTTTGGATCTTTAACCACTAATCCTGATTCCCTGTTCTAGCCCAATAAAACCTATTTTCCTAGGAGCTCGATGGTACCCCCCTTGTGAGTCTAGTTTTAAGCCACTTTGTATTTTACCTACATTCTGTGGGAAGGCTAAATGATGAATAACTGGTCCCAGGGATCTTAAGTGAGCTAATTCCAAGCCAAGCAGTGCACTTCTCAGACCTCTATATGTGAGCCCCAGGTGAAACAGACAGGTTTTCAGAGGTGAACTGCCACAACAGCAAAGGAAACTCTAGTTGTTTGGTATCATACAGCCTGATGCTTTACATCTGGTTGGCAAACACTGGCCAGAGTTTGTACACTACAATGACTGCACTGAAAACAACAGCACTGCCATAGTCAGGAAAATACAAAGCACTGCAGTAATCTCTGAGCAGCTACTGAATGGTCAGTCTGGCTAAAATCCCCAGAACCAGATATCTTCTTAAAATCCATTACCATAGTATTCCCCTTAGAACAGTAGTTAGTTTCATCAATTCACAGCTTTATGACCTAGCCAATTAATATGAGTGATATCCTGACTTCCGTTCATAAAAACAATCTCTCTCTAATGCTAGTATAATTTGGAGATATAATACTGAAAGGACTAACTTTCTGAACAGTGAGGATGATACTCTGTAAGAGCTCGTATACCATTATGCAAAACTTGGGTCACCACGGTGATGAATCTCTTTTTGAAGACATACACTGAATACCACACACCAAAAATATATAAGAAACTCCTAAAGTACATACAAGAATCAGCATCTGGTAAAATATTTGATGAATGATTTTCCTCAGACTCACTAAGAAAGTAATACTGAGACCTTCAGTTTCTTTAGATGTTACTGTAATTTTTTATCCATAGTCTGTTACAGTGGACCAAATTTGTTCTAAAGACAGATATGTTGATGTCAGTGAGAGTCATATCTATCTGCTCAAGAACTGAATGTGATATTGAATGCATCAAACCGGCAAAGTGTAAAAATATAGTTATTTCAAATAAGGTCATAGATATGGTCATCACAGATCTTTTAGAATATATATTAATTATATTGTCATTGTTTTTCATAGTATCCAAATATATTGTGAGGGATCTCATACTGGGTCAAAGATCAAAGCTACAATATCAACATCAACCACCGTTGCTGACTCTTTCTCTTTACTTGACCTTTAAAGTAAGTAAGTTTTCCTGTAGAAAAGTTGAAATGCTCATGTCATTAGCGGATTCAGGTTTTTTTGGTTTTGTTGAATTTCCTCAAAGAACTTAACACAAGATTGGAGTTCATTTGATATAATTTACAAATAAGGACAAGAGCTGCCTAAAATGATTCTTTATGTAGTTTTCTTTTGTGTTGGGTTTTTTTTTTTTTGTTGTTGTTGTTTGTTTGTTTCCATTCAATGAAAAGTCAGTGTATTTCATGGAGATGACAGGCTTGGTTTTTTTGATTTGGGAGATACTATCAACACTAATATTATAACATAATTTGCAAAAGAGACAGAAATATGATGAAGAGAAAATGAGCATTAGGTTCTTTAAAATATAATATGTATGCCATTGTGATATGGACAGTTATTTTAAGAAAAACGAAAAATATCAGATATTATTCTCAACCTGATTATTTTACACTTGTCACATACATATAGACAAACATATGTACATACACATATATTTTAACATATATGTATGCTAGCTTCACCAAAATCAGTGGGGTGTCGTATGCCTCTAGATTGTACTTAGAGTATCTTTACGCTATCACCTTTAATAAGAGTTTTAATACTGATTCTCAACTGTCATTCTTTAATGGAGCTTCTGCCTCCCAGTCAGCATCTCAGCTGATGACAGGCATGATTCAGAGTTACCACACTCCTAGCCTTACTACCTCATGTAAACACGTGAAATTCAGGGAGCTGGTTAACAGCCTTAGCTGTTTGTGTGTTTTCATACAATACCAGACAGTTGCGTCAACCTTATCATGAAACAAAATATCTATTTTGATTGGTATTATAGCCTACATATGTAGCCATTATGCTCCAGATAAGTATTACACTACACCCTTGGTCATAATGTCAGCCACTGAGATTGTAAAAGAAATATCCTTTAATGACTGCTTCCACCAGACTCAGGATCAGATCAGGAAGCCTTTGCATCCTCCATGCAGAGATCTAGCTATCTTCAAAATCCATCCTTCACTTAGAGACACTTTTTGAAGCAAATTAATCCTGGACAATGTAACGCAAAGCCTTCTGAAATTCAATTACTGTGTGTTATATGTTCTGTAAAGCAGTATTCCCATCTGTGCCATGACTAGAGAAGCAATATTTTCGTTAGTATTACTCAACAAATATGTTTGAAAAGGCAGCTTGGATATGCTTACCATAGTGACATGACTTCAAGTTCAGTCTTTTGCTACCTGTGGGTCATAAATGCAGATGATGGAAGTCTACTTCAGTTAAAACTCACAATTAAAGAACTGATTTGGTTTGGGTAGATTTTTTATTCCTTCTTTTTTTAAAAAAAAAACAACAAACCAAAGGAAAACCTACCTGGTTGAAAAACATCCCAAGCTTACCCAACAGTAAAGTAAACAAAAAAGTGGAAGATAATTTAAATCACTTAACATTCAATTTTCCCAGTGAATTCTGCCATTTTTTATGTTATATTGGGGTTTATTATTCTGCCTCATCTTATCTAGGGTACTGCCATGATGTACAATTACTCATTCTCACTACTTTGGGATTGTTTACATTGCAGAATTAAAGAACTAGGGTATCAGGAATAAGCCTTCAGCAAGTTTCAGCTTTCATAACTGTATATGGAGTAGATTTACCTGAGCTTATGTAGAATAAATAGGTAACTGAAGGATCAGTCTGTCCAAAAATATCTGTTGGCATTAGAGATCGAAACATAGGAGAGAAAATCCATTCCAAAAATGAGACTATGCAAGTCAAGCTTCATCATAACAAACCCCATATAATAAATATGAAGAAAAGAGATATCAGCAAATGAAGTCACATACACATTTTCCACCTATACTCTTCTATTCTCCTGTTTCAGGGACTAGCACACACAAAGGAGGTATCCAAGCATCTTTGTAATTTTGGCAGGACAAAGAGATGGTTCTGATTCATAATTTCTGGAAAAGAAATAGCAGAAACCAGAATGTAAGTACTCCAGCACGTATTTCTGTCTGTTTGTTTTGTGTGTTCATTTTGAAAAATGGAAACCTGTGAGCAAGTAAGGTTATCAAGGGCTGAATAGTTCCCATACTCAATCACACCGCTTTGCAGCTTCTCACACAGCTGTGTATTACTTACACACGTGTACAAATATGTTGTTTTAATCTTTCATTTTGCAATACATAGCTAATGTGCACTGATAGCAGAGAACTGAATTCTTGCAAAGCACGTGAATTGATAGACTGGTTTTCCTTCTGTCTCAGAGAGATTTTTCACACAGGAATGGATGGAGCATTTAAAGGTGTTACGTAAGCATATCCATCCAGATACATATATTGACATCTTAAAAAATAAGCACTTTGGGCCTATTTATTTTCTCTTATATTTGCAGGAGGCCACATCTTCCTGCTTGCCTCTGCCCTGCCAATTAATTTCGTTTTCAGACCTATCTGATCTGGTCCATGTGGGAATCACCAGAGATATCACAGCAGCTTCCCATCCTCTTGGGAATCTGATTGCTCCTTTTTCTTATGCTAGCTCACTTTGTCCTCCAAGTAAGAATTCAAATGTCAATCATTTTTTGTTCAATTTCATGGGGTAGAATCACAAAAATGGCAACCAATCCAATTGCAAATTACTTGATGAATCTTCTTTGAAGAGTTGCCAATAATGCTAATCATCAAATGGTTGAATTCAGCTCTGTAGAAATGCATTTGTGAAGAACAGCAATCTCTGTGACTTTGACAAAGGAACTGCTGACTTGCCTCACTGTTTGTCTTTTGATGTGAAAGAGCAAATCGATTTATAGAGCTTTTGCTTGCAGATGTAGGATATGATTAGTATGCAGAAAGACCTTTCTACAGTGTCATTTGTTTATTTAGCTGTCTCTGCACTCAGCCCTGATTGTGTATACTTAATTAATGTATACACAGCTAAAAGAAATAAAATCCTGGAACCATGATCATAGAATACTGTACTACATGTCATTCATCACGATGAAAATGCTATTTATATTTTATTGGCTACAAGGAAGGGAAGTGCATATATTTAAAAAATTGTTTCAAAAAGTCCTTATGTTTGCCAAAAGCAGTCAGTTATAGTTACACCAAAAAAGTGTCAATGAAAGCTGTTTGATTTAAGTAGGAGGTTCTTTTTTTCCAGTGTTTAAATTTTCATTCCAAACAGTTGTTGAGTCTTTTTAAAAAGTACCTCTGATGCCTTCCTGAGGTCAAAGTACTCTGTAAAACATCCTAAGAGACCTGAATCATCCCGTTCTTCAAGGCCTTCTGATTCTGTTGCTTAGAAATTTTAGCTGAGAAAGAGTTTAAAGAGGAAAGCAGAGACACTAGAGACCTTCATGTCAATAATGAATGATCAATAGAAGTCACACACTAGAAAATTGACATTCAGTCAGCAATTCTGTGTTATTCATGCACATTTTACATTGTCTATTCAGGTTTGTTGTGGGGAAAGTAGACACAGAAAGGCAGAAAAAGGTAGAAAGCATCAGAATATCAAATAATGGAATCCAGAGTGACATCTAGTGACATGCTGTATTAGAAGCATGAACATTTAATGACTGAAATATACTGATTTTACTGGTCATATTAATTACAGCTTCACAGAAAAACTGCTTAAAAAAATGTTACAGAAGTTTCTTACAACATGCATTCCATAAGCATATAAGACCGTACACAATTCAACTTACTAAAATGTTTGCTTCTAAGCGGAATCATATTTTCTACAGAAACACTTTGCAAGTTTAATAACATTGATGCTATATTAGTTTGTCAGTACAGATTCACCTTATAAATAACTTTCTAAACTCATCTGCAAGATCTTGAATTCATATTTTTCAGCCATGAGCGCTGACTCGAAATCATGAGCTAACTAATCTCTTCAGAACCTTGTACCATATTTTTCAAGATGGCAGAGCACTGTCTTCATGAACAGATTGCATTCGATCTTCTGTTCTGACCTTTTCCATTGCATGAACTGCAGGATCCTGGTCACTAAAAGTATTGTATGGAAATTGCTATTACAAAGTTGAAATCCAGAGTACCCTGTTCTCAACCCAGTCTCCATCAAATACAGACACATGATAATGCCCTTAATTTCTGTGTTATGAATAAGCAAGGGCAATTCATGTTATTAAAAGAAGAATAAGACTGATCTGCAAAGGCTGTGGAATAATAAAATAATGTAAGGAACCATACAGAACTCTCCAAACATACCTTTTAAATAATAGAAATATACTTTGAAAAGTCAGTTGCAATCTGTTGTTATTGATACTATGCTTCAGTAAATAAGAAAGTGCAGACATTGGTACTAAAATAATTTTGTGGGTTGTAAGATTAATGGATGAATGTTGAAGTTACTTTAATCAGATTTGCTACTTTAAATCATATATTTCCTCATTTTTCAACTTCAATGTGTAAGAAATGTTTATCATTTTCATCTTTTCTCTAAAATCACAGAGAGAAGGCAAGAGAAAAGATACCACATGTTAGACTGATTAAGCTTCCTTGTCAGTAACTTCAAATCAATTAATGGGAGAGAAAAAAAGAACAACACTTAAAATATTTGGACAAAGTAAGTCTATATTAGGGTTTGGGTTTACCTTCTTTCTAGATAAAGAGATAAGGTAAAGTATAAGTATATTGCAACTACTACATAACAGTCATATAATGAAGAAATCTTAGATTTAAAAATTGGTTTATTATATAAAGACCACCATCACTATAGGCACTAGATTTTTTTGTATGTTTTGTTATGGGCTTCCTCCTTTCTCTTGCCCTACATACTTGGACTTTTAAAACTTAACTTCCTTTTGGAGACAATTACAACTTTCCTCAGATGTATATCACAGTTACTCTTACTTGCAAATCTTGAAGATGCAAATACACCTCTAGGTTGCATGTTCAACTTCACAAATAGCAAGTCAGATACTAATTTCAAAGAAGGAAATACTAAGTGATAGTTCAAATTTAATTGTACAAAGTACCAGTCCCTCCTTTTTTCTTTCTCACTTTTAAAAATTAAGGTTAACTTAGAAGATCAGTCTTTGGTGTCCTCTCACTTCCCTATGCTCTTCTAGAGCAGCACAGAATGCAGGCCAGGTAAGCTGAATTCATTTCATTTATTTCATTAACATAGCAGAAAACAGATTATGCATACAATGATTTTTTACTTTTTGTCTTCATTCCACAGACCCCTCCAATCTATGCATAAATCCAGTAATTTTCTTTCTTCCATCCCTTGAAGATCCTTGTCCCCATGTTCTGTACATGAGTTTCTCTTAATTTCCTCTCCCTAACTTTTTGTTTCTCCCTTCCTCACACTCCAAATCCCTTCCAAATCTCTCATATCCTCGTTACTGATTACAGTACATCTTTACCATTAGCAGTAAACAAGCCAATCAACCAACCAGCAAACCAAACAAGCATGTAACAGAAACTCAAGAGCTCTCAGAAGTGGGCAACTCTTTTAACAATCTCTAGTTCCTTTCAATGGGGTGACATCAGATCATAATTTTTACTTTTCCTTTTTTTATAAAATGACTACCCTTCAACAATTTTTCCCCTACAAGCTCAGGAAAAAGTCATCTCCCTTCAGAGTCAAGAAGATGAGAACACAGGTCTATCAAGAAACAAGACAGAAAATAATGTTCTTTTCTGAAATGAATTTATTAATTTTAAAAAAATTACATAACTTTTTTATTTTATCTAATAAACTAAAGTAACTGCAGCTCTATTTTTGGTGCACAGCAGCTTAGTTTTGACCTTCTTAACACACGTAATTTTTCACTTTCAGACTGAGATGGGAAAGCTGTCAAACACGGAAACACAGTAACAGCAGTTACTACTTTCCATCTGAAAGCACTGAAAACAATTCACAATTAGGTGTTACACTTCACTTATGCCTTCTTTCCTTTTCTTCTTTATTTTTTTTTCCTTCTCCACCCTGCTCAGAACTCTTTTCCATCCTCTTTGCTCCTTTTTCTTTTCTGTCCTTTCCACTGCATTTCATTACTTATAAGCAATTCTGCCAGTTTTGTCCCACATAGCTGGTCTCTTCCTTTTGCTCTGATCAGTGCCCCCATAAAACAAGGTATTTCCAACACAAACCATAATTGACAAGTTCAACAAGAAATCTGAGTTCTAGGATGCATGTAGTAGCAGTCACAGTGACAACTGGATTGTTCCATGAAATCTGAGACCCTCAGAAGGTGCTCCTTTAATTAAATAGAGTTAATTCAAATATGTCATGCCTTGCACTTTCTCTGAAGCTGCTGGTGCATTATTTTCCTAAGAATGATGACCTAATTAAATAGATTTTGGCATAGACTCACAAAACCTGCACTTATTTCACTCACTCAGGAAAGACCTTTATAATTCTTTCATAACTGCAGGAGCAAAACTATTTCTCAATACCTCTTCAATGTATAATGAACATTAAACAGGAAATACCAGCTAAATGTACCTTTATTATTTTTTAGATGTTGAAAAGGTTTAGACCAAGACAAGGATTTATTAATAGGATTTGGGTGCCTAATGGCCCTAGGCTTCTTTGAAAACTCAAGCCAGGAGAGAGATGTTCTCAGCATGTTTGCACAACAAGCTGATGGAATCACTTCTTATAATTTAATCATAGTCTTCAGATTAATAACTGGCGTAAGAGTCTCTAGATATTCCTGGACTGGTTTCCTAGTTCTCATTTTGGTATCATTGCTATTAATGATCTCTTAATTTTCCTTATTCTTATGAGCTTTGATAATCTTTCTCTGATCGCGAGAGTTTTGATGTCTTGATTCATTCTTCACCCACAATATTATAAAACTTTTAGGAAAAGCTTGATTAATTAATCCTATGAAACAGAGGGGAACCAAAACCTCTCTCTCTGACCACGATTTTAACCAAGAATGATACTGAATTTGTTTGTAAACAGACTGAGAAACAAACACCACCTCTCACTTTCTAGGAGGAATGACTACTTTCACCCCATCTTGAAAAAATGAGAAAAATTAAAAAAAAAAAAAAAAAAAAGGAGAGAAAGTGAAAAAAGGAAAGGGGCAGGGGGGAGAAAAACAGGAAAAGGGGGAAGTAGGAGAAAAAGATGGAGAAGAGAAAAAAGAAAAAGGGGTAAAGAGAAAAAGGAAAGAGAAGGAAATAAATAAGAGGTTTTTTTTTTTTTTTTAAAAAAAAAAACAACTGAAAAGGAAGAAGCAGCAAGCTGGGAACTGCCCTGTCATGGCTGTAGTATTCAGAACTCCAAGTGGATGGAGGTGTGATAAGAAAAGACACATATTTCAAAGAGCAGTGAGAGTTTGAACGTGCCTATGGGTATTGGGTGTGGCTGAGCCTGATGGCAGCTACCTGGTAGTGCTGTGCTTGTATTGGTCGCTAGAAAGGTGCTGGTAACACACCAGTGTTTTGGCTACTGCTGAGCAGCGCTCACACAGCATCAGGGCTGCCTCTCCAACCTTTCCCCACTCCCTGCCTCCAGTAGGCTGGGGTTGGGCAAGATCTTGGGAGGGGACACAGCCAGGACAGCTGACCCAAACCAACCAAGGGGATATGCCATGCCATGTGACGTCCGCTCAGATATAAATGCTAAGAGAAAGGGGGAGGAAGGGGGGGGGGGGCATTCATTATTTACTATATTTGTCTTGCAGAGCAACCACTATGTGTACTGAAGCCCTGCTTCCCAGGAAGCCAAGCATCACCTGCTGATGGGAAGTAAATAATAACATCTTTTGTCTTCCTTTGCTTCAGCACACATGACTTTTGCTATTGCTTCATTAAGCTACCTTTATCTTGACCCACAAGTTTTTTTCCCCCCATCTTATTTCCCCCCACCTCCCCCTACATTCTGCTGAGGAGGGCAGTGATAGAGTGTCTTGGTGGGCACCTGGCATCTAGCCAAGGTCAACCCACCACACTATGGCTTTCTAGAAGAGATTTTTTTCTAGAGGGTTCCTAGAACTCATAGGGTACCCAAACGAATCATTTATAGGCATCTAACACTTTCAAAAGGTTAGAGCTTCAGTGCTCTGATTCAGTCAGATGGAGTTAAGTACCTATATTTAAAGTACAGCAGTATCCTTGTTGGGAATCATATAGCTTATGCCTGAGTCTCTCCTTTACCATTATTTAAACTAGCCTTTATCTTTCTACATTCAAGCAACCTAGTCTTACAGAAGTGGTGGGTCTCCATAAGTTGAAAACAAAATGTTCTGCAAAGACTCAGGAATCTACAACACGTGCTCAAATATTTAGATGTCTCAATACAGGATAAGTAGCCCATTTTGAAACATTACCCAATTTATCATACACCAGATGCAGACAGACAATATAACTACAAATATCTTCCTTTTTCACACACAGAGTAAAAAAAAACAACAACAAACCAAACGTGCAAACACAAACCTTAGGGGGCAATACCGGTGTTTAAATACAGGTTTCTAGTGCCAACTATGTCTAAATTAGAGAAGGGAGACAGTGATGAACACCTGACTAATCCAGTGAAAAATACTATCATGTAAATCACAAAGCACTTACACTGCTGCTTTTCCAAACTTGCAAAAGGCAAAAGTTGATCCCTAACCAGAGACTTGCAGGACATCGTCTGTCCATTACCTTGTTTTCTGAGTTGATAATTTGGAAAAACAAATTAGAAATCTCCTGTCTAAACCATCTATTAATACTTCATAATACTAGACTTTAATTTCCACCAAAATAAATACTGTTATTTAATTTACTGAAAAAAAAATGTATTTAATGAAAAATGTAGCAATATGGCTATGCTGTAAACTACACCCAAATAAAGACAACACTGCACTTTATGTCAATAAATCCCCTGCTGCAAAAGAAGTGCATATGACTGTCAGGCAGGACTCACCTCCTGCTGTTTCTAGTGCCCTATAGCACCCTCAGCGTGGTGCTTTGGAAGCTACCTTTGGGATCTGTCATAATAACTATATTGCAGGTACAAAATGTGGCAGCATTTACAGCCCCTTGAGGAGATGCTTTTGTACTTCCCCTGGTACAGCTATGAAAGAACATGTTCCCCTTGATAGAGCATCTTTGGGAGGTCTTCGGTTCAGATAGTATTCTATGTAACAACAGGGAGATTTCTGGGTTTTGAATAGAAAAGGAAAGAAATTGGAAAGAAGCTGGATTAGATAGGGAGAAAAACTACACTGCTTCTAATTTTACTTCTCACATCAGGGTCACATGCCTCCAGCAGTGTGCATGCAAGAATTTTGGTGGTCCATTTTCTCCCAGAGGCACTTGTATCTTGGGACCCACCTTTCCTCAAACGTGCGTTTTGCTCAGCCTTCTCACCTTGACTAAAAAGGAATTGATCTCTTCTCTGCATACCCAGTGCACATCTTTTAAAAAACAAGACCAAGGTAAAATATAGCACCTATGGTTAATATTAGAATAAAATACCAGAACATATTTCAAGAAAGGAAAAATTTCAACTTTTCACAACAGACAGAGCATATCTGCCAACTGCATAAATGCCTCCTTGGAATTACCTGATTTCTGATATCTGTATGGAGAGACCAAATGAAAAAAGGAGTTATTTACCTTCTTGAATGTCAGTAAGAATAGTTTTTAATGTGATATCTGTTGTTCTTGCTAATGGTCCATTTCCATATGACTGTTTTATTGCACAAATGACAAAATAAAATTACATAGTACTGTATTTAAGAGCAAGACAAGCCATGTGGTTTCTAAAACCAATTTTTTTTTATTTGGGAAGAATGACAGAATAGATGACTCTTATGGGACAATTCCAAAGGAACAGAACTGCCAGTTAAAAAAAAATATTTTTCTTTTAAGGATACTAAACTAAATATAAACCAATTTAAGACAGAGAAAACACTTAAAGAATCAGTTCAAAACACACTGCTAAATAAATAAAAATCAAAATTTCTTTTGTCCTAAAAAATTTATTCCAATTCCAAAAGTGAGATTTTAAGAGATCTTATTACAATACATCTGAAACTGTCTCAAGTACTCCCACAGACTCCACAGGATATCCGAGGTGCGGAATGAGAAACAAGGAGGATGGCTGTAGACAAAGCATTGTGTAGTCTGATGGTGCCCTCACTCCTTAGCCTATATTATCATTCATTTCTTCTTCTAAATGTATATAATTACATTTTAAGATGTTCCTTAGAAGAAGTTTCATGTAATTGCTATGATCCTGCTTAATAATGCCTTGAGAAACAAAACAACAGATCCAAATAAAATATCCCTCCTTAAAGTATAAGTCAAAGGCTATCCACATGGACGACTGAAAAATAATCAGATTTTGCATTCCATCCTTTCAACAGCACAACTACACTTTCCAATATGCTTTGTTGTTTTCTTTTAATTCACGAAAATTAATCTTATAGATGTAGATGCCAGATTTGCATTAATTAAAACTCCACTGTAGAAGCCAGGCTTAATTGCAATCAAATTTGCTTAATTATGCATGGCGAGAGATTCCCAATTGAGAAAGGTTTTAGTAAGGATTTTTCTTTTTTATACTGACAAAATAAATTGAAATTGTCATTTTTTGTGTTTTATGTAACACTTGTAAATAATTTGTGGAGCACCTTAAGTCTTCTATGTAAAGCAATGTTATTGCTTAAGTAATTATAACAATCTGCATTTTTCATTGTTAATTGTGGGTGTCAGCCTCATTAATTTTAATTTACAGCCTGTAATGAAATTAAGAAAATTTTGTGCTGATCTGCTGAAACTTGTCTTATAGAAAGTTACTTAATAAAACTGAAGTTCAGAAAAGTAAGGATTTTATTTGTGCATTGTCAAGACAAGTAACAAATGTTCATTTTTCTCACCAGTTTTGCTTCTAATTTTAAATTGCTATCTAGTAAAACAACTTGTGTCACAAAGTTTGAGAAAGTTCAATCTGAAAATTTTTCACTTCAAAGAATAATTACATAGAATATAGACATGTATTTTTATTGTCAACAGATATGTCACTGAGCTCAAAAAAGTTGCTGTAACTCTATTCTATTGTTCATACACTTTTATTCTGTCTGTATATTGCTTGATTAGCCAGACGACATAACTCACTGTACCAAATATTCGAAAAGGCAAATACTAATAACCTTAGAAATCCCAAAGTAGCACATTGGGACCTGTATCTGAAATGTGAAACACAATTGTGCAAATGGAAATAAGCAGGTTAACATACTTCCATAAAGCCACATGAAAGCAAAACAAAACAAAGCGTGAGGTTTTTGAGTTGAAAGTGTAATTTTCTATCAGCTGCTGCTGCCAAATCCAGAGAAGCACATGCTGAGCTGCAGCTCTGATCTTTCCAATGTGTGTGGACACGAGCACGACTGCTGCTGTAGCCCTGCTTTGGCAAGACCCTTACACAAACTCTGCTCTGAGCATGACATGTCTTACCAAAGTCAATGGGACTGAAAGTCATGTTTAACCCTGCACTTCTTCCTGCATTAAGATGTATTACATTTTTTAAAAGACTAAAAATGTTACTTTTAGATTTGCTTATTACTGCACTTGATGATGGCAGTTATCCTTAGCTCAGTTAGATCTTCATCTCTGTGTTCAACAGAGAGTTTTAGGTTTAAACTGAAGAAGGCTAAAGGTTTAAACTGTCCAGGAGAAGGTTAGAAACTTGGTAATTGTTCATGGAGGGCAGTCAAAGTTGGTCAAATCTTAATGCTACTTGTTTTCAGGAAAAGCTCCACATTAAAGATATATTAAAAAGAATTCTAGGTCTGCAAACCCCATTAGTTTCCTGTGATCAGGTATTACTTTACAAAGCAAATTCCACTTTCCTATTTAAAAAAATGTTCTTCTGTGTCATAAAGATAGTATTAAAGAGAATAAAACATCCTCACCATTAGTTTTAAAGCGTTAAAATAGTAATTATTTTTTGTGACAAATATCACAGTATGGCTAATGAATATGAGATTATCGTTTAGCTAATGAATACAAGATTACAATGTAGCATTAATAACAATTTTTTTCTCTGAATAATCTAATACATTTCCATCTCAATTAAGTGGCTTCGAATATTGGAATTATTACAACTTTTTAAAATTAACATTTTGAAGATGTAAAAAAATATTAGCAATTTAATGAAGGGGTCACACAAAATACAGTATGTTTATGTAGTATGAAATCCAGGATAACTGAAAAAAACTGTAGAAAACTCAAACAGAAAGAAAATGTCAGTGTGATGAAAGCTGCCACTCAGCTCTGTCTGGAAGCTTCCAGTAAAACAATTTAACAAAACCCCAGAGTCAATTCTATAGTTCTAAATTCTATAAAACTGCATGCTTTATTTCTGTATTATTTTACCTTTTTTATTATATTTGAAAGACAAATTCTAAACATATTGCAGGTTGGTTATTTTTTTTAGTTCAAATACAATAGTAAAAAAATCTTTAAATTGCTCTCCAGCATCTAAAATTCTGTAGTCTCATTCATTTTCTTCCAAAATGCACTCAGCTGTTTCACTCAATAAAAAAGTATCTCACAGGACCAATTTTTTTTTCTTTCTTCACTGCAAAAATGTTTTTTTCTGCACAGTTCTGAAACTTCCATAAACTATTATGGAAGCTTCCAAATTAAGCACAATAATATAGCCAAAATTAAGCTTCCAAATTAAGCACAATAATATAGCCAAAAACCTCTACTCACGTTATCTATGACCACTTCATTTAAGAGTTTCTTTTTAATATACTCAGTTTTCTGCTTTTCAAACCTCAGCCCTTCAACCTCTATCCTTCCCTTCCTCTGTTCTGCTGAGTTTGCATCATTGCCCCAGCCATGCAAGAAAACAGAAAGATATGGCTTAATTAGGCTGCAACTTTATTAATTTAATTTATCTGGGGACTATCCAGCAGCAATTTCTACAATACAGGTCATAAATTTTTCATTAATTATTTTCACTTGTAGGAGGGCTGCCATTAGCTTTCATTCCCTGTGGCAGCAGGTCCTTGGCCCTCAGTGGGTGGTCCACCATAATCTTTAAATGATGGTTAGGAAGGATAGGTTCTCTTGTCACACTAGACATCAAGAGTCCTATTTCCAGTACTTACCTTCTTTTGAGGAAGCTTTTGGGTTTGTCCTTTTCTAATGCTGGTTTACCAAAGAAGCAGATCCTCTATGGTAGTTCAAGTATCTGAAATGGATTTTACTTCCTTGGAGAGGCAGGTGACAGGAAGACTAGGCTAGACAGCCTGTTATACCCCTTCTGCAGGTTAACAAGGTCAGTTAGTTGACCTGAGGTCCACTGACCTGCCAACCTACCCACAGAGCTATCTTCCACCTGGGTCATGGACTCCCATAACCTGTAAAGGAAGGCAATACTTAAAAGTTAGAACTCTTTTTCCGAGGTAGCCCACTAAACCAAACAAGAATCCAAGTTTTGCATTGTAGATCTCACCTCAGAACGTCCACTTTGCTCATCTTAATATTCCCAGAGCGCTCTCCTTTTTTCATTTTTACTGGAAACTATCCATTGTGGATTTGCTTGTCTGTTTTTTAATTGGTGTTGAGAGGCATTTATCGTTATGATCCTGAAGACACTTGCACAATGCTTTGGATGAAAAAGCATTATATGATATCATAATATTTAATGCAAAAAATGTGAAAGAACAGAAACCGCAATGGGCAAGTTGTGGGGAGAGGCTGATATTTTTCTTGTATACAAAGACATTTCTCAAATATATAATATACAAAATAAATATATAAAAATATAACAATAATATTATAATGCATATATTATTATGTATAAGACTACATTAACTCTATAAAATATAAACCTTTTTTTCATATACCTGCCTTTAATAATTTGCAGTCTGAACAATTGGAAGCTAGCAGGGGAAGGCAAGAAATAATAAACCTATGACTAGGAAGATGTGCGAAGAACCCCTGAGCATGTGTTCTGCTCTCTGCCATTACTTTTCCTGTTTATAGTTTGCTACTCTAACTGCATATGACAATGGAAAGTGTAAAACAGTTGAGTCCCAGAACATACAACTATTTCACTATATCAGAGAGAAAAAAAATTAAACTTTGGACACCATACTTACTTTGCTACTACAAATGGGGAGAGTGTGTGTGTGTCAGTTTTTCGTATTGGCCTGTAGTGAAACCATTTTCAATGTGCTTCATAATATAAACTAAAAATGTGTAGCAGAGACTTCCTAGGATTTTCCAGAGATCATAGATGATCTCCAAAGCAGATTCCCAATCTGGTGTTTGAACTAAGTGTTGGTGGTTATAATGGCTGATGGTCTTTTCAGTGTGCAATAAAACAAATAATTCAATTAATCTGATGTGTTATAAAATGTATAGAAATAAAACCAAGCAGTCTTAATCTAGGCTTCTAATATCCAGCACCTAAGCAGATTTTCCTTCTTAAATGGATAGCAACTGCTACTTATGCCTCTCAGTGGTCTAGTGAATTCTGACACTGTTTCTGAGGGACGTATACAGAACAATACCAATAGGAAGAAAAACAGCCTTAGGAAGTCAGTTCCAATTACATGCAGCATGCAAGATATTTTTGCAGGGCTGCTTATGTCTTACGTTATCTTCTGATAATAGACGTTGCTTCTTCTGAGAGCAAGAATAACAGCGAAGTACAAGCTGGGTTCTTTAAAAGGCTGAAAACTATTGCATGTTCTAAGAACATCTGCAGATCTAATTCTTCTCATCACAAATGTTGCCTGCTACTCCCCAGTGTTGTAGTGAGCTGCCAAAATGCAAAGAGATGAGTTTTTTTCTTTAGGAACAGTATAGTAATAACAGTAAAAACAAGGCATATGTGTAGTTTTAGAATGATATTGAATACAATTTTTAAATTTAAAGCCAGGGTGGGTACAGGGCAAGAGGAGGAGGCAGCAGAACTGGGATGGCTACTAGTGGCTGCTGGGCTGGTTGGGCTGGGTCCACCAACGGGCACCTTCTCAGCCTTCCATTTCTGCTGTCCTTCCAATGGCAGCAGTTCTTCTTGGAGCTCAGCCTCTCACACTTTTTATCCTTTGTGGCTTTCCACCCTATCACTGTTCTTTCTTCGTTCTCCTCCATCCCTCTCTGTTTCCCTCAGCAACACCAGGACAGGTTCAGCCCCTCATTTCTGACACAGCCAAACTCCATTTTGCCTGCCTGGCTAAGACAAATCACATCAGCTCTGCACAGAGGGGTTGTATTTAATCTCTTAGGAAACACATAATCTTTAATCTTTTCAAGTACACTCGGATGCTTACCTGATAAAGTTAATGTTCTGCTGAGGCACAAATGTCAGTAGTATGCATAACAAACTACAAAGGAGTATTTTTGAAACCCTGGGTATAAGGTTCTCACATTTTGACAAATACCAATATGGGAGAAAAAAACGTATTCTTTGATAATAATTGTGACATTTTCATATAGGCTGTATGTATCAGTATAGCAGAGTACCAATTTGTCCTGGACATGTAAATAAAGATGTCAACAACCTTCTTAACAGTTCAACTAACATTTAAACTTATTTTACTCTTGTATTTCTTTCTATTGTCAAGCCGGGAGAACATTGATGACTATGAAAAGTGAATGAATAATAGAAGAAGAAAAAAAAAAGAATAGAAAAGAAAGAGGAAAAGAAAATGAAGGAGAAAGAATAAAAATTAAAAACAAAGAAAAGATGAAGAAAGAGAAGAAGGAAAAAAAAACATTTTTGGAAAGGAAGGACTTTGGCATTCTTATTTAATTATCAGTGGATACACAGGATAAAGAGATCTATTTCAAAACTGTGACTTAATGACAAGCTATGTGTAATACTTTGCCTGAAGACCCAGACAACATCGTTAAGAGAGAGACAAGTAAATTCTAGGTAAGAAATAAAAATAAATGTTTCCACACCTCTGACATAACTGTAAAAGTTAAAAGGCTACTGATAAATTGGAGACAAATGACTATTGTTCTGGCAAAAGAAGGAATCTTAATTCATTTTTGGATAACAATATTGCCAGCTCTTGCAATTTTATTATTAGCCTCATGATATTTGATGCTCCTTTTAAAGACCTAGCTCCTAGATTTATACTAATTAGGAGGCTATTAACTTTCATAAAAAATATCATGTTTCCAGTCCTGATACCTAAGCAGAAAAAAATTAGAGCATTTCCTAAAAGTGTGAAAGATAGAAGTTAGACAAGAACCCCAAACAGGTTATTAAAAAAACCCAACCCAAACCTATGAATTCTGGAAGACTTACTCATGATTTCTGAATATTTGGCAACACTATATTAACTATAATTATGTTAGGGATTTATTAGGTAATAAAAATAGCAAAGCTGATAAGAAGCTTCTGCAATGAAAAAGCAGAACATGCTGAAAATCAGCCAAAAGAAGGTGAAATTCCAAAATATTTCAGTTTGTAATTAAAACTTTTATTTTTTTGGTTCTTTCAACAAACTATTCTACATAGTTTCCCATAAAAAAAAAAATCTGACTAATTTTAAAAACTAATTTTCCAAACCTGACTTGTTCCACTGGCAACAAACCCAACCTGCTAAAATAATTTTTACCTCTTAGGGATTCATGAATATTACTGAATTTCTGTCCATCACCATTTTAATCTGCTTTAATCTTAGACTTCAATGACTTGATATTGTTCAGGCGGCATAAAACCATACTGCTAGCAAGATGACTTAAGTAGAAAAGTCTAGCTATTTTTTTCTGTTAAATCCACAGTTTTTAGGAAAACTGTGCAATTTAAGAATCACACTTAGCTTGTAACCAAAATGCAATCATTTACCTTAAGTAGAAAAGTCTAGCTATTTTTTTCTGTTAAATCCACAGTTTTTAGGAAAACTGTGCAATTTAAGAATCACACTTAGCTTGTAACCAAAATGCAATCATTTACCTTTATCTCAAGCATTCTCTGATAAGAGACAATCTCTGAAATAATGTGCCACATGAACTAATTCTGCTTCCTGCAATACAGTCCATCCCAATTATTATTCAAATGCTGTGTAAAATATAAAGAAGTCCACCCACATTGCTTTGACAAAGGAATACAGACCCTGGAAACAGACTATATTAAGTCCAATGACAAAATAAATAAAGAAAATAACCTTAACAGTGTGTGCTGCTCTACCATTTCCAAGAAATTACAACAATGAACAGGTATCTTTTTAACCTGAAAAAAGCTCAAGGAGTTTCCTGTCAAATGGATATTTTTCTGTTGCTACTCCTCCTACAGTTTTTGAGAAAAAATAATTTCTGTCTCTGTTAAAATTTGCCATTTATACTGACCATATACTACTGCAGTTAATTACCAGGGCTGTACTCCACAGCTTGGATTCAATGGGCACATTGACTTCTGCTGTAGTGACACCACAGTTAAACCTTTAACATCTGACTTGTTGGATGTGATGGGCACAGTGTAAGTCCTTCAGGTCTACTTGCCTCCCAGTGACTGAAAGCTCTGTCAGTGCTGAACTTGGCAAACCTGATAACTCCAGGACCAAAAACTCCAGCCTAACCAAAAACGACATCATCGTCAAATCTGTGCAGCCTAGTCAGAAATTCCAGTCCCACAGTCTGCTGCAGTCATGCTATCAACAGAGTATTGCTGAGAAGAAGACCCAAATCCCAAGTATCAGTCATATATCCTATATAGAGCAATCTGCATATTCTAGCTGAGTCTGTAACACTCAGATCTGGTACTACATTGGCTGGAGAAGCTGTACCAATTGTTGGATGAACTTTGGCTTCTTGCCCCAAGTAGTTCCTGCATCCTGCTCTGGCCTCATGCTCTGGGTGTGATTTGAGATCTAGCTCTTCTTGAACTTTCCACCAGTTACCAGTTACCTGCAGTGCCTTATCTACATGTCCATGATTCCATGGCAGACCGAGAATACCTGCAGCTGCCTGCAAGGACACTGAGGTCCTTCTTGTCTTCCAAGGATAGCACAGTTTTTTCATACTTCTGCTTTAATTCTGGGCCATTCTGTCCCAAACGCACTCCCTGATCCTTACATTCAGGAACAAGGAGAGAGGAAGGACTGTGCATTTTCCATGTGTCCCCTCTGGAGAGATGGAACAACTTTTTGGAATCATTACATCCCTACCCATCAGTTTCCCATTTGACCTACCTGCAAATATACTCTTTGGATATTGCTGCTCAGTCCGAATTGCTGCTCTGGACCTAGAGTCGGAACACTCTTCCCTGAGGTGAAAAAACTTCATGAACTCTCCTGCTTGTTTCTCCCTTTGATCAGTGTTTTCTTGTCCAAGGCCCCACAAGGAGGAAGCCTAAGGTGACTGACCTAGAGCAATTTTACTCTACCTCTCTCATAGGAAATAAAGCCTTAGCACAAAATGGCAACTTTGGAAGGCATCAAGCACTCAGACTGTGCCAGGTCAAGAAGGTTGCCTGAGTCCTCTGACCTCATTTTTAAAAAGCATTTACAGTTTCATTTAAAAAAAAGATTTTTATAATCATCCTTTTCATCTATTTTCATCTATTAGAAATAAGAAATGTATACGAAAACTGAGTTTCTTGGTATTTATCACTGAAGAAGTGAGGATAAGTGCAGGATTTGGCTAAATTATCTAAGAAATTATATATGTTTCAGCACTACCGAAGAAATAAGAGGGTTAAGCTCTTCTTCAAAGCTATTTTATGAAAAAATATATTGGTTGTTTTGGAACTGAATCTTCTTCACAGAAAGTTTTGGAAACATTCTTCAAATTATTTGACTGACTGAGTAGCTTAATAAAAAATTACACTATACCCTTACCAATCACAGCACTTCCTGAGAACTGGGAAGTCATTAGCATGATTTTTTTAAAAAAGGATTTAGGGGGTGTCTTGAGAATTACAAGTTTGTGACAATGACTGAAAATCAAACAGAGAAAAATAATACAACATTTTGGGAACCATAACATATATGGCAAGGGAAAAACTGAACAAGCTTTCTGTAACAGAAAATTGTGCCTCTCTAATGTGTTAGAAGGTTCTGAAAATATTAATAAGACAGTAGATGAACGTGACCCAGTGGACATAATTTACTTGGATTTCAAAAAGCTTTAGAAAAGGTCCCTCATAAAAGAATATTAAAGATAATAAATAACAATGAAGTAAGGGGCAAAGGCTTGTCATGGATTAAAAAGTGATTAAATGATAGGAAATAAATAGTTATAACCTCAAAGAAGAGATATATTAATAATGGAGTGTCTCGGGGGTCAGTACTATGATCAAGTTGTTTAATATATATTTTTAATAATTCGGATTAAGTGGATTGCAAGGTGGCAGAGTCTGCTGATGACACTGTACTATTGTACAAGTAACCATTTGCTTAACCTCTTACTCATTGTGGTAGTCTAAAAACCAACCTGTGCTGCTCTGAAAATCACTAACAGGAATCCTGGTGAATATCGGTAAAGGACATCACCAACACACAGGGAGGGAGGGAAGAGTGATAAATTTGTCTGTGTGTCAGGTCTTAAGCACTATCTCAAGATTCACCCAAGTGAAATGTTACATTCTGGTAAACCTAAGGGAGGGACTGGGAGAGAGAAAAGCGTCCACTTCACCTCCATCAAGAAATGTTTGTAAGACATGCCTTCAGTACACTATCTTCAGTAAAATCAGAAATTTTCATGCATAGTTGAAGAAAACTGAAATCATACCCATAGCACTCAACAACCACATGTCACATGTTAATCCTACCAACAGAAACTGTATTTCTTTCTCTGATCATGGATAGCTTTTAATCGTTATTAGCCATAGCATCATTGGTAATCCCACGCAATAGCTTTTCCTTGCAAAATACAAATCAAATGCAAGCACTTGCACCAGAGATAAACATTCTGGTTCAGCTTTTCACTGTTCCTCACCTTCTGCTCATGCCCATCAACAGAAAAGATCAAGCATCCGAAATCTTAGCTCCAGGGTTTTCATATCCCCAGAGAACTGTGCTGTTTGAGCTATCTGAGAGCTGACTGGAAAAGAAGACTGTTGTATTGGGATTTTCAAAAAAGGCAGTCCTGCCTTCAGCCTCAGGAACAAATTACCCTATCCATAAATTGTTGTACCTTCCTATAAAAAAATGAGAATAACATAAGAATTCTTAGTACTAAGGACTAAAAAATTACCTTCCTGTAACAACATTTTTTTCTAATTATAATCCTTCCTCAAATATAAAGAATCAGACCTTTTCAATCTAACCATATCTTATGTGCCTCATGTCCCAGGATGAGTTTGTCTCCCAGAGGACACCATCTCTGAAAAAGAAAGGTCAGGATTTGTCACTAGTAAATGTGAAATGCATTACAGTCATTCCAGATACATTTTAAAGGAAGTGGAATAAAAAGTTTGTGCCATGGAAAAGGAAATAATATATTTTCCACAGTCTCTTGCTAAAAGGAAGAAGTAACAAAAATCAGCCTAGAGAAAAACCTCTGATCAAACACAGTCCCAGCCCCTCATACAAACTGTATCCCTTCAGAACCCAGTGTGGTTTATTCCCAGGCACAGATATGAATCTTTATCCACAATTGTACCTCTTGTTGCGGCTCTTGCAGAAAAAAATGTCCTGGTATTTGATGGCTGAAGGAACAAGAGGAGGTAATGTAAACAGACCAAAGAACTGGCAGCTGTTGGAGCGTTAATCACGAAACAGACTTTTCTTTTTTTTAGGCCCATGCAAGCATGTGGACTAATGCAATTTTTATCTTATGTAATACAAAATAATGCTACAAAAGCCTCATCATTTAGGACGCTAAATGATTACTACAAAAGTTGCAAAGTATTTGTTTCATACATATTTAAACTACAGAACTATTTGATTGTTTGGGGAGATATCCTGAAGTGTTTGGCAGTGGCTTCATTTGTAAGCAGACCACCAACTTTGAAAGGCCAGCCATTTAATCCATTATATAATTCTCTATCATTCTAAAGATCACGAGAGAAATTCAGTCCGTGCACAGGTTGATACAACTTGCAGCAACTTGCAGCTGGTAGTTATAGTGCCTCAACAAGGGACATGACTTTGGCTCATGTGTATCACACATCTGATGAAACATAGTTTTAAAAGCATTGTTTAATCAAACAATTGATTTTTGCAATCATCTACTTCTTCAGTAGTGCTGAAATATGCATAATTTCTGCATTGCAAAAAATAAATTAAGGTATCTTAATGTCATTCTTTATTTTTATTTTTAATAAGGCATTAGATACAAATTCAAGTCCATTGTAAGCTGGTTGAGGATGACAGTAAGTTGCAGTATAATCACAAATACTATGATTACAAATACCAAGGGAAATTTAGGCTATAAGGCAAAATGAAAAAAATAATTTGACTGTGGAAAATTAAATTAATAAAACATTAAAGCACTAAAAAAGAAACCTACTGCCTATTATAACTAAAGTGTTTGCATAGCTAAAATAAAGAAATAATGTCAGTGTTTGCGTTTATGAATGTTATATGGCAATCAGACCAGGTAAAGGAGAGAAACAGTGCTGTTAAGGTTACAGTCTCCTATCCATTTCTCCTACATATTTGCACACTGGAATTAATTTAATCTTTCACATTTTTATTTAAAACAATGAAATTGGGATTTATCTACCTTACCTGTAGTTGCTAAGCAAAAACACAGTGATAGGTTACCAATACAGCCGTGATATGCCATGTCATGACATATGCTGGGAACTCGTTTTATATAGAAGTCAATGGGAGCAGAACTAGGCCAAGGCTAAAAGCTCATGAAAAATCTTTCCCAGGGTGACTTTCTCAACATTGAATAGTAAGTCTGTAGCAGAACTGGGATTGGAACTGCACTCAGATAATCTAAATCCTAGTTAAGTGCCTTAATCACATGACTTACTGGAGCTCTCCTAAATGAATTCATATGTGTTCCCATCAGTCCTTCACCTGTAGACCCAGGAATTCTGGTCAAATCAATCTGAGGTAGCTGCAGTCATGAGTCATCTCCCTGTCAGCTGTCTTCTGCTAAACACATGCAGGAACTGAACCCCATCAGTTCGTCATTCCTAAAGGAGGGAAGCAAATTCAGGTGGAATCCATCAGAACGGAGAAATCAAGCTCCTCAAAAGCACACCGGTTCACCTAGCAGTATTTTTATTTGTCTTTCTATTAGTGTCTTACTAGTCAAATGCAAAATTCACTATGTGACTCTACTTTCTTGCAATAATGGAGTACAAAAAAAATGCAGAAATGCTAACTTCAATGCAAAATCATCTTTCTTAGAAGAAAAAGGCTCACAAAAAAGACAAAGCTTCAAGGACATTTTTTGTGAAAGTTTGAGAGCCACCTAGACCAGCTGTGACATCTGTACTAATTGAAAAAGCAAACGAGGCCACAAAGGACTGTTCTTTGACCATTTAATCAATTTTCCACTCAATGCATTGTTCATTCTTAGAGACTTTAATGCTAGAATTGATTTTAACAGCCATTACCGAAATACGTAAGTCAAAGGTCTCTAGACCTTTTTTAAGTTTGACCAATGGGAAAAAAAAGATTATGGATATGTGAATAAATCAGTGACTATGATTACAATGCCTTACTGAAAAACACCATGTGAATCACAGTTTACCCATGTACTGGTGGTCACATGAGCTAACTAGACTACAATGTGAGAAATAGTGATTTCTACATCTGGTCTGGACTCTGTAAAATTATCTTTTAAACTTTCAATAATTTGTAGCTGATATAGCTCACCAGTACAGTCATACAGCTCATTTCAATACAGAAAGAGGTCAGTTATAAAACGCTTATAAATACATTTGGAAATTGCATATTTGACTCAAGCAAGCAAAGGAGTCTGGAAGGATGAAGAATATTAAGATCACCTTAAGATGCTTTTAGATGTGGCTAGTGGGTATGCGTCCTGCAAAATAAAGGAAAAGGAAATACGCAAATCTGTGTTTTACCTTGCAGTTCTATATTCATCCATAGAGAGGGAAAAGTCAGAAAAATTAATGCTTAAATAATTTTTCTCTCATTTTTAGCAGCTTCCCTCAAATAGAAAAAAACCATACCTAACCTACCATTGGCATGAGCTGATATAAAGGTAAGAAAAGGATGTACTATAGTGAAAACAGGACACACTAAAATGGATATAAGTTAAAAAACCAACCTGACCTTATTGTCCTATTTCTGGATTTTAGGAAATTTTGGTCTTCAATTACAAATACCTGTGATCCATAGAACTGAGATTTCACAGAATAAAAGCTTCTGTGGAGATGAAAGAGTCCATAAGAAAATTCTTTTTTATGGTACAAATATATAGTAAAAGGCAGTAACGGCTGTGGGATTCTATGTGTTGGCAGTGACTTCTTCAACGTAACTGTAACATCAGCCATTCCTTCATGTACTGCCTTCTCCTTCTTCTGTGTTCTGGGGCAAGAAGAGCTTGATCCTAATGAAATAGATTTACAGTATGACCTTTGCATACATGCATGATATATTGTGATGACAGCCACTCTGCTGTGAAATATGATGCTATGATCTTTCAGTTGTTTCCCTTTGGAAGACGAGCCTTACATGATTAGATTGATAAGCATCAATGTATCAGAAATTACGCCAAAGCAGCAGCTACTGGCATGTTGTGCTGTAGAAACTTTAAGGATATTGACATAGTTCTAGAAAAACAAGCTTAAGGACAAGCTGAGCCACAAAAATCAAATAATATAATTGACAGATTATTTGATGCAGTTCCTGATTAAAACTTTCCCATTTTACTGAGATACGCTAACTTAAAAAAGACCTTTGACACTCCACTATAAAGTATATGAATGGTTGAAGTTTTTTCATCATTATTGGGCATGCCCCAAATTTGTTTAGGCTGTTAGGTGTTTGTCATGGAGTCCTCAGTATTGTAGTAAGAAAGGGCATTCATCGGATACATTAAAAATCATGTCTGTTCCTTAAGGAGATTACCTATATCTGTGATATGTTGCACTATTGACACACTCATGACATCCAATTTAGCAATCTGTATTTATCCAGAGATTTCCATGCACCATAAAGCAGAGTTTAATTCAACTGGGAAACAAAGGAGGTGGGAAAAGGGTGCTGCTCTTTGACACTTATATTCAGCCGCAATGATGAGTGTTGTTCATTCATCTGAATGTTCATGTTTCATTTTAATAATCTTATTTTTGTCCATAAAGGTCAAAGCCAGGTTGGGCCCCATTGGTATAGCTGCTGTGCAGAAGTAGGTAAAATATCAGTCATTCCCTCAGAAAGCTTTAAGTAGACAAAACTTAACTGGTGGATGAGACAAACAGGCAAGTAAGGTAGGGTAAGAAAGATGAGTTGAGAGATAGGACAGAATATACACTTATAGAGTACCGTAAGTTCTTCTCACATACCTTAACGCTTACAAAATTTATCTTTCAGCTCCATCCTGATAACAGTCTAAGTTAAAGTATCTGCATTACTTATAAACTTTGGGTGGATGCCAGGTTTTTATGTGGTCTTAGAGTACTAGATGATGTAAATATCTGTATTAATTTTGGACGTTGTAGACAGTATAATACAAATGAACTTTGTCTTATTTTGTACGTAACATAGTTCTGTGTATTCTTATGACAATCTCATGTGATGCAATCTATAAATAAAGCACAGTGTTGTTTTCATGCTTGAACTTCTTGGTGATATGTATAGCAGTAAACTGAAAAAAGCCAGGGTGCAGGCCAGAGCACAGACACAAGATGATGTATATTGTTAACTTGCTAGCTAAGTGCACATCAGGGTTTCAGACTGTGGCAACTAGCACTTTCTCATACTGTGCCTGTTGCATGGCTTTGAGATTATTGTGGACCACAGAGTATTTCAGAAAGTTCTTTAGAGGTGACCAGTCTGTTCCAAAAGGGAGAAGATTTTTTTCTGTATAGATACGGGTTATGCCATGCAAGGTTTTTTTAGTTAATACAGATACTACTGTAATACTGTGCAATGATGTTCATCCTATCTCAAATACAATTTTGTAGAACTGATGATTCAGAAAACAGTGATGAAACAAATGGAAAATATCTTAAAGAATATTAAAAATATTTGTATTGATTAGCTAAAAAGAGAGGCCCAACTCATTTTGCAAAGAAGCTGCTAAATATTGACACAAAACCACAACTAAATATGCAGACATTGAGACATATAAAAAGCTCTTCTGTTTTCCTATATGTAGTGAGGTCTTTGTTTACATCTAGAGTAAGCAATTGCTCCTTGTTTAAATTTAAATACCTGGAAGATAATGCAGCAGACATAGTTGTTAAATTCCCTGGCAAAAGCTGAGTATACTTTTGGAATAATCTTCATTTTAGTTGGAAAGATTTCATTATAAAACAACAGTGTGTTAGCGCATAACATGGGAGTGTGAGCAACCTTATCTACACACAACACCAACACCCACTTCCATGGCTGCTATTTAAAGTGGTAATTCCCTCCAACGTTCAGTTACTGTTATTAAGTGCAAGATACATTCACACTTTGAATAGGGACAAATGCAAGAACAGCCAAAAAAGTTAACATTACTAGCTATAGGAAAACAATTTTTGAGAAAATATTGGGAAGGAACTTGACCTTCAAGGCTGGATTCTTACAATGATGATGACAGTCCCTGAACCATTTGAATCAGTATTTCGTTTTCTTAAGTACCTTGTTAACCTGTGAAACTTCCAACAACTCTAGATAACTAAAGGTACAAGAAACCATGCGGGTTTGATACATTTCTGGGATCCAGGTTATCATCAAATATGGTTGTCTAATTGTCTATTTTGGTGCCATTTAAACTCTTTCGAATACCTGCCATAGAGTGGAATCAGTTAACTCTCATATACACCTGATATATTTTAGACATCATAGTGCTTTCTTTGCTTGTTTTCCCATAAACAGCAGCAATTTTGGAGGAGAAAAAGTATTTAAACAGTTTCACTTGTGCTATTATTACAGCTATGATCTTGTTAAAAACTCTAGGCAGATTGATTAGCTCTGAAAAGCTGACATCCATCTACAAAGTGAGGAATAATCTGTAAATAAAGCTGCAAATAAGTCTGTTGTGAAAAGAATATTTCACCCTTGCCACTTGCTGAAATATGCCATCAGAAAATGACTGTTCACCTCCACTCAAGGAAGAATGTTATCTGCTTGCACTGACGCAGAGCAGTGTCAGCATGCTGGACAGAAAAAAAAATCCAAATCTTTTTGCTGTTCTTTTCATTTTGAGAGGTAAAAAACAAGGAAGAGGCAGAATAGTTATGCTGCTCTGATTTTTTAAAAAAGGGTGTATGTGTGTTAAATAAACTTAAAAGAAGAAATCGTAGTTGCTATATAAAACAGCCACTGCTTCCTCCTGCCCCATACAATGCAGTTCTTTACATTCAGTGGAGCTCTCAATCTAATTCTGAGTATTCAGGTGCTACTGGAATGGACAAAAAAACCCCAAAATGTTCTTGCGTTTACTTCTTATTTTCTCCATAGTTTTTACAGTGTATTTAATTTTGTAGCTGTATTTAATATGAAAATGTTTCAGGATGTAATTTTTAATAAAGCACTGTATAAAATGCTGCACTGGTGCTATAACAATTCCAGTTTAGAATTAATTATGTGTTGATGTTCCATTTCAATTAGAGTTATTGAAATATATAAGCCTGGTTCCAGTTCCATACAGCTTTCATTTTGAAGTATCTTGACTATTGACCATGGAGTCACTCCTTATTTGCAAGGTGCTTGGATAAAGAAACAAACCCCTTATGTAAACCAAAAGGATGCAGAGACATGCCAGCTGACAAGAAGTTAGTGAAAATACCAGACAGTTTTAATTTTTTTTTCTTCCTTTCATTTTGCTTTTTTAAAAAATCTTTCTAAAAAACCTAAAGAGATCTGAATGAGAGAAAATTTAAGAAAAATAGGTTCCCATCTACTCTAACTGGGTGTATGAAGGAAGGCACTGGGGCAAGGATAATGGAAAGTTGAAAAAAACCAAGAGAGTAGGGAGACTTGGGTTAACGAAGTCAGAAGAAATGAAGAGGAAATGACCATAATAAGGTACAGATATGCAGAGTCTTGAAAGGACAAGTCAGATGCTCTGCAGTAAATCCAAGACTTCCACATTAGAGCAAACAATCAGAATAGGGTTGGTAATGTGCATTTTATCTTAATGTCAGAGATAATTTTTTCCATCCTTTGAGCTTGTCTCAAGCTTTTTTAATGAGCTTTGCTAATTTAAAAAAAAAAAGAAAAAAGGGCTATTTGGATAATAAACATGAATATTAAAACAAAAAAAAGTATGGTTTATGGAAGTTCACTGCCCAAATGTCTAAGCCCTCTATTGTGAAGCAAAAGTATTCATCTGCTCTTTCAACTGCTTGGTTAAAATGCTAAATTATTCCTGGTGCTTTGTAGCAGATCAGTTAACGTTACTTTTAGTTTTATTCAGACAGCATGTTCTAGTTTTTCTTTGTATATGAGGCACTGGCAGCTTGACCTTCCTGTTTATTCCTTTATAAGGCCATTATTATCAAAGTTCTGTGGCAGAGAATTCAAAATTTTCAAATGTTAATGTTAAAAGACCTAGATTTCTGACTGATGTCAAGCTTTATTTACACCTTTGGAACAGCAAAAAAAGAGAAAGTGTTCTTATCTTATGAATAAGCTCTAGATAAATTGTGAAATACAGCTTAAAATGTTTCTTATCACGTTTTTAAGAAAAACAAGATCACAACAGATTCTCTGAGGAATAGAATATAGATAAAATATACGTTGGAAATCCATTCTCCAAGAGCCAAATGCCAGCACATTTTAATTTTTTTCTTAACACAAAGTTATTTGAAGGCAGGATTAAAAAAGAGTTCGTTTGAAAGGCTCCTCAAAAGCAGTTCCTCTTTGTACAACTTCAGATCCTAGGTTCACACGCAGCATTTGTGGTGCTAAACAGACTGAGCAAATAATTAGTGAAAAATAATTCAGCTCATGGATTCAGCCTTTTAAGCTCCCTTAATATACATGAGCAAGGCAATGATTATTTCACACATACACCAAATTACTAAATCACTTCCATCTGTAATTTTTAATCACAAACAGCTTCCTCTGAGTTTTCAGTGCTCCTATCTCTATAGTTGTGATGGGTCAGACAAAGCATGTGGCAGTGTTTCCGTCTCTTCTTTGGTCAATGCATCAGATGGCTCATGGCTAAAACACTAGTCCAGGGTAGGTAAAGTGGGTTTTCCATGGGTCTTCTGTACCCATGAGCCTGACGTTCACCTGTGACAGCAATGAGCTATGCCCTTATGCCAGCACCCAGGCACCGCTTCTGGTGACAGTGGTAGACAAGCCACCTTCAGCTCTGAACAGGCAGGAAGAACTAAGGCAAAGTTGTATTAACCATGTGGAGTTTACCATTCCCAACACTCTGTCAAAGAAACAGTTATGTCAATTTGTACCCTATTAAAACCTATGCAGTTAGTGTATATTATTCTATTGCCATGTTTAATGCAGGTAATTTGACAGTGAATGTTCCATAAATGTAAGAACCTGGTTGGCATATCTAGGGACCAAAATTACATTGATTTATTTGTGGTTCAAACTAAAAGCTAAAGAGGTAGATGCTGACTTTTAAAAATTATATTCAGTGCAGAGCTGCTAACATGACCCTTATTTACCACACCATATATTCAGCTTTAATTTTTTGTTGTTTATCCTTTTTCTCTGCAAGCTGCAGCACTTGCATTGAATATAACAGTGAAATAGTGGGTAGACAGGCAGTGTTATTCAGTTTTGCTGGCTGTTCTAAGTGATGAAACTATAATTCACTGGGTGATAGATAACAGAAGGTAATTTTATGGTTACTAAGAATGAGTTTGCATTTGTTGAGATAGTTACTATATAAATTTATAGATCTATTTTGTATGTACCGCATTTTAAATTTTAGTGGCAGCACAAGGAACGGTATGAGAGTAACACAAGTAGTACTGTCATGAACTCCTAGTTTAGCAGCCACTTGTAAAGGTATACTGTAATTCAACATGAAATAGCTTCAGAATGTTCTCACAATCTTGTTATAAATCATGGTCTTTGGAAGGGAAGGTGTTATTAAGTTTGTTTTTTTATTTTCTTTTGCCCTTCCTCCATCATCTTATCTAGGGAAAGTGTTGAAAGGCAGGAAAGGCAATTCTGTACAGGAGGTCCTTTTAAGTACTGGATTTAAGTGCTCTTTCAGGATTTAGCACTTTTCTAAGCTTAACTGACAGGTCACTTTGCCCCTTGTTATCTGGGCAGATAGACCCTGGGACCCTACAAAGATAATAAGATTAATTGTGGGGCAGGCAGTAGGATACTACAGCTTCAGATAACAAAATTCAGACAAGCCTCAACACCTGTCAAGCTATTATGACATTTACATTCAATAAATATAATGTCTCCAGAGAACCAGAACTGTTTTTGTTTAAAGATGGAGATTGGGCCCCAGGGAAGCCATTTTGTTGAACATGCCATTCTGTGGTGTAGAAATACCAGCTTTTGTCAAAGATTTAATTGTTGGAAGAGCCATTAAGATTTCAGTTCAGGTTACAAATCTGAAGGAAACCTAGACTGACAGAGGGGTGCTTGATTTGATCATGGGAGCAGAAGAGGAATGGAGGTGGTAGATGTGCTAAATTTGCATTTAAAAAGCTCACCTAGGAACCTAGCAATTAGACTTTTAAATATAAAAATGTAACTTCAGAGCATCCCAGAAGTATTCAGAAGTACTGAATTATGTAATGGCCAAACCAAGGACATTCCCTGAAAGTTAGGTTGTCTGCAAAGTACTTTAACAGAAAGTAGCAGAATTCTGAGGAAATGCTCTTCCTATGATCTTCAGGACTTCAAAGAGGAGTTTTAGTAAATTTATAAAAATAAAAAGGACATAATTAAGAAATTACTTTTCCTAAATTAATTGAGATTATTTCTTCCACCATGTTTCAAAAGAAAATGCTTCTACTCTATAATAGTGTACCCACGAACAGCGAGAATACATCTGGAAAAAGACAGAAAAGTTCAGGGAAAAAATCAGGTGCCATCCAATAGCAGTTATTCCAAATCCTCCTTGACCAAAACAAATTGAAATGATGGCTTTGCCTGGTACAACTTACTTCATGGGGAGTAACTTGGGATTTTCACAGAGGAAAAGAAGGATGATCCAAGATAGCCTTATATAGTTATTAATTATAATCATTATGAAAATTCTTGATAAGCACTTATATACCCCATAACAATGCACAAAATGTATAGTAAGGCATGTTTTAATGCCTCATAAACAGCATGAAGAAGGAGCTGGATACAACACTGCTGTCAGTTCCTAAGAATACTCATTTGTCTTTCTCCTGAGAGCAACAGAAAGTTATCCTGCATTTGTATCCTAATTGTAAAAATGAAGGAATCCAAATTATCAAATTATTTGCTTAGACCATTTGAAATTTGTATGGTAGAACCCATCACTGAGCATATAAGTTCTTTTGGATGCCTGTATCTCCCAGGCTGTGTTATAATAGCTTTACTGCATTATGTACAAAAGCAGAGGGTAAGTAACCAGTGGGCAAAAGGTCACTTTGGGAACTGCTGACAGGAGCACACAGTGGTGGAAAAAAATGAACAGAAGCAAAGTCGATGCTGGTCTCCTGGATCCTGTGAAGCCTACTCTCCCAACAGCCACAGCACAGAGTCACAGGAGAATTGTTGGTGAGACCCATTGCCTTACTGAAGTGGGGAGATTCACAGCTAATGGGAAGACCCAGAGGCAGCTCCTTCCTTTGAGAAAGATTTCATGCTCTGCTTCACTTCAGCATTTAATCAACTGCAAAAACACTTTATTGCTGTGTATACTCGAGTGCCAAAAGCATTATCACCTAATTAAATTGTTTCATTGTTTTGCTATATCAAGTAACATGTCTCTTTAACTCCGTGTTTTATTTAGTAGTGAGTTAGCTTTAACGTCATCAGAATGGGATATTAAATTGAAGGGGTGGCTGTTTAAACTCAAGTTCAAATCAATAATACAGGTAGCCTTTCACTGCCAAATTCTAACTTAGTGCTTTTCATTTTGCTGCAGTCCTGCATTTAAGCACCATTGACAGCCTCTTCTGCATTCACCTACAATTTATGACTATTGCTGTTGGTGGGACATAAGTTTCAAGGCCTTTTCACTGTTTAAGCTTCCTACAATCAGTGGAATTCCCTTCTCCAGAAGTTCTTTTGGTTATGCTGCCATGCTGTTTTGTTACGTCTTCAAAACAAAACCCAGTATTTTTATAATTAGTTACTTAATTTCAGGTGTCAAAAAAAGGCAAATATTTAGATATGCCTGGATCTCACAAAACCTTAAAATCTATATACACACCCTGAAGCACCTCTACATTGCAAATTTATTATAAGTACCCTGGATTAGCTTTTGTGCACATCCTTTGTTAGTTTTAAGAGCTCTAAATGGATAATATTTAAGTGTTCAAACGGCCCTAAGGTTATTCCAGATATTCTGAGATGGTTCAAGCTGTAAGGTTCTTATTCCTGCAACTATAAATCATTAGCTATGTTACACTGTTGCTATTTTATTATTTAATTTGCATAATGAAAATTACTATATAAATAACATTATCAAAAACCTTCATATCACAGTATAAATAATTACTAGCTATTTAAAGGGAAGAGAAATGGAACTTTGTCAGCTGATGACTCCTAAAAATTATTGTAATTCCCTTGTTGATCATTGAAAAGTTTATTGTATCTAGTAAAATTTGGAGTTACATAGATGAAAGAAAAGGAGGAAGTACGCAGAAGTTGTCTACGGCTTTTTTTAGGAAGACTATTTTAGGGAGAGAATGCATGTTAATGCATTATTGATCCAAACTCTGGTCTTAAGCTGAAGTGTGTCTTACCACATACTTAACAGAAAAGACAACTTCTTTAACTTTTGACAGTAAACCCAGAAACTAAGGAATTCAGGACGCCCATGCCTCCGAGTGACAGAAATGCAGAGGAGTAGCCCTGAGTTCAGCATCCCCCAGGCTGGTGAATATGCCATGTGTCACACTGGTCACCCCTTCGCTCCCAGAGACATCTACGGCAATGACACTTGTTCATCACTAACAGGCAAAATGTTTACCTTGCATAGTGGAAGGCATCTTCAGCAAGCACAAGTAGAGGACCCTTTCAGATGTACAGAAATCTGTATGATATCCATATTTAAATTTACATATTATATCTTCATATTAACTGATGAAAGTGAACTGACAAAATTTTGCTTTCTGCTCATAACCCTTGTAAAAAGTAATTGCTTCCCATGACCTCGTCACTGACCACTTCTCCCCCATTAAAGAAATAAAAAATGTGCTTTACTGTAATTTCTTTTAAACACTCTATTTAATTTGCTCTCCATTTATCCTTTAATGATAACCTATCTTCCCTGTTCTCTAGAATGTAAGAACTGCTGCCTGGAGATAGTGCATTTACTTTCCAAATATGCTAAAGTTATAAAACCTCACACCTACATTCTCAATGTTCTTTTTCAAATTTCTGAGCATTCAAGATGGTTTCTGGCCTTGTCCTCCCAGAAATAGGAGCAAGTTGCAAAATTCTTATGAGAATCCCAGCTGTATTTGAATTCGTATAGGTGCTTGTAAAGTAACCTTCTTTACAAACGTCAAACAAGTGTTAAAAAGAGGAATGCAAAGTAAACAGAAAAGAAAGCAGTTTCAATCACTGGTAATATTTTTTCCTTTTTTTTTTTTCTTTTCCATTATTTAAGCCAAACAATGATTATAGGACAGTTTTATAGCAGTTGGTCAGTCTAAATAATCTGTTGACTTAGATTTGATAACCAAATTGTCAACATACATCAATCACCATCATTTTATAAATCAAAAACAGTGTGTTCAAGTGGTTCAAGTGGATGATGACAAAACAGAGAGAAGGTGTACAAAAATAATCAAATTAATAGCAAGTAGTGAAGGGTTACGGCTTATCAAAGACCATGCTAAGAGAAGATCACAGCCTAAAATACATTACTTCTAAAATAAAAATTGCTTAACAGTGACTCCTCAACCTGGTAGTACAACATTCAATAGCTGGAAGTTAGAAGCAGAAATTTTGACATGAAAAATCTACCTCCAGGTAAGAATTTGTGAGTAAATTTCCCTGGTAAGGGTTGGTAACGATAGCTAATAGTTCACCAATGGTCTGAATGGATTCTTCTTCAATTGACATTATTGAATCTTGGGTCAAAGTCATCTTAGGGGCAGGGAGAGGAGAGGAGAGGGCTGAAGAAAATTCCAAGGTTTTTGTCAGACATTCAAGAAGGTTATCACAATTTTCTACAGTGTTACTACAATTGATTACAGTCTCAATAAGATTTTCAAGCTAGAAGGAAGAAATAGTGCAATATGTTGTGATAAAATAATAAAAATGTGCTAAAAATGCATATATTTTTTGCTTTCTAAAATAGTTTTGAAAGAGCGTTTAAACTTTACAGAAAATATAATGTCATTTAAAAATGGGATAAAATCACATAGCCTAAATGTGTTCTGGATGCACTAAGCCACACCTACTACAATTGATAAATAAAAGGAAAAAATGTTTAAAAAGCACACTACATGAAAAATGCAGAATCATTGCCTTATGACTGAAAAAAGACTCACAAGTCTCTATTTCTTGTATTTCAGAACTTCTATTTGTAAGGAAGGGAAATAACCTTTACTGTATTGTTGGAATAAAAGGAACTAGATGATTCATCTCTGTGAATCTGCTTGTTGAATTTGATGGATCATTCTTAAAAGCGACGTTGCTAATCTTCAGGTTTTCTTTTTTAGGTTATTCACAGATCAGTGGGTTTTCCGGCTAATACAGGTCCTGATGCTCTTCTGTCTTCACACATGGTATTCATCATATCTTGACAAGAAAAGACCTTCAGTCTACAAATAACCTTCACTGAAGTAAGACATGTAAGTGGGTTTCTATATGAAAGATAGATTTTATGGCTGAATAAAAAACAACTGTAGTTAAAAAGTGTCATTGCATGGTCTTATTTGAAGATTTTTCCTCAAAAGAACTTTTAGTATTTGTTGTTAAAATTACTAATAGACAAAAAAGGATTAAATTATTTTTTCATTAACGAGAAATTCAACAGAAAAGGAAGATCAGTTGAGTATTTTATCATTCTGAAATGTGCAGCTTTTAAAATATTTAAGTATCCACATTAGTTCTTGTCAAACTAGCACAAAGCAGTGCATAATATGACCTATGTGTAAGAGCAGAATAAGATAAGAGGCTTTGGTAAGGGTGAAACATTCACAGTATGGTTACTTTGTGCAACAGTTAATATTTTTCTTGCCTAACACTATATTATGGTTATGATTATTATTATTATTTAAAATCCTGAACAAGGTAACAAAAATATAAAAAGTATTTCTTTATTAGTCAATTCAGCATCAATGCTACTAAAAAATAATGAACGCTTCTCAATAACAGCAATTTTCAGCATAGCAGAAATCTGATTAAAGTTCATTGTCTCATACTACAGAATCAGTTCAGCTTTGTCTGAGATTTTTTATTATTTTATTTTATTTATTTTATTATTTGCCATACCACCATAACCCTAATGAAGTCAACAGGGTTGACTCTGTTTTTTGCAGAGAAAAACCATCTCTTATTGCAGGCAGGAAGTAACAATTCCTGAATTGACTTACTGATTTCATAGGACATATGAGGAAAGACTTTGTCTCTCTTCAAAGAGATATTGAAAAACATTTTTAAAAAATACACCGACAAGAAGTAGAACTAATGAAATTTAATTTCTAGCATCCCTCACATACCAGTCTTGTGAGATATACTAAGCATGTGTTGTTAGTTCTTTCCTCATTAGGAAAGTTTTCCTCGTGTCCTGATGAGGAACGTTAATAAGGTCTTCCTCCTTGAAAGCCACTCATTCTATGGAGCATGTGGAAGGTTAATATTTTCATAATATCTATTTCTAACTAGTAAGCTGGAAAGTGATCATTGGTTTCCAAGAAGGTATCACTGGGCAGGTAAAACAGCACTGATCAGTAAGGAGACTTGTTGAGGCAGAATGGTCTGTTAGAAACTCTCTGGATAAGCAAATAGCTAGGAACTCCACTTTAAGCAGCACACGTAAGCTGTGATCCTAACCAGAGCATAATATTTTTATTTTCATGCTGAGTTAATAATGAAATAAAAATTATGCTAATAACAATAAAAATGTCAGGACATGCACCTTCAAGAGCTAAATTCAATATTAACATTCAATTGACTAAGCTGAGCGCAGAATGTTAAAACATGAAAATAAAATATGTCAAACCTAGGATCGCATAGTCTGATCATTCTCACAGATGATTTTGTATTACTATCTTTGTTGTAAATATCTGGAAATGAGTAATAGAAGGAAAAAAACATTTTTAAAGCTTTCTGAAAAAAAAATTCTGTGTTATAGCAAGAGAGTTACTAAGAATGAACAGCAAACATCTTTCTCTAAATGCCTCAAGATACAACTACAGTTCTAAATGGCATCAAAACAGTGTAGAAGCAGTTATAAACATAATGCATTCAGACAGTACAACGCAGTCCAACAGATCTGATGCTTTTGATTTTGTCTGTTTTCTTTTTTTTTTTTTTTTTGTGGTCTAAATCTTTAGACTTACACATATCTTATACATTTGCAGCTATTTGATTTGAAAAATTACATTTTCTGTACCCCTAAGTATAACATCAGAGGGCTGGTAAATACAAAATATCACAGCTTCTCTAGGGAAAGCAGAATTTAAAAATATTTTAGGATCTAGCTGTATAAATACCTGAAAATGTTTAATAAATACATATGCATGTAAGTTCTTAAGCAAAACCGTCATATGGTAATTCACCCTGCTTGACAAAAGAAGAACCTCATGGACTCCGAAATTTAAACTCTTTCACAAAAATAAACTTTTCTCAGGAAACCTCTAATAATTTGATGCCCTTTCCAACTTCAGAGCTGAAGAGTTAAAATATACAAAATGCACTCCTTATATAAATTCTATATGATTTTTATTGTTTTGTTGGGTCTTTTGAAGAAACAGAAATGCTGAATCATACTTGAAATTCAGTACCACAAATTTCAATGCAAAAGTAATTTTTAAATGATGACTTGAAATGTCTAAAAAGCCACACACTACACTCCCTACCTTCAGCAACCTCAAGTGGAACTCAGTAGTGAGTGTTAGTAGTATCACAGACTTGGAATGTTATCAGTGTATTTCTTCACTATGTTTTTTTTAATTTAACATTAATTTACAGCAAATTAGAACAATAATAAGAACCCAAATTAAATTTTATAGTACTGTGCTGCAAATTTAGTTCAAAATTATTTTCTCATCAAAAAACCAACAAAAACATAATCATTTATAGCACTGCAGCACAAGCCCACTATATGCTATTACAGTAAAAGCTAGGCATTATTTCCATCTGGCTTTGCTCACACAGGATGTTGTATAAACTACCAGAAGAGCTCTATTTCATTGTAATTAAAATTTAGTGTTACACTTAAGCAATAAGGCAACTCCAGGAGATGTGATTATCACGAGATAATGACCTTGGGGTGTTACAAGGCAAGGAAGCAACCAAATGCCTCTAATCCTCCAGGGGGTATGATTATTTCGGAATAACCCGGAGGTTGTCTGATTAGTACCAGAGACAAAATCTGTATCGAGAATACAAATATGAATTTGTAAGGAAACGTTGGGGGACTGGCCCAGGTAAAGTTGGTAATAAGGAGTGCTGAAACAGCAGTTTTAGATGAGTTGTGTTGTTCACGTGCTAATTCTGAAATGTCTTCAAGAACTCTCTGGACACATATAGAGCTGACAGTGATGTCATACCTGTATAAGTAATCCTCCATAAATGCACAGATCTAATCTTTTCCTGCTATTTTGTTTCATAATTTCCATTTCATAATAGCAATAAGCTGTGGTAAGCAATGCATTTCTGGGGGATTATTCCACTTCTCAGGTGGCTGAAGTCACTCAACCTTTAGCCTCATATCTTTCAAGACATCTGAGAAGTGCAATAATTCCCCAGAAATGCACTGCCTGTCATGTCTTATTGCTTAATTACTTTGTACTTATCAAGTAGTTGCTCTTTCAATGAATGCAGAAGCACAGTATGTTTTACAATTATGGTGTGTATAGGAGCAGTATAACACTGTTATGGCAAAACATAAAATAAGTCACTGTTACAGCAGAAGTACAAACTAAAGCTGCAGTATAAACTATGGTACAAACTATGTTGGGTGTAGAACACTCTGTTATTCTGATAAGTACCTTGCATATGGTCAACTAATGGGACATGTTCGGCTTTAATAAGGATGCAAAACAAAGACCAGAGGGAAAAGATACAAAATATAATGCAAAAATAAACTCTAATTACAGAGTTTATATTCCTCTTGCTACTGATAGCTTTGGGAATATGTTAACATTTCGGAAACTAGTGAAATCACATTAGTAGTGATTTTAGTAATGAAAAAATAAGTCAAACAGTGAGGTGTACCAGCAACAATGAGGAAAGGCCACATATTGCTATTGATCCTCAAGAAATAAAGTGCCCAAAAATGGGGCAGGGAGAATAAAAAGCAGCTTTTACTTGCAGTAAAAGGAAATCCTGTTAGATTTTTTATGAAATCCTTTAAAACGAAGATGTTATTCACAGTTCTGAGCAACAGGAAAGGATGTGGAATTGAAAAAATCCATTTGCAAAATTCCTAAGAGAACTATTGTTGAAACCATCACAGCTATTCACTGTAAGATGTCACTTCAGTTTCTTACTGGAGTGGTTTCCATCCTTCCTTTCCTATAGTTAAAACAGAGTCCTCTGGAAGTAAGCGTTTATCAGTGAAAAAAAGAAGCCAAGAGAGAGCTGCTCAGACTTCAAAGCGTAGATTTTACATGGCTGGCTGCCTACCTAAGTTCAAATTCTACTTCTGAGCTACAGAATCTCAGAAATGAAAAATGAAAAAAGTATTGGGAGTGTGGATATGGATATCATAAGTTCAATATATGCTGAAAAACATATATTTATGACAGAAAGCACCTTCCCCTCCTGGTGCTGCTAAAAATGTCATTTTTTTAAAGAAAGAGACATATGAACTCAAAATACAAAATCTTCACAGGTTTATCTACCGAGTTTGGAGCCTTTGTGTCTAGGAGGAGCCACACACAATGATTCAGCCAGACCAGAAATCCTGTTCTAGTGTATAGTACAGTAATTCAAAACCATGGAACAGCTGAAGCAATTTACAAAGATTCCATTCAAGGATACTAAGCTCAAAGACAGCCTTAATGGTCTGGAAATGCAAAAAGATATGTTTAGCAAAGTAACAAAACAATATTTATTCAAAACTGTGTTTGTCTGCATTGTCTACACCATGTAAATAAACTATTATGGAGAATAGATATGATTGCTAATACTGATTGTCTCATTTAAAAGTGTTTCTTTATGCTAATGTAATGTATTTCAATAACAACTATAATGCTTCATTAAAGGAAAAATGTCTGAAATTAAACTTTACTTTACACTTACCAAATAGCTGTCTTACATTGCCTCATTTTGGCTTGCTGGCAAAATTGATGCTTTGGCCTGCTTAGAGAGAAGTCCTTCCCCTTCAGAAAAGGACTCCCACCTAAGGCAGCATTACAAAAGTGACCAACTGACAGACATAGAACAGACATACAGATGTAAGTACAACATCTCAATGTTTCAAACAATTCTTCCTTCATTTGGTATGTAAAGAAGTGGATCCCTTTTGGAGACACAAGTCTGAATTTGGCTGAAATGAAACCCAAAGCCTCTTCATTACCCTGAATATGTGACTCAAGGAAATCATAATATATAACATATATCATCTGTGAATCTATAGTATGTAACTATGAACCTGAAAGAAAATCAACTTGAAAATTTCCACCAATACTCGTAATGCAGCACTATCTCTGTCCATGGCAGCATAAAGATTAATTCATGTTCTAACAAGCTCCTTCACTTTCTGCATCCACTTTGACGCTAGAAACTGATCTATTAATGCTGAATACTTGTAGTGAGAAACTTTAATGCTCTGCTGTAGTAGAAAAAAGACTTCCCATGCTAGTATCCTAATTTTCTCGATAGTTACTGTCACCGCAACCCTTAATTTAGAGGACAGAATTGGTACAGTGGTAAATTACGGTGCTCCTCAAAAGCTTCACCTTCTAACCCTAGCACTGCGATTGTGTCAGAATTTGAAATAATAAGAAGAGTTTATTTCTCAGTGAGTGTGATGTCACATTGAGCAAGAAGGAATACGTGAAGTGAAGAGATTTGCAATGCCAGTGTGCTAGTTCAGAGCTCGTCACTCACATCTGAATTTCTGGAGCATTGTTCTTGGCCATTTTTTAAACTTGTCACTTCAAACCTCCTGGAAAACAGCTAATAAGAGTGGTGCACTGAGTTGGCAAAATGTTGAATGTCATTTAGGTGTACATATATTTGCTTCATCTATTTAGACATCATCTGTTTTTATTTTTTAAAAAAGAGATTGCAAAGAGAGAGAAAATAATGCATACAGAAGAGCACTAAGAAGGGTTTTTCTTCTTAACTACTAAGAATTCTGAATTGATCTTACTTGGATGATGATAATTTTTCATGCCTCAGGTAAAGATATGGGGGGTAGATCAGAGATGAAGTTATGTAAAAACTACAAATTGTTTTTCAAACACTGAGATTAAAATTGCCAAAGTACCTCATGAATATTGCTTGATCAGCAAGAAACTCCAGAAAAATTAAAAATCCAGACTGGGGCCATGCATAAAGGCAGTCACAGAGGCAAAGAAGCATGATGTATTATCACAGAGGATGGTATCATTTGTATGTTCTCTGTGGACCTGAAAGGTCTTGTAACCCCCAGTATGAAAATGTATAATTAATTAACCTACCTGGATTCCTGTCAGCTGGAGCCAAGACTTTAATGTACAGCCTGTGAGTGACACAGACTATATCAACATAAGGAAATTCAGAAGCAAGTACCCTAGGCTGTATTCTGCCCAAAATATGCCAGCATCTTTCTGCTTCTTGGTCCCCAGGAACATAGGGGATTCATTGCTCTCTGAGAGAAAAAAAACCCACCAGGATGAGTGGGGTATCAAGGCTCTGGAATGCACAGCAGAACATTTCTGCAAGCAGATTGAGACCTCTGTACAGCAATAGTCTTTTCTTCTGGCCTGTGAAGGGGCAGAGCAGTTTTTTTTGTCCACCTGGCAGCCAGGAGTCAAGAGAGGCAGAGGAACAGACTAGATGGGCCTCCCTGTCAATTAGCATTTTTGTACCTGGGGTCATCTGGCAAAAGAGAACATGTTCCTGCCTGTCCAGTTTTCAGACCAGAGAGGGAACTGGAGAAAGTTGAATAGTGTCTCTGGGTTATTGCAAAAGCAAAGAAGGTGACAAGCCAAGTGGAAGAAGGCAGGGATATCTGGGAGAGAGCTTATTGGCATGGGGACACTCAGCGTACTAACATAAGAACAAGTTAGAAGTTTAGAAGGAACCAGGGAATACAATGGCCAAGGGAAGCACTGGGCTGAGCAGCAGGTGTAGAGGGAGTGGATAAACTGAAGCCTTTAATGGCATGTGCTGCTGCTAGGATTAATATCATTTTAATACTTCTGATGCTAAATTTTGGAGCAAGCAATAAACTTTGTCTGCAGACAAAAGTATTCCTTCCAGGAAAGTTACTGTACTATCTTTCCAAGCAGAGGAAGCAATTTCTTCTTATCTTTTCCATCCAAATGCTGAACAGAACTACCTCTGATCAAAAGCATGACTTGGATGAGGAATGGTACAGTCAGATTTTTAAAACTGACACCACTAAGGCAACAGATAAATACAAGGGAAAAGCTGAGTCAAATCAAATGCTGAAGTATTCATGGAAGATAAATAATTGAAGAATAAAAATTGTACCTTGAGAAATTTGTTACAATATGGTAATTTTGTACATCCAAACTCCCCCTACTGCAAACTGGAATATCCTTCATCTCACTTGTGAGGCTTCTTCTTACAGTAATTTTATTTAACTCTTCCCTCATAAATTTCAGTTTCAGCATTCACTGCAGAGAACTGTCTTTTTGCATTGTAAAATAAATATACTAGTCCAAAAATCACACAAGATAGTATCTTTCTGTTTTCTTAGCGGTAGATAGCAAAAAAAAAAAAAAAAGCTAAAATATTCTGTATGTAAGTGTAAAAACCTATTATCGTCCTTGATGCCTGTAACCCAGTGGAATTCATGTTTTATAAATGAAATGTTAGATCTTATTTCTTTATTGACTGGCAAAAGCCAGGTAAAATCCCAGAAGAATACCTACAGTACATCTTTTCTGACATGGGGCAATTGGCTGTTTCATTACAGGGAAATCAAACTAGATGTAACTTGATTCTTTATTACCTTCTTGTAGGGCAGAAATGGATCAATCTTTGGAAACCAGCATGAACGATAATTTAGATGATAACTTGAAGAGAGCATATTTTAGTGTGTAAGGCCAGATAACATTATGAAATTTTGCATTAGAACATTTAAAACTTAGTGAAAGGCACTGCTGCATAATCCCAAGCATTTAAAATTTAGGGACACTTTGTCAATACTTGTAAAATACATTTTTGCAACTTTTTATTTCATTATTACTTTTAAAGTGCTTTATGGTGTGAGGGCTGGGAGATATTTAGTGTTGTATACAGGGCTGTTATCTAATGGGTAGATTCACATGTTTTTTGTCCATGTTAGACAATATATCCCCAGATCCCCTTAGTTAGTGTGACTGCTGGTCACGTCTCTCTAGTTGACAAACCTAAACTTCTCACACAGGTTCCATCTGTAGTCAGTCAAGAGCAATAGGAATTCCAGATGGTGATTCAACACATGTGTTTTAGATGCATTTCTATGGATGGAATGAAACCTGCTCTGGAGACCTTCCTTTTCCCTAATCTTTTCTAAGGTAGGCTTAACTATGTTTACAATTATGCTTGAAAATTGGACTGTATAGCTAACTTGAAACAGTTACATTAAATGGGAAGTATCCCAGCTTTACTGATTCATTTTTAATTACCTAACTATGCAAAGAAAATACATGGCAAAAATAAAGGGATATTTACTATGTACTGACTGGTACAATACTCGACAGTATACAAGTAAAATGCAACATATCAACAGTTGGACTAGGTACATAAGCTTAATCATTATTAGAACATAATAAACTTTGCTAAGAGGAATCTTGAGGAGTTCAACAAAAGGAAATGTGAAGTCTTGTACTGAGGAGGAATAAACTGCCTACCAGTTGGAAAGCAGATTGGCAGAGAAGGATGTAGAGGTCCTGGTGGGCGCAAGATGACTATCAGCTAGCAATATGCCTTCACAACAAAGACCAAGAACATCCTGGGGTTGTATTAGGAAGAGTAGTGACAGCAGATTAAGGTGGGTGATTATTTCCTTCAGTTCAGACCTGGTGATAAGTATCTGTAGTGCTGGGACCAGTTCTGGGCTCTCCAGTATCAGACAGACATGGACTTAAAGGAGCACATCCAACAAAGGGCCACAAAGATGATTAAGGGATTGAAGAATCTGACATATTGAGAGAGAGCTGGGACCATTCAGCCTGGAAAAGGCTCAAGGGGGGGATCTTATCAGTGTTTATAATAAATACTTGATGGGGGTGAGTAAAGAAGATGGAGGCAGACTCTTCCTAGTGGTATCCAGTGAAAGCACAGGAGGCAATGGGCACAAACTGAAACATAGGAAATTCCACTTAAACACAGAAAAAATAAATTGCTGTGTGGGTAGTCAAACACTGGTACAGGCTGCCCAGAGAGGCTATGGAATCTCAATCCTTGGAAATACTGAAAACCTCTCTATACACAATCCTGGTCACCCTGCTTTAGCTGACCCTGCTTGACCAGGAAGGTTAGACTAGATGATCCCCAGAGGTGCCTTCCAACTTCAGGTATTTCCAGTATCATTTTTTAACAAATCACAATACAAATGAAATCAGCATTTTTCTAATTGTTGCAAAGAACACAAAGAACAGAGTTATTTCTCTATATTTTTCTGGCACCAGCAATCTTATACCTTCTGTCAGCATGGAAACCCTTGATGTGATATTGAATTAAGAGCTACCTTTTGACAGCCACCTTCATGTAATATTCAAACCCTTTTTCCCCATCACAGATACAGTATAAGCCTGAGATCTCTGCTTGAGGAAGACAGAGAAGTTGATTCATACTTTTTTCTTGTCTAGATTGGGCTACTGCAATTTATTATTTTGGCTAAGTCATGCTAAAATACCTTCTTCAGCATCTCCAATTTTGTCAAAACATCAATTGCTACAAATCCAGCCCAACAGAATACTGTTTATCAACCCACTCCTTTAAGTGTTTCCATTTACTTCCAGTAAAATATCACATTTATTTTAAAGGAAAGCTTTCAGCCTGAGAACCATACTAGTCTTGCTAATTTGCGCATTTTATTTAATAGACTAAATTTTGAAAGGGGCTTTCAAGTATGTAGGCATAAGCATTCACACATGTAAGTAATAGAGTTTATGCTTGCAAAGCCCATTTTGACAAAAGGGATTTGCTTCAGAAAATTCTATCCAGTGTGTAGGTAAGTGCTAGATCCATCACATGCATGCAGAGATGACAATGTTTTTAAAATATATGAACAAATTTTTCCATGAGGAAAAAGTTTTGAGCACACCCATGGAGTCAGGCCTTTCAGAATCTGGCCTAGATTTAAAGTGGCTTTTCTACGGGAGGTGTCACTGTTAAGGCAGCAATTTCAGGACAAAGCTGTCACAGCTCACTTCCTGCTGTAGTAGTTTTGAGGGAAACAATCTGGTAGTTTGTACCACTGTCTCAGCTGTGTTTTTTTTCTCTCATAACCTTACTTAGCATAAATAGCTAAAAACAGAAGTGGAAACTGCTAATCCAAACCAATTTTCTGCATGAAAACCGTAGACTTCTCCTTATTTGTGCATATAACCTAATAAATTGTTATTGAAATAGGTTGTTTCTTTTAAAAAGACATCTGACATTGATAAAAAGACCCCAAGTGATGGGGAATTTACCATATTCTTCACTAATCCATTGCAAAGCTGATTGCCCTCACTGTTATAAATGTGTATCTTGCATCTACTCTTTCAACTGAAATCCCCTGCGACTGTATGTTGGTTCAAGTAAGATGCCATGACTTGTGTAAGAGCTGAATACATCAATGACTGCTCCAACTGCTGACAGTACAAAATGAGTGAGCTTTCCCCAACCATCAGATCAGATACAATAATCTTGTTACAGAACATTTATGCTTAAATTTAAATTTATAAAGCATTGCACAGGATTTTAACCATGCTATTTCACTGACCATAATGGAAATTGTCTGACTGCATGCCCTACAAGCTGCTGATATAATGTATGTGCTAGACAAGATATATGAAATGAATTGGGTGCTGCTGTGCTGGGATTTGTAATGCCTAAACTTTTAAGCTGCTTGACTTCCTTTCTGCTGTCAAGGTCCTGGATTAGATGACCAAGACTCAGTGGGAATAACAGCATAAATCAGTGGGAGCACATAGCTGCCTCACAGCAGCCAGGAAGTTCTGTAGGAAGCCTCTTTATTCTAGCTACAATAAAGCTTTAGCTATTGCTAAAGAGGAAATATATATTGAATTACATTTCTGGCTATGGTTTAGCAGCTTACTGTGCAATTAAAAGGCACTGAAGATGCCTTCTGTACTTCAAAATCATGTGTCCAGGAGGTAAAGATACTTATCCACTTCTGTGTGAGGGGATGAGGCAGAAGAAACACCTCAAAAGAAGGTAGTAAGGGTGATGGCTCTTTTACACAAGGGCTCCTAAGTTAAACCTCTTTTCCAGCATGTGTTAAATCAACAATCAGTTGCTTGCTCTGCCTGAATTATATTCCCCCACCACCCAAAAGATGAATCTAAGCACAGAAGACAGCATCAAATTCTTTTCTGAACTGCACTGAAAAGTTGTGTATGGCCGCCATCCTCTAAATTTATTTCCTAAGCCAGCTCTCCAAAATAATGTTCCTGGCATCACCATTCTCTAACCCTAACCCTCTGTCCCCTAACAAAGATTTTAATTCCAAGTGCCACATGCCCCTCAGCTTTTCACAGAATCACTACATGGTTAAGGTTGGAAGGGGTGTCTGGAAGTTATCCTGTCCAACTCACCTGCTTAAGCACAGTCACCTAGAGATGGTTGCCCAAGACTGTCTAATGGCTTTTGAGAATCTTCAAGGAGGGAGACTCCACAGACTCTCTGGGCAACCTGTGCCAGTATTCCCTGACCCTCAAAGTAAAAAAGTGTTTTCTGATATTCTTTATGGATTCTTTGATCTTGGTTGCCTGAAAGCTTACTTCTGAACTGTATGGGTTACTGTTTCCAGAATGCAGTTGCAGTACCACAACACCTCAGAGTTAGGACCTCCTGCTTTGGTGAGGTGAAGAGAATTAGAGAAAAGAACTGGGGCAAAGATAATGAGAAAAATACAAGAATAATCTAACACATAGGGCTGGATTTTTGGACAGGGAGACACAACTTCTGCACTTTGCATAATGTATCACCAGGACTGCAAGTCACTTCATAATCCCATGTAAAAGACCCACCACTAAGTACAGCAGTTCTTTTCAGTTTTATCTCCATTTGCTGACCAATTTAGTGCCAGATTATTCTAGGTAAAAGAATTTTCAAAATATACTTCAAGAGTTATTTATGCATTTCATAGGAAATTGTTGTTGTCTTAAAAAATCAAACATCCCTGAAGTATTCATCACTGAAGGGATCAAAAATTATGTTTGCTCCTTTCATCACAATTGCCATTCCCAGAGAGCAACCTCTTCTAGAAAAGTCAGTGATCTGAACCCAAATATACAATATAAACACAGGGGTATAACAGGATCTTTCAAAGTTTGAATCACACAGAGTTAAACAATTATTGTCCTGAGACAGAGTTTCAAGTCCCTTGTCCCATGCCCCTAGTGTCTTGTTTAGTACTGCAGATATAACATTAGTCACACAGTTAAACTATAGTTCAAAACTGTGATCTAGTTAGGAGGAGGCAGAGTAAAAGTTAAAGACCTATTTACTATTTTGAATTGCATCATTTCTTTCCAAGTGAGCAAATCCCCAAAAGATGTTTGTCTCAGAATTAGAATTATATCTATCTATCTTCATTAATAGAAGAGATGTTACATGGGCAATAATTTGATAATTATAAATATTGTTGGCTTAAGCAGGAAAGCAAGACATACCCTGACTGCATTATTTACATTTTGTGATAATCCTTTGAATGACTTCATTGTACTGAGTGTTTAATAAAGAAATCTTCACAGTGCACTGCAATGTACATGGCTATAGTTTATGACCTGCTCTTGTGAACTGAAGAACATATACCTTATATAACGCTGGTCTAAAATATAATAGGTGTGCTCTTGAAACATGAGTTTGCAGGCTGTTCTGTTAGACCCCTGGCTGGAGCCCTAGAAGTTTATACACAAATCTCATTGTCGCCTTATAGATCTCTGCTGTTATGTGCAGAAACTTGTCCTTTCAGTTTTGCACCTAAGAAGGAAGGTTGAAATATTTTAACTTTTCTTGCTGTCATTATGGCTGAAATGTGACATTCACCCTTGCAAGTATGCAAGGGGATTCAGTTAATCTTTAGTTCTATGTAACATTACCAATTTTCTTACCATACTTAACATGGAAAAACTTTTGTACACTCAAGACGATATGTGCTGATGACAGAGAAGTACCTTCTGACGTATGTGGATTTCAGAATGGCTGCATTTCTTTTTGAAGAGTCTTGAGATTCTAAAAAGTCTTCAGGGGATATGGCAAAGGCAAAAATAAAGATTCCTTAAGTCACTCTGTAAAAATGTACAAGAAACTTGTATAAATCGTGTAGACATTGGAGCAACAATATCTGGGAGACGAGGGACCTCAAACAGCACCTCCAAAACCTATCATTAAGTTCAGCTTTATATTACTATGTTACACACCAGCTGAGGGAACTCTTGCTCCCAGTTTTTTAGTAATCTAACAAAGTGGTTTTGTGTCTCTCAGCATTTAACATTCAATTTGTTAAATGTCACTGAAGAAAAATAAAATGAAAAAGACATCAGCTAATAATGTACTCTTTAATGTTTCATCATCCCATGACTGTGTTTCTCCATGTTGACCTAATTTGCCACGACAGGAACATGGTCCTTGTTTCAGAATATTCCAAGTGTAGATTAGTGAGAATTGTATGCTACCTTAGCAAACAGAGCCATCTTTATTGACGTTATTTTAATTGCTCATAGTAAAGATATACATCAAGAAAACACAACTATACTAAGTGGAACATGATTTATTTAGGTACCTACTGTTTTAATTGCCCCAGTTAGGGGCCGATCCTTCCTCATACAGCACTCTGACATTCTTCTTACATCAAACCTCTTTGTAGTTATTTAGTATGCTGCCAGATTAGGCAAAATTGAGCTGTAAATACAAATTTTGTTAGGAATCTGACTTTCTAAATGAACCTCACAATATATAAAACCTTCAACTGGAATAGAACAAGTAGGCTAGGAAGTTAAGACGATAATATACATTCCATTTATTGGTCATGTATTTAAATCCATTCATTAGTTACATGAAAATGACGGCAGTGGCTACTGCAGAGGAGTTTCAGCCATGGTGGACAGAAGTCCGTATCATAACACCCGAAGTACAAGTATACTGTAGCACTTGGAGATCTTAAGTGAGAAGATAAGAACTGAAAGCTGATAAAATTAAGCTTCTCTTTCACCTCCAAGACAGCCATCTCAAAACAAGATTGAGACATTCCGGCATTGTTGTGAGTAAGGTTCTGTTTCTATATTTAATTATTCTGTGAGTATAAAAGGACCTATATCAGTCATTACTATTAGACGCCAACTCACAAATGCAAGAATTCAGAAAACTGGAGGCAGAGGATGAGCAAAGCAGTGAAGATTTAGGTTGGATGTCAGACTGGAACATACCGCTGAAATTATTGCAAAATACTTGCTGGCAGAAAGAATAATAAATCTGGCCAACTACATTTATTAAAAGTATTCTCTATGCATTATTTATTTACAAATAATCACCTTCCAGATATTTAAGTGTTAGAGAGACTCTGTTTTCCCCTAGAAACTTAATTAATTTACCTATCCCAGTATAACCCATTTATTCAATTTATCTACTTTTTTATTCTACAAGCTACTCATAATTTGAGCTGTCACATTAATATATAGTGATTCCAGTGCACTTAATCAGGACAACTCTAAAATGAAAAAATGGAAGGAAATGCATAAACATTTACAAGGTCACCTGCCAGCATATCATTTTCATAAGTGAAAGTATCCTATGAGACACACATTAACCTTAAAAGACAAGGTCAACATGAGAATACTTTTTTTTTTTGTTTATGCCTAGATGCATAGGTTTCATGTGTACTACTTAATATCTACCATTCCTGTGAGATAATTATATTGAAAATTATTAGCCTCAAATGCAGCACCACAAAAAGAGTAAACTCAAATAAATATTTAATTTTTCATGTTTGCAACCACACGTTGCATAGTTTCATATGATCCCAAATTAGTTTTGGCAACTCTCACTGATTACTGTGTACTCTCACTTTCAAACATTTTATATTCATTCAGAACAATGGATTAATAAAAAGAAAATATCCATTTCTTCCAACAAAGATTAGAGGTGAGGAAAGAGATAGACAAAGTAGAGGAATAATCCATGACAATCTATGAAGTTTTCATGTACTTGGGATCCTGTCTGTAACACTATTATCCCAAACATAAAATTAAGCTGTAGCCTGCAGTCCCATTATCTGCCTGTTGTAGATGATAAGGGACAGAAGGGAAATGTGGGGCAGTGAAGTATGGCGACTTTCATCAATGCCCTCAGTGTCAAACACGATAGTATCATTCCACTCAAAGAAACTTTAGACTTGATTTCAATCACAGGCAACGGAGAGCACCAGGCACTTCTAGGATGCAATTATTTATTTTAGATGTCTATTTTGGATACGCTCAATCACATTCTGAAGATACATAGCACTCAACAGTGTATAGGACCATCTAGACAATTAATTCCCTTGTGGACAATGTAGATGTGCATATTTTGTCAAAGCTTTTGTCAAAGCCCATGATATGTCTTCGATTGCTTTGGCACATTTCTTTCATTTGGGAAAGTCAATGAGTAGCCTTATGAGTGACTAACACCACTGATATGTGTACTCCACAAGTCACTCAATCAGTTTGATGACTTACAATGCCACATATTATATTATCCAAATATTTGTTCATTATTAGATAAGCTTCAGGCAATGCTGTGTCCTTCTGGCCAGTTGCCTTTTCTGCTGAAACATTAGATCAGATTTATGTCTCTGCAAAGCTTTCACCAGGTCTCTGTTTTCTGAGGGGTATATGAGGACATCACTGAAGCCCCCGTGCTCTGAGTTAGTGTCACTGCCACCAGTTTCCTTTGTTCAATGCCAACGCAGGGAACCATGGGGAAAGCTCATACCATGGCATATCAGTTATTGACAACATGCAGCTCCCTATTTTCATTTTTTTTATTTACAAGTCCAGTTAAACAATGAGCAGAGCAATGTGTACGTTGCTGGCCTCATGGAAAAGAGGTGACAGAAATTAAGAGCAATATTTAAAGAAAGTAAAAGTAAGAAAGAGTTAATCACCCATCAGCACTCCTTATAGAGATTAATGTTTTCAATACAAGGCACATCATTAGATTCCCAGCTACTTCAAGGATTATTCAACAACACTTTCAGCCAAAGGAGATCTTTTTTGACTCTACATTTTCACTTAAGTTCAGATCTTATTTCTTTAGGTCTAGTGCCTTCCTGTAGTAACCCAGTGCTTTCTCACTTCCAGGTTAAATCATGGTATATGGCACTATTCAGAACTACCCAGAAAGGTAAAATTTGGTGGCCCTACTTATTAAGTAACATATCTGAAAGAACACATGAGCCTTGGCTGCACTAGCTATAAAATGACTAGAACAAAGTTTGAGGTGGTCACTTGGAACCATGAAACTGCTAATAGACAAGTTTCTGACTTGTGAGATCCCATGTCCCTCACTCTCTGACAGCATGGTGGCAAATTTAACCTCAAGTGTTGGCACTTACACTGCTGTGCCATTAGCAACAGCAACAATTTCTCATGAGAGCTGATCTACATTTGATTTTTTTAAAACTGTTACTATGTTATCAGCTGGCATTTCTAATTAATAGAATATTTATAACAGACACTTGTTCCTCAGCCTGTTCAATGCTAGGCTACAGATCAGACTCTAGCATGGCAAGGAACAAACTTCTGCTCTAGGCAAAGTTTATAATTGCTTTAATGCAATTATATATGCATATATATATACACAGAGATATATATAGTGCAGGTCTGCCTTGAGATCTAGTTTTTTCTGGGAATTTATTTGTCTTGATTAGACTGAATCTTGTTATCTTCAACCATGCATTCTTCTAGGCTTTTTTAAACAGACTGCTCATGGGGCTGTGAGAGTTTAGCAGGAAATAAATAAAGGAATTATTTTGACATTAAAAGGGTTCACAGGAGTTCCCCTTTTCAATGCTTTTGTGTATATTTCTGTAAAATATAATTTTAAAATTATGTGTTGCATTTGGAGAATGAGTGCTTATATGGAAAACTTTTTAACATATAAATAAATAAGTGTATCCCATGAAAGCTAAGTAATTCCATATCTTGATATACTAGTTTCATGCTGCGGATGCAGTCCAGCAAGTGAACTATTTGTAGTGTAATACTATAATTACTACAATCCACAATTACCATTTTTAACTAAGGTAGATTTTAAAATCTCTTTACAGCTATAAACTAAACATTGATATTTACCTTGAGCTCTATTCATGTTACATTTCATCCCATCTTGTCTTGTCAATCGATGCCTAATGCAGTGTTACTCTAATTATATACATACATTGTAATTATATTATAAGTAGAATGCTTCCTATTAGATATAACAGTGCTTTAGACATGGGTAGACTACAGAAACAATACTCTATGAAGTTGTGTACGATGATTCTTACCTAAACAAAGAGCTGAAATGTCATATGAAGATGGAGCACAATAAAAGTGATTGATATGTCATTTTTTTTGCTAGTTAAGATATTGTATGCTATCTGACTATTTCACAATGCACTGTAAACACAAAAAAATTGTATCATAATGCCAGCTGAAGATATATATTTCTGTTACTGATTTAACTTGTTTAAATTACACTATTGTTTTCAAGGAAAGCTTATAATGCTTCTTAGATGACTGACATGTTTTCTTTTTAGCTTTAGTACTTTACAGAAGAAAAGATGAAGCAGAGAGCACATCAAATCTAGAAAGCACGTGCATCACCTATTATCAGTCACCTAGTTCATACTTGTCTCATTAATGTGGTTTCAGAAGAAGGTCAGACCTGTAGCAGATGTATTACTCAGGTGACAACAGGAACATCAGCACTGATGCATATTACTCACAGAAGTAAAACCTCTCTGCTCGGGCCATTGCTGCCCAATCAGGACACCATTACAATGAATAAATTGTTACACTTAGTTTCAGAAGTGTATATAAAAAAGAACTGCTATCAGTACACTTCCTTCAGATCTACAGAACAGATCTCAGATGCAGACAAATGAGGACTTTTGGAGAGAGAGGGGGGAAAATGTGTAAATATTCTCTAAGTGGGTCATACCATATGGGAAGAAACCTACAAGGCTGGTACATTTCCAAAGCATGAAGTAGACAACAACAAACAGGGTGGATCGACATCCCCAAGAGGTATTCAGTGCAGGCTGCAAAACCTAATCTAAGTGTCTAAATGTCAGTACCTATATGTAAACTAAGCGTCTAACATCCCATTACAGTCAACTGAATGTTAGTCAATACAAGCAAGAGGACTGTACATCTGACAAAATGTCATTAGCTACTTTCGGGTGATTTTAAGAGCCCTCTAGAATCTATTAATTGTATTCACTAGGTGGAAGCTTAGATACCTAACTCACATGTTAGTGCTTGCATTTAGAAAAGTAAATTTAGTTTTTTAGAATCCAAAGCTCACTATCAGCTCTGGGCTGTGTTTTTAATTCTGGGAACAAATTATAATCTTGTGAGCACAGGGATCAAAAGTATAGAAAAGCATTTTTGCTTCTTAGCCACTCAGGATGAACTCAGTATATAAATGAAAACCACAAGCTTTAACATTCTGTAGCCAGGTGTCACAGTTCAACCCCAGTTGGCAACTAAGCACTGTGCAGCCACTCACTTACTCTCCCGACATTGGGATGGGGGAGAGAATTGGAAGAATAAAGGTGAGAAAACTCGTGGGTTGAGATAAAGGCAGTTCAATAGGTAAAGCAAAAGCCACACACACGAGCAAAGCGAAACAAGGAATTCATTCACCACTTCCCATGGGCAGGCAGGTGTTCAGCCACCCCCAGGAGAGCAGGGCTCCATCACATATAACAGTTACAAATGCCACAACACCAAATGTGCCCCCTTTCTTCTCCCAGCTTTGTGTGCTGACCACGATGTCATATGGTATGGAATATCCCTTTGGTCAGTTGGGGTCAACTGTCCCAGCTGTGCCCACTCCCAATTTCTTGTGCACCCCCAGCCTGCTCGCTGGTGGGGTGGGCTGAGGAGCAGCAAAGGCCCAGGCTCTGTGTCAGCCCTGCTCAGCAGTAACCAAACCATCCCTCTATTGGCAACACTGTTTCCAGCACAAATCCAAAACATAGCCCCATACCAGCTGCTAGGAAGAAAATTAACCCCACCTGACCAAATCCAGTACACTAGGGACAGACTTGAGCATAATCAGTTATGGGCTTGGGGGGCATGTGTCTGTTTCTTCTCAGAGTCCCATGGTCTGGCCCACCTATAACACTACTTTATTGAGTTTCCACACAGCAGCGATCTTAGTGTGCTGGTCATCTTGGTCTTGCCCCCTGGCATATGCAAAATAGCTTGCTCTTCTTTACAGAGAAAATAACTTCAAAATGTCATATGGGCTGTGGCAACCAGTGCCCTGTACACAAACCATGACCATGAAGCAAGTGGGCTGGTGTGACTTGCTCCTGCGTGCAGTAGTAACTCACTCCTCCCAGACGTGTTCTCCTGTGGTCTTTGAGGAAACTGAGCCAATACTGAGTCTGGTGCTGCTGTGTAAGGATGCAGGACAGACCACAAAGGCTAAGAGAACAAGAAAAGGAGGTTAAGAGAATGGAATATGTAGCATCAATTTCACTGTGGAAGGCTTGAGAGGCTTCTACAGCTGAAAGACAAGTGAAGTTGGATTTTAATTTTTAATTTAAATTACTATAGGACTGCCCCTCTAAGTCTCTCTTGAGACCAATCTGGTTGTCTCTAGCAGAGGCCACAGTCAAATTATTTCTGAGTTTTGAAAAGATTAAATTTGACTCAGTTTATTACCAGTCTTAGAACATGTTTCTTTCTAGCACATACTCTCCCCCAAATTATTAACATCGTCTTCAGTTTACCTGGGAATTTTCAGGTTTTCCCTTTTTCTTTAAGCATAGGGATACTTGGGGTTCTGTTGTCAGATATCTTCAGGTCTAGGGCATATTTGACACATGAGGAAAGGCTGAGTGGGCTGGGGATATTCAGCCTGGAGAAAAGAAGGGTTGAGGGGTTTTATCAATGTGTGTAATAAATAACTGATGGGGATGAGTGAACAAGATGAAGCCAGGCTCTTCCCAGTGGTATCCAGTGAAAGGACAAGGGGCAAAGGGCACAACCTGAAATGCAGGAAATGCCACTCAAACATAAGAAAAAAAGCTTTTTTGCTGTGAGGGTGGTCAAACACTCTAGCAGGTTGCCCAGAGAAGCTGTGTGTCTCCATCCTTGGAGATACTGAAAACGTGACTAGCCACAGGCTTGAGCCAGCTGCTGCAGCTGACCCTATTGTGAGCAGGGGTTTGGACTGGATGATCTCTAGAGATGCTTTCCAACCACAGCCATTCTGTGATCTTGTGATTTCTCAGTGCCATATGCCTGGTCAGTGGAAGATTATGAAGCAATAAAAGACTTTTAATAACCCTTTCAACTTTCTGAAAACTTAAAAATCATTATTGTTTCCACATGTTACACAAGACTATTTAGAAATTTGCATTGCATTAGAAGTTTAGCATAAGCACAGTAACAGTTAACCTTGATAAACACAAATCAAAGTTTAAAGCACTTTCATATTCATTGTCCCTTTTTGTTTATCTCTTCAGGCTTTAACTTCCTAGTTCTTTTATGAGAAACTGAATCCCTCTGTATGTCATGGTTGCCAACTGAGAGCCAGTGACTAGTGAAAGGCCATAACTCATTAGCAAAATAACCTTAATCTGCAAGTTTAATGGACTTTGCCTATCTACAAAGCACACTCAGAAAGCTACGATCCCTTATAACACAGTCATGCACAGCTCTGAGGATCAGCTGGGGGAGCAACCCTGTCCTCTACTCTGACTTAGATCCCCATCTCTGCTTCCTTTGAGGGTATGCAGCATCTCTTGGAGGTGCATCTTGGTGTACCTTAAGGCAAGTCCCAAGGCAGTAGTTTTATCCCATTGAGTCATAACTGACTGTCCATCTTTCAGCTGCACAAAATATGGCTTACGTTGAAGTCACTTGCTGAATATACTGAAGCACTGTTTTGAAAATATATGTTTGTATTTTCAAAGTAAGGTGAATTTCCACGTACAGCTGAAGCAAGACTTAGAGATCAATGAAGTCCCTCAGCTGATACAAAAAAAAGATTGTGTAGACTTTAGAATAATCAAAGAGTTAATCTAGTTTCATTCTTACATGACTAAAACCCACTGGTAGGCTTTTATTATGTTAATTTCCCAAACTTGCAAAGCAAAAAACTCAGTAAACTGAAAGTAACCAAAGGGGCTGTTTGGTAGAGACAGAAATGAACTGTGTCTTTTGAAGTGTTCCAAAGAAAATGTGTTCAGAATATTTAAGTCTCAAGTGAGTTGCCAAAGGTTATTCATTCACAAGTGAGATAAATTCATACCTGTCAAATTGTCTGGATCCTCTGTGTGATCACTAGGGCCTCAAATAATTTATTTTTTTCCCCCGTGAAAGTTCAATATTTTCATGTATCCAAATTTAGTAGCATTTCCTGTGTCTGAAAGTAAATTAATTCATTTTCCTTTCATCTCACTTTCCTCTTTTACCAGACTAGTGTGGAGAGGAGAAAAAAAAAATATCCAGGTTGGCTGACACAAACTGTTCTATATACAATTTCAGAGTGGAAACAGCCTGCAACCTCCATACACAGACACTGTATTTGCAAATAGCGTCATTTTAGTAAAACACTGTGGCTGTCATTGATTTAAAATGGGTGTGTGAAATATTGTTTCAAACCCGCTTAGTCTTTAAACACTTTTGCACTGCCTAAGTTCTCATATGTGCAAAAGAAGGGTATACAACCCCCAAAACCTCCCTTCTTCTTCACTTTGGTACCTGATCCAAAAAGAATTATTATATGCAGCCTGAGCTTGTCTTATTTTAATAATACGAATCACTGTTTCCATCAGGCAAAGTGTGGAATGAATTTGATATCAGCCCTGTGGACTGATGAAAATTCAGTGGAGCAGGGTTAAAAAAGAAGATGAGGAGTCAGAAAGAATAGCAGAAACCTTATATTTTCAAAGAAAAAGAGACGGTCAGGTGCCCTGATTTCAGCTGGAATGGAGTTAACTTTCTTCTTAGTAGTTAGTACAGTGCTGTGTTTTGGCTCTGATGTGAGAACAATGTTGATAACACACTGACATTTTTAGTTGTTGCTGGGTGATGTTTATACTATAATCAAGTACTTTTCAGTTCCTTGGGCCCTGCCAGCCAGAGGGATGGAGGGGCACGGGAAACTGGAAGGAGACACAGCCAGGACAGGTGACCCAAACTAGCCAAAGGGACATTCCATACCACATGACGTCATGCTGAGTATATAAACTGGGGGAAGAAGGAAGGTGGGGACATTTGGCGTTTGTGCGTTTGTCTTCCCGAGTAACCATTACACGTGATGGAGCCCTGCTCTCCTGGGAATGGCTGAACACCTTCCTGCCCATGGGCAGTGGTGAATGAATTCCTTGCTTTGCTTTGCTTGCGTGCACAGCTTTTGCTTTACCCCTTTTTCCCACCTTTCCATTTTGTTATTATTATTATTGTTAGTATTATTGTTATTATTGTTCTTACCTCTTTATTCTGTTGAAATTATTAAATTGTTCTTATCTCAACCCTTGACTTGCACATTCCTTTTCTGATTCTCCTCCCCATCCCTCTGAGTTAGGGGAAGTGAGCAACTGGCTGCATGGTGCTTGGTTGCTGGCTGAGGTTAAACCACAACATCAGGGCAGGCAACAGAGAAACAGTTTGCTCATGAAGCCAGAACAGCAAAAATGGTGGACAGAAGCACTTACCAGGAGTCATGTTCCTGGAAGACACAAAAAGAGACAGATACTGTGGAGTTTTCCTATACTTTCCTAATTGTTCTTTATACTAACTGCACATAATATCAATTTAGATTGTAAGTGGATTCAAGGTCACAGTCACTGCATAGCCATTTTTCTAAAAGAATATTCATTTTTTTACAATTCTGACTGCATGTCAGATAGCTTAATTTTATTTACTTTCACAAAGAAAGAAAAGGAGGAAACAAGTCTCATGTATCTGTCACATGCTTTATGCTAACTAGGTTGACACTGAAAAAGCAGAACACAGTTTCGCAAATAATAATTCTGTTTTATATTTTTGTATACTGTACTTTTTACTTTTTCTGTTTTGGTTGGTAAAGTGCTGTATTTCACAACATTTATGTCCTACCTTTTGCTGCATTTAGCATCTCAGTGCAATGAAATAAAATGGAATTTTGAATAAGTCAGTGGGACAAAATTTGGAAAACCTCTGTATACATTCTCTGGCTTAGGTAAGCAATTTCAGAATTCTTACTTCTCCATATAGTACCATTAGATCTCCCAGAGAGTAAAATACCTTCAAGTAAATATCTTTCATTCTATTGAATTTATACCTTTCTGGATAAAACTGTAAATTCTGCCATTCAGTCACACTAATGTGGTTGACATCTCTTTTTCTGAAAATCCATGCATAATTTTTATTTTGAAATTTATGCATTACTCCTCAAACCTCATTTAGGATATGGTCGTTCTGAAAAAAGCAACTAACATTTTATCTGCTGTGCTTGATTATGTATGATTCATGATCGGGAATAACTATTGGAGGAGACTTAAAACAATGAAATATTCAATCAAAGCAAAACTGAAATATTCAGTCTCCTAAGATCGAAAGATTAAAGGATTCCATGCTTGTACTTTGAATCAGGCTATACTGCTCCTTTGGATAACATTTTTTATATTTCTATATGTAAGCTAGAATGTGCATACAAATGAAATACAAAAGAGTAATTCTATCATTGTTATTACAAAAGAACTTCTTTTATATTTGACCTTTTATTATAATAGAAAGCTATTATATATATATATATATATTTATATATATTTATATATATATATAAACCTAAAAAAATATTTTCTGGGGTTCTAATAGTACTAATAATGTACTATTTTCACTACTGTAATGCAGTACTGTAAAATTTACAAAGCTGATATACTTTGATCCTGCTAAGAGGAGAATCTGGCCCAATGGGGTCAGAGAAGAATGTAGCAGCATATGTATATTGTATAAATACAAATAAAATAGATCACAAGGTTCTCAGAAAATGACAGCTACTTTAATTCTTAAAGGGCTTAGACTTCCAACCCCTTTAGAAATTATGAAATGAAGAATAACAAAAAACAACCCCCCATTATTATCGAAGCACAAGTGGTATAAGATCATTTATCTTGATGGATGTCACCTTAGAGCACATATTATCCCTATCTCTCAAAGTGTTTTTTCTCCCTTATTTCATCTCTGACATTCATTGTAAATTTAATGATCCACATACGATTTGCTGGTGTCTCAGTCTGGTGTTTTGAATCATGAAACTAGTGCTAAATTTATGGCACTGCAGTACCACTTAGTGAATCATTAAGCAGTACAGTGATTTTAATGATTTGGATCATACTGGACCTCATCACTGTATAATGAGGTTCCATTTAGTGTAAATTTTATGTAAAAATTCAATTTGCAAACCAACAACATGAAACTACAACATTTTTTCTAACCTGACATTGTATTTATTTATCATGATTTCCACCAGTGTTTCACACGGGGAAAGAAAATGCTACCTCATTAAAAAAATAATTTTTTACAGTCCTCACACCACTGAAAAAATATGTGATTTCAGATTGGTCTTTTTGTAGAAATTATTCTTAAACATAAACCTCTAGAGGGCTCAGATATGGTTATTACAGTATGCTGCATTAGATTGCAATATTACTGATCTGGGTAAGCACTCAGAGAAGTGATCGTTCAAAGGGGTCCCAAACTCTTCTCTGCTGTCTGAGAGGATCCACCAATGCAGAGAGGAACATTCGTTACTGCCCAGCTCAACAGAGTTGGGCCACCCCATTGCTGTTTCCATTATAAACTCTGTTTCTGAAGCTGAAGGCTTTCCATGCTGAGTATTTATACCTTGCTTCTCTAAAATACGCTGAAGGAACTGAATAAACGTCTGTTACCAACCCAAATGCAGACTCCCCACTTTGAGCAATTTTACAAGTGTAATAGGTGCAATGGAGCTCTGTATTGTTATAATAGCTAGTAGTTCATATAGAAAATTTTTCATTGGCAGACTAGTAATTTTAAACATTTATTTTCAGCAAAGTTTGCTTCTCAATTTAATTTTTATCAAAGAAAATCAATCTGAAATATTTACAGGTAATTGGATCATTCTCTAATTCCATTTCATCTAACCTCTTGGTAGTGTTAACTAATATGGTTGGCCCAGAGACCTAAAACAGAATAACCTTAATATGAAGGAAGCACGGTTCTTTAAAAGACTGATGGCTTTTCAGTTCTTCTGGTCCAGAGACATACATTTGAAGAGCTTGAGATCTGGTTAACTAAGTTACTGAAGCACTACATTATTTTTGAGGTGGTGTAATAAAATGGGGATATATTAAAAGTCCTTAAATTAGTTGATCTGCTAGTTCAACAGTGCAGGGCAGCTCAGACTCTCTTACGTACTTTACAGATGTCAAAGGTAAAAAAGAGGTAAATAGGATGAGAGAGGTTTTTTTAACCTCCAAAGGAAAAATGAAAGTAATGAGTAATAGTCACCATGAAGTAAATTAAATGCATATAACTGGCAAATAAGCAAAGTAACAGGACGACTCTAACAAAGTCTCCAAGAAATGCTTGCAAAAAATCCTAGAATAGTGCAGCAGCTTTTCTTCATGACTGCTCAACTTAGACACCCACTGCCAGACATGGCGAAACTTTCTTTTAAACAGCATCAATGGCTAAGGATTATGTGGTCCTACTTACCTGTGCATTTTTAAAATGAGGAGTAATATAACAGAGATAGAAACTCCTCTCAGCCTTTTAGCTTTCTTTCTATGGTGCAGTTGTAGGCACAATATTTTATAGAATGAGGAACATTCAGTAATCTGACTTGAGAAATAGTAAATCTTGCTATATAAAGTTGTGCAGTTGCTGTGGAGTTTTAAAGAACAGTAGGGGAAATGAAATACAAGATCTCTAGCAAACAATTTTAAACATATCTTTTTTAAAAAATTTACAGTTGAATCCACATTTACTTGTAACAGCATTGTACCACAGAACTGCTAGCTCTGCAAAGCAAAACCTGTTTTTTAGCTGTATTTGCAGAACCCAGTGCATATTTGCTACTATAGGTTTAGGAAATAATAAAGCTTGTTTGCGTCTGGCTGAAGGGATACACACATGCATGCTCTCACATATCACAGATTCAATAATACTCTTATACATAGGTTTGTGAGTACCAGAGCTAAACAAGCCCCATTTCCTAAGGATTTCTGTGTCACAGCTGATACCTTCTCCTTCCTGTTACAGATGCTAAGTTTCCAGTAAATGTTTCCTGCTCACAGAAAGTACATCTATTTTGTGTGAACTCTCTGATGTCTAACGATGGTTGAACAGTGGTTGCAATCTTCTCTTCAATGGGGTCACTAGCAGGGTCTCTCTCTTCAACTTTGCAATCTACCTTACACATTTCCACAGATTCATGATCCATGAAATTTATACTGTGCTGTGAAATTTGGTAAAAACTAACTAAAGGGTATTAAGAGAGGAGGGGTTGATGGAAATACTCAAACAGACCTAGGCAGAGATAGTATAAATGTAGAAGATCTTTTTCCTTTGTGATCAATATTGTTCTCACATCATAGCCAAAACGCAGCACTGTACCAGCTACTAAGAAGGAAGTTAACTCCATCCCAGCCAAAACCAGGACAGGTTAGCAGTTTCCCCAAAGACTTTTATTTAAATTAGGTGGAACATTTTAATTTGCTTTTATCATGATCTCAGTAATTTGTTAACAACAAGATTTTTTTAACATGCTGTATCAACCCAGCTCAGTCAGAATATTCAAATAAAATGGCTTGCAATTTTTCAGTAAAGTGTGTGCAGCAAACCACAAAAAGGCTTTAGAATATCTAAAGGATACTTTTGTTATAGCATAAGCCAGAACTAAAAACTTTTTTAACGAGAAAAAATCTGGTCTGTCATGTGAGGCAAAGGAAACTATGAGGGTTGGCAAAGATACCCCAACATGCACCTCTGCCTGATGCACTCTGCAATTCCCAGGTGCTTGTGCTGGTTTTCTAATGAAAAAAAGTTTTTTGTGAATGAAGAAAGATCTACTTATCCACCAGTCCTCACCAGTTCCTGGCCATTGACAAAACTCTGGTTAATTTCAGGCAGGCTTGGTAGAGTAATAGAAGAGCCAAAGACAATTAATTGGAGCAAATCTTTCAGGAATGAGCAGATGGGTTACGAATGGTCTCCACAGGTAGCCATAAGCCTGCTGACCTAACTGGTGCATGCAGATAGCCTGCTGGCCCACGTGCAGCCTGGAGTCAGCGAGGTCTCTGTGGCCACTTGCCCAGACAGACGTTCAAGTGTATGGGAGGTGACTGTGAGTGCTGTAGCAAGAGAAGAGGAGGTGTGAAAGAGAATTGAAGGTGGTGCAGTAGGAAATGGCATTATTTTGTGCATTTAGAAGATGTAAGACTCACATCCACAGGTGACTAAAAATCTCCACCATTCAATGAAAACTTGTTTCCTTTTATTCTCATGACTTGTCAAATTAACTTTACATAGCCAGTGAACAAGTGATAGTCTACCCTTTGGAAAACAGCAGCTACAGGGTATCAGCAGCACCAGTTATGTTATTGCGAGGACTTTCTCAGGTCATTCAGGTTACCCAGGGCATCTGGACCACACAAGCAGTGCGACCTCTACAAGCAGTGCTCATAACAAATCATGCTTTGAGTGATTTCTCAGCAAAGGTTAGCTAACTGACAGGTTAGCATGACAGCTTTTTGTTGGTTGCCTGAGCAGTTTTGTTCCAGCTCATACAGAGCACACAGTTCATCCAACACAGAGATTAGATACCTCAACAGATACCAAATAAAGCTTCAAAGCAGATAACATGACACTATTCAGAAAAAAAAAAAGTATTGTTGTAGCATTTGGGCTATTGAGAAGGCAACAGGGTTCAGAAAAAAACCTGTCACTGTTGCCAAAGGTCACTTGTGATTCTGGCCAACAGCCTAAACCACCTCAAAGGTTAACGTATGTTTCAGAATATTTCATGTAAAACAGATGCTTTCAAGACAATTGGAATTATCCACCTGGTAAATCAGCATTTTTTTTAAATGTTGGCTGGAATCTATCTCAAGCTTGAATTATTTCTCTTACAAACTATAGATCAGTCATGTATAGTCTTTATTTTAACAGTAAAACCAAAGCTAAAAAGTTTCAAAAATGCAGTTTTTAAATGTGCAAATGTCATTTTGTGGCTGTGAATTGCGAAAAAAAAAGGACCCAAGCAAACCCTGAAAACAAAACAAAAAAATGACAAGCCACTACACACACACAAATCCAAGGTTTGTCACAGATAAGCCAGAGGATGAATAGCATTTTAATACTTGAAAGTCTGTGTACTCTTTGATTTCAGACAGCTTTGCTTTGCCAACTGCATTTTCAGGCAGTCAAGGACAAAAATATTAGACACAGTAAACTTGGTTTTGGCATCTTACCCACAATATGACTAGATAAACTTGTATTTTTCTAAGGTTTTATTCAGTCATTTCTTGTAATAACAAGTAATTATTCTGCTTAAAATTTAAGTTGTATGACGCTGATTTTTAAAAACACTGTGTAATGTTTTGCAACTTAGTTATCTGGAACTATGTCTATGTATCAGGCCATTGCCATCTCCAACATCAGTTTAGTATGCTTTATTCAAGATCATATTGTACTTGGCATGATATGGTTTATTTTTTTTTAATTTGACATTTAATTGGTGTGTAATAAAAATCTATATCATAAAAGCAAAGAAAACTTTCCCACAGGAAGAATTTCCATTTCTTTGGTAATCTGCATTTTTTCAGGATGTTTCTCTCTTCTACACAGAGCAGCACCAGCCCCTTTACCTACAGTGCTAACTCATATGATCATAATTTTATGGTTTAGCAACAAGTAACCATATGAAACCCAATAACAAGTAGAACTTTGTTTGGCAATGGCATGAGTAATATTACAAGAAAACCTGAATGAAAATGACATTGAAAAGCAGAATTCTGCTAAAGAATATTGCCGTCAGCCTAGTAATCTTAGGAGATATTTGGATAAAGATAATCGGAGGTCCTATTTATAAGGACATGTGGACTGCAAAAAAATCTATGCAATTTTTATCAATTCTAAGGCTGCAAATTAATTTCTTGTACTTAAAAAAGCTCATATTTTTCCATTCACAGACATTTACTTTTCACCATGCTTTCAGTGCAGGAACTTTTGCTCCCTTCTTTCTCTGTGCATCCTCCATGATATTAGTGAAAAGGAGCAATATAGACATTTACAGTGTAAGTGTTGTTGGTACACATGTACATGTACATGCATTTAGTGTATGCACTAAAAAGGTGGAAAACTTTTGGAGTCCAGTTTTTATGAAAACCTCAAGGACCATCAATTTAATGGACAAAATAACATAGTTAAATAAGTTGTTTCCTATACTATTGCTAGTTATTTAATACTGAGTTCTAAATTATTCTTTAACATCAAGAAACGTGGAATACAATATGATTTATTCCAAACCTCTGGAATTTATTGGTAGCCCATTGTTGATCTTATCATTCAGATTTTAAAATATCTGATCAGGGAATTTTTCTGCTCCAACAGTTTTAATTTTGCAAGCCACTGGACCTTAATGTGAACTAATCTCTTTACTTATTTTGCATGTGTGTGTGAGAAAACTAAGAAGATTTTTTTTTTTGTTTAAAATAATGAGTTTATGTGCATGCACAGCAATTACTGACATTTCATAAAGTTCATATTGCTGTCCTGTATATCTCAAATGTTTGTATCAGGGCACCAAAGAGGAAAAAGCCACTGAGAAAACAGAGCCTGAATGCGACACTAGGTTTATACAGGAGTGAGTCCATTTTAATAGCACAATTTTTGCTTTATTACATTGTACTTCAAAGAGACCCGAACATAACTGGTTTCCAGTTTTCTCCTCTTTTACACTAATAAAGTCTGTGCTAAGGCTATTCTGCCATGGAAAGTAAATATATCCTTTCTTGTACCATGTACAGAAACTATAGGAAGAGTTGCATTAGGAGAAAAGAGTGATATATGGCCAGGTAAACCTTAAAATAAATTTCATGCTTATAAAGCTGTTTGAAAACAGAAAAGTGGAAGTAGCAAGTGTAGGAATATCACAGAAACCTATGGTTGCGTTAATACATAGATACAAGGTATCAGGCTGTACCTGGAGTTTCTACTTAGATGTCCAGTAAGTTTCTGAGAATTGCACTCCAGCCTTGTTCAAGTGTCAACTATGGCATTACCTAGATTAATTAGTTTGGATTCTGATACTTTGGAACATAAAGGACTGTATTGGTTTCAATGTTTTGTTTAACAATGACTACTCAGTCAGCACTTAATGAAGAACCACAATCTACCTAGTGGACATCAAGTGAGAATTTTGCAACTGAGAAGTAAATTTGAAAAATAAGAGCAGTTCTGTAAAATAACAATAATAATAACAACAATAATAACGTGAAACTCCTCAAGCCTGGATTTTAAGCTGCTACTCTCTTTCAAGGGATCTATGAAGTTTGAAATCACCCTTGAAATCCTGTCTTATAATACTTCTGATATGTTCTAATTAGGGGACTATCTGAAAGGGGACTTTACGAATCTCAGCTGTATCAGCCTCAGTCTTCTCCTCCACAAACTGAAGGACACAAGCCTTTCAAGGATCTTCTCTTAAATCAGCTACTCTGCCTCTTAACTCTATATACTCTCCTAAAATCCATTTGTCCTTCTATGGAGAGGCCAGAAGTCTTACACAGTAGGAGCTTCCATTTTGTCCTTCCTTCCTTTCTTTGAGATGACCAAAATTCTGAAGGCTTCTTTTTGGGCTTTTCCTGCCCACCAAGCTGATGATTTCAAGGACTGACATTTCTCATAGCTGTGACTTCCAGGTCAGAGCTCAACATAAAGACAGTTCAGATTATTATTTTTTTTTTACCCTAAATGCTTTACATTTATTGCATTGAACTTAATTTGCCATGTTTTTTCCCACTGACTCAGATTTTTTAGGTCATTCTGGAGTCCCTTGTCAGTGGTGTAACAATTTTACTCAAAAGGGAATCATCTACAAATTTAGAGAGAGATTGCTTGATCTAGTGCCTTCTCCCGATCATTGATGAAGATGTTCAATAAAATTGGTCTAACCAACTACCCATGTAGTATCCGAGTATGGATTTATCTCTATTCTGAAAAGGAGCCAGTAAGGCCTGTCCTCTGCTAGCTATCCTTTAACCAACTTCCATAAAGTTTTTTTGGGGGGCGGGGATCGTGTTATCATTTTATCAAAAGCTGTAATCTTGGCAATTTTCCTAGAAGACCAAAATAGCAACAAAAGTTTCCTATGATAAAATCAGTTGCCACAAATGAAAGAAATCCATGGAATTTTGTATTTTTATTTGAAATGCACCATATGTCCTCTAATACCTATGCACAATAGGGTGCAAGTTTAATGACTTGCTTTTTGTGACCCTGTTGTAATTATGTATTAGAGGACATATGGCATGGTGCAGCCCTAGCAGTGAATTTTCTTGTTTTGATGGTTTTCTGCTACAGGCATAACATTACTTTAGTGATGATATTGTTGAAAGAATTAATTCACGTGTTGATTTCCAGCTTTGAAACCTGAAATTCCTTTCAGATTATAAATATTTATAGAATCTCAAAAACAAATATGTAACTAGTATCAACAGGTGAATTATCAATAAAAAAAAGAGCATAATCAGTTCAGAGAGTATAATTTTAGACAGCATATTGAATGCTGCGTTTATTATGCATCAAATTGTAGTCACAGGCCAGAATGCATTGTTTAAAGTCTGGCTATATCTTTTTCCCATTCAAAATTTTCTCATTTTACATGCATGCATGCTCCCTAAGTAAAAATCTAGCCTCACATCTTTCTTTCCCTGATGTGGAATCCTCAGTTCTCCTGCTCTTACTCAAGTCCCTGAGTTATGTCACCTTCAGTATCTGCTCACTTTATTCAGTGAGTCTGACTGAGATCAAGCATTTTTCATTTTTTATTATAGGAATCTGTGGTTAGCCATTGTCTGGTAGAGAGATGATACAACTTTTTTAAAAAAAAATATTTTGAAGATATAAAACTATGTATGGATAAGGAATTTAAAAACATGGAGAAAAGAAATCTCAGGATGATATAAATACACGAAAAGGATTTGAATAAATGAAGTCAGACTGTTCTATATATGTTCTTTACTGTTACAATGTCATTTTTAATTAGTACATAATTATTAAATGAAACTTATTGCGAAAGATGATACAAAAGCACATAACCTTATATATATATATATATATATATATATAAATATATATGCCCAGTAACAGACCACACAACCAAGTGTGGTTTTGGTTGCTGTTCTTCAGGCAAGATGAATTTGCCATGTATTTCGGAGGACATATGGTATCTCAGTAATTCATACTGCACTAACCTCCTAAACAGATTAAAACATTTCTTCTTGCATGACAAAAGCTGACATTCTGTTTCCCTGGCTGGTAATCTAGGGGACATTACTAACATGCAGCAGTGGAAAATTGTATCAGCATGTAATATTTCATCAGTACACACGATTGGTCCTAGTTTTGCCAAAAGTCATGATTTTATCATGAATCTTGTAATAATTAATTTTTTACCCAAAGTACTTGTTCGTGAACAATGTAAATAAATTAGAATCTCAGTTTGCGTGTATTTTATGAATATGTCACTATCTTTTCCAGGGGTACGGAAAACATGATCCTAATACTTTTAAATAGCAAAACATGGAGAGAGGAAAGAAGAACCACCAATTTTTTTATTTCTACTTTATCGCATGTTATTTACTATAGTTTAATATCTGTAGAAGGATGATGCAAAATCTTTTGATTTGGGGATGGCATTACTTGATGAATCACAGAGCTACAAATCAATAGCATCTTAAAATTATGAAGAAAGCATCAAATTACTTCAAAATTATCATAATCTACCAAAAATATCATGGGAAAAGTCAAGAGAGTGCAAACATTGAAATCTGTAAATCTGTTGTCACTGCTTCTTTTGACTGACAGCACAGTTTCAAGGGTGGCATTAATGTTTGTACCCATCTTCTCAATTTTTCTTTTAGACTGAACTCTGCAAAAATCTATCCTAAGGGGTATAGAAATGTTAGAAATTTACACTAAAAATTCTGTACAAGTGTCCTACATTTGACATCAAATCTGTCAGGTGGAAGTTGCGGAGTTGTTAGGTCAGCACTATATTTTTTGACTAAAATGAGATTATCTCATCACAGAACTTCTTCTAGTCCCCATTCTTAGAAGTACTCGGGGTTGCTTGCCCCTGTCCCAGTGAACACTGGGAGTAGATCACAGTGTAGCCTGCCTCCCAAATGAGCCATGATGATTGATAAAATACAATCTCAAGTAGCTGCTGGCACCTCCCTGTCAAGCTTACTAATGAGTGCTGTGTTACTGCTAGAGTCAACTGTCACATTATCTCCAGGCTAATAAACGGATCCAGTGACAAACAATACACAAACAAAAAGGAGCTGATAGAAGATCTTTCCTTTTAATTCCATCTCCACATGTCCCTAGGACATAATCAAATTGTTGGCAGAGATGATTTTCATGTTGTAGAAAGAAGGTTTTCACTGTTCGCTGGTTTATGCATTTATTTACTTTTAGTTATGAGCAACAGAAGCCAGATAAGTAAAAATATTTTCTTTGTTTACAAGTCAAATCCAGCGAATATGTAGTATTTGAGAAAGCCAACTATTTCCAAAAACAATTTTTGTGCTTCTCAGTTTCCTGGTTGTAGTGCTGGAAAGAGGCATGCCAAATCTCAGAATGAAAATCTTAGCTGAGGTATTCCCTGCACTAGAAAAAATATCAGAAAGGATAATTACCCACAAAAAGTGGGTCATAGAAAAAGGAATTCCCGAAGATCCATGTAAGATTTAAGGAATGGTAAGACACCTGTGTAACCTTAATTCAGCACCCTTGCTGAGGGGTCATTAAAATAATCTGAACATCAGCAATTCCCATAGTTGTTCTGATGCCACCTACCAATCAATGGATTTGTGTAACATCAAGTATTAGAGAAAAAACAATTTCTAAGCAGCTGTTAATATGACTTGTAAATTCTACATATCTGGAACTCAATAGTGTTTTAGAAGTTACTATATCTAAGAAAACCATATAAGTTTCTTTGCACATAGGTTGTACACTAAAGAAGCTCCAAATTTACCATAGTCTAGGTATGCAATTTCCCAATAAAAAAAAAAAAAAAAAAAAAAAAAGGAAGAACTCGTGAACAAAACCAGTAAAGACATCGTACAAAACCATGAACAGTTTAAACAAAGTCTTCTTCCTTGTGAACTAGACTCCAGTGGGAGTAAGCTGCGTGTTTTGTCAGTTGTGCAGCCATTTCACATACACCGAAGGAGACTGCAACTCAGTGACACTATTTCTTTAGGGCTTACAGGTTTTCCTTCCCCATCCTTGATAATGGCCACACAGAGCTTGTCTCCTGCTTTGCCCATGCCAGTCCTCTCTCTCATTATTCCTATTAAACTTTCAAAAAGCAAGCTTTGTCCATTTCTGCATATGTTCCCTCCAGCCTGCTCTTCTCTGGTTCTCATTCCCTCTCTTCTGCATTCATTCAGACCACTCTTGACATTTGAAAATGTTGGTGTATTTGTTAAAGAACCAGTATGACCTTCTATAAGGATAACTTTAGATGTTAAAGTTGAAAAGACCAGCGCTTTTTGTTGCATGTACCGGGGTGGTCCCACATTCATTTGAGCACTAGAAGCAACGACACTTGCTTTACCTGGTAAACACTGATTCATTTCTTAAAGATGTATTTACAAAGTGGTTTTGGGTATCACATTATCATTTGAGTATTACATTATCAAATGTATTGCTGAATTTTCTGAAGACATTTTAGAATTCACACTGAGCAAAAAAAAAGGTGAAGTTTGGTTTCTTTTTTTCCAATTGTCATTTGAGACTTAACTGTAGTGATTATTTTAGGAAATTAAATTCTGTCATTTAGTTGCAATTATCACACGTGATTTTTAGGTAGAGTTTTACCCTTTTTCAGATCACTTGGACATTTTGTACAACAAAGAAGAGGAAACTGAATAATAAGGGAGTTCACAGAAGGTATCAAAGATGTAAAAGAGTTTTGTTACTGGCATACCTTTATATTTATTACAGGAAGAAAAGGTTAATATAGAAGAATAAATAAAATTCTAACATCATGAAGTATCTTCAGAAAACATGATTAGTTCTTGAATTCATGTCTTACCACTCTGGTCAGAAATCCAAAATATAATTTAAACTTACAGCACAGTATGTTATGCAAGTGACACTTCATAAGCAACATTATTACCAAAGATGCTTTAACACATGCAAATCAGGTCATGAACACTCAAGTGTACCTACAAGTGGCTGCCTCCCAAATCCAGGCCCTCTTCTCTATTAGAAGCCTAGTGAACTGTATTCTAAAACTACAATGGAATAATGTGAAACTTGAGTCATGTACATAACAACATTGCACATATCCCTGCGTACTCGTACTGAGTGTATCGGGAGAAATTCCTCTTCCACAAGGGCAAAGCTTTACTTTTGCAGTTTCTGCAGCTCATAAGGCACACTATTACTTTATACTTCTCCAAGTGTCTTTTAGCACAAATATCAGGAGTGAAATAAAAAAAATAAAAAAAAAAAGGTGTTCTTTATGCTGTCATACTTGTTCACACTGATTACAGTAGAGACAAAATTCTTACAGTAGAGATAAGGGATGGTTATTCTACATAGTAATTAAAACAATATTGTATTTCTGCATTCTTAGATGCTGGAAGTTCAGACTATTTCTACAGGTTACCTGTGATTTATGGACTTAAAAAAATTTGTCTGATCTTACTTGCATTTCACCACACATATGCCAGTAGATAACTACTATAAAGCTCTGTCTGCAAGTCACCACTATGCATCTATTCCCAAGCAGCAATTCTTGAAAGTAAATTCTTCTCTTACAACTCTCAGATATCCATATAAACTACTAGATCTCAATCCAGTTCCTACCATCCATGTGAGAAAAAAGGTTGTCATCATGGTTCATTTTCAAATGTTTGCTGGAATTTTCAGCATGATAAAACTTGGAAAAGAAAAAGTCACCATTATCTTCCCTGGAAAACATTGTCCAAAATTGTAGTCAGGAACATTTTGCAACACAGTGGGAAACAATACCATTGTTCTAGAAACAATTCCAGCACTTCAACTTTCTGCAGTTTTATGCTTTTCAAAAAGAGCACGTGCTACTCTAAAAAAGAGATATTCATATAAATATATGTGAACAGAAAATCAGAGCTTTGTACATTTTCTGTCAGGAGAATTTGCTTTTGTTTTATAAAAAGCATACATAAAAGCCAGACTGCTTCTGTAAGTATGATGCCACAACAAATAGTACTGCTGGCTATCTCTGCTTTGTTTTTATGTCCTGCAGAGAGTGACATCTGTGTGCAAATTAACAACAGATTTGTGTAAGCTAGCTGTGAATGTAATATTTGGGGGAAAAAGAAAAAAGAAACTTGCCTACAAAATAATGAATATAATAATGAAGTATTTTAATTCAATTTCAAAACACTCATTACTTTCCAGGTGTATACATCATTAATAAATCAAAGTATTAGATCCTAACATCAAGTTTTATACTTGGGTTTTTAATGGCTAAAGACACCTTTGTTTTGTTCTGCACACAATGCCTTTAAAGCAAAACAGCTGGTACTAAGGACCTGACATACACAGAAATGTTTGTGGGGGAATTTACTTTGTATTTGTTCTAATCTGGTCTACAAGATGAACATAAATTAGCAGCTGCAGATCATTTGGTGGCTCCTACATCACATCTTTTGTGCTAGTTTCACCTGAAAAGGAATGCAGTTCATCCACTCTAAAAGTGCTCTGCCACACCAACCACAACATGGAATGTGGGAACAATTTGGATACCAACTTTAAAAGTGTATTCCTGATCTGAATTATAACATTAATGCAGTCACATCCACTAAAGTCAGCCAACTCAAAGCATTGTCTGTCTCCAGATCCTGAAAAAAAAAATTCTTCAAGAAGTAAGGCTGTGAAGGTATGCTTCAAAAAACCACTAATATTTGTATTTGTATTTTTCAAACTCCTCAAAGTCTAGAAATCCAGGTTATTTCAATAAGGGTGTCTAATCCTACTTGATACTGACATGACATCAACTTGTACTAAATGCATTAATGGTCTGTGGAGCAGGAGCTGGGAATTAGTCCCACCCTGTTGCTTAGTTAATACCCTGCCCATGATATTAGGGAATTTTGTTCCCTAATTTCATTGTTTATGTAATGCAAACCTTTGTCTAGAGAATTTGTACCATCTTTACAAAGCCCATCACCTCACTTACCCTGGAACAACTGAAATCTAGGACCCTAAAGTGAGGTTCAGTTGCCTAAACATTGCTGTCCATTGCCATTTGAAGTGTCCCAGAGGATCTAAGGCATACAGGGCTAGCAAGAGTATCGTAGGGATCACAGGAGACTTGCACCCTACTGAAGCAGTAGACAGAGGCCTGGGTAGGACACCTCTAGGCGCCTGAAGTGACACTAAATCCCTGGGAATTATTTCAGCGTGCATTGCATTGCCATGCATTGCCCTCACGGTCTCTCTACTGCCTCACATGGCTATGAGGGGGACTCGGGAGCTAACTCGAGAGACGTAACACCTGGATGGCTGAAATATGAGGCAGAAATGTTCTCCACAGCTTGTCAGAGAGGATACCATATTGGGAGGGGCATTTCTTGTATACTCTGTGGCAGATACATTATTTGTACTTTAAATTCCTATTATCTCATTGAGTGCTTTAACCCCTGAGCTATTAAAATAACAGCACCAAATCCACTGGCTACATTTTCAAAAGAAAATGGGATGGCAGCTATTGCTTTGGTAAAGACTGACCTTTGCCTGTTAAGAATGTCCACTGATGCACATCCCATTGAGAAGACAGAGGAAAATTCAACATAGCGATCTGAACAAAACTTAAATGTGAGAAAGACACAAGACAGCCCACCTGGCCAAGAGCGTGGCAGCCGGAGCCAGAGCTGGCAGTGCCAGCAGGCCTCTCCCACCAGGGCTCTGCAGCACTGAGGTACTTCCTCAAGCCCCTGAGAGCCGGGCAGAAGGCAGGCCTGAGCAGGCCCAGGAAGAGTCAAGGTTTCTGGCTGAGCTGACTGGCTTTCTCATACGTCCCTTTTTACGATTTCAGGCTTAAATCATTCCTCATTTACAGCCCATAACACCAGAGGTGTGTGCAGGAATATGCTAGGTACCCATGAGGCAAAACATGGCTTCTAAATCCCGTTTCCGATCTTTACTGCGCCTCCTACCACCAGTGTCCTAGCTTTATACATGCATCATCCTGAATTTTCCTTACTTACCTATCTTGTTATGTTTCTGAACTATCTGTTCTTGTTATTTTCCCCTTCATGATTAGCTGTGAAAAAACAATTTAGATGGGGGCTCTTTTTGAAAGTGTACCTTCCGTTTAAAATATCTGAGCCTTTGATAATTATTAATGCACACACAGCAGCAGAGAGATGCTTTATTCACGATGTCATGGTACAGCTATTAATGATACTCAAAGGACTGAAAATTACCATTTCGGATGTGTCCAGAGCAGTAAACTGGTAAACAAGCCTGCAGTTAGTGCTATGGATGGTTTGAATCAACAAGGGTGAAAAGATTTGGTTACTCTGTGTATTAGTGTTAATAGGAATAGATTATAGAGGAATATTTGTGATGTGACCTTCTGTGCACTAATTGAAATAGTATTCAGAGTCAGCAGTGGAGTAATCAAGTTAAACACTGAATCATAAATCATCATGAAAAGTGCTGTCACAACTTAGCCATTAATGCCCTGTATTGCTGGGCAGCCTTACGAAAATATCTGCTATGCCGATCTTTAGGTTAATAGGAACAGAAATGGCATTTAAAGACTATTTGGATCAAATCTGCTCTAAGGTTGAAAGTGTTATTCTGTTAATTTACTGGTAATTTGAAGTGATGTAGTTAGGGTTAGAAGCAACACAGCTGAGCCCCATATAGCTAAACAAAAGGTGGTAGGAATTTGCCTAATATTTATTTAATTGCTATAAATTGCAATACTGACACAACCTTAATATATATGTGTGTGTGTGTGGATATACTTTCCTTTTGTCCATCAGTTGGCATTTGGTATGGAGGTTCAAAATCAAAACACAAAAATTTAGCTTCATGGTATGATTACGTTGCTAAAGCAGTTCGAGAAGACAATTCTATGTATTTTATACATAGATGGTAAAATCTGATTTTACTGTTATTATGATAGCTGAGGGCCTTTTAACAGGGGTTTTGTATAAAACAAAGCACTTTGCATTATTTTTTAAATGTAGTGTTCTTTTAATCTTGTATTTGCAGGAAGGAGAAATAAAGCTTACCCTCCAGAATCAGAGATAAATGGGGTTTCCAAAGGCAGTAAATTTCTTTAGAGAAATTTTGTGATTCAGGTTTGATCAAAATAATGAGCATAAGAAATATCACAGCTGGAATGATGTATACTTTTCCTAATAAAGACCTATGTCCCAACACTGGCAAAGCTTGTGCTAATTTGATTCGTTACTCATCAGATTACTTAGACAACTAGATGCATAATTGTTGGGGGGGCATCTATTTATCATGATTTGCTTCAAATATTGTTAATTAACATTAACATAAATTACACCAGGCATCTGGTACAAAGGAACTAATTTTAAACAATAAGCAAAGCCAGTCCTTTAAAAAATTTCATAGATTTTTACTTCAAGAAAGCTTAAAAATGTACATTCATGTAAATATGTGCCAAATGCAGCTATGACATATTAAAATCTAGAAGAAACAACATTTTGTACCCAACTATTTTTCATTAAAAATCAACAGGTATGGTTTTCTATAAAATTTGCCCATTTATGAACAACAAAACACAGGGGAAAATACTTAACTCTAATAACGGATTGTAAAATGACCCAAGTGTTTGGGCATCTTCAGTTCACTTCCCTGCCTTTACTTTTATTGGCATGTGCCTATGAAGTTCTCCACATTTTTGAGATCAAATTCTGTTTTCTACTGCTGTAAATTAGATTAATGTTATCCCAGAATTTCCCCAAGTAAAATGACAGCAATTTTTAGCCATAAAGTCCTAGGAGCTTGTCTTCTTAGTGATAAGTTATAATGAAAAGAAATTATTAAGAGAGCTACAAATGAAGACATACAAGGTATTTCTAAATACAAAATGGCTGGCAACAACTGTTAAATAGAACCGCAATAAAATCTATCTGAATTTGCAAGGACCTAACAGTGTTTTGTGCACAGCTCAAGATTTCCATAACTGTTTTATCCTGAAGTGTTGAATGGTTGGAATTTGGTATATTTTCAACATTTACTTGTGAATTTTCATTCTTTTAAAGTTCAGATCCCAGGTACAGCAGAATAACAGATAAATATGGTGTGGGATTCATGTCACGTAAATTAGCTAAATGCCAGGGATCTAACCTAAGCTCTGAAGTCAATGATAAGAAACAGTCACTTCAAGGAAAAGATTTATTCACTTAATTTAGGATGGACGTAGCTGCCCTACCAACTGGCAAATGTACTGCAGATGGTCACATAGGCTAGACTGGTCCATCGTAAGAGGCTGAATTTGTCAACCAGGACAGCTAGAGTGTGACTGGGTTGCTTTAGCGCAGAAACCAAATACCATTTGAGGGAGGTTACCCCAAGCATGCTCATCTCTCTGGGCCAAGAGCTGTGGTGCAGACATGACAATCTGCAGGAACAGCAGCTGGAGGTGAAGGAGATACCACAGGCCATCTTGCATGACATTAGACTCTTCTCAGAAAGCCACTAAATCATGGCCTTACTTGGGTGTGATGAGTTCCACCCATAAATTTGAAACAGGTTTCATGCAAACAGGTGTGACTACGTACTACTTGGAGAATTATATTAAATTAAAACCGGTAGGAGAGTAAAATGTACTCTTTCTACTAGCAAAACAATGAAATTCAGGTAAGCTAGGTTAATAATGGCTTCACAAGTCAAAGATCAATCTTGAATTGCCCAAAATTATAACTGAAGAGAAATTAATTTGTATTCTTTCACCACATTTTTCTTTCATTTGCTCTATCCTTTCAAAGGTAACTTTTAATAGATCTTAGCATGTTTTTTAGAACCTGACCATGTGATGTAAAAAAAAAAAAAGAATGTTCAGGTTTTGCATCATTTACTATGAAATCATCCAGAATTTGCCCCACAAGTGTTTATGAAATTTTCCACGGCATTGTCTAAAAAGCCAAACAGCTGTTCCCAATTTGTATACCATGTAAGCCTAAATAAAATTACCAGAAAGACCATCTTCCCTCATAGAAAATAAATTTCGAAGCTCTAGCAGGATCTAAAAATCTTGATATTTTCAATATGTATTCATTTAATAGCATGAGACTTTATTTCAATACCAAGGTTTGACACCTTCCCCACCCCCCAAAAAAAATTAAAATCTCACTAAAATCTATTCCTTAGTTTAACCTTGCTGCAGAGAAGTACTATACTAACTTTATGATAATGGCTTTGGTAGGGAAATCAATGTCTGGAACAATTTTGCAGGTCCCAGCAACAGAAGCATGCCCCTTCATCCTGAAAGTCAGTTTAACTGGTAAGTGAAACAAAACAGACTTAACACAAAATAAACTTCAAGATAAACTGTCCTCCATGGTCTTGACTGATCTTAAGGTTATTCTGCAAGAATATTTTTGTTTCTGGATATGATCCCTTCCACCCAGAAAGTAATTTCTGGGTCCCTTACCATCAAGGTGATACTAACAAACTATACCTGATACAGTAAAACATAATTTTTTTAGAACTTTAAGTAAGAGGAAATTCCAAGTAATTTATTTCACAGAGTTTTATGAGAAATTACAATTTATTGCCTTTTCTGGATATGTTCATTTTTAGCTGTTATTGCCAAATTCAGCCTCAGTATAAAAGAGTATAATTCTATTGAAGCCAGTGGTGGTATATCAGTGTTGTATATTCCCTAGCTGGACAATGAAGCTGTAAATAAGCAAATACATCAAAAATAAAAATTGATTACTCTATTTTATAGTCTCTTAGAGTGAATAAGTTTATGATTTAAAGCTGTGTCATAATAAAACCATGCTGGGAGGAAATCAGAGAGAGAATGCAACATAACGGGCCGTATCTTGTTTTCAGCCAGACCAATTACATTAACTTCCAGAGAATTGTGCTCATTTGAGAATTTGTTTTGTTTTAAAAACAAGGGAGAAATATACTACTGATTTTCTTTCTTCTTTGCCTATGAAATGATATTCTGCATATTCAATGGTATTCTGTCTGTGCTTTAAACTTCATTCCTAATAAAAACTGATTAATAAAAAGAACAAGTTATAACAATGAGCAACATATTTCACCCATTTTGAGTATTTATAACAATCAGTAGATTAGAAGCTCAGACTTGCTTTAGGAACACTTTAAAATAATTAGACCTGTTATCCAGAAAGGAGCCATGGATAGGAAGAGCAAGTTGCATTTTCAGACTAACCAGCAGGTCTTCAGAGGTACAGCGGGTGGAAAGCTGTCATCTACTACTGGCATTTGTGATCCCTAAGTGCCTACGGTGGCTTTTTATTGTTTAATTGTGATATTTGATGGCTATATGATTTTTACTACTGTTCTCTTATTCTGACTGTGTAATCTTTTTATTTATTCATTATTACATTCAATAACTTTCACATTCTTTGTGTGTGCCTACTAATCAGTTGCCTGTGTGACCTGTACCACCAAACAGAACAGGAGCAAGAACTGCCTGGCCTCAAAGACTGAAAATTACTCTAAATTATTCACACAGTTCTAACTGGAAATCTTTCTTATGTATTTATGTATACATACAAGTGTGTGTGTTTCTATATATAAATAAAAACCAAAATAAATAAAAAGCCAATGATTACACGGTGTAGCTCAATGTTTTGCTTTGCTGTAATCTTATATAAATCCAGCTTTCACAAATTTAGCAAGTGCTTTTAAATTTATATATAAAAATGTAAATCATACATTATTATGCACACACAAATTATGTTTTCATACAGTGTGCAGTTTACCACATTTGATGCTGAAAAATATGTAATTTCAGTCTAGGTAATGATAAAACAAAGGCGGGAAAAGACATATATATTCATTTAAACTGTTAAAGCTGATTTTATTTTTTTTAGGTTTGAATTAAAAATCTACTGTAGTGACCCTGTCTTGCGCAGTATAATTCCCTAAAACTTCTAAGTCACTCAATGATAAGAGGCTGATCTAAATGCTTCCACTGCATTAATCAAATACCAGGTCTAATTAAAAGAGCCATGCACAAAGCTTTTTCAAAATGTTGCTCAGGTATTGCAATAATATCTGATCACCCAAGCCTGGAAGACAAATAATTAGAGCTGCCAGAGCATTCTGATGAGTGATGTCAGCATCTCCAAGTGACCTTCCCTCCACTAATTAATTTTCATCTTAAGAAAAGAGACCCTGTTTTTGCACATTATTAATTGAGTTCACTAAAAGATGCGCCTGATTAATTTTTGTTGATAATACTTGTCATTCTATGCAGCGGCTGTAATCATTCTATTGGGCTTTATTTTTTTAAGTTGATCTAGGTTTTTTACAATGTGACTGATACACTACCTTCTATACAGAATACTGTGTGTAAGGGCATAGTCTATAATGTGAGTACACAGCTTTCATTGTTGCTGATAGTTTAGGTCAAGTGGAACTTCAATGGCTAGTTTGCTAACTTATTTTCAGTTGAGTTGGTAGAAATTTTTCCCTACTGCCTCCCGGAACTTTCCCGGTTTAAGCGATTCTCACCTTTTTTCCACATACTCCCCATCTCTTACCTGTCTTTGATCATCCTGCCAGCCAAAGAGTACTGTGTGGCTGGCTCAGAAAAAATATGCAGGAACCCAAAACCTGGTAGGTGGTCCAGGAAAAAAGCCATGGTCAGCAGGATGGCAGCTAATGGAGCCAGAGCACATGGTTGAGCCTTGTCCACAACGAATTATCAAAATCACAAGTATGATCTATGCCAAGCAGAGCTCTCCCATGCAATGATCATGTCTATTTTGTGGCAGAGCTGGGCCATGGACTTCAGTATAAACATAGGTCTGGTGGCTTTTTTGGTATGGGGTGGGAAGAGCAGAGATGCGTATTTCTGTGTGTATAGGAATCATTATCAAGGCCCATTTCATTTATTAATTTAGATGTGGCTACAGAAGCAGCAATGGAAATACTTTCCCAAAACAACTGAATAACAAAGCTATGTAACTGAGTCTTCCCTTTCTTCATCTCAATGACACTGGCTACTCCAAAATTTGGATCTCTCAAACTCTCCTCTGAAACTCATCTAGTTTGTGTATTTAAGTGTTTGTAGGACCGGGGAGAAATGAACACAAGGATAACCTGCAATTAACAAGTTTCTTTCGCTTCCTTAAGTCATTTTTCACAGTTTCATATCATTTCATGCAGCCCAGTTCTATGCAGTTCTGTACATGAAGACACCCATGCAACTGAACACATTGGGGATCTTAACTGTTCATGAAACCCATGCCTATAATGAGTGCAGCTGAGCATAGTGATGTGTAATAATATGCAATACATTACCATGGATTTTTCAGGAGATGAAACCGATTTCCTCTTAAATGATCTTAAAATGTATAGGCAATGTAAGCCATGAAAATATACATATTTTTCCCTACTTTGAAGAGTATTTTAATCATGTTTTAATCAAGATAGCCGTGATTACCAATTTATCAAATATCAATTTAACAACAAAGATTATGGAAATTTCCCCCAAGCCAGCAAACAAAATATGATTAAAAGAGTTCTTCAGAGCACTGTGATGAAAATATGCATAACTCTATTCTTCAGCTATGTTCTAGCACATGAAGGGATCAACATATTGTAAAAGCAGTAGGATGTCTAGATAGAAAGGAGAAAAAAAAAAAAAAAAAGGAGAGTTATAAATTGCAGTAAAAATAATTATTTTACAACAGACTTGAAGGTCTCTTTTCCTATAAATTCAAGCCTGGATTGCATTTTCTGCACCTCAGACTGTGATGAAAGCAACACTGTACCTTTATTTATCTTTGCAAACATTCTTTACTGAGCAGTCTGGTTCCAAAGTTTGCTTAATAAGTAGCTAATAAAATTATCTGAATGTACAGAAATGTTTCTTATCTTGGAAATTTTTAATATCCCAATTGCCCACTTAAAAATCAGTACCAAATTTTAAATCTGTGATAGTTCTTCTTCTCCAAAAAGAAATGTTGGTTTCTGCATTTTTCTTTTGTTCCCTAAAAGCACTATTCCTACAGTTGCAATAGCAGCTTTGATTTTTCATTAAAGAAGATATTGATACATAAGTGAAGACATTGGTTTCATCTCATTTCCTTTGGTTTTTCTTTCTTTGCTTAGACACCCAAGCACAGATCACAACCGTTGGCTCCCTTTTGCTACATCAAATTTCTTTTCATTTATTCAGGTTTCCTTTGATACTTTCTTCAAACAGATTCACAAAACACTTAGAACACAAACAAGCATCTTAACATAACTAAGCTATTTGCCCCAAGACCTGGAAGAAAGATGGGGAAAAAATGTTTTGTTGTTTGTATTCTTAACTACTTTTGGATACTTCCAGAATGAGGATGGAATACTACACAGAAAAGACAGCTTTACAGAAAAGATTAAAAATACCCTTAAACTACTAAAAATAATAACGTAATAGATGAAATATTTCATTGATGTTTAAAAATGGTTAATAGAAAAAAGAGAAAAAGACATTTATTTTGAAATATTTGTCTTTGTAATATACATATCTAATGGTATCATCACCAGGAGGAAGCAGTGGGTTCAAGCATCCCCAGATGCATACTGAAAGTATGCATGCACACACACACACTGGCTTACTCAACAGCCCGTGGAAAAGTACATGTCTTCCTGAGCATCTCTAAGAGGTAGTGCTTCCCCTGTGGTAATACTGAGTGTGTATGCAACAAAGAATGAATCTGGTAAAATACAATAATTACAAGCAATAGGTTTACCTAGGTGTTATAAATTGTTTCCCCTCTGTTGCAATGCCTTTAGGACAATGCTGACATTACAGTGAAGCCAAATGAAGTCCATGCTGCTGCAAGAAATGCTATGGTTTCCTCTTCCTTCTTTTTCTCCTCCTGGATAACCAAGTGGCTGCAGGACAAGTTGATTCACTGCATGGTGATCCAATGGAAAACAAACTCTGAAAAAGACATTGTATAAAAATAGGTTTCTGTCCTGTCAGCCTGCTGAACTAATGCACCCTACTGATACAGCCATTTGAGTCATTTAAATGAAAAAGGAGAAGCCCATGGCATGATGGGGGCCAGGGAACAAGGAATGCCCCTTTCAGAGGCATCTTGACATTGCATTAGCTTACTCACAACGCGAGACCACATTCTCAGTTTTACCATCTGCCCATGTAAATATCAATGAGCAATGTTTCTTTGACAACAAAACGACACTCCCTTTCCCCCTTGGACTCCCTAGCCAGGAAATTTCCAACCCTGGTCCTAGCTCCAAGAAAACTAGTTGCCTGGTTTTCTGTAAAGAGGTGTCTGGGGTGGAAATCAGCTCCCAGCAGTAGCAGGTATCTGCATATGAACTAGGTGTCAAAACACCCAATATATTCAGTGGAGGACAAGGATTGATTTATTCCCTTTAACAGAGGTGCTTGGGGACACCATGCAAACCACAAGACAACTGCTTGGAATTGGCAGATATGGCATAGGACAGGGGTCCTCAAACTACAGCCTGTGGGCTGGATACGGCCCCCCAGGTTCCTCAATCCGGCCCGGCCCCCGGTATTTACAGAACCCCCCGCCCCACCCCCACCCCCCGCCGGGGGTTGGGGGGGGGAAACCAAGCAGCCGCAGATGACTGCCTGCCACTTCATCCGCGCGCTGACCCCCTGTTTAAAAAGTTTGAGAACCCCTGGTATAGGACCTATGGGAGACCCATACACTTTTGGAGAGATGACCAAGGACTGCAAAAATATCCCGAGGTGTCCCAAGAGGCATTAGATACTACTGTGAAGGCCACGGACTGTAGTGACAGTTTGGCTGGCTATAATAGCAGCTCCGACACCTCTTAGCTATCAAGCTGTGAGCCGAATCCAACCCGCTCTTTGCCAGCTCCAAACTGGCAACTTTCTCCAAAAACTTTTTTCCTCCAAGCTCACTTTCTATGCCACTTTCTCTAATCAAAATGACAGGTTAGCATAATATAAGCAAGTCACATAATGCTGCTACCATCTAGCTCAACTTTTCTGTTTTATACCTCTGGAACTGCTGGGTACAAACCTCTTACAAGTTACTGCTAATTCTGCTTTGTTGTTTCTCACCATCTTTAGCAACAGTGCTACCTCTGGCTTCTGTCATCAAGGCAGCTATTAGTTATTTTTGGTTTCTACAACTGTTAGGCAGTCAGGAGAATTTCGGCAGATACTATTCAGCTCTGGTTATTTCATTTTATTAATCAGAAAATCTGCCACTGTGAAAAGTCAAAGTGACCTATAAGAAATGTAACTGATTCGCTCACAACTAAGCAGCCCAATACACTGATCTTTCCTCCCTGCTCCTCTGGCATAAACCTATTTCCCCAGAATTAAACCTGTAGGGTAAATACCAGCAGTCTACTTTGAAGGGTTTAAAGAAACTACAACCTCATCAACTTGCAGACGCCATTAATCAGCTGAGATGTACACTTTCTTACTCCCATACAAAGTGCCACGAGTTAGTTGAAGCCACTGCACCTCACCTTTACTTCCCACTGAGAGGAACCCAGAGTACCTCCATGCAAATCCCGCTTGATTTAAATGACAGAAGGAAACATATTTACAGACAACAGAAAGGTCTGCCAAAATCAAGAGAAGTTCAATGTCTCCTACTGTGCTTTACCAGTATACTTCCAGTCCTGTAAAATGGGCAGGTTTCATTTCAATATCTGAAAGAATGGTCTATCTACTCTGCGCATCAGCATGAGCCCTCACTACCTGGACCCTTTGATGTTTAGACCCACTGGCAGTTTCCATCTAATACAATCTGATAAGCTCCCGGAGTCGACATTCAGGTGAGAAACAATCAGTGTTAATGTCTGCATTCAGGATAAGTTTATGAGGGGAACTTATCTCCATTAAATGCTAAAGACTCCACGCTGGAGACGGCTGCAAGGACTGCTCCAACCACAAGAAAAGCACCTCCCAAGGTGCTGGATCCCAGAGTGTCCAGCCAGGAGCCATAGGTCTGTAGAAGACTGGCTTCACAGAGTTTGCCCTGACTCCAGCTGCAGAGACTTCTAATGCCACACCTCAGCTGCCTTATTTGTGTGGTCCTTCTGACTGTGGTGAGATTGTTCACATCTTCAGATGAGTTAGGCCAGCAGAGTTTGGTTTACTGTTGAAGGGTTTTGTTTTGCATGATCAAAAGAACAACGTCAGATCATTGTACACTATCATAACACATGCATTGTGACAACTTTTGCCTGCAGCTGACCTGAGCTGATTGAAACTATGAGTTATGGATGAGAGACCTTGCTATTACAGATCCCCTGAGTTTTCCAGTCTATCAAATAGTCTTCAAGATTAACAATAGGCTAATGACACACAGTGATAAAGTTTTATTGCTATTGTAGACTTTTCCAATTTAGAGTATTCTCAGAGTCATCTTTGTGTGTAACTTTATGCCAGCTATGCATGTACACACAGTATATGTGTAATTGTTTTGGATGATATAAGCTTCCATCAGAAAGAAGATAAGCTGAAATTACCAAATGTGTTTTCATCAGTGACCTCCTATTAGGCTCAAGAGTCACTGGGTTAAATGTCAATGATGTGATATCTACCCTGTAGAAAAGCAATCTCTTTATTCACAGAATATCTACTATTACACCAAGTACAAATCAGAGCAACTGTTTTCCCATTTATGAGATTTATACAGCCATTTAAAGAAATTTTTCTTGTGAAACTACTGATAATATCATCTCAATAGTAAAGTGAATGGTTTGAATCAAATTTCCTCCAAGCTAGGCACAAGTTTTGTGCATCAGCAGGAACTTTCAGAACATGCTGGCTTACAGAAATAAAGATAGATATAGGCATATTAAACCTGTCTTTTTCCAAAGCATGATTCAAATCTCCTGTCAAGGTTTCGGGTTACCTTGGAGGAGGGAGATGGAAAAATAACACCAACACACCACCCCCTGACACACACACACACATATAAAAACCCAAACAAACAAAATCCCCCCAAAACCCCCAATCTAAAGCAGTCCCAGCAGAACTGAGGAAGGAATTTGTAACCCCTCTGTCCACTTATCTTTTTTTCAGAACTATTCTTACAAGATCCTGAAGATAAAAAGGGAGGCCAGACCTCCCAGCAGACTGTAAAACAGTTTGGCTGGCCAGCTGATGGAAATCCAGAGCTGGTTCCCTTCCTCCTGCTGATCACTGCCCAACAACTATGAGACTCCTGCTGCTCATAATTTCTACCCTCCTATTTAGAAATAGAAAAACGTGCCCTGCCAGTGGCCTTTTGCACTTCTGCTTTTACTTGCCTTCTAACTGTGGTGTGTGCAGTGGTCTTCGTGACCCCTACTCTTTTTTTGTTTTCCTTCACCTCCCTCTCAAAGACATTATGAGAAACAGAGAGCACAACATGTGTCCGACGTCCTGAACTGCCTCTGCTCTTCTGCCTTTAAGGACCACATTGTCAAGCCAACAATGGCTCTGTTGGGCTCTCCTTTGCTCCCTGGGATACAGCCCCATCTGAATTTCTTGCATTCATGAGCTTTGTATTACTTGCTCTCCAAAGTTCATCATACACAAAACTCTTCCTATTCTCCCTCTGGGGGATATTAATCTTGCTTCCCAGAGCAAGAGAGTTCACCCATTACCATATAATGTAGTCCCTCTCCAGGGCACAATAGATAAATATTCCCAACATTTATTTTAAAGCTAACAATGAATATATGTTAGAGCAGAGTCAACTAACACTCAACAGCAATCTCATTACAGTCTTAGAGTGGAGATGGAAAAGGAGGGTAGGGAGAAAAAGTGTTTAAAAAAACCCTGGATATTAATAATTAAAGGTTCCAGACAAGTCTCTTGTGCCATATAATGCTTTGTCACTCATTATGTTGTAATCATAGGTGTGAGGAACAAGCTTGTCTACACAAACTGGGATTACAGCCATGAGAACGCTAGGACTTTAATTAGCTGCAGTTCTAACTTTTAGCTATTGCCCTTATAATAATAGAAGGATTCTATCTATCTGATATAACCTATCTCCTCCTCCACCCCTTCTGCTTCTATGTAGCACCCTGGGTGCTCACAGTGTTGGGGTCTTTTTTCAGTTTCATTTTCCAATTGATTTCCATTTGTTTCATTTTCTCTTGACATATCAGATATCATCAATGACATAATTAAAAAGGATCTGCAAAATCATGATTAATTACTATCTAGAGCAAAGGAATGTGAAAACTCCACAACAATTGAGTATGTTCGGTGAAGGGCTGAATACCTGTCCAAGAAACCAGTGTAACTCGTTACACCAGCTTCACCCATTTGGGAGGCAGTGTTTAGAGGGTTATTTTTCTTATGATAAATTTTAATTCAGAGTTGTAAAGAGAAATAATCAAAATTCAGGAAACAAGTCTTAAAAAAAGCCATTGTTTCTTTTGGCATCTTTATTTTAATGAGTCTTTTATTATTCAATTAGACAATATATTTCCACAGGAAAAAATGCCACATTTGGTCTACAAGATGGACAATGCTCCACAAATGAGACAGCTGTTCTGTGTTTCTTGCTAGTCTCACATTTCAGAATATAGAACCATGCCTTGTTTACTGAACAACACCCAAGACCCACCTCAAAAATAAGTGGGTTTTTTTCCTTGATAGGATTTGTTTTGATGATGCATTTTAAAAGTGTCAGAAAAACTCACAAATATCAATGGATGCATACATGCTTACAGTACTTTGGGGGACAGGAATGCAATCTGCATTTTCAATTGTTTGCTTCATAGAAACACAGTGTCTGCTTTATTTCAGATGGTCATTTAGATGGAAAATACAAGGAAGAGCCTTCCTTCACAATGTTGTGGCTGCGTTCTTCACATCTGCTCATTTTTCAGTAGTCAAAGATACAGCAGAATTTACAGACATCCCTAGATACTGCATGCGGTTACTGTTATTAAAACAGCATTTGTAGTAAATGAAAGATCTGCTGTTAAAAATTCAGTGCATAAACAAGAAATACATTTTGAAGATCCTAAAAAGCCACAAAACGTGACTTATTCCTTTCCAAATGTCAACTCCTTTTAATCACTTACTGACATAAGACATCAGTCTACAGAAAGTGTAAGATTGTATCTTTACAAAGATTGTATTATACCAAAGTATAAATAAAAAATCACTGTCTCGGTTTTTAAAGGCATCTGAACATTTTCTTCTCTGACATCCCAGACAAACTTGCTTCTGGGCAAAGGCCAGCCCAGGAGATCCAAGTCTGGTATAACAGTCAACTGAAAATTCTAACTTAGAATTGGACAAAGAAGAAATGTGGAAACAATAGGATTTGTTAAGAGTAAAGCATGGGTTTAATGATACCCATAAATGGCAACTTTTTCCAGGGAAATTAGGGGCTTCTGTAAGGCATTTAGTCTGCACAGAAGTATGTGAAAATGTTCTCTGAGCAGACTATTTAACAAAGTTCATCCAGATACATAGGTCCAGTTACATTAAAATAGAGTCTCCAGAACTGAACTAAAAGGCAAAGCCAGGACATAATGAATCTTGCCTCATCCCACAGTCCATGATGCTACATTAATTAGCATTTTCAGTCCACTGCCCATGGCTATGCTGTTAATTTTACAGGCTCTTGAGTAACTCCTCTGCATCAGTGGTGGATGGTAATGTATCTTCTGGAAAGACACAGAGTTAAAAACTCTTTTGTAACTCAGAGTTTGCAGGAGAACACAGTGCTCCCAACTCAGAAGACAAGTTATCTTTTCCTTTTACAAATACTGGATACTAAATCACAGAACTAAAAGTACTGCAATTGTGCCAAAGTGAACAATGATGTTTAGATCTGTGTTGAATAGACTTTTGTAGCTCAGAGAAGCAAAAGGAACACTATCCCAAACACGTGAAAGGTGGCAAATGCACTGAACTTCCAAGAGGCTAAAAGAGATGGCAATGAGAAAGGGAAACCAGTGAAAGGGCGTTTGACCAGCATGCTTTAAAAGCTTTTCTGTGGTTCCAGATATCCAATTCTGTAACACAATGTTGGTTTCTACATTGCCTTATTAACAGGCAAGTACAAAATATGTATCTGAATTCACTTCCTCGTTATCTGCACAGTCACTGGAACCACTCTTTTAAACTCAACTTACATTTAGTATATAAAACATTGCCCTTAAACATTCCCTAAGTAATACAGCTTTAAATCTATTACTACTGCCTGAGTAGTGGTGTTCAAAATTACAGAAAGATCTGTTTGTTAACTATCATACAATCACCTATAGCTGGTTGTCATCCAGAGTAGTTTTATCAGCTCTGAAGTCACCAATTTGGAAATGTCATTTTATGTAGTTTTCATCTTCTGCTCCAGACAATCTCATCAAGCTTCAAGGATCTGTCATACTGGGTTCATGTTATATTTGGATTTTATCTATAGAACAAAAGCCATTTTGGTAGATTCCTTGTCTGCAACATTTCTCATTGTTTCAGTTTTTGTGGTTTGAAGAACTGAAAAAAAACCACCAAAACTAAAAACAACAACAAAAAAAACAACCCTACAACAAAAATAACTAAGTAACTTCCAAAAAACATGGTATATTAGTTATCTTACAGTATTACTATAGACATGGATAACAGAAAGTGTCCATCTATCATTAAATACTTTTTTTTTCAAGTTTCATTATGTTTTTAATCTAATTTTTATATTCACATGGATATTTTTAAGGTAATACTGAAAATCAAATGCCAGGTACCTAATTTGAATTTTTTATAAGCTATCCTTAAAAAGCAGTGTGAATGTTGGTGTCTTCTGTACATTTATAGTTGTGACCTAAATAATTATTGCATAATTAAAATTACTTTATTTCATTTATATAATGACTTCTACTATTTGCTACTGTTATGCATTAACAGTAATACTGTAGGATATTGTATTAACCTACTAATATGATAGTCTTTTTTTTTTCCTTTTTTTCTTTTGACCTTTGTGGACTGCATTAAAATCTGCCTGTAAAGGGTAGAGGGTGATTACAGTTATAGTGTTGTAAATTTGGGGCAACTGTTTAAGTGACACTGATGTTTAACTGTTTAACTGAGTACCCAATATGGTTGTAAGAAAAAAAGCCCAATTACAATAATAAGGAATATAATATGAGTAAAACATGGCAAGAGCTGAGACAAGCCCAGCTGCTTAAAGCTCATTTCTCTTCTCCTCATGCAAGCACATCATTAGAAAAATCAGAGTCGGTGCCATAATTTTATCTCGCACATCAGCTCTCTGATTAAAACATATATATGGGCTTTGGCATCTGACTCAAATAAGGCTATTCTTGCACTCACATAGAAGGAACATGTGCACCATGGGGGTGAATATACAAGAAAGAATGGGAAATAACACGATCCATCAATACAGGGGAATGGGGTAAGGATGTATAGCCTAAAATGAAAGGGTCACAGTAACTCCAAAAGTCCTGTGTGGATGTATGCAATGAGAGATATACTATATGCCATTTACTAGGGCGACATTTGAAAGAATACACCGCACAGGGTTCCTCATTATTCATTAGGGCTGAATCCCCATTCATTCTTCTTTATATGCCATCCTGAATCTGCCCTACAGAGTCTTTTACAGGGAAATAACAATAAACTCTCTTATCAACAGCTTGTTGTAGCAAATACAATACATGGGGTACTGAGATCAAAAAGAGCATGAAAAGCATTTCTGCCAACATCGTACAAAATATTGAACATCTGCTATATCTGGGATCCTGGGAGTTGTAATTATAATTTTTGAAATCTGCACACAAGAGTTATAAATATTAGAACTGTAGCCTGTGAAAGCCATGAAATATTTAAGTTGTTTGGCAGGCTTAAGAAAAACTCATAAACTTAATTTAAGCAGCCAAACACTGTATTTTTACAGATTTTACATCTTTCATGTCATTAGTCATATAAATTAAGGCAACCATGGAGCAGCACAGAAGTTGCAATGGCAAATCTGTGGGTAAAAAAAAAGGTCAGCTTGAGATTTAAGACTTTCACCAACACTTCACCTTTCCACTTACCCTGTATTTCAATTCTTGTATTGAATTTGTCATAGGTATTTTTAACACATCCATTATCTTATTGTCTGTTAAGTCCCAATGGTGTGCTTGATGCTGTACACATGTATAAAGATAGTGGGCCAGATTCACCGGTTATTTGGCATGAGTCTAAGCAATGCAAAGTAGTTCTTAACCCACCCTATTTATTCTGTCCAGTGAGGTCAATGGGTCCTCTGAGCTATTGGTGAGACACTCAGCATCTTGCTCACCTTTCGTGCTCTAAAGGAGCAGGAGACAAAGCAAGTATACTGCATCCAAACGGTGATCTAACCTTGAGGTGAGGCAAGGCAAGTAGCTTATCCAGATCAGTGATGAAAAACATTGAGGAAGGAGCCTAGATAGCTTGGCAGGAGGCAAGAAAAAGGTACTTCCACACCTGGAAGGGTATCATGAACTAAAACATGATAGCAGAGGGGGAGGAGTAGCAAGACAAGTGAGAAACATAAAGTTGTGCATGGGGTTTTTTCACTTTGTTACAATCTTTTAAACTTGTTCAGACACATCGGAAATATGCTGGATGAAGATGAGTAAAAAAATAACCAAGTTTAGAATAGTAAATGCAACAGCCAAATTCACAGAAGCTAAACTATGAAAAGACCCAAAGGCAAATTCTCATTTGTGCAGTGTCTGTTCCACCTGTTAGATAGCCATATGCTACTAGTGAAAATGTAGCTCTGCAAAAGGATTCGGGAATCGCCAACTGTGCCACCAAAAGTGAAGCAAGAAGTTAATTCGACAAAAAAAAAAAGGAAAAAATGTAAGGATGAGGGCCCACATTTTACTCTCTATAAATCCAGTATTCAGAAGAGAACACTGCTCTCTGGACAAGAAACTCATCTGAGATCAGAGATGTTGCAATGGGTTAGTGTTGGGGAAAAAGGAAAATGTGCCTCAGGGGGCACAAATATATACAACATACTCAAAGAAATTCTCCTTTGAACTACTGAACTGTGAGTAAACAGACAAACGCATGCCCACCCTTGACTTACCTAATAAAACATATATGTAAGTGCCAGATGCCATGGGAATATGAAATGTTAGGGTAGCTATTATTTAATTTAGTGAGCCTAATTATGATCTCACTTATACATATTTTACACCAGCATAATATCATTCCATTCAGCAAAGCCATTCATGAACTGCACCTTTGTGCTGCACTGCCAGTAGATTCTCTTAGCAAGAGTGCTGTATACAGATTGAGATAGGTATACCATAATTAGAGGGGAATCAATATGATTTAAAGGCTTTCTTCTAAACTTTTGTTCTAGCTGTCATTTTAGGATTTAAGGGAAAAGGTGTGCCTTGAATGTCCCCCATGCTACAAAGGTGATGCTTCTTTCAAACAGGCAAGGTCTGAGAGGATTTCTTATGTTATAAAGGAGCCTAGGTTTAGCCAAAGAGCATAACGACACAGAGAGGAGGGCCTGAAAAGCTCTCTGGAGTTCCTATCTTCTTTCATTCCTTGATACGGAATCTGGTCTCTGAACAAGGTTTGGAATTTAGTGCAACTTTGTAAGTGACTTTTGCTCCAAAGAGCAACCCTTGTTTGCGCAGTGTGGCTCTGAATCTGAACTCATAATTGTCTTTCCAAGAAATTCTCATGCTGTACAGCAACTAATTCATTAAAGATCACAGTGTGACTAAATATTCCATACACAAAGTATTTTCCAAGAATTCTGTTAAAACCAATTGGTTCAAAGCACGTAATTTCAACAAATGTCACTACCTGTCCCATTTTTCATACACTCATTAACAATAATCTTTGTATTAGAGAATACAGCAGGAGCTTTCACTGTCCTCATTTTCACATGCAATACTGAAACGCATTTTCCTGTCATTCTCAGTACATGCAATTTTAAATACAATCATACTCCTGGTATACAAGTGGTATAGGAAGACAAGCATATCCTGTTCCCCTGACAGATACATACACATATAAACACATCCATTCAGTGATGAAAACATTAGTCAGCAGTCATCGACACTATTGTTAACATCCTCGTCCTCTCTTAAGTCCTTCCTCTAATAACTGGGTTTTTGCTCTGTCTCATAGGTGTGCTATTGCAGATGAGCTGAGAGGACACTTATGAGGAGTTTGTGTTTCTTTCTTTCCTACTTCTTCCCTCAGTTTGGTTGGTATCTACAAGAAAGAGGAATCAAAAGCCAGGAAAGAGGATGCCTATCAAAAAGGAGAACCTACTGAAGAGCCTAAAAGAACCTAAGGGTTTTCTGGGTCTCTTAACCTAAGAACCTAAGGGTCTCTGCAGTTACCTGCATCTCTGAATTTCCTAAGCTGCATGCTCATCTTAGGCCAAGCTCTCTAGCCAGTCTGTGGCAGAGACACAGCCAGTGTTCTTCAATCAACGCGTCATGTTATTGCACCTGTATAGTCACAGGCCAGTATTGAATTACCACCTCAGCTTTTATGCCGAAAAAATTCTTCAACAATATTTTGAATAAAAGTTAAGGTCAAGTTAAAATAAAAATCATAGCTGCATAGATGAGCAGTAACATATTTCTAAGATGATTCAAAACAACAAAGAAACCCTCCATTTCCCTGTCTAAAAGTGCAAAAGGAGTTGGAATATCATTATGAGTCTTTTCAGACAGCATCATAGTGTTTTATTTCAAATGTTAGAGGGCTGTATTTCTAGAAAATTGATTTCCCAGTTTTACCATAGATATTAGTAAACTGATAGCTATAAGGACCATGTCAGTCACCTCTGAATCTTAATAACTTTTACTTTCACCTACATTTCTAGAGCATTGCAGCAAGGTGTTTACAAATACTGATGGTACAGATTTTAGGATGACCTAGCTATATCCCTAAGAGTTCAGGCCAGCTTCTATTCACCTTAACTGGACCCCAAGTTCTCGGAAAAAATAAGGGTATCATTTTGACAGCTAATAAATGTGTTTTTAAAAACTGAAAACTAAGAAGAGGTTATTCATAGTCACTTCAATGTGGCACTGTTACTTGGCTCAAAAATTGACCAAAACTGCACTGAATACAGTGCCCATGTGGACTCTGATTTCATTATTGGCCCCATCTCCCATGTTTTAGGTGGTTGATACTTCTGCATTACTATCTATTATAAAATTAAAAAAAAAACCAAAACACTCCAAAGGGTATGTTATGTTAATTGAAATACTGTGGGGGCTGGACTTCTAGGTGGATTGAAACTCGGCTGTACTGCCATGCCTGAAGGGTAGAGATCAATGGTTCAACGTATGGCTGGTATCCAGTATCAAGCAAAGTACCCCAGGGGTCAATATCAGGGCCCATGTTTTTCAACATCTTCATTAACAACATGGACAATGACACAGATCGCACCTTCAGCAATTCTGTAGGCAACACTGAATTTAGAGAGGGTGGCTGGCACAATGAATGGCTGAGCTTTGGTCCAGAGGCACTTTGAGAAACTTGAGGACTGGGCCAGCAAAAGGCTCATGAAACTCATTCAGGAAACCTGCAAAGTTCTGCACTCAGGTAGATAACCCCAGGCATCAGTGCAAGCCAGGATGCAACCGCCCAGCAGACAGTCCTGCAGATATCTAATGCTGAGCTGGCTTACAGTAGTCACCATTAATACGAGCCAATAGTGTGGTTCGCCATGAGCAAGGTGCATGAGGAGGAGTGTGCCCTGCGGTGTGCCCCTCTGTGCAGTGCGGGGGAGGCTGCACCCAGAACACAGTATCCAGCGTGTGCCACTCAGCTTAGGAGGGACATGCAGAAACCAAAGAAGGATCCCAAGGTGGAAGCAGAGGGCTATAAAGATGGTCAGGGACCTACAGCTCACAGTTTATAGAGACTGAGAGGATGGGTTTGTTTGGTCTGGTGAAAAGGAGACTAAGGAGTGATCAAACAGCGACCCACAATCATCTGAAGGGTAGTTATGAGGTAAGGAAGTCAAACTCTTCCGTCAGTGGCAGACAATAACAAAGGCCAAGGGCTACAGGTCGTGGCTTGCAAATTTCCAGATGGGCATTAAGGAGAAAGCTCTGTTTAGAGAGAACAGGTTGCCCAGAGTGGTTGTGGCATCTCCATCCCCAGAGGTCTTTCACACTCAGTGACACACAGTCCTGGCTGATATGCTCCAGCATTGGTGATAGTCACGCTTGGAATAGGAGTTTGCATTAGATAACTACCAGATCTCCCTTCCAACCAATGTCTGTGATTCTCACAGTTATTTCTGTGACAGCTGAAAATGTGCATCACCTGGGAAGACGGCAAACACCTTTGTAAGAACTCAGTGACAATAATGTTCTAATCTGTGTTTAACTGTTAAACATAGGAATGTCAGTTAAAATTGTGAGGGACAGGAATAAGAACAGAAAACATTTGCTCACACTGGCATGTCCAGATGGAGCAACTTTTTTATATTCTCTGTATCAATAATCTGGGGTCTCTGCAGGGACTCTGAGCATGTAGCACACATGCACAGCATGTATGCACATCTAAGGAGGTCTCAAAACCAAAGGAGTTCAAAATGAACAACCCAGCTAGGACAGTGAAGACAGAGGCAGCAAGCTGACAAGGAGCAAGGGGAAAAAACCCTTTACACACAACAAGGCTTACTAAAAGAGCCATTCATAGCACATAGGAAGCAGGCAAACAGACACATGCACACACAAATCCCTGTCTGAGCAGGTCAGATTGAACAAAGGTAATCATTTTAAGTGCCTAAATTGCCTGACTCCACATGGTGCCATCAAAAGCATTTTCATTTTTATCCAAATCAATGTCACCGTTTTTCTGTAAAAATCAATGTGGAAAATAGAAGCAAAGGTAGAGGAAGATGCAGTTACTAAGCCCTGTGGAAGGCATCACAAGGCAGGGTCACTGTAGGAACTCAAGATGTTGACTTTGGCAGCTAAGATATGCCCAACGAATTGCAAATGAGGGGTACTAAAAACAGCTAGAGAGAAATTCTAGTTTTGCATGTAAATTAAAAAACCCAAACAGCTGCCTCATTATTTTTTGCAATTATAACCTTTATTTTGCCAATCTCTTACCTAAAAGCATAATGATCAATATTGCTGAATACACCTTTCCTTCATTTTCCTCTAACTTGTATTAGACATCAAAGTGACTAAGTGAAAATTCAGTCAGTCCCTGTCTTATATCATATGTAAGGAACAGACAGACTAAGGTACACTTGTTGCCAGATGGCAAAGAGTTAATGTGAGAGCACAAGCTGTGAAATTTTGGGAGGAAGTACCCTTCAGCCTAGCTCACTGCCTGTTGAAAGCAGAAAACTGAGGCACACTCTGCAGACCCATAATGTGACTGACAGAAACTCTGAAAGTCCATTAAAATTTGCCTTTCCAAATACATTTGTTGTAAACCTGGCCTTCTAATACTTACAGCAAAACACCTAGGGTATTTGTCCAGAATCTCCATGTTCTCCATAGTAATTTTATTAGAAAATAATTTTAGTGGTTGGCTTTCTGGAGAAAAAATGTGTGTCAGCACACCCTTACTGAGGATTTCCCTTCTGATTTCCATAAGGAGCTCTGAGTAGGACAAAAACATGCTTATTAGTAGCAGTCTGGGATATGTAGACTTCTCCCAGAAATACCAGCCAATGTGGCTTGCGTGCCCAGATCACACTACACAGTCACAGCTATCCAGCTGCACGATAGCTATAACTGAATGGGGACCCTTATCAATCCTTTAGGAAACACACTTTGACTTAATCGAAAGTCAGATTGTTCTTCCCCTCAGCAGTATATCCTCGTGGTATTTTATGACATATTTCAAAGAAAAACTGACACTGAATATACAGCAAAATATCCGAATGATAAGAAATTTTCCTGTCACAACCCAATGGTTCTGAATTGGAATGCCCACGTGATTTTCAGTTAAAATACCTGGGAGCAAGTGCAAACAACAGTTCTCCATCACTGGCTTGCAGGTAGTTCAGAAAACCCTGCTGCAATTTACCTAATGTCAGCCTTCTCAGATGAACAGTCTAAATTCTCCAGATAACCTCCCTATTAGGGGATTGGTGTTGCAAATCTATGTAACTGAATAAGGTTATTCAAGAAGCACCACGTTTTGATAACAAAATCCTTTGTGATGATTACCTAATAGCCAGCATTTGTTCAAACACTTTTAATAGACCCTTTTTATCACATGCAAAAAGAATTTCAGTGCTAGTTCAGTCTCCTGTTTCATTCTGTCATGAATCACTTTGTAGAGACATTTAGAAGTCAATAATCCACTGTAGCTTTGATGACAGGTGATTAATTTCTACATTTTAGAGACATAATAAGATTTAGCAATAAAAAGGCCTTGAAGTAACCTACCAAACAGCTTTAATCTCAGCCTTGGGACTGTTGCTAAATATGAATGCTTGTACACAAATGCAGATGATTTAAGTTAGTAGGTTTTATTGCAGACTTCTTGCCTTTTCATATTAATCTTGCTTTACAATCAGGCTATCTATACAATCAGTTTATGCTGAATATTGTTTCTAACACAGTACTCGGGGGAGGAGAGTTAAATTATTTACCCACAAGGGCTATATTCTACTGAAAACTAGTTTTACATGCTTTCCATTATGTGGCTTACCAACACTCTCTGGGTGGCAAGGTTAGACGGGTAAAAAACAAATAAACTAGCAGACACATACAACTAGTCAGTACCTGCCTGTGCATCCACGCAGAGCCCTTGGGGCTCAATCCATCACACAGTGAAACCAGTGGGAGTATTTTGTTAACTTCAGTTGGCAGATCACTGTAACAGACATACTTGAATAAAAGAAGAAATCCCAAGCTCTCCAGCCATGTTCTGGTTGTAGATACAGATATGCCTATGTATAGAAATACCTATATGGTTCCTGATCCAGCTTTTCTGAGCTGTCCCAAACATTGCCTGGATTCTTTTCTTTCAAAAGTGGTTTTACACTGAAAACATTATCTGGGAAAACTGCAAAATTACTTTCAAAACCTCAGTCCCTTGTGTTTTCCTTATACATGTTCAGAATGCTTCATTTTTCTACTCAAACTACTTCAGCCTGAGTCCTTTGTGTCTATAAAACACTAAATGTTTCCTGAAATTCCCTTAGACAGGAATCTCAAGATAAATTCACAAAATGATTCTATGGGTTGTTTCCCTCAGAAGCAGACAGAAGAAAAAGACAAGAAATAGCAGAAGAAAAGACAGAGCTGCAGCAACAGTCTTAGAAAACCCTTTTGCTAATGCTGAATTATGAAGACGATCCTAAAGTAAATGCCGGTCTAAGGTGCCTACTACAGATTGCTGGTGATCATATGCTTTCCTAACTTATAGACTAACAAAAATCATAAAGAACCCTGGTAGCTGGGGAGACAAAGCAAGTCAGAGTTCTCCCTTGTCCTTCTTGCAGTGTGCAGTCCCTGGGAGAAAAGGTTATAGAGGAACTGAATTTCTTACCTCTGAGGGCAGCATTAAAATGCTCAAGAATATTACAAGTATTCTGCTGCTCCTGTTCTGTATTTTGTGAAGGGCAAAGCATTAGCAAAGAAGGAATGGGTTCTACTTCTCTCAACTCCTTTGGGGGTGGATGAAGTAGAGGAGCAAAACTTCCACCCCTGAAGAGGTACCACCCTCAGACATCATCTGAGCAGACCTTAAAGACAGGAAAATTAAAAAACAAAATAAAACAAAACAAAATCAAAACAACAAGACACGTGACAGAAACAAAGGCAGCAATAACACCTCCTTCCTGTCAGCAGGCTTTGGGGAGGAGGAACAGAGGCTTTAGCAATAATGACAAATGGTGTTTTATTAAAGACAAATGGTGGCAATATTGCATTTCACTAGCATCTATTAAGAGGCCATTTGAATTTTAAACTCATTTCAAGTAAAGGAGATTTCAATGTCAGGAGATGCTGGTAAAGATGTTTAGGACAAGTGCTGGGTATGGGGGTAATGGGAAGGTTGGAAGAGATGACAGACGGGGCTGCTGGTGGTGGTGGTGAGGACAAAAGCAAGAAATCTATGTGAGGGTAATTTTTGTGTGGTAGTTTTCGCATAAGTATAAAGCGGAATCCAGGAATAACTCCAGGTCCTAGCCATATTCCATATGTTTATGAAGGTAAGCCATGAGTGCATATGTTTTCCTTCTTTCTTTCCCAGTGGACCTTCATTTCTGCTGGAAGAAGTCCCAGACACCTTTGTTGAAGGGAATTGCAGAAGAAGAATGCCCTGAGTAGCTCCCCATTCTAGATGGTCAGGAATAAGGACACTTTAGTCCAAATATACTTCTTGACTTTCTTTATAGACTTCAGGTTTATACCTTTTTTAAGTTGCAATTTTTAATTTTACTTTGCATTCGTAAGTGCTGCAAGCACAGTTATTTCCTTCGTTTTTCTTGAGATCCGCTCAGAAGAGTTTGAATGTAAGAACCTGACACAAGATTTGTGATAAAACCAAAATTAACATTTGTCAGACCTATAAAGGAAGTAATACTTGAAAGAGCTAAGGTGAGTAATGAGGGAAACAGAAGGAAAACAAGTAGATACAAGGTAAACCTGAAGGCAAGAAAAGTTAATCCATGACTGAAGCTAATGTTGAGCCATGATGTAAAGGTGGAGGGAAAAATGAAAATCACAGAGCTATCTAAGCAGAATGCAAGAAACAAAAGCTCTCTATGCACTTAATGTGTAAGACCCGAACGGTTCTCACAAGCAAAGTACAGAATATTCTCATTCATTTCACTATTTCAGAATATAATTTTTATACTTCAGATTTTTCAGTATTAGTATCTCAGCAAGTGAAAGAGCTGCTTCTCTATGCAAAGTAGCAAAATTGTGCGTGAGGACAAACACATATTAAGAAAATGAATCATAGCAAGAAACTGGACAGTTGAGGCAGATTAGATATATCAGACAGCAAATGGCAGGGTGAGGTACTGCAGTGGAACTGCCTCCGCTACAGAGCGCAGGAAGAGTTACGACATTTATGCATTTTCATTTCTACAGGTGGGGATCTCAAATCATTCCATGGGTTAGGCACTTCGTATCTCTAATCTGGTCCTGCTGAGGCACACAGTTGATATACTTCTGACTTGTCAAAAAAAGGCACAAGACACACTTAAATCTCTTCATGGTCCTAGCATGAGACATTAAGTTTGAGCTGCTTGTGAATCCAGCAGTTATTTCAGGATGTTATGTCCTAAGCAACACATTGCATTTTCAGTTTCCAAAATTAATTTCTTTTTATAAACCATGCTCTTTAATTCTTCTGTATATTTCTTATGTAGACTTCCAATATGAAATAGATTATTTGGACTACTGTGTGAGAGTATTTCTTATTGATTATTCTGCTGAATCAGGTGATTCATCATGTAAATTGCCAAAATACTCACTTTTTTTGATCTAAGGGATTAAAGCCTGCCTCTCCTTAGGTGAAAGAAGAAATAAAATGGGGGTGGGGGTGGGGTGGAGGGGTATTAGCTGCTAAACATTCAACATATCCATACCATTTTAGGATAGCTCCTTTTTCTCAAAGAAAAATACTAAGTACAGAACATAACCCAGCAGCCTGGTGGCTAAGGGATTTCCTAGAAATTGTAGCAGTTTCTGAAATTCAAACCTACACCTTAATCCAGTGACTTTTATTTCAAAGGAACATCCTACCTACTCTGCCTACTGTCATGACCTAGGAGTCTCTTTCACAAAAGTTTTGTGAATCTTCTGCAGTCAGTTCTGCCGGTTCAGTTTCAGTGGGCAGAGTAAAACATTTAAAAAAACAACCAGCACTGGCTCAAGCCCTTTTAGAAAAATAAGTAGTTAGAAAATATGTTTCAGTGGGTTCTGAAAATTCATTAAATATCTATGTCATTTTAAATAGTTATTTCCAGGACGTGTGATCACTACTAGCTGCTGCTGCCTGCTGAGGAGGGCAACACAATTGCTCTGGACTACTTCTGTTACTGGCTGCTGGACCACCTTCAGGACTCAGTACTTTTTGTGTGGGGGCTATGACATAAAGGTACCTTTACCACAAACAAGTACTAATGGACTGTTAACTTCTTTTACAGAAAACTATTGAAAAAAAAAAAAAAAAGTCTGCTCAATTCTTCCTCAGCCCAATGATGTAAGCAATAAAGCAATATCAGTTATTATTATGCTCTGGGCATGACAGGCAAACCTGGTTTGCTCATGTTTTCTCCAACATGACTGTAAATCTCACTGTGTTTCTATGTTTCTAGTCTAGTTGTTTTTAATAGAATGCATCTTAAAATGTTTTAAAGCTTATGTGGAAATAAAGCTTATTTAGATCTCCCCATTTCACCTTTCTAGTTGTATCTCTGCCCAGCAAAAGATGACAGCACATTTCTCATCTTACCATTGTACCAGGCCTCCACCCCTGTTAATTTTCAGGGAAAACCATTCTCAAGCTTTTCCACTCTCTGACTTAAAGCAATTTGGCTTACAGTTTGAAAGGCCTTGCCTGGCTGAGGAGAAAACAATATTTGTCCACTAGTTCTCTAAAAAAGTCTTTTCATTCTCTTGTTTTCACCACAAATTTTATTCTTAGGAAATTTTTCCCAATAAAAAACAATTGATCACCATAAAGACTCCTGCCCATGAGAAGCTATAGCCTTTTCACAAAAAGAAAAAAAAAAAATGTGTTCAGGAAAATTTCCAATTCTCTGTATTCATGGATGCAATTTCTGCTTTGAGAATCCTAAATGCACACTTGCTGTTGTGCTTCTTTCATGGCACTGTCTGTGGGAGAGCTGGATGTTGTACAAAAGGTACACTGATCATGCAGAGTAATTCCATCACCAATATGTTTAGATATATTTGCTAAAATGCAGAATGCTATGGCAAGACATCCTGCAGTATGCTGTTAGTCTATCTGGGAGACCAGGCAGAGCTGTGAAGAGATGGGCTTCAAGAAAAATCTTCCAGTTGACTGGAATTAACAAATGTGATGCCCATCTAGAAGAATGGCCAGAAGGAGGATCTGGGGAAGGCCTGTCAGTCTGACCTCAGTGCTGGGGAAGGTTGTGGCACAGATCATCTTGAATGCCATCACATGGCACATGCAGCACAAACAGGTCATCTGGACAAGGGGATCAAGTGCACCTCAGTAAATTTGTAGACCACAACTAGTCAGACAGGAATGTTGGTCTGCTTGAGGGTAGGAAGGCTCTACAGGGGAATCTGGACAGGCTAGATGAATGGGTTGAGGGCAATTGTATGCAGCCTTCAACAAAGCTAAGTGTTGGGTCCTGCACTTGGGTCACAACAATCCCACACAATGCTAGAGGCTTGGGGAAGAGCAGTTGGGAAACTGGCTGGCAGAAAAGGACCTGGGGGTGCTGGCTGACAGCCAGCTGAATATGAACCAGCAGTGTGTCCAGGTGGCCAAAAAGGCCAACAGCATCCTGGCTTGTGTCAGAAACAGTGTGACCAGCAGGGATGGGGAAGTGATTGTCCCACTGTACTCACCACTGGTGAGATCGCACCTTGAAAAATGTGTTCAGTTTTAGGCCCCTGTGGGGAAATTACTTTGGAGGGGGGATTAGAGAAAACTGGGACCTAATAGAAGTATAGTATTACAGAAAGCTTTTTAGGGTAAAATACAGCTATCACTTTCAGGATAGTTGACATGCACAAAATCTACTTCACCACATCTCCCTAGGCAGCACACCCTGCCAGCTCAGCACATGCTGATAGGAGTGACGGAGGGTGGAGCCGAGTGGAGGCCCCATGGCCAGGCTCTGTTGTGCTCCCTGCAGGAACGGGAACTTGACGGTACCACACAGCCGGTAAGCTGCATAGCAACTGTCACATGAAGAATCTATGAGATGTCCACTGCTGAGTCAAACACTGTGGTGAAAATACTTTCTTCAGATGTTTTGTAATACCAACGCACACCTCCATCCCAAGTTACCTGCCTGCAAGGTGCTACCACACCTCACTGGGCACATGAGACCAATCAGTAACAACGTGTGTGACTATAGTCACTCAAGCTACAACTAAATGTAAAGAAAATGAACTGGTCTTGGTCTGAATATAAAAAAATAAGTCCAAAAAGGGGGGGATTGTTGTCTGCACTTCCGAATTACCACACTCTGATTTAGTGACTAACTATATGTTAAACATTTCTGTGCACAAAGTTTAGGTCAAGCTGACCCACCCTCTAATGTCATCAAAATTAAAGAACTTCTAATTAAGGGATTCGGCCTTAGGAAGGACAGGAGACAAAGAGCAGATGGTAAAAAGAACACAGTTATACAAGAAAGAAGCCTTCAAGTGAGGAAGTTCTGGTTGCAAGTGAAGACAATCTGATAAGGTGTTGCAACCCACATACAACAGCAGAAAATTAGTTGAAATTAGGACAAAGGTAATTGTGATAGTGGGAGATCACGACCTCCAACTTAAATAACCCCCCTGACAGAGGGCAAAACCCCACATGGGGAGCATGCTTAGTTAGTAAAAATCTTCAGCGGTGCCATCTGAGGATATGCACTAATTTGCATTAGAAGCAAGAAACTTGTAACCAATCCTGTGTATGATAATGAAGATGCAATGTCCTATGAAGTATAAAAAATGAGCAAAGGAAGGGAGAAGTTAGGGAAGACTCCATTGTAACTTCTGGGATCAGTCGATGGGCCGAACCCGTCTTCCCCACAGGGATGCCTGTTGGGTAAGAACTTTATTCTATGACTGACTCATGCTATTAAGTGTGTTGTTTTAAGCTTGCTTTGCAGTCAGTATATTATCACCAGCAATCTTTGAACCTTATCCTGTCACAAACTTGTATTTTGTATAATAAAAATCTTCAGCTGAAGTTAATTTTGTATAAGTGTCTGGAGATTTGAGTAGTTGTTATAAGGGGTTTCACTCAGTGATGCTGTCAGTGGGGGTCCCTGAATCGGTTGGTTGAATCACCCTCTGATACAGTGGGCTGTAAAACGCAGGTAGTGGACAGGCTGGCCGGACACAAGGGTCTTGTCTTTCTTGGGAAACTGACAGGCTATTCAAATATAATGGGTTCAAGGAAACCCCCCTTCTTAATGTGACCGGCCCCTCACTACAAGAAAGACATTGAGGTGCTGCTGTGCATCCAAAGGACAACATAACTAGTGAACAAGTCTTATGAGGAGCGGTTGAGGGAACTAGGGTTGTTTACCTGGAGAAGAGGAGGCTCAGGGGAGGCCTTATCGGTCTCTACAGCCACCTGAAAGGAGGTCGTAGGCAGGTGGGTGTTGGTCTCTTCTCCCATGTAAAAAGTGATAGGAAAAGAGGAAATGGTCTCAAGTTGTGCCAGGGCAGGTTTAGCTTAGATATTGGGAAAAATTTATTCACAGTTAAGCGTGGTCAAGCATTGGAACAGGCTGTCTAGGGAAGTGACTGAGTCACCATCCATGAGGGTCTTTAAAAGATGTGTAGATGTGGTACTTAGGGATATGGTTTAGTGGTGGACTTGGCAGTGCTAGGTTAACGTCTGGACTTGATGATCTTAAAGGCCTTTTCCAACCTAAACAATTCTATGATTCTATGAAAGGGCTTCAAGGTCATCTTAAAGACATGATGTACTAAGCATGACTTACCAACTTTTTGAACATTCAGGTGCAAACAGAGAGCAGCAGAACAGCATGTGGTGGAAATCACAGGGTTCTGTGAATAGAAGCCACAAGTCCTCCATCAGGAAAAGCATACAGGGTGAGCTGCATAGCAGACTGATGTCTACTTCAAAAGGCACTGTAAATGTTGTGATAGGAAGTACTGATCACATAAAGTTTTACATAGTCCTCTTCACACTGCTATTCTCAGCATATCCAAACTAACTGCAGTGTCACCCCGACTATGAATCACAAAAAATAGCACACAGATAAGTGTGTTGTTCAAAATTAATGACGTGGCTGAAACAGTAGCTAAAGTGCAGAGGTACCAATTACAGAATATCTTAGTTTGGATTGGATCCTTTAACAGAGACATTTACGCATCCAACATGTCAACATGCCTACATAAGCAAACTTCTTCAAACAACAACTTTATACTTAGTTTATTGCCATCTACCATCCCTTGATCTCCTTGAGTATTACTTGCCAGGGGCTAAGTATTGGCTGAGTTGATTAAATGGCAAAGCTTCCACGTATTTCAGCATTCTCAGGATTTTATCCAAATTGTCTTCTTATCCATGCATTTTAGACAATTTCTTTTTATCTTTCAAACTAATTTTTACAAGATGAATTTAATTTTATTTCCTGCCTGTTCTTTGCCTTTGTCTTCTGTACATGCTGATTTTCATATGCCATCTCAATTTAGTATCATCTATGAAATCTATGTATTTTCATGCCTTCAGAAGCACCAGAAGTCAAAGATAAAAGACATTACTGTAAGAGCTACAATATATCTTATGTGCATATCACTAGTAAATTACAAAGGAACAGCTATACTTGCTAAAAACTGGACTGCTAGAATGAAGGAGTTAATAATTTTAGTTTTCAGTTAGATAAAATAGCAAGCTGAGCTTGTCACTGGATCAAGTAGGAGAACAAGACTGGTATGCTGAGAAACTGCTATATGAAGAAACCTAATACGTACATCTGCTGCTGAAGCAAATGACAGTAGCTTCTCTGCAGGCCAAGTCTAGAAAAGCTAATGTTAGCAAGATGTGCAAGACTAAATAACAGGCATCAGGGTCACGCATCTTATTAAAAGCAGTATTTTAAAAACTGCTTGCTTTAAACATTTACCTTGACATTGTAGATTATCTTTAATACCAAGCCAGCTCTTATTCAGTTGACCTCTATTTGAAGCAGCTAAATCCCAGATATATGATTGATTTTTGGTCTTCTTTATTCAAAGAAAAATATGAAGCAAAAATAAAGCTTCAATATATTTAAAATTTATGCTTGCAGAGACAAGCTATGGTGAAATTCAGCCAGCTTCATTTTGTGCTGAACTAGATGAGAAGATTGAGCAAGATATATTTTGAGGGGACCTTCACCAACAGATAACCTAGACGGTTATAATTAACAATTTGCCCTCATTTCAGCTGTATTTAGTACTATTCACAGTCTCAGGGTTCTTCCTAACTTGGTGGCACTATTAAAACTGCTTTTGTTCTCTGCAATACCTACTTTTGAGATAATGCTGTCTTCTTTGTCTTTGTTATCAAAGTTAATGTGAAAAGAGAAACATAGGAATTTTTGCAGAGATCTGTTGATTCAGTAATAAGAATTAGTGACACAAATATACTTTAATTTCAGATTATTAATTGTCAGCTACTGTAACGTTTGCCTATACCTGGAATTTGGACACATTGCAACCTAAAAGAAAAACACAAATATTATATACCCATTACCAAAGAAAAGCTGTCCAAAGCCTGAAGTTTGTCTAGGTATCAGGTAATAGTACAACAAAATGCTTACTCAAATAAGCAATGCACAACAACAAAAGTTGTCAGCCATAACTAGTAACCGACAGGCCTATTCTCTTCCCTTTCAAGTTAGTTCAAATGATTCAAGCAAAAAAAAAATCCATGAGAACAAAAGAAAACTGGGCAATGTAAAAATCTCAGCATAATATTTTAACAAAGTTTGCTTTTTTTCTCTCTTGGTTACTATTAAGCTCTTGATGCTCACTAATAAAACTTCAGTAATATCAGCACTAAAGTTTCGTTTTACCTGTCAGCAGATAAGTAACAGTTTAGTAATGGCTCAGGGTGATTGATGGCAAAGTAGCAAAAAAATAGCTAGTACTATAAACCCTATTTACAACATCTAAGAAGAACCTTGAAAAGATAATACTATGGATTACCTTTGTGTTATTTTCTATACTCGTTATAAAATTTGTCACGGGGTCTTTAATTGTCTCATTTTCCATTTTTTATGGTCTTTGTCATGACAATAAGTTTTCACATAACTCACCGTCTGCTAGATTGCTTCAAACTATGCGGCAGAAGTCTGTAATGCGCTGGAGAAGCTGTAGTGTGATCATCCAGCTCTTCAACCCTTGTTCACCCGGTGATAAAATCTGTGAAAGAAAAGCGATAGAAATTTTTATGTCCTCCAAATGAGCAGCTATTCTCTATCTGTTATTTTCACAACTTTCTTCCTTCTCTTTCCCTGGGCTGTCCACTCAAGGACTAGCTAATTAGAAAGCAGAGGAGTCAGACCTGTGCAGGCCCTTCATGATGCCAGTGAACCCCACTTTTTTCACTCCAGCCTCCAGAACACCAGGGTTTTCTCATGAACCCAGAGTATCATAAAATAATCCTATTGTTCTTTTTCTTTTAATGAGACCCAAGCCCCTTAAACAAAGCTAAAGGAAGGGGAATCATGAAACAACCTAGAAGCTCATTGAGATACATAAACCTTATTTTTTTCCCATATATTATAATTTTTAAGTCAGTTCCAAGTTGTTTGGGGGTCTGACGCACAATTTTTTTAATGCCCATGGTTGGCAATGTGGATGACAATTGGAAAGGGTAGGTGTAAGATACTCTGAATCTTGTCTTTCAGCAAAGGCATTTGTGGCTCCTGGTGCAGCTTCAGGGAAACTTCCTTAGAGCTTGTCTGGCAAAGCTCATGAAAAATGCTTTCTTCCCTTTCCAGCTGGCTCAGTGGCTCCATTTCCTCCTAGAAAATTGTGGCTTGGCCTCAATTTGTCACATTTTGCCTACACTACAGCAATGTGATACTTGGGCATAAAGACCTCAGCACCTAAGTCCAAAAGTTATGTAAGAACACATACTGCATATCACATACAGCGTACTGATCACTGCAAACACATTTTGTGCTTCTGCTGTTCTCTATTGTTTAGACTCAGTCACACTGGAATATCATATAAAACAAAAGAATGAAGACAGTTTTCCTCTTTGGCATCATCAAACTTCCTTCAACATAAGTAAAACTTCACTTTTCAGAAGTCTTCAGGCAGTTCCAGAATTGTAAAACAGTATCAACAGAAAGAAGAACCACCACAGATTTCACCTTCTTCAGACAAATGTGAGTTTATCTCCACTGATGTTCTTGTTCTGACATAAGCATGAACCAATATACTTATGAATTCATGAATAGTATGCAAAAATATTTAAAAACATTTTTTTAAAAAACAATGCATGGCAATTGTTAGTCAATACCACCCACTGTGCCTGGCTGCACTCATGGTGAATCTGAACTAAGAACCTACACAAGACAGATTTGCTAATCAGTGACACAGAAGCTCATTAAAATAGCGTCTTGAACGACATGTAGGATTATTTCCCAGTAAATCCAGCAGCTAGGCAGAGATTTTCACTAGGTGATACAGGTTAGGATTCTGGCAGGCAGACCATAGGAACAACACAGTAAAGACAATAAACTCAGGGAAGGTCTGTTTCCCTTACCATTCTGTGTGCCCTCGCCTGTATCTTTGAATTCAAAGTAAATTATGGAAATCAGTGCAGCTATTGTGGAAACCCCACCTCTTTTATTGTCACAGTCACAGAAGTATCACAGACTCTACATCACTTTCAGAAATCTTACACAGAAGTCAATCTGTGCAGAGATGGCAATAGTGCAATGTAATCATTCTTTGGGGAAAAAGAAGAGACACTGACCAAAAACATAGGCTGTACCAGCAGGACAAAATGCTTTACTGCCTGTGGCCAATGCACTTAAGAGAATTTCAGTCCCAGAATTTCCACTTCTGAGGAAAAACTGCAAATATAGTAACACAACAGCAAATTTTGCATCTCCAGCAAGCAAGTTCATTAGTGTTTAATGCACAAATACCAGCTTCATTAAATAGAATAATAATAATAATAATGATAATACTTTGTAACAAGGAGCAGATTATGGAAGAGTACCTGACTCTTGCTGCATGTTTACACAGGAAGGAAAGGAGCTGAGTGTCACCTCTTACTCTCCTGTGCTGGCCAGTAGTATATGTAGTTAGGCCAGTGATGAGGAGGGAAGTGAGGTGCAGTTGAAGTAGGAAGAAATTAGATTTTTAACAGTGAGTATTATGTCCCATTCTCATTACCTATTATTTTTATCAATGTAGGGCCACTTTTTAAGGCACTTATAAAAGATCAGAATTATATATAAGCAAAAGAGTCTATGTTCTAAATTACAATAAAAAGTGGACTTTCATAAGTCATGGATACTGAGAAAATAGGCCTTCGTGATGTGTGTCACGGATATCAATTGGAAACAGAAATGTTTGGTCCTTTCAACAGCCAGATCTTCATAGCTAATACTTTGGACTCGATTTCAATCATTTGGGTTTTACTTGGCAATTTCTATTGAATGATCTTCCTTGATTTCCTCTACTTAATGCATACAGAGAAGCAAGTAAAGTGGCTGTAGCATCTATAATAAAGGGACGAAGCAGATGAGAAAACATGCTGTGAACTTTGCTGGCATGATGCTGTCTGTTGTAATTTAGGAATATGTGCTGCAGTATGAGGTGTGCGGTCAATGCGTAAACCTGACTGACGGCCTCTGGGAAAACCTGCTTGGACCTAAGAGGCTGGGTAGTGTTTTGAGAAGGCGTTATTATGAAGATCCAAAAAAGGAGAAAAATCTGTGAGTATAGTTTATAAAATGTAAAATAAGCCAAGAATCTACATGTTTGGCCATCTTCCTTTTTGTGTTAGTGCAATTAAGCAGAAAGACAGACTGGGTTTAATACAGTGTATACATGAGTCCAGAATCTGCAGGTGTTGATTTACTGGGGTGGGACAGACAGGTACCCATGGCTATCACCCTGTGCCCAGTGACCAACACCTGCAGCCTGCCTTATGTTCGGCAGTGCAATCGTGTTGCACAGATTGTGTCTCTGCCCAGCCCTGTATCCGGGTCTTTCTGGTGGCATGATGCAGAAGAGAGTCCTGTAACAATTTTAAAGCAGTGAGGTGGCCTACTAGGGGACACCTACTGTTGGGTTCCTTTGCCTGAATAAAACAGAAATGTCATGATCTTAAATCACCCTCTGCTAAAACATAACTCTGTGAAGGAATCTGTGGGGTGGAATGGCAAATGGAAAGAAAATGAACAATATTTGGGTACCAAAAGAGTATCAGGGAATTCCTTCAAAGGGAGGAAGGGAAGAAAGGCTCCCCAGCTTTTATCTTTACCCTGCGACCCCCAATGCTAAACTTGGGTGTTACAAAGGAGACAGAAATCCTTAGCATGACAAGCAGCAAAGTACATGAATTGAATATCCCAAGAAATGACTTTGAGGAAATGTTGCCGTGTCTATTTGTCACCTGTGACCATTGTAGAAACTGCACTCAGTGTTCCCAGATAAAAAGTAGCAATCCAGGCCCATAATAAAGCAAAAAGAAAAGAAAAACATATAGATAAAGCATACGTGCATGTGTACCATTCTGAAAATTCAAAAGCAAATTGGAAGAAAAAAGTATGTAGCTTTTGTTTTAATTTATATTTAATATCATTAGGTTTTCTTTGGCAATGTGTATTCGGCAGTAGTTTAGCAAGTCAGGTATTCAACAAGCAAATTCCTTACCTTGAACACTGCCTCAGCTTCTAAGTTCTTAATTTTGTTCCCAGAAAGAGGGTGGGAGTTTTAGTTCGTTGTACATTTCACATTAGCAGGTTTTTACTATGCAGTAATAGGTCTGTTTAGTGCTGAATGTTTAACCATTTAACCGGGGTGGGGGTGGGGGGAGGGTGGGGGTGGGGGGGTGGGGGGGAGTGGGGTGGGGAGACAGACACACACCAAGGAAGGTATATTTAAAATGATACAATGAAGCATTGTTCCCTTAGTGTCATTGAACATGGGCCAGCTATGCCATTCAGGGGTAAATGCAGAGCTCTGACATTTAACTCTGATAATGCAGAATGATGTTTTCAAAGAGTCACATGTTCGGTAACTGCATCACATTTACAATTGTCTTTGAAATTTTAATCTCAGTTCATGCTACTAAATCACCATGAAGGTTTATTTTTAACTTGTTATATAAAATTACCAAAAAAAATCAAGGAAACATTTCCAAGTATAAAATATGTCAAACTGAAAGCTGCTAATTGTCTAACTTCGGTATTGTGGGTTCTTTTAATTGGCTTTTTGAATTTTTATGCAAGAGAAAAAGTATTTCTTGGTTTTGAGCAGGTTTCAGATTTTATTTTTTAAGTGTTTCTAAGGGAAATAGGAATTTCAAGTGTATCTATTGTGAAATATAAATAAGACTAGAACAGATGATCCCACTAAGCCTAATTTTCTCAATAAAGCTCTGAAAAAAACTATAGTAGAACTAAAGAAAAAGGTTAATGTACTATTATTGGATTGATAGCACATTCTAATATTTCAGTATTTGGTTTAGAAAATCTATTTTAATTAAAAATATATACATCTTAGACAAATGAATTTCACCTGGGATTGCTGTGGGATCAGGACCTGAACAGAGCAAAGACAGTTGCAACCTACTGTGACAAGAATTACCACGTGTTGCTACCTGAACATGACCGCATTTAACACTCCCTTTGAACTCCAGTAATGTGTAGTCACCAGAAATTTCTTACATCTTGTGCTTCTCACCATCTCTGCCTGGCATTGCTCTTCCCCTTCGTCTCTAACCTTACCAAACATAGTGTTTACAGTCACCATTGAGAATTTCCTTCCAAATTCATCTTAGACCTCTAAAACTGCCCTCTGCCAAAACATCTTTCCCCATGGCCTCTGCTTCCTCACCAGCAAAGTTCAGATTCAATATCTGTTCACTCCTCAAAAGTCTTCAGATCATGTCTTCTCTTGATCACCTAGACACTCTGTCATCCTAGTCCTCCTACTTCTCTAGATTTTTTTCCAGTCAGTGGGTTTTTTTTTTTAGTCTCTCCATCAGGCTTTAACTTTGGGGATAGAGGAGGGTTATAAAGGTACCTGCACCTCCCCCCACCCCACCCCACCCCCCCCCACCCCCCACCCCCTGTTACCCTAGCTTGAAAAAAATCTTACCAACAAATGTAAATTCAGTGATGAGGTGTATGCAGTTAAGTCATAGCCACCACGTCTTGCCAGCAAAACTAATTCTCCTCTTTCCAACACTACATTCCAAATGCCTTTCTGTCACCTCTGTTCAACAGGGCTGAAATATTCTTTCTTTGCTATTCCTTTTCAGCTTCTCTGGACAGTTCTTTAATCTATACGCCGAATATTGTGCTTAGCACTCAGGTGAGTTATACTTAAATTTTGCAGATTTCCTATGTATATCATACAGAGACACAGCCTTTCTTACACGTTCACACAACTAGGAATTTTTGCCCAGGGTTTCAGTCTTTGCTTATGGCAACATTTCATGACAAATGCAAGCCTTCCATTTTTCTAGGCTGTTGTTTTGACCATATCACCTCTTTTTATAAATCCCTCCCCTAACTACACCTTTTACTACCCAGGCCCTTCATGGTCTATCCCTCATGCTGTTTTTTCCCTCTGTGTTTCAGAGTGTCAGCTCCCAGCACCAGACAGTGAACGATGTCCATGCCCGTCATTTGTCGCATCCTCAAACACTTTCTTTTATGCTACCCTTCATGCTTTGGAGCTCTCCATAAACATCCACCTTCAGATCCATTTACTGCAAGGCCTATGAAAGACCCGACCATGGTTAGGTTGGTGGTGCAGGCGACACTTCTCATGACACTGACTTACTGTTTCCTTCTACTCCTTCATCTGTCTGTATCAGCCTGTTGTGGGTTTTTAGTTTTTATTCAGAACATGGTAGACACATCACTAACTTTCTACCCAGCACCTAGCACAACTGAGACATGGTCTATGGCAGTGGTTTATAACAATTCAAATAATGGGGACAGAACACAACTTTTTCATGCCTATGAGAACAAGTTTATGTCACACATTGTCTATGAAATTATAAGCATCCTATTTTCAGATTACAGAACACACATGCTAACATCTCCAGGGATGGAAAACAGATTAAGACTCTGTTCTCTCAATCCAACTTTGTATCTTGGTAAGCCATCTAATTGTTAAATTTGTAGGACTGTTAATGAAAGTTTTAAGGTACCAAATAGTGCTGATTGAAATTAACAAGTATATCAGTCACTGAGGAATGGGCTCAAAGCTCTCTGTCTCAGCAGAATCATTAAGCAGCACCGTGTTATGTGATACATAGTGTTGAGAAGTTTCCACTGAGTTTGGTTCCAAAACAGACTCTACAGAAGTAGATTCCTCTGAAATAAGCTGCATTCAAGAGTGCCACCCGAAGTGGAATTATCAGATTTATTTCACAGTTGATTAGATCACATTTGCTCAATGGAAATGAGCATCTGCAGATCATAATGAAAATACAAGTTTTTAAATCTCAGAGATAATGATAGGAGCATTCCTTCTCAATCAGGATGCGTAACAGAGCATATGTAGGCCCTTGAGGACCTCAGGAAGCAACTGGCCTCACACAGTTGGCAATATAAATGCTGGAAACATGAACCCAGTTGTCATACTAAAAATTGACTCTTTTGAGGGAAGAGCAATAGGTTTGGGTCCAGAAATTTGCTGAAGGTCTCAAAGGGAAAAAGCAGGGTATGACTGTAGGTAAAGGTAAGGGCTTTCTATAGGTCCAGAAAAAACAATTCCAAAGGACTTACTTATCCCTTCCCCATGAAATTTAATGTTTATTTTAACCTAGATTGATTTGTTGTCTTTTTACCATTTTGAAACACAAAATCCTATGAATATATGGGCAGCCCTAGGTATTACACATGAGAGGAGAAAGCACCAAATAGAGTACACTTATTCATAATAAGTGCATCAGGCTACTTACTTGCCATGAAGAGATCAACACGATTAAAGTTAACTGCAGTTTCCCAAACACTTTGGTCCAAACTGCAGCATTAACTTAATGTTTTCCTCATTTTTGCCCAAAAAATAAGAGCAATTTGATTTTAAAGGATGTATATGAGCAAAACTAACTGCATTCCGAAGTCTTATTAATGTGCGGTTTACTCTGAAATTTAAGGATGTGAACTCTTCATTTTCCTGCATCTAATACGGTGCATATAAAATAAAATGATATATTTGTGAGGGAAGGCATTTTCCATTTTAATTTTCTATATAAAAAAGTACAATCATATCCGGTTAGGAAATGGTTAAAAAAAGTACTCTTTATCACAGTATTTTCATTCAGAACTTTATATCCCTTAGAAAGGTAGACCTAAATAGCTGTAAATCTGAGAAGAAGTTAATTATGAGGGAAAAGGGCCAAAAAGTGAGGAGGAGAAGAAGAAATATCATTGGTTTGACAACGATGGCTGCCAGAAACAGCTTGCAAATCATGGAACTATGCGGGGACGAAAAGTTGACTCTAAATTATGGTGAGACTGGGTCTCTAAATCACTGGGGAGCAAAATTATTTCAGTAGACCTTTAATTTTCAGTTATTGAAAGTCAACATCATGGCAAATAGCTGCAATGTTTTACAGCAGACCATCATGAAAGTATTTTATTTTTCATTTCCCAAAAATGTATGAAATTTTCAAACACAGGTGAAAATCAATCATCTCACCAATCATACGAAAAGCAGCTCCCTTCCCAAGTGAGGTGTGGATTTGCAGGATAATGAAGGAGATGCACAATGTCATCGGCTCAGAATATCCTGAACTTGTACTGGTCTTATCCAGGCATTCCCAAGTGCTGGAGCAGTCACTGAACCACATTACTTTAGCAAAGCCAGCAGCAGAACAGTAAGAAAGGAATATTCATTAAAACAAGCAATCCCTTTCATGCTCCAGCTCCCCTCAACTCCGATGTAATTTTCTGAATACAGGATCTCCTTCTTAATCAGGTAACTGGGGACTTTGCACTAAAATAACAAATAGCCACCTGATAAAGTTTTTGCAGTACTGCGTAGGACAAAATTCCTGATTTTTACCTTCTTTCTCTGAACATACAGAATCCTACCTAGAACTAGGTCTCCAGTCCCCTAAACAGTAATAAATAGTAAGGACGAGGGTAAGACTAAAGTTCTGCTTTTTCCAAGAGCTTAGGCAAATATCTCAGGTCTGTGAGTGTTTGCTGTTTGGAGCCCAAACTCCTTCCCTGAGAACAGGCAAGATTTCCTTGCATATCCAACCAGCAAAAAGGCTGAAGAAAGCAGCACTGTTCACCATCAAGATTTGTCTTTGCCCTAGAGACAGTGGATATCTCTGCTGAAGTGAATAAAATGTGGTCACCACAAAATCTCAAACTTTTTCCCGTGATTCTCCAGACTGTTTGTTACCATATATCCTCTCACAAGGATTGTTCTCAGGGGTAACACACAGGAATAGCATTTACAAGGAAGCATTTCCAGTGTTATTTTGCATGTAGTCACACTTTCTTTAGGCAGAGAAGAAAGATGACAAATGACTTTAGCCTCTTAGGATGTTTTAAATGATACTAGCACTAGAAGTTTGAAGTAGGTGTTGAATCTTGCATGTCTTCATCATGTTAAGCTGCCAAAATGTTTCTGGCTTGTTCTAGAACAACCTCTCAAGCCAAACTGAAAGCTAAGCCTTTGTATTTCCTTAGTCCTTGACCAGACTGGATGGTCAGATTGGTGTGACAGTGCCAACAGAGCATTTTGGAGTCACGTATACTATCCTGATTGGAAAAAAGTGACTTTCAAATGCCTTTGATAAACTTTATAATGTAAAAACAATTCCTAGTTACTCTGAGTTTGGACTCAGTTTTGACTTGTAACTAGAGCTGTGCAAATTACTTTGGCTTCATTGGTGCAGGCCCCAATTTTTTATTCTCTTAGCTCTCTTTCTTTTAACTTCTTTTTTTTTTCTTTATTTTTTAAAATAGAAATAATTTTTTATTCCAAAGACCTGAAATGTAAAATAATAGAGATAATAAAAATAGGAAAAAAAATTACTTTTTTTTTTTTCCTATTTTATTCACCAAATTCAGAAACAGGTTTTGGCTTTTCTTAGACAATTTATTATTGCCAATAATTATTTTTTTTTTACTTTTGCATATTTCCAAAGATAATGTTCCCTCCTTTCTCTGAATTCTACATTTTTTTCAGAAGAGGACATTTGTTATATTACTGAAGATGACAGTGAAAACAAAAGGTCTGCTGGTAATTGTCAGGCACTGTCAATGCCATGAATTTGTTTTCTTTGCATTACTAGTCTCAGTTACACCATCTTTACTTTTATATATACTTATATAAGCAGACAATACAGATCTTTTAGACAGTAAAATAGAGAAGGAAAATATAAGTATCTTTTTCAGAAGAGTAAACCTGTGTGCAAAACTCAAGAGAGGTCGGCAGAAATCTGCCTCAAAACTTGTTTTCTGAACACATAAATGACCACTCTTCTCCAAAATACATATTGGAACCTCAAGTCCAAAGAATTCATTTTCACAGTCCATAGTATGTTTTTGCTAGCAACCAAAATAGGATGGTAATGTACATTAAAGGGTACAAGATAATCTGTTGTTCTGTTTTAACTCAAACTATAAAGATCTAAAGCTGTTTCTTTGCTTTGCTTTTTTTTTTTTTTTTTTTTTTTTAAATGAAAGTCCAAGAAAATGCACAAAAGGAATTTGGTGAACAAAAAAAGAAAATAATGAAAAATGAATAAGATATCAAAAAGCAAAATAATACAGCAATATTGGCAAAACTTATTGACATCTACTAATTCCCTTCTATTAACTGAAACTTTACAGTGCTTTAATCCCCTCCCTACTTTACCTAAAAAGATGAAAAGGAATGGCTTTAACTAGATCACACTCTTTGAGACTCTAAATCCTTCCACCGCATGTAAGGACTCTTCAAAAAGGATAACCCTAATGCAAAATGAGGTTATTCTGGATCCAGTTCAAGGGAATGAGCCAAACATGATTAGCACCATAAGGCTGCATCTACAGAACATCTTGTACAAACAGTATTAGAAATATTAAGTCAGGAAGACACAATGTGTACAATAAAATAGAAGTGCGGTGATTTTAGGGAGGCTGACGTTGATGGGAATTAAGTACTGCAGAGCATATTGATTCAAATTTCATAACAGTGTTACAGACAAACATAATAAAATTCCATAGGTTAAATCTACTTCCCCGGATTTGGAAATGCCTACAAAACCAACAAAACAGAAGTGGTGGATTAGTCACTAAAGTCAAAAAGACAGAGATTCTCAACACTTTCTTCACCTCTGCCTTTATCAACACTGTTGAGCCCTGGGACTTGGGAACAAAAATCCAGGTTGATGGAAACACAGATGATACTTGAGTTCCCTTCCAACCTGATATTCTATGGTTCTGTGAAAAAACCTAACAAAATCTGCAAAATATAGAAATTTCCCAGATTTTCTTTATTTTTACTATTACTATTATTATTGTTGGTTTTGTTTATTTACTTATTTATTGGTGTACTTTGTGCTTGGATGCTGAAGTGATGGGTATGCTGTAAATGTAAAGTTGTAAAACCTCATGGGGTCTTGATAGGATTTAGCATAAATACTGCCATTTGCAAGAAGCCATCGTTGAAGAGCTTGCCCTTTGTTCTAGTTCGCTGTGATGTTCATTGTGTGAAAAATCTAAGAACAGTATTTCTAAGAACGTGCCAAACTTACCTAGTAAGAAAATGATCTTTTAACTAAAATTATTTCTAAAGAAAGTGAGAATCAAAAAAGAAAAAGAAAAAGCTTTATTACTGACAATTAAAGCAACAACACCGTTACTGACAAAAAGAAAAAGTTGCAAGGGAAGTCCAAGTATTAAGTGCCTCATGTCATTTATAGAAAAAGCTTGGTATGACATAAAGGACATGTAACAGTGTCTAGTTGATAGAACTCACATTCCAGGAATGGGTACCTGAACACACCCCTCAAAAGCAACTGGGTGGGAATGGACTTGTGAGACATCAGCAAGAGCCACCAACTTACCAAACATGCCTTCAGGAAGGATACTTCTCACCTAGCTTTGGCAATTGGACATGTGGGCTCAATCCATAATCAGCACATGGAGAGAAATAACTCCAGACAATTCATCTTCTGCTTAGACACCTAGAACGTGTGGACTGACAGTTTTCTCCATGGACTGTGGAGGGAGTCAACATGACTAGCTTAGGCTGGGCAAGATAGCTGGGGCAGTCTCAGTGTCTGCCAACTCTAATTTATGACATATGTGCCCCTTCCTCTACACCTCCTACCAGCTAGAAATGTTACCCACATACAGCTTGCAGACATGCTTAACTTTCTTACTATCTATCATTTCTGGCCTTTAACAGTAACCGCTGTAATGTATGCAAATGACAATCTTTATACAGAAGCTACCAGGACCTGCATTTTTATGTATCTTCCTTCATTTTTTACAAAATGGTGCTATGTCAACATATATATTTCCACGAAGCAAACTTATTAAAAATTAACATTGTTTTACCTATTGAATGAAAATATTTCTTACATTAGATGTTTAAATAGCTGGTGAAATTAAGTTCAACGTTTATACTAAGATGTTTTTAAAGCTTCAAAGACAAACAATCATAATAAAAAATGTTCTTGTTTAATCTACAAAATAAGTACATTTGATTTTAATTATCTGGATAATGACCAAGCAAGTACATCAGGCACATCCCTTCCAAGAGATAATGAAAGGCACAGAGGAGCAAACAATATCCCTGAGAATAGACCAACACATTCTGACTCTAAAGATGACTCCAGTAATGAAAATGTCTTTTGCAAATGACTCATCTTCTGAGGACTGCACCGAAGATGTTGAAAATCAGGATGATGCATGTGAAAATAAAATTATCAATATGAAGATGAGGAACAGCAGTCTATCACTGAAGAGCTGTTTGATAATAATGAAATTGAGGAAACAGCTAGCAGCACAGAAACAAATGAAAGCAGAGGAAATGTCAATGATTATAGTGAATCAGTAACTATTTCTTTAAATGCAAGAGGAAGAAGAGGAAGAGATAGCAGACAGTGAGGAAATACACTAGACATTGATGTTCCTGACTTAGTAATAAACTGAAATGACTAAAAAGGTTAGCTTAGAAAGAAGAAAAGGAAAAAGAAAAAAAATAAGCTTTAATGATGAACTAAGACTGTTAATACAGTGCATTCAGAACTAAGCAGCAATTTAGTAGTGTTATTACTATACCCAGATCCTGAGTGGGGCTGAAAAAGATGAATCAATAGGAGGTGTGGGTGCTTTGGCCCTCTTGGGATTCCACTCTTCATCTTCCCTGAAATTAAGACTCATGTTGACTATATAAGGAAATAATCTTCTGTTTATCTTAATATCACATTAGCTGATACTAGCAGCAATAATGAAAATGTACCTGATGTAATACCACCATAGGAAATATGATCATAATGAATCCACTTGCTGCTGAAGTACAAGGATGCAAACACATACATCTGTTTAAGAATGAAAACAACCAAAGCATAAAGGCAGATGATTTTTTAACCCAAACAAGTTATTAGTGTCTTCCTGCTTGATTCATTTGTTTGTGGTCCTTTTTTCCCCTCTTTAAATACATTTTTCATAAATAACCTGGAAAAAAAAATCAGCCGTTTCTACCCCTCATTGTCATACCTCCACAGAGATTTCAAAAGACTTTCAGTTTCTACTAGCTGTAATTGTCATCGTGTGATGACTGATTAATCTCTTTCTTTCCTTTTTGTCTAAAGATAATCAGTGGTTAACTGATACATAACACCAGTTCCTGAAGCAGCTAATGCTCTGTCAGACCTATTTTTAGAAGTTTGCAACTGGACCGTAAATTATCATCTTCAACTGATTTTTTAACTGGAATTATTATTTACAATATTCTGTGAAAGAATTTTAAAAACCAAAATAACACAAAAATACTACTGATTTTTTGAAAAAATGTGCCCTTCATAATTTCATAGCAAGTGTTGCATTTATTTCTAGGCATTGAAGTTTCACAGTGTTGAAGTGTTGGGCCATATTTTAGTTTTTAAACAGGACAACAACAACAAAAAAACAACCAAACCAAAGAGGAAGTATTCTTTGACACAGCACACAACTAAATTTTGCAACTCATACTGGATGTTGCAGAAGCCACATCAAAAGAAAGCCAATTAAAATGAAACAGTTTTAACAGCAATTACATAAAATCATGGAAGAAAAGTGTTTTAGAACTGATAGACATTAATGTTGCAGATAAAACCAATTCAAAACATGACACATGCGCAGGACACTATGCCAATGCTTATCTAATGACATGCATTGAAACTGTGGAGCTACCAAAGAGAATTTGCTCTTATTGTAAGGCAAGAATTTTATCTCTAGGGGGAAAGAGGTAGGTCGGCATTATATTTTGAGAGGAAAGAGAAGAGCTTTAGTCTTTGACATGTTTTAGATATGAAAGTCAAGGATGTGTCTCAGCATAAGCAGGTAATGAACTAACAGTTAAAAGGGTCAAGAAAGGCCAGAACACTGAGCTTGCAAGTGAGGATGTGTTCAAAAGTGATGGAAGCAGCAAAGACATCTCAAGGTATGGAACCAACTTAGAAGCTAAACCTGTGGAGATGATCGAAAAAAGTGGAGATGATCAAAAGTTACAGTTGTAGGTGTAAGCAATGTGATTGGATATAAAAGACATACAATGCCAGTGGAGGAATGAAGAGTCACACAGCAGCTGCAAATGTGGCATTCAACAGGAGAATGGGAGATAGATGTTTCCTGAGAGAAGTGTACAGGTAGCTGATTTCAGAAACTCTTACTTTTCTCCAGTAGGGTGAGGATAACTGAAAATAGTGGAAATGGCTAGTAGATGTCACATGGACATTTCAAGAAGATGCTGAGAACCTAAGGATAATGACAAGTTCATGAGATCAAGACCCAAGTTCATGAGATCAAGACCAAAGATCCTATAAACTGGGAATGTTAACAGGTCATAAAATAAGACAGAGACAAGAGAAGAAATATTGCTAGGATAAAAAGAGAAAAACTAAAATCAAGGGGGTTTCTGGCAGGTGCCATTGAAATTTTGGTGGGTTTTTTGTTTGTTTGTTTGTTTTTGTTTGGTTTTGTTTTTTGGGGTTGTTTTGTTTTGTTTTGTTTTTTGTTTGTTTGGGGTTTTTTGTAGGCTATTGTAGAAACAGATAGGTATGGCACCAAAAGTCCAAGGAGGAAATATCAAGACTATGATCAAAGAAACTGACTGCTTTGGTTCATTACCCCTCCCCAAATAATGCCAAGACTTATGAGGTAATGATCAACTTCTTCACCTGTTGTCTGAAGTTCTGGGGAAGGAAAAAAATATATGACAAATTATTTTTTCCCTTTGCCTTAAAAAAATCAATGAGCAAAAGGAGTCAGGAAGAAACTCTCAGTTAAAACTTTCAAAGCCTGTATGCATTACATGAGGATGTGAACATAACAGATTCACTGTCCGTGAAGAAGCAAAGAATTAGATGGAAAAAAAGGATAGAGACTTGTACACTCATGGACAGCAAAAAAATGATGTAAATTGATGCTACCCAGTTACTGCGTTGTGAAACATATTGTATTTCAGAGTATTATCTGTGTGGTAATTCAGGTCAAAGAACACGTTTAAGGTATCTTCTATGATTCTTGGGCAAACTTCAATGAATAAAGAATGAGCTGAGTAGTTTTTGATACTACAGATGTGTAAAAATTAAAGGAAAAGTGCTTTCATTCTCTCCTTTGAGCTTTCAGAATGCCTGTAGGTCTTTCCATTAGAGGACAGAAGTCCCTTAGAAGGATCAGAAAACAATATTCCATTGGGAGCAATTTGATAACTGTAATACAGTTGCTCCTTTTCTTAAAAAACCTTTACTGATGAACAAATCTAATGCAAAAATACTTAAGATAACAAGAGTATTTAAAATCTCTTACCTCTGCAAAATCAAGCACACCAGAAGTGTTTTATTTGAAATTATGGAAATTACCTTACATTATATAACCATCTTGGCTATGTAAGCAAGCACTGCAAGGACTTGTCTATTACAGTGGTAAGAAAGAATAGAAGAGTTGCCAATGCTACTTCACAATTTTACAAAATACAAGCAGACAAAAAATATTGAGGACACCGTTGAATACCACTATTTAAACTTAAGTCCTCTTCCACATTCAGAAGACTCATGCAACAACTGCAAAGCGTCCACACTTACCATGTGTTTAAGCATAACCAATACATGTATCAGGAAAGAGGCATCAGTTCAGTAGTATTAATGCAGTCACCTGGTTTTAGCAGCACAGGACTAGAAGGGGCCAGGTAGGTCACTATGGCTAGTGACCTACAGTTGTAGGCAGCAGATGTTGGTTCAAAGAGGTCTGCTGAGCATCTGCTCCAAAACCACCACACCCAACAGGCCACAGAACAGTTCCTATCCCCATGTCATAAACTGTAAACCTAAAGTGCAATGGAAGCTATAATGTGTACAAGAAAGAGGATGAGATCCATCAGAGTTCTAGGCCTCTCCAAAGAGCAGGGACATTGCCAATGTAACTGCCTAACATGCTCCTAGAAAACTGGCCATGAAACTTGCTACAGAAAGGTATAAAGTAACCCATCTCTCCCTGAAACATTGTCCCTGAGAGAAAAAAAAATAAATTAATTGTTGTTCTTAAATCCAGTGGTTGGTTTAGCTGTAAATATTTAACTAAGGCACATAGTGCAAGCACAGAAGATATTTTGAAGACCTTATAAGAACAAGTGCACTTTATAGCTACAGTAGAATTTTAAAATGCATTAAAAAATTAAATTTTGAAGTATAAAATTTTAAAAAGTCTCCCTGTAGTAAGAAACTGTTATTTCTTAACACACGTTTCACAGGTACCCAAGAAGATGTCTTCAGGAGAAAGGAGGAAGACCCTGCTGAGGTTCCTGAGCAGACGCGTAACACTATTACTACTAACTCATTCTCTTCTTTACTTTCCTTCCTCTCCTCCACAACAGTGGGATAGTTATTCTGTCCTGACATGTAAGAAGCAACCTTCTGAAGGTACTTTGCTGAGAACAGTGGATTCAACATTACAGCTTTGCTTCTCCAGGCTTGGTACTGTTAAAGGGATTTATCTCAGCTAACTTCAGCTACCGAAAAATTAAATTTCTTGCCTGAGGTGGCTATCCAGCATCTCCTCATTAACTACAAGGAGGAAAAGCACATTCAGAGGGTAAGTCACCCTAAGATGAATGCATAGGATAGGTAGGGAAAGCGGGTCTTTGAAAGCAGTCTTTATGAGGACCAAATTTTTGGCCATCTGCTGAGTAGTGTTGGATGGCAGGGTCTTGCAGGTCATTTCCAAATTTGAAGGGGTGACAGGGGAGAGGGGAGTGATCCAGTGTCTCCCTTTGTCATATTGTTTTATTCACACACACACACACACACATACACACATGTAGATATAAACACAGAGGGTAGCTAATTGCACTCAGCAAGTACAAGACTGCCAAGTACTTTGACCTTCATTTTCCAGCAAATACATTACTGGGAGGAGATAAGGAGAACTGATGCAACTGAATTTAATTGGCATTAACACCTGACTCTACAACACCTATGAAATGCTGCAGCCCTCTGAATGTCACTGAGACACCATTTACTGTGAAGAGTCGCCTTCCTCTTCTCCTACCGAACACAGATAAAGCTGCGCTGCCTCTCCTCTCATGGCCCGAGACCAGTGACTGCTTTCAGTGTTGCTAGAAAACCAAATCTTGACAAACATAGCTAATCTTGGCATTCTCAGCTCCAGCATTGAGTGTTGGATGTGTATTTAGAGTATAGGTGTTCTAGCATGTGTGCAGGTAAAGAGCCATTATAAACATCTTGTTCTTCCCTCCTCCCTCACCTCCACACCCCACCCCCCTTTTCTTTCCTTTTCTTTCCCTTTCTTTCCCTTACTTTCTTTTTCGCACTCCCCATAGTTCCCATTTGAAGCTTGGCATCAAATGGCCAAGAAGCTGAACCTGAAAGCCTTAGTGCAGCTCCCTAATTTAACTGCTGCTGTCAAGCCCACTGAAGTAGGAGAGGAAGGGAAACAGGAATTTCCCCTTCGAAGCCTTGCTTTAGTGATCCTGCCATAACAGCACTTCAAAGCGAAGCTGTTCCTTCCCCTCCCAGGCCAACTTCCACCCTCAGCAACTCTACAGAGCAGCTGGGCTCATTAAAACCCTAACAGCACAGGAAATGGTGCAAAGAACTAAATGAAGTTAAGCGCTTCATTTATTTATTTTGATGTATGAATTAAGCAACATTGTCATAAATCTGGTAGCAAATCCTGGCTACATCAGAAAAAAAAGCCAGCAAACATTTCCGAGGGAAAATTGAAAGCCCCCTTAGTTCTTTAGATAACAGTTCTTCTTTGTCAAACCTCATACCAAAATCTGCTTTACAACAGGCTGATTTAGATCAAGGCGAAACTACAAAGAGAAAAATCCCTATGGAGAAGAGCCCAGATCCTTTTTAAAACAATTAGGTTCCAAAGCTGGGCAATAGGCTAACAAAAGGATGCTACCTCTTTAAACAGGAGTTTTAACTCATCCCTCTCTAATTATTCATGTAAATTAAATTCTACAAGTGAAGAAAAATTCATAAAAGTCGTACTTATTCATCTCAGAGGGAGATCTGGCATATGAATAGTGCCTATAACCTCAGAAGGTGAAATGTAGAAAATATCACAGGCAACTCCCACCTCAAGTTAACTCAACCAAAAAAGGGAGAATCCTGATGTGAAGGAGACTTGAAGGAGATCCTCCCTAATCGCTTCTTAATAGACTCACAGCCCTGATACAGGAAACAAATCAGGAATTCTGAGGACATGTAATTGTTAATCACTCGCATTCACTATCAAATTCAGTAAGAACTTAGAAGCACAGACAATGAACTTTATCATGCTGAAAAATAAGGCATATTGCTAAGGGTATTCACAGGCTTCCATAACATAGTAAAGCAAAAGCTCCAGCCATGCCAATTCCATTGTACTTCCATAGTTATTTATTTGCCTCCACTTAAAAGAGAGGGGAAAAATCATTACCAGTTGTAATCAATACATTTCATAAGCAATTTTTTTCTGTAGGATTTAGCAATACTAGATTTATAGTTCTAACCTGTTCAAAACACTTATTAGACTTTCAAAAGATGAAACAGGCTGAGCTTCTCTGGGAAAAGAGAAAAAGACCATGAGAAAGAAATTGAATTAATAGCTCTTACCACACCACCACACTCTGTATTAATGAACATTACGTCAGAATGACATTGCAACTTGGAAAACTGAAATTTAATTTTTTTCATATCTGCTTTCTTAGAAAAAGGACAGTGGGGTTTGCAAACAGGGCAGTAGAAAGCAGCTAGAAGGTCTGTGGGATAAACCACATAGTTTGACACAGAAATGGTTAAAAGAATGAGGAAAACTATATTAAGGATAATTAGGTGGTTGTTTATTCAGTGCCAAACCAACAGACACATACATACCTCCTTTTCATTAAACCTTCCTGTCCAGAGGCGTGAAAGAATACCACACTGGGGTTTTCTCTGCCCAGAAAAGTTACACTAATAGAAGTGGTGCAACCCCTGGTGAGGTTTCCAGATCATGGATGGTTTGTTGTTTTATTCCACTAAGCCTTTCCAGTATAAACAGAGCTTAGGCTGACAAAAAAGTGCTTTACTTAGTAAAACTTCTTAAGCCAGCTCTTCAAACAGGAGCTCTACAATTGAAAGCAGGTTTTTTTCCTTTGGTGTTGTCACTGCCTCTACACTTCACCTTCTGTCAAAACGGCAATACTGTAAAAAGTAAAATCACATCCTGGCCAGCTCAAAATACAAGTCAAAGTTTCTAGTATAGCTGCCATCCTAGTGTGAATGGAATCAGAATATATACCTATGTGCGTGTGTATACCAGCACCGCTCCATTTCTTACAGAATGAAAAGAGATTACTCTGGTACAGAATTTGTGTGTGTGTACACACACACACACACGTGTTCTGTGCACATACACGTATAAACACACACATTCACCATATGCGTATATGTAACTGTACCCACAGTTAAATTGCATCAGTGTATTAGCACAAAATACAGATGACCCCTGCCCCTCCTCCAGGTAACAGAGTAACACAGATTTCAAAGGGAAGCAGAGCCTTGTACAATACCAGAATTACAATATTAGGCTGGGATGAAAAGCTGAGAAACAGCTTTACCCTGTAATTGGGCCAGTTACTGGTTCCCCTTCAGTGAATTTCCTGACGGGAGCCCCTATCCTCAAAAGGTTTGTTGCTTACAATTGCCTGTTTCAGCCTCTCCCTGCATCTAATTGCTGGCTTTCTTGTGTTGCAGATGGAAAGGCTGATTGCCAGGTGTGAGGGATGGGAAAGATTTTTCCCATACCAACAAACTGCTCTGTGTAGTTTCGAGGGGGGGGGGGGGGGGGGGGGCAGGAGGGTTCTGCCTTCTGCTCAGCGTCCAGCAAGTCTGGTTTTGTTGGTATTTAAATGACAGTTCCTGCAACCTCGGGCACCTCTGCTATGTGGGGAGATTGGAAGGGCCCCAAGGGTCCTGCAACCCAGTAGGACACCAGCAGGTGAATCCTGAGCACATACATAGATCAGGACACAGAATACATTTCTGCACCTTAAATAGTTGGTGTCTCGCTGTGTCTCCTTTCCCAGCAGAGTCCCTTAAATAGCTGGTGTCTTGCTGTGTCTCCTTTCCCAGCAGAGTCCCTTGTGACGTATCAGAGGAAGTATGGCTGTGACTGTATACCACATTAGAAGTTATTATTCCCGGGTGAGATCCAACTTTGCCAGCGACATTAGCCGGTTTTACTCCAGGGAGATTAACATCTGTTAAATACAGCTACAGCATCCTCATTTAGCCAAGCGGCACATCTCTTACCAGGTACATACTCAGGGCTGGCTCTGCTCACAGCTGCGCCTTAATAACACTTTTCTTTTGGCATTTCAGGGGACATTGAAGGTTTCCCTGTGACACTGCTATTCTGGACTAATTTCTGGAAGGTTTATTCAGCATTTCTGTTCCACAGAGCTGTGAGGTACAACTCCATACAAAGACAGGGAGGTCATGCAGAAAAACAACCCACCCTGTGGAGTCTGGGTGCTTGCTGTTCTTTGGAGTCTAGCAGAAACTCGTACAAAATCCTTAGAAGATTATTAGTGAAATGCTGAAAATCCCCTTCCTATGATTGATTTACTTAGCAGGCTCTCCCAAATTCATTCAGAATTGGGCTTGACATATCCAGTAGTATCAAAATTAACGTGACATACTTTTTCCGCACAGAGATAAGCAATATTTCTGAGAGGTCAACAAGGTAGAAAAGAATTTTATAACAGTAATATATTAAATTATGTCTGGTGCAACATACAGTTAAGCACAGAACTTCACAAATTTTTCTCCAACTATACCATACATCTGAAGTTTCTATTGCATGTATTTATTCTAGTATAGTTAGAAGAGAGATCAAAACTGGCCTTACAACTCAAAGCTAGTTACAAACTTAACTATGAAGAGACTAGTGTCTTTCCATAATTAGCCCATCAAAGAGGGAATGTACTTGTCAGCCAGTGAATGCATATACAATTATTCAGCAGTGTTTAAAGGAGTAAAGGAATAAACATGATCAAAGAGCATCCAAGAATTAGGGATATATCGTTTTAATCTCTGAAAATTGCGCTACATATCAAATGCGTGGCAAATGGAACAAATAACAGACAAATTTGATTTATAAAGTTTGAATACCACCTAGGGGTTATGGTGACATCATGCAGCAAAAAAGAACCAGAATCTAAGATTAAATTGCACCTTCAAAATTCACCAATTTTTATCTTCTCTACTGCTGAAAATACATTGAAATAGATCTCAGCGATGTCTTTCACAGACCCACAGCTCATGTCTGTGTTTTTCATTAACTGTTCAAATCCCACAGTCCAGGTTTTTAAACTGTTAAAGGAAGCCATAACCTATCCTTGTTCATTACAATGACTTGGTCGTATCAACACTCTTTCATGCATATTTTTGGTTGATCTTAAAACTGTAGTTACTGTTCCTTATCTCTGAAACTTAGCTACAGTTAACAGAGCTCCTTCCAGGCTTTTTAGGTTCATGTAAAACACAGTAAAAGTGTAAGTGATTTTTGTTGTGTGTTTCAACATACAGGGTAAGCAGGTCTCATACCTCCCGGTCCTCATCTGCTCCAAGTGCTCATACCTCTGCATAGGTGAGATAAACTGGGGCAGTCTCCGGTGGACCCGTTTCCTTACAGCTGCACTGGTTCCTGGCTCACGCCACACGGTATCAGCCTCTAACATCTACATAGATAGGAAAGACTCCTACAGCAATTCTCCTTGCTGTCAGGTGTTTGGATCTTGAGCTGTTCAGTTGCGTTAGATCAACCACAGTGTATTTGCACCAGCTGGATACCAAGGCATTTGGGTATTTTTTTGAGTCACGGAAATCTAGAAAGAACAAAGAGAGAAATCCTTGATGCAGTCCAGTTCAGAAGCAAAACCTCTGGCACGCGCTTTATGTTTGTTGCTGTTTGAGTTAAAGCAAAACAACCAGAAGGCAAAAAGCCAGTCTGAACTCCACCTCAATTCTCTTATTTCATGCTAAGATTAAGATATGGCTGTCACCTGTCCCTGCTCATGCTTTATGCAGGATGAACCATCTTAAAAACTGGTTTGTACTGCACATCTCCAGGTGGCAGTGTGAATATGCTGCTGTCTATGGGAAAGGAGATCCATGCAGCCAGGAAGGACAATGTAGATGGGACAGTAGGATGGGACAGAGCAGCTTCTGCACGGTGACATTAACAGAGTTTTACACATAATGCTATTTATGGACCCAAAGTCCTGTCCTTGCATAGTCTGTGTGAAGCTACCGTGCAGCAAGACTGCAGATAAACATTCATATAAACAAAAGTCTGCCATTAAAAAAAAAGATGCTGACAATTTGCCGGGTAAAGGGTGTCTGCCCCTCCTACCTAATGCAGCCCTGCAACAGGACCCCAACTCAGCCACAGCCTTTCAGGTAAATCTTCAGAAGACCTTCTCTTAACACCACAAAGGTTTCTAAATCCCAAATCCAGGTTCTATTGGCTTTTCCAAAACAAAAGCACCAAAAATGTCAGAGAATAGAAATGAAAAGATTGATAAAACACTATTCTCCTTGCCCACTGGCAGGATGTGTTATTTTCTTCAGGCTTGTACGTTGTCCAACAGCCTTTCTTTTGCAGCAAGCTCTGTGAGTCTTCCCAGGTCCTTGGGAGAAGTCTTGTGGGGAGTTCTGGCTGTGTGTTGGCTTCCCACTCTCTGTGGGCACTCGCCATCCCCTGAACCCCGCAGGCTCTCTCCCCGCAGTGCCCCTTGCTCCCTGCCTGCTCGCACCAGCACCCAGGAAAGTTTTCCCACAACTCATTCTCAGGGATGAGCCAAGCTCTCCCCATTCTTTACACAATTTCCTACAACCCCCATGCAGCCACCAAAATAAAGGAAGGAGGTGCCTTCTTTTTGGCTGCCTTTCTCAGCTACCTCTTTAAAAGGAAGATGACACACACTGATGAAAAACCAGCAAGCAAACGCATAAACCAGATGCCATCTATCACAGGTCTCCCTATCCTCAAGTAACTGACAACTCAGCTTTATTCCCTCTCCTGGCCTGTAGCTCACAGTGTGCCTCAAAGCTCGCTGAAAACAGGTATTGATCCAAGAGGCTGCAAGGATAGAGCCTTTTGAGCAGCTCTGTGCCATCATTTTTCCTGAGGATCTGGAAATACAGAAAGGCTGGGTCGGCTCAGAGGGAGCCTGGACTTAACCTGGGAAGGCACAAGAGTGGCAGTGTCTGCCTGAACAGAATACACCCAGGACATGCTTTCTCTGCAGACTCACTGGCATGAAACATTTGCTCTTTGCAAAGGTATATTTTTTATTGCTCAGCCACTCTCAACTAGATTAAGGTCTTTTTTATTACCTTCATCAACTTAGTATCTGTCACTTTCAATTATACTGACTCATATTTAAGAATAACGCTAATTATTTTAATGTGTTTGCTGTAAATCTAGCCTATGCTAAGAACCATAGTGCAAATCATTTGTGACCTGAATCTTGAACTGTAATTAGAAAAATGCTTTGTATTGTTTGTATTGCCATAGTGTTCAAAAACCAATGAGGATTGGCATGTGACTGTAGGAGAATTACATCAGTCACATAGAAGAAGTGTCTTTATGTCTCAAATACTTCCCAAATAAATAAAAAAAAATATTTAAAAATTGATTGAAGTGATGACAGGTCCTGAATTATTGTTTCAGACATGTCTTCTATCAGACATGCAACATTAAACAAGGAAAAGGAAAAAACATCAACAAGAAAGTTTCATAGTAGTTGACTTTTTTCTAAATAAGTATATATAATGCAGAACTAACAAGTCTTAACATCAACTCACTTTTGGGGTGCAGGGGCACAGGCGGCAGACATTTCATAAACATTTCATAAAATACAAAGCTCTTGATTTTAGAAAAAAAATTATTCAGTTCTCTTCACCTTTTCTGAAGTATTTTCATCTAGGCTTTCATTTTTCAGCTTTCAAGTTTTAAATATAAAACATTACTCCCTGGGTTAAAAAGGGATAAAAGGACTAAAAACTGCATTCTAAAGAAAAAGATATCACAGCCAATTTGTAGGGAGTTTAATAGTCTGTGCAGTTACACCAGATTCTCAGAATAAGGGAAACTGAGAACTAAACATATATCAGTTGCAAGCTGGAAGGTACCACAGGTGAAAATGAGACACCAGTGACACCAAGTCAGAAAATGGCCATAATAAGACTCAGATCTGTCTATGATGTTTTAAGGGCTGAGTTACAGAACAGAACACTTGGAAAAAAATTCTATAAATGTTAAACCAGCAATAAAGAATAATCAAGAATAAATGGGTGGGTATGGGTAGGATTTTGCCCTCTGCTGAGGAGTTACATATAAGAAACAGGGAGCACAGGACTGCTGCCTTGCCTGCGCATGGCCTCATCCAGCTGAGGACCTCTGACCTATGGCTTGGTCCAGAACTCTAGTTCTTGCTGTCATCACTTTGTTCACACATTTTGATTTAAAGGCTCGTTTTCAGGGATGCACAGGGATTCACAACCAGGCTGTTCCCTTCCAAGGCTCTTTATTGTGTGTCAGTCTGTACCTCTTAGACTACAGAGACCTGCTGCTATTAACTAACAGAGATGCAACCTGACTTACTGTCTGGCAGTAAGCTTACATGATAAATGAAACCAAAACCAAAACCTTGATCCTCAATCTTTGTGTCAGGAAGATAGAAAATAAGTAGCACTTTGATATGTAAAGCAATAAAACAGTGTTTCTCTATTTGTCACAATTACCAAGGGACATACTTTTGGGTAAGGGCATGTTTCTGTACGGCTGGATTATCATTTCCTAGCATGTGTGATCTGTTGTGATGGGATCGATATTGCAGGGAATCTCTTTTTTTGCTGTTCTTAGAAAAGTCTAAAAAATGTTCCTCTGTACAGAGACAGTCATCTAAGTGGAAGAAGTGGTACACCACATACAGATGTGTGTCTTGAGATGCCCAAATTCCTAGGCTTTTATTGTCTGTAAAAGACTTTATCCACTAATTATTCACAAATCACATTACTTCTGGCAAAAAGTTTATCAAAACCATTTAAATCTTCTTTCAAAATTAGTGCATGGCTTAACTTTCCATCCTGCACTTAGAGACCCAAATCTAGAAGGCAGTCCCTATCTTGCTTATATGTATCTTGGATAAAGAAATATCAAGCAAATGCCTGTGTGATGGGGTCCCTAAACAGAGGGGTTCTGGGACCAACTCACCCAGAACTGCAGACACTGGGACCAAGATCTCCGCCTGCAGAGTGAGGGGGAAGAATAGGCAGAATATTCTGTAGAAATAATATGGAAAAGCTTTTGGGTGCTTGATGCCAGATTTATTATGTTGATGTGGTTCAAGATGTCTCTTCATGCAGGCTGGCAGTGACGCCAGTATTCACTTTCACAAATACAGAAGGGCAGGTGGACAGGCAGCAGGGGTTGCTGCTTGTAACTCCTATTTGAACTGAGTGTCGATGTCACATATTTTCTTGTCATCCTGATCAAGTTGGGGGACACCTGAGATGCAGACCTGAATCTCCTCAGATGCAGGCTGCCTCGCACATCAGCTTCCCCTGTAAAGCCCTACCACATGGGATAAGTCTTTTTGATCAGGTATCTCTAGAAAGTTGCCATTCCTTGTGGCTAGAAACTGTAATGACCTCACCAAATTTGCTGTTTTGTCTAATTAATCTCACCTTATGGAACAACTGAGGTAAGACACTGTGGCCTTGATTCAGCCTTAGAAGAGATGAAGCAATAACCTCCCTCCTAAGCCTACTGAGGGTATTTGTCCACAAACCTGCAAAGCAGCGTGCTTATCCAGGTATCTCCCAAACATACACCATGCAGGAGGCAAAAACCAGAGAAGGTGCTGAGATACGTTCTGGGTAGCTTGCTTTGTACCTCCCTGTGGTCATAGGTCATTTTCCATAGTCAGATGGATGTAAAGTAGAAAATTCAGGTTTTAATCACATAAATATGTGGCTTTTCTACTTATTTCTATTCATTTTGCAAACTAGTTTAAAGCTGCTATCATGACTTTACACTCCAGGGTGGTATTTTAAAAATTATTTTTAAATGTTCCCTGAGCCTGCCTAGGGCTTCTCTCTTCCTTCATTCCTTCCTCCTTTACTCTCTTTTCTGTTTTCACTAACCCATGAGTACTAGGGTGTATGTGGTTTGTTACATTCACTGTACTGCAGAGCCTCCTTTTGTTTCTTTACCCCACAATCAACCAGCCTGTGAAACTAATTCTGCTCCTAGACCAACACAAAATTACTCGAGTAATTAATCTTATTTCAAATCCTGGCCATCTGTACAGAATCTCAAATACAGGTGCTTAAAATTATCTTTGAGAATACCTGTGGAAAAATACTGATCATCCAGCTATTTGCATTCCTACCACATTAAACACAGAGAGGGGGAACTTTGAAAATTCTGGCATAGATTTCAATGCTTTCTGCAATAATCTTAGATAAAATGCGTTGTGCGTGTGCTTCAAAACTCCACTTCAAACACACGTGCCAGCAAAATGCTGCCATTTTAATTCTGAGCAAACAGTGGATCACCTGCTGAGTCCAATGTTAGGTCTAAAGTTTTATGTCATTTAAAAGCAGTCTTCTGACTTAAATATAAAATCAGTGGCTTACACAGTGAATCATTATAAATCTCTAGCAAGCTTTTAAATCAATCAGTCAAGCTTAGAAAGCAGTGATTTGGAGAATCATAGCTCTGAGGCTTGGGGCCTTTTTGTGCAAGGGTAATAAAAGCAAACGATTTTGTAGCTTTTAGGAATAGTGACTGGTTTGCTTTTGGCCTCCCAAGGAGTACTCAGGTTTGACTAAATAGGTTTACCACAATATATGAAAAAATTCCATTACTTAATATTATTTTCAAACTCTAAAGGAGAGAATGACACAAAAAAAAATTGCATTTAATCTGCTTAACTGTAAAACTCGGTGTAAAAATGATACTTTACTCAGAAGATAAATTATTTTCTGGCTAATAATGAAGACTGAAAATTGTAATTGCTTTGCAGCGCAAGGGTAGCTACATAATCGCTGCATTGGTGGCAAAAGTAGTGCCACTTAGAATTAAAGATTCTTAGCATTTTCCATAAATACAACACTGTTTTCAGCTGCTCATAACATTGGCAAAGCTGAATCATGAAGCTGCAGTTTTCCATGCCTCTGCCTGGTTATAGCTTGTTTGTCGTAGAAGAAGCAATTCAGCAAAGGACTACGGAAGTTTTTCGGAAGATCAGAGAAAAATTTTTATTCATGAAACCTGTACTTGACTCCATACATCTTCCACAAATTTTCCCATTTGGGTAGGGACTGTTGGCCATCAATTGTGCTTTTTAGTTACCTTCATAGCCCCTAGTACTGGGTGACAAATGCATCCTTGTGAGAAGTGGTGTAGTGTTTGATTTGCTCTCTCTCTGCTTACTTTTGTGTGTTTTATATATATATATATATATATATATATTTATGTATCTCTGTACATTATTTACATACATGTGTGTGTATAGATATATATAGGTGCATACATATACAAAGAATATATATGTATGTGTGTGTATTTTTTTTTCTTTTTCTTTTTCACTGTTACAAAAGATGTAACTAAGCCACAGAAGGGAGGGGTACTTGTTAATTTTGTTCTGGCAGAGGTGAATTTTCTAGAAAGAGGCCCACACCTTTCCTGAGAATGAGATTTCTTTCCTGGAGTATTTTTTGAAGGAGATGATGATGGGAAGATGAAGGTACACGCAGCATGGGCTGGGAGGCTCCTGAAGGAGCAAGGGACCTGGTTGCAACGGAGGGCGTGAGGGAAGCCGCAGCTGAGCCTTAGGGATGACAGAAAGAGGGAGATTTTTCTTGTGACCAGAGGGGTTGCATGGACTTTGCAGAGCTTTGCAATGAATTTTGCCACTCTGGAAAGCCAGGATAGGGAAAACCAAGAATCAGCCCAGAAGGACACAATATGAAGAGAGATATTTATTTTCAGATCTTTTACTTTAAGCAGTGCCACTGAATATACTTTCTAAGGACAGTTTGGGGGTGGGGTGGGGATTATTATTATATATTTTAACCAAACTGAGCTTTACTAACTGGAAGCCCACAGGTGCATCTCAGCATACTCGCTACACTGCAACCCCACCACAAGGATCCAGCTGAACCCAGATCCTGCTGTTCTCCACATCCAAGGGCTTGAGCCCTTGCTCTGGTCTGGGATTTGCGTCTGTCCCTAAGCTGCTGACATAGCTATCAACTCTGTTGCAGTCTCCTGAAGCTAGGTGCCCAGTTGGCCCAGAAGGGAGAGAGAGACTTTAGGGATGTGAGAGGAATTTTCCTTCTTTCAGCAACACGAAGCACCTTTGGCTATGGACCTGGAGGACTATATTCTGACACATTCCTAACTCACTGCTGTGTTTCAAAAGAGAAAGAGGCACTGGGAAGAAAAAATGATAGATAATTGCTTGATATTCACTGTGATTTTTCCTGATGTGGTGTTTGTGACTGTGTGAGGAAACTGGGGAGCAGCCCATCGTTACAGTGCAGGAGAAGCCACATGCAATCAGCACAATATTCCATCTGTTTGAGTCATCTGCCTTTGATAGCATCTACTGCTGGTTAAATCAAGACAAACTCACTAATAGACAGTTACAAAATTACCTCTGGAAAGCAAGATTTTTATGCCATCTCTGATGACTTGTACTTTAAACTATAAAATGGATAGGGACAGACACCCTAAAATTATTTTCTCAAACACAAAAGTGCACACTGTCATTTTGTGCAACTGTGGGTTTTTTTTTTAATATATAAAAATGTGCTTTTATATATATATATATTTATATATTTTTTACATTCTTGCACTGAATATCAGGCCCTTGGCCCCTATGATGTCTTACAATAATGTTTCACATATTAATTATGCATCGTATAAAAGCACACTTCCTTTGATCCATTTTAAATGTTGCTGTTTGACTGCACGAAGAGCTTCTTCATCCTTGCGCGGTGCAAGGCTGGGTAGCAGCGAGCCCCTTACCTGCACTTCTCTTGGCTTCAGTGAGAATGGGAAGTGCTCAGCTCCTCTGAAAAAAAAAAAAAAAAAAAAGGCTAATTGTGTGACTTCTTGTGGATTTAGAAGCTCAAGCTTATACATTTTATGTTAAAACAATTCTTCAATTAAGCATAACCAATTATTTTCTATTGCTATGACTGGGCCCCTCTTGTTTTCACATCAGTCAGAGGCTATTCTTACTGTTATTACTATATTGCTTGTTATGCATGAAAATTAACATGTAAGAAATATAAAACCTACTTTTTACACAATGGGCCTAAGATAAACCCTCTGTAGTCGATGGAAAGAATAGCTCCACGCTTAGCCACCTTTAGATCAGACTTAAGGTTCATTTTGTTCCTAACACACTTTGCTCCAGCAAAATTTGCTTGTAATTCCCTGAGCTTTGTGCCTTTCTGTCTATAGTACTGCATTAACATACTTTTATTGAATTATATTTCTCATTCATGTTAAACTGAAAAAAATTAAGGGCTCGCAGCAAACTAAATTCAGGTAGATATAACATCATAGGAGCAGTGTTTGAATAGAAACATGAATCAGGTAATAAATAGCTCTCTTTGATCATTGTTTTTAAAATCTCTTGAACCATACTTTGATTAGTTCTATTTAATATTTAACATCTGGTTAGTCAATTTCAATCTGCAACGAGCGCTGCTGGAAAAATTCTATGCTGACTAAATACATTTATAATACTACAAAGCTGACATGTAATTGATTTTAGTTTCCATAAAAGGATTATGTTAACTTTTCTTAATCCATATATTAGGGTTTCGTGAAGTCCCGTGAATTCACACCAGGGATACTAAGTGTTTATTCCTTATCAATATTTTATGCAAAAACGATAGGATTATATTTTAGCCTAAGTACTGCTTGCTAGTTTTTCCACTGGAAAACAGCTAAAATGCAGAAAATATTACAGTGCTGCTGTAGCACTGACACAGAGAAGGACTATTTGGTGTTACCTGGGTTTATAATAGTCAAATAAAATCATACTATACTGAAATGTGATATGGCTGTAAACTACCAAAGATTGTTTCTCCTTGTGCTAAAAGGGTATGATAGGTGTACATTTTTTAACTTTCATAATTGAAAAAAAAGTATAAGACTATAACCTAGTTAAAGGCCTGATTTAGCATTTAGTATTTCAGACCAATGTGAGTTTAGGAAGTTATGAAAATTGCCAGAAGTCATTGACACTGGCAGTACCCAGTTGCCCAAGATTAACTCAGGTAGTTTGCTAATCCAATTTATCTCCAGCCTAACAGAATAAGTACCATATTAATAGTAAATATAATGCTCTTATGTGTCTTAAGCAAATGCAGAATTTTATATTTTCCTAGCTATATATTTTCCTAGCTATTCCTTTAGATTAAGACTGGCTTATAGAAGTGTTTTACACTGTGAGGGATTTGGTGAGGACAAACCTGGGAACGTTAACTGTGAACCCACCAGTTATGAACCAGGCTCTCAGTTCAGGCAAGGTGGTAGTACCTTTGGCCCCGTATGAAGCAAGGGTGCCTAGATGACTTTATGACTTTATCGGATGTGCTAGGGAAATACAGACTTTCAAGCACTATATAGTGGTATTATGCCTCTTTTTCTTGGATGTAGAGACTTTTCACTACAGCCCTTCAAAAGCATTTTTTTTTTATTATTTTTTCACATCTTGCCCTGTATGGTCCTTGCAGGGAAGAACCAGGCCTCTGCTTGCAATCAAGAAATGCATTTCTGAGGCAGAAAATTACTAAGTAATAAGGACAATAAAAAAAATTAGTGTCTCCAACAATCATATATCCTATTTTATGTTTCCATAAATCATTTTCCTCTGTTCTTTTATCTTAATAGTAATATTTACATGAACTAGTAGGCAACTGCACTTTAAACCACTTGGTGATGTAAGTTCTTCCTCCCTCTCAAACTACTCACACTAATAAAAAAAGAAAGTCTTCCAGGTTGGTTTGTCCAGAGCATTCAGAATATCCCTCTGTTTAACACATAGCAACAATTTACACGTTTGGGCCACACACAAATGAGTGTTTTATAGGGAAAAGACCCAAATGTCAATTCCATCATGCCAACTGTGACACACAAAAGTTACATTAATTGCAATATTAAAAACACTTGAGGAACACTGAGGCATTTGTTTTGGAACCAGGAACCTGGAGCCCTGAAAACAGTGGGTAACAATGGAAGAGTTTATTCATTAACAGCAGTGCTACATTGGTAGCTCTGAACACTTCTTTTTCAAAGTTAGCATGTGGCATATAAATGATATTCTGGGTGTATTTCCATGAAAAACCTATTCCAGACTCTGTTCTGCCTATGAAAGATCATCCCATTATATGCTTCGAAAACTGAAATACAAATATATGATCACACCTCCCTGAATATTGTTCACCTACTAATTTTATCCTCCTCACAAGTCTGTAGTGTAAGGCATGGACAAATTTCTGGTGTTTTTACAGAAATTCCTCCAAACAGCCAGTCTGAACAGTCCCGAAGCCATGGCTGTGTAAGATAGCCAAGCTCACTTCAAAAGCTCCTCCACCTGCTACACCCTCTACTGTGGAAAACTGGACCCTGAACTGACAAAACCCCTAGGAAGGATATTTAAATCTTAAGTAAGTGGTCAGTTAAGAGCCTGAAGAAGCATAAGGACAGATAGCATGTTCGGTATGCTAATAGAAACCTATTTACTGGAGGAAGTGACAAAAACATCAATCAAATCAGAAAGGGCTATTAAGAACTGTTAACTCCCTTTCAGATGAGCAATGATTTCCACTGGGAAGTAAATAAATATTCATGACAAGGAGCGGTGACAGAAATTTCACCAAAATTACACTCTGGCAGGGCTTCTGAACCAGACAGATCTTTAGGAGAGGCAGTTGGCCTGTGTTTTGGAAGAGGATTGAATATTTAGAGAACTCTACACAAGTCCCAGAAAAATCTATTTCTGTATTCTCTTTTTCTTCCTTGGAAATCTGCTGTAGATGTTGTATTTCAATATTGCCCAGCAAGTCATATAAAACTGAGGTTTTTAAGGATTTAAAGATCACTTTGGTATCATTAGAAGCCCCCATCCCCTCATGCTTGTTTTGGTATCTTCTAAAAAAAACTTTTTATTTTTCCCAAGATAAAAAGTCTTGCAAAAATTAATAGTAGATCCTGATATCCCACATCATTTGAAAACAAGGTTTGAGCTTTTTTATTCAGACAATTCTGCCTACAGAACTCTAAATTTATCAATTATACAAATAAGAAAGGGCCATCATGCATTTACAGTGTCCCAGAACCAGACTGGAAAACAAATACTTGCTGGCTTTTCTTTTATTTCTGTATGAAAGAAATAAATCTTTACCTCCTGTTTCCTCCTCCTAGGCTGACACACAGGAAGACAAGTTCTAGCTTATCTATCCGTGTTCCACATGGTCAGGGCAAGAATATTTTTATCCTTTTTAAGAAAAAAAAATCAATGCAGGTTAATAAATATAACAGCTCACATTGCATTAGTGTATTAGTAATGTAACCTAAAATTAAATAACCTACTTACAAATATGGCAGCCTTCCACGCCAAGTTTCAGCCTAGAGCAAATTTTTATGATTAAGTTATGAACCTCTAAAATGCAGACATGTCCTTAATACACTGCCTTAAATGTTTCCATCTTTACCATTTGCTTCTTTTTGATATCAAGGGATATTTTTCAGATAGCTTTGCAGATTGGTTACTTGCGTAGAGTTAGTTGGTAGGAATAAATGCTTATATCTTATCTTGGTGCATGAAAGAAATTTTTGTACAGAGAAGCAGAATATTTTGCCTGAGATCTTCAGTGAAAAGAGGAAAAGGATACCCTGGCTCATTTCCTTAAAAGCTTTCTCCTTTATCAAGATTGCACGCCAAAATCACGGGAGGAAAAGATCTCTCCACTTTGCTGAGCAGGTTAGCAATTTGAGGAATAAGGAATTGTTTCTTTCTGTGAAGATTCACTGATCTTGTAAAGGGTTTGGGGGATGTTTTCTGTATTTTTTCCTTCCTAAATGCATCATAGTGGTCCAGCTGCAGATCACTAAGACTAGTACCTAAAAGGTGAAAATATCTGTAAAATTTATCTGTAAAATTTCATTTCAACCTGTTGCTGGCATATAGCAAGGGTTGGGAACTTGAAAAGGGCAAATGTAAGATTAAGGAAAAAGCTAGTGATTTTTACAGACTGAAGGAAAAATGTTAAACACCAAGGGTTCAACACCATTCAGTCACTCAAGTTAGGCACCAAGTCACTTGAGATGCCCCCAGGCATCTAGGAAAACTTACAGAACTGACAGGTATGACACACAATTTATGAGGAAAAAAAAGAACAAAATCAAACCGGGCTGGATTGGCAGCTGGAAACTAAGCAGAAACCCCAGGTTACCTCAAGTGGCAGCACTCTCGCACTCAGGCAGCTAAATTTTGCTTGTAGGGTAGGATTCCATTTGAGATCAGATCTTCTGTGTGTCAATGTCTATGTATAGGTATCTCCACCTAAGCTAAAAGCTTGATTCAGCTCAGTCTAAATGTCAATGACCAGTGCCATTTGAACTGTCTCTGGGCTAGAAGAACCAGCTGCTGTTCCAGAGGTGCTCAGGTCTCACATGGGTCCTATGTCACTTCTGTCAGCCCTGTGTGCTGCATGCCAAATGTGTCTCATGGCAGGAGACACATCTTTTCAGACAATTGACTCCTGTCCTAGGTGTCTGAGCTCTTTTTACAGTCAGTACAGGTGTAGTCTATAGAAACTAGAAAGTTATTTGGCTTACTTTAAAATGGACATGCTAGGTGAAATTCAGTTGCCTGAAGAAAGGCACCTGTGGCCATTTCAGAGGTCTTGAATCTGAGACAGCCTCCCAGGGCTGGTAGATATGACACAGAATTGGGAGACCTGTACTCTCCTGGGCAACTGGAATCAGATGAAATCACTTATAGTATCTAAAATGGCACTATAAACCTATTTTCAGGCATGAATCTCACCATAAACCTTCTCTGAGTACAGTGGTAGCCTAGACACTACACCCTGTGGACACCATAGGCACGGCTCAGCCGCTCACTCATAGACACCCAGTCCCTTCTGAGGTGTCCTATGTATGACGAACAACAACATGGGGCTGATAGAAATGAGATAGAACATACGGGAAACTCAGATCCTTCTGGCATAGCTGCCAGAGTCTAAATTCTCAGGTAAATGCTGGGTTATCTCAGGTAAATGCACACCTGTCTGTGGGCAGCTAAGCTGGTCCTAAATATCTGCACACTGTTAAAAAAAAAGTGGGTTTTTTTTTTTCTTTCTTTCTTTCTTTTTTTTTTAAATGCCTGCAAGAATAAAGGCAAGGTTAGAGTAAGGGAACTGAATCTTAGAGACAAGAATCACCCTGAATACTGATGATATGGTAGGGAGGCTATGTAATAGGAGTTCAGAAAAATCTCTGCCTCTCAGATGTGGAGGTGAAGAGGTACTAACCACAGTGCTTTCAGTGAAGTTGAAAATTACTGTAAGTGCATCTACCCATTTTAAAACTTCAACCTCAAATGTGTGCTTTATTTTTTGTGTGCATCGTAGGCAGCAACTGGTATTCACATGGAATATATCGTCAAATTCAGCTGTGGCAACTGCAAAAAACACTGCAAATTTAATTTGGATGACAGACTAACCCAAATTTTGCTGTAGTTCAGACAAAGCATTGTCATACCTCAGTGAAAACCTGCACCACACATCCAAGCCCTTAAAGGTATAAACCAAAGCATGTGCATTTGGATACAGTAGTACAACCAGCTCTGCCCCTAAAACTGGCATTCTTTCCATATTGACCCTCAATTTCCTGGGTGTTGGCAACATTGCAGTCACAGTATGGTTACCAAATTATGTATCTGTACATAATTACATTACTCCAGTTCATCTTACAATGTTTGAACTGGCAGATTCAAGTACTACCATCTGATCACCTTTGCATTCATTTCTGTTTTGTGGAAGTATACTGTATCAAACACTGTGTAACTGCTAAATCATTACTTGGAGGAAGGCACCTAGTCTCATGACTGTTTATTGTCCTTACCAATGCACACTTTCAAGCAAGGGATAGAGTTACTTGTCAGCTAAACATCAATACCATGTCACAAAACAGTATTTCTAATTGCGGTGCTGCATTAGACTAGTAAAAAAAGTCCCATGCCTTTCTTTGAACAATGTATCATGAGAGCTCTCAAAAATAAACTGGTATTTTATGAGATCACAAGTCATCTACAATTTCTTCATTCTAAACCCAGTAATATGTGGGCTTCAGGAAATGAGAGCCAATGTTGCTGTGTGACTCTGAAGGTTATGTCTAATAATTGCGGTGGCTAAGTATCCCTGTTCTTTCCACACTGACAGTTTACATCAAGACAACAGCTGACTCAGTGGTCAAAGTCAGTCGCTTTTGCCCTTTGACCACTCTACAGTTCATCACCCTGTTTTGTTACGGAAGCTGTGAGATGTGATTAGAGTAGTTGCTTCTCGTAACATAAATAAAAAAAGTACAGTTATCAAAACCCTTCATCTTCATTCAAAGGTCTGAAAAATATTATAGCTAGTGTCAGGTTTTAGCAATGTAGATTTCTGGACCTTTTCTTTGCGAATATCTACCTTTGAAAACAAAGAGATGTAGACCATCCTACTGGGGTTGAAGTTTATCTCCATTTTTACAGACATGACAATAGATTTGTGATTTGTAGTTGCTTTTAAAGATCAGTATTTCCAAGGACCTTTGAAAATAAAAGTAAGTGCTTGGAGTAAAACTGTAACAAGCAGTTGTCAGAGCTAGAGATATCAAATTAAATCTATGATCTTGTAACGATATCAAAAGGGCCCAACCTGGTCAGCAAATATAACAACAAAAATTCAGTAATACTTACCTATCTGATCATACTCAGATATAGCTAAAAAATTAGTGTGGAAAGATTCATTTGTTTAGACAAATCAATTAATATCTACTTCTTGCGTGCCTGGGTGTTGCCTGACAATGCTATCTACAAAAAGGCCACTCAGGTACCTACCAGTTATGAATTTGTGACCAGATTACATGGCTGGAATCTATTTGGTCTTAAAACCAGAGGGATTAATCCCTATCTGGATTTAGCCCAATACAGGAGAAATCTATTCTTTTTAATGATTCAGTTACCAGAAATTATATTCCCAATATAACTTCAAATGACACTTCAAAGTCTTTCTTGGTGTTGGTTTAGGGGAACATTTTCTCTGCAAGTGTCTACTCACTGATTTTAGTAACTGAAAAATTATTCATTTATTAGCCAAAACAAAAGGTGAAGATAATTTCTGTAAATTCAGCATACCTAGTTGTCCAGACTGTAGTGACTATAGCACCTTCATGAGATTCTTTAGGAACCTAGTAGTACGTTTTGGTGGCTTGGATAAATGGGTGCATTGCAGTCACTTCTGTCCCCTCTGAGCTACAGAGCCAATCCCAGCCACATGTTTCTGAGCAAGGATGTCTGGGCACCACTGGAGCTCAGATTTTCCACCTGGCCTAACGTCCCTGCCCTTGCCATACGATAAAATCAGGACGGAGAAGAACCGAAAAAGAACTTACAGGACAGACTGGGTGACATTCAGTGCTGGAATACAAGAAATGGGCTGAAATGGATTACTGTAAAAAATGGAAGGTCACACAACTGAGAACTAGTAACAAGAATTTGGATTATGAGCTGGGAGCTTATAAATTGGAAATGACAGAGGAGAAAGAACAGGCTGTGTCAGTCAATCATGGAATACTTATGTGTGCCCGTGTGGCTTAGCTGCAAAAAGCCAGTTCCTAGAGTTTATCAGGGAAGATATATCCAGCAGAGCAAGGAAAATATTAATGTCATTACACGCAATTCACATTTCACCTGGAATACCATGTGCAGCTCTGTTTATTTAGGAAAGATGAATTCAGATGGAAAAACATCAAGAGAAAGGCTAACAAAATAGTCAGGGGAATGAGGAGAGAGCAGAAAGGAGACTAAAGCTGTGATTGCACATCCACACATCATTTGGGCCAGGAGCAGCTCAGCCACATGCTGTTCCTGACTGTGTAGCACTGCCCACCCCTGTCAGGGGACTTGGACCCCCAGACCTGCCAACTTTGCTCCTTAGGAATTCATCCAGGGAAAAGAACAGGGCTAGGAAGACTAACACAGATGTAAACTGTACATGACTTAATTCAGGAAGGAAGTTGAAAGATCTCTCCTCTCCTTCTGAGTCTTGAGCTTTTGGAGTTGCCTTCTTATAGAAGGAGTAAGGGCAAAACTTTTTACTAGTTTCCAAGGGGAGTATGGTAGGTTAACAGCTAATATTACATTGCACAGAGCCCTTAAAAGCAACAAGATGGACAGAGGACTGCAGTATGCCTTCCAGTCCCATGTTCTTTTACTAGTCCCATACTTGTTCATATGTATATGAAAGACTTCAGAGATTTATGTCATTTTTTATCTTTACTGCATTAAAAAAAAAAAAAAAAAAAAAAAAAAAAAAGTAATAGCACAGATCTGGAAGAGAAATATTCCTCTAAAGGAAGAAGAATGGATTCATAAAGCTTGGCAAATTACAGTCATTGACAAATTAACTCTCTCTGAGAGATCAATATCAAGATTGTGCTGCAACTTGGGCTCCATTCCATGTGTCCCACAAAAGGGTAAAAACCCTGCTAAACCATTTCTTTTTATTGTCATATTAAATAAATGAATGATAATTGTGTCATTTAGAGGACCTAAGAGTGGATAATTGATATTTAGATCTCTCCATTTGTATCTCAGACTGAACACATAAATGTGTGCACATGTGTGCACATGTACACATGTTTATTCACAAAGTGAATAAACATGTATAAAGTTGAATCTATATTTATTATTTCAATGAGAATAACCTCCATGGTGCACAATTGCTATTCTACTGAAATGCAACTGTTCTGTACTAGTTTATCTGAGACATTTCAGTGGCCATATTTATGAAGGCAGTGCAGAAAAAAATAAACATTTCAAGGAAAAAGTTGAAAAAAGATTGGATAATGGTGCATCAGATTTAACAGGGTTTGTACCAGTGTGCTTCCACTGGCTTTTCAGGCCAGTCCCAGGTCGCCAGAAGATGCCACATTCTCGTCCATGTCAGAGTTTTGAGGTAATTAACCTTTAGATGTTACCTGGCATATATACATACACATTTTTGCACCAATGTCATTCTTGTGTTTCACTTTGCCAAAATATTCTATGGCTATTGGAATAATATCCACCATTACACAAGCAAAATTTCCCCCAGATCCCACCTCCCCAAAGAAAAAAATCATTAGTCATCAGTTTAGTAAATGGATAGGAAAAGAAGAGACATATTTGATAGTGGGCTTCAGATGCTTTGGATGGCTGGTATTTTAAGCCAGTCATAAACTCAGCCTCGCTGGCCTGTTAAAGAGGGATATGGCTGCTTTGCAACACCAAAGCAGTGCAAAATGGATAGAGCACATCAGTGAAAATGGTCCCAGATGTCTTAAATAATAAAATAATATACTAAATGCTTTGCAGTGCTAATGTGCCTTGTGCACACAGTTCTCAAGGCACCTTACAGACATTAATGAATTAAGCCCTGTAAAGTGGGTAAGTATTATCCATATTATGCCCAAGGGGAAACTGAGAAACAAAGATGTAAGATGATGGTCCAGGAAGTCTGTGACAGACGTGGGAATAGAACCCAGGTCTCTTGGTCCCCACTCCAGGGCTGGAGCAACAAACCACTCTCTAAATTCATCTGTCAGATATTTTTTAAAGCAAATTTAGTCCTTATGAAATTGACAGCCCCAAAGGCTGAAGTGCTCTATTAAACCACAGTACAGGTACATAACCAGCACTGGTTAAGCACGTTTTTCCCACGTTGTCTCAGTAATAATCATCGACTGCACTTGTTTGGAAACTGTGGGCTGCTCTTTTTGCATCCCACCCACACAGCTTTCAAATTTCTCAGTAGGATAATTGAGCTACATGCCACGTGGAGTTTAAGTGTGAGCAGGAAATACTAACTGGTGACAAATAATATTTGTTATTTAAGGACCGAGAGTGATCCATTGCCACTTTGGTACACTGCCCATCCCACATTTACCAGGGTAGACTGTTGTTCAGAACTACAAAAATCATGTCAAATGCCTCAAAACTCACTAATACTCTTAAGAAACTGGACTGGGATTTACTTCTACCTTCAAAGCTTTGAACTCTATCACAACTGAACACCTAAATTAATGCCAGCTTTGCTGGCACTATCACAGAATCATTCAGGCATGAAGGGACCTCAGGATGTCTCTGGTCCAAGCTCCTGCTGAGAGCAGAGCCAGTTCTGAGGTCAGACTAGATTTCTCAGGGTTTTACCCAGTCAAGTCTCAAAAAGCTCCAAGGGAGAAGACCACTCAGTGCTTCTCAGGACAACGTGCTCAAATGCTTGGCTCTCCTCAGACTGTAATTTCTTTCCTCACACCTAGTTGGAACTTCCTCTGGCTTCAGTTTATGACCTTTTCCCACCATACCCCTCTGTGAAGGGACTGACTCCATCCCCTCTGAAACCACTCTATAGGCACTGGTGTGCTGTTAGGTGACCCTGCATCTGCCTCCTACCCAGGCTGAACAAGCCCTGGTCCATCAGGTTCTCCTTCACAAGGCCAAACAATCTTGGTGGCCCCCACTGAACTCGCTTCAGCTTATCATTCTCTTTCCTGTACGGGGTGTGTGTGTGTGTGTGTGTGTGTGTGTGTGTGCGCGCGCGCAAACCTGGCTGGAGCATTCCAGATGCAGGTTAATGATTGCTGAAAAATCAGAGAATAATCATTTCCCTTGATCAGCTGTCTACACTCCTGCTGCTACAGCCCAGGATGCTGTTAGCTTCTATCACTGCCAGGGCACAACCTTGACTCAAGTCTAGCCTCCTTGCTTAGCAGGAACCCCAGCAGTGGGGTAGGTGATGGTAGAAGCTCTGCTTGTTGCTGTTGATGCCCTTTGCCAGTTTCAAATCCATAATGTTTCTGAGCAATCTTTCTATGTTCTTATTTGCACCTTGTCCTCACTAACATTGCCTGTTAAACCGCCCTTTGCACTGGAATTCAGTCATGAGTTCCAAGTTCAGCCAAGCCAGTCTCCTGATACATCCACCATCTTATCTGAGCACCAGAGTGGACCATTCTTGAGCTTGAAGGTGGTTGCCCTTAAAGACCTGCCAGCTTTCCTCAGCTCCTTTTTCCTTTATACTGCTTTCTGCAAGATCTCACCTATCACTTCCTTGAGTAAGCTGAAGTCTGGTCACCTTAAGCCCATGGTCTGTATTCTGCTACTTGCCTTACTCCCTTTAGGATGCTGAGATGCACTGCTTAATGGTAGCTACACCCAAGACTACCACTGATTGTCACATCCCCAACCACTTCTTCCAGCAGGGCATCACCTTACCCAGCACCTGTGTTGTCTCCCACACTCTCCAGAAATGTCCTCGTTTGCTTCTTTCCTACTTGAAAGTTTCTGCAGGTTAGAGTGATTAGGGTTCCTGACAGAGTTTTCCACTAGGCATTTTATAGACACATTGGAGATGAGGCAGCTAGTGTCCCAACCCAACAGCGTAGACCAAGGACAGGAAGTGAGTTTGTGGTCTGGGACTTGAACTTCTAAACCTCCTTCTCACAACCAATTCTAATTAGAAATACAGTATTTTTAAAAATGAGATTAATTAACTAATGGCACCGTTTCTTCAGAGATGTTGCTGACACACTATCACTTGAAAGCTTTACATTTAAATTAGATACTTTCTGAAAAAATCATTAGCTATCCAAAAGTTACCAGTTTGACATAGAAGCCACTTGGAAAAAATTTTAAAGCATCTATTATGCAAGACAAGCATGCTTCAGATTAGAAATTTGTATTTATCAGTATGTCTCGCTATCTGGAAAACCCACTCAACTTACACAAGGCATTCGTAAGAAAAATTAGTCTTTGCTGAGCTGGGTTGGATTAAAATCAGTGACCTATAGGTAGAAAGCTTTGTACATCATTAGTGATTCCCTAGGGCAGCCCGGTAAGCACTAATGTTATGCCTTCTAGAATGAAGCTTGTTTTCTGGAAAGATAAGCTTATTAATTCAATTTTTGACCTTTATTGAGCACTCAGGCAAGGTTGTCCACCCCCTGGACACAAAGGTATATCTCCTGCATACATTGCTATCAATCCCAGGCACGTTCTACAATTAAGTATTTCAACCTCTTCCTAAAGGATCTGCTCCCATTAAGTGGTAAACAAATGTTGCAAAAAATATTAGCCGAGATTGCTTGCTAAGTGTATCACAAAACTTCAGCCAATTTTGCAAGGACTTTGTATTAATTTCTGTAATTTTTTTGTACACAGGCACACCAACATCTTTTTGCAGTCATAGAAGATTTCACGTTTTCAGTTTTGAGAGGCACTTTAACTGCATGGATAACTAGGAAGGAGAGCAACAGTCTGCTCTGCTTTCTCAGGAACCATTGCTGCCTAGAAATATTCCCAGGCTCTGGATCTTGGTTCTTCACACTGCTGAACCATCAGAACTGATTTTGCTGTGGTTTTGGCCCAGGTCAAACAACTTTCTCCTATGTTATAGGAGAATAAATTATTCCCAGGCATAATTTAGGAGCTAGCAAGTGCCAAGGACCATGATTAAGTGATAGCAATTTACCTGTGGCTACCCTGTTCTGGAAGGTAAGGATTTTAATAGCATAGATGCCAGCTGTTCTATGTCAATTAGCATTGGTGTCAGAGCACAGTCCTAAAAACATTTTAAATTTACCATTTTAGATCTGGCCTTGCAAAGACACAACACAGATTCCTCTTTTAAGGTTGTAAGAGTATTTAAAAAGCAGCAGACAGGATAGGGGGTATTTTTGTTTTCTTCTGGAAGCAAATGGAGGACGAAGGATTGCAGACATCATGGGCAAGCTTGACCTTCTGTAAGGACAAAACCTGTACTTTTGGATTTAAAACCTTAAGTGCTCATGGTGCTTTTTTCCTAGGCACCATGATCCACTCTTAATAGAAAATTACGTAAAACAGTGTTTGCTACATAAGCACATGATTTGGTTTCTTCCTTTCGATATTAATTGCAGTACAGTAAAAGGTGTTTGGATCTGCTACACTACAGGACAAATTCCGTTTATAGATTTAATTCAGTGACATTGTCAAGCTCTTGTTTTTCTTATTTGGCAAATGGATGAGCAATAGTTACCTAGAGAGATATTTAATAATAAGGATTATGGAGGACATAGAATTTAGTAAAAAAATCTCTTGGCTTGGAGCTCAGTGCAAGTCTTAACCTTGGGTGCAAGTTAAGGGATGAGAAAGAGGCATTTTCATCCAGAATCAATTATCACAAATGATCTCACAGTCATGGCCAAAATCACATTACTCGCAATAAATTAACAATACCTGGCAATACTTTTTAAGTGCCTATAGTTTTAGATTTAGAAAAAAAAGGAAGAGTTCAAGTTCGATACAAGGAAGGAAGAGCCCATCTTAGTACATCCTCTGCCATGCCCTACTCTCCTTTGGTCAGAGCCTCAGTCTCCTGTGTCTGTGCTCCATGTCCCATAGCACCTTTCGTGCCCTTTCTGGTGCTTCTGCTGCTTCCACATTTCTTGCCTTCACTCCAGAACTCTTGTGTTCCCTTGCCATTTCTCTACATGTTATGTTTTCCATTATCCCTCCTTATACATAAGTGCAAGATTCAATAACAGATCTTCATCCTCTTCCTTCTTTTACCTTGAAACAACATATGTTGATTTATACAAGAAACTAGCCTCAGAACTTTAAAATTGTTCCTGTAAGTTTTTTTCTCTGAAATTATGTATTACGCACTGCATGTGAAATTCCAGGGACACTGGTCAAGATGAGGTGTAAGCTGTGAAACTGGTCTTGGACAGGAGGATAATTTCTGATGCAATTACTCATACTGAGTGCAGTTTCATAATACATACCTACCTCTGGAAGCAACTGTCAGAAAAATAATTCTGTGACTATTTGCAAAATTATATATAGCATGAATTTACTTTATATAGACACATACTTCTTATATGTTCATGGAAAGTAAACACAAGTTAACAAGACTAATGCAGGTTTGCCTGTGTTAATGCTTGAGGAAGAAGAGGTCTAAGCAAATATTAAGGTTGCAAACATCTAAAGCACACAGATTATTCTCTACAGTTATTATGTGTCAGGAACCATAGACTAGTAAATGCAGAATTAGCAAACTGGTGCATGGAATACATTGACTGTTTTTACATAACATAATACAACTTAAAGCAAATGATCAGTGTCCACATAAATCTTTACTAGTGCTTTTCCACAGTGACAATTAAATAATACAACAGCACCCTTCACTGCTACGAGCATGCATTCACGAGCAACGTCTTTGTGATGAAAGAACATCACATTTTAATTCTTCAGACAGACACTAATTTTTAGTGGTCTACTTTCTTGTAAGAATGACACTTTGAGCAAGATAGTAGCAAGACCAAAAATGGAAAGTTTTCTGAAGTTTTTAATCTTTCATACTTGATGACAGATTCAAAATACTAGCATTTTTTTCAAGCCATCCTTTTGTTTCTAGGACACAGCAGCCAACAGAGAGAAAGAATGCCATGTGAACTACTTGGCCAGTCTGTGCCATAAAACATACTCTGTTTTTTAGGTATAAACTCACCAAAAACCCCTCCTAACTGATTCACTAAGACCTTTCAAATCACCAAGAATATTAAGCAGGTTGAAAAAAGCATCTTTGAAGAAACTGCAATGTAAATATTCCACAAGAAGAAAACGAGGCAATGTCCACAAACAAAATGAGTTACTGAAAATAATTTGCTTAATTCTAATTAAGACTATTTCTGTTAGTTCATGTACAGCTGGGTAGATAAAGAATAATATTGATTCAGACAGGATTCTTGCTTTCAGCAAGAAAGTATTCCTGTACTATCTTGCTTAGCTAAAAATAAAAAAGACCTTTTTTTATACAGATCTTGTTATTTCTCTATCACAAGTACACTGGAACAAGGAAAGTTGCTTTTACCATAGCACTGAGGCAGAAAGAATGGGAAAATGTAAGGCAACTGTTCTCTGATCTTCATGTACATCAATTACATGCAATAAATTCCCTGCTGTTTGAGCACAGACAGAATCTCAAATGCACATATACTTTGGCTATTAGAAAGTATAAACCAAATAGTGATAAACAGCGACTATTTGTTGTTTAGATTTATTTTCTGAGTAATATAACTGTGTAAAAAACCCACCAACCTAGTACTGAAGGATGTATCATTTTTAATCTCCGTGCTTTGGCTACTGCCAACATCAGATAGAGTGTCATATTGCAATAATTCAAAGATCTCTCTATTAGTTTCTCTAAGCCTTTAAAGTAAATGAAGCTGTTACAACAGGAAATGTTAGACACATTCTCTAATTCTCCTCAGGTCTGGGACCTACATTTATTTTAAGGAGAAATTCAAGGTAAACTGTATTTTACTCAAATGCATTAAACTTTTAAACCATTATTTTTTGATGCACTATCCAGTTGTGTATTTTTTTTCTTTTCAATGCCTGCAATAAAAATTGCTGTTGCTCCCTTTGGCAGTTTAGACGTATTAGCAGCAGCATATTAAGGCTGCGACCTACTGCCTACCATTAGCAACTTTGGGAAGTGATATCGTCTAATAGCTCACATCCAGCACTTAAATATACACTGTGGTCAGAAAGGGTTAACCTTCTGAATCTGCTGGAACAGTGTTTCCTAAAGAACAATAGAAAAATCATTAGTGTGTTAACTGAAACAATACCATACTTTTCTCTCTATTGTTTAACCTTTTATCCACATTACAAATATCTCAGTGTAGTTCTTATCTTTGACCTTGAGGGACTGTAGCTTTATCAGTGCTTCCGTTTAGATCACAGATGACCTTCAGCTGATATCATTGAGCCCTGACCTGCCTCAGTGATCTGCTCACACAGAATACATACGCTGAACAGTGCTGGTGTATGCAGTAGGGGTAAGTGAATTATTTACAAAAATTTGAGTTGACACCTTTTATCAAATGTGGAAAGATGAAGACAAAACAGCTGCTATTGCTGTCGTAAGCAATCTGCTGGTGATTGAGTAAAAGTGTCAAGAAAATGGCTGCTTGATGGCCTTTTGTTCTCTCTCATCCAGCTTGATGTTAGTTTGAGCTGTCAGTTAGGAATCACGGCACAGTGATTTATCAATAGGCTGAGTGACCTTCCCGTTCAGCCGGCGCTAGCATGAGAAGACAGCACCCTCTGCTGAGGGCGGCCGGCCCGCTGCACTTTCCCGCAGGAGCAGCAACCTAAAATAATACTTGCCTTTTTTTTTTCTTCCTTTTTTTTTTTTCCCCAGTCTTTTTTTTATTTTTATCAAATCTCGAACACTTAGCTGGGAAAGCTCAAGTTAAAAAAAAAAAGAGAACGACAAAGTGCAATACAGATTCACAGGCTTTCTAACAAAAGGGAGAGTAATAAGTGAATCCATCACTGGTACTCAGTCAAAACAAACTTTATGTAATTAGACAATGGGACACGGAAACACAGCGGCTGTGAGACAAGGCCAATTTGTGACGCAGGTTTGAGACGCAGTGGTTATCTCACACCAGATAACTCCTGCATTATTCACATTTATTCTATAGCTCCCAGTCTTACAGCTGTATTTTCTCTCAGATATTCTCACGCAACAAAGTACGTGTCCCACGAAGTCATACTGCATCATTGAACTTCTGAGACTAAGCAAGCTCTCTGAGAATTTCACACGATGCACTCATCCTGTACAAGAACCTGGTCCTCTTTCTACCCAGTGCACCAGCTAGGAACATCACTCTCCACGCTCACCCACTTCCCAGTGGCATCTAAGCCCAGCAGAGGTTTTGAACTTTCAGCACATCAGCCTGTGCCGAGTCTTCCCCCGCATGTGATCTTTCCGTCCCACCCTCCACACAGCCATCGCGCACTGAGCAAAGCAGAGGGCAGCCCTGTCGGTGGTGCAGATCCAGGCAAGGGCAGCCTGCGAGCAGCCAGACCCAATTCCGTCTTCCCTGTCGCTTCTACAGTGTGCTCTGTTTCTGCTAACAGATCCCAAGACACCTACAGCCTGAGTATGCTTTACACCTCATTATTAGCAGCTTTCAAAGACATTCTCATAAAAATATTGCTTTCTGGACCAATTCTCTCTCCTCCAGCTTCTGTTCACAGCTTTCTGTTAAATTGAAATTTTACTGTTTTCTTTTCTTCTCTAATAGTCTTATTTTCTCACAGTTTGTGGGACCAATATTTCTGTACTGTGTAGGGCAGTGCAAGTCCCTTCTTTCATTTCCAGAGATCTTTACTGCCTTTATCAGCGATTAGGAACAGTGATTGTTGCTACTTTTAAACCTTTGGGTTTTTACTAAGGCTAAAGTAATGAGGGATTTTTTTTTTCTTGAGGACTCCAGTTTTCACATGTGCATGCACATACACACAACACAGAAATTGCCTTTGCTTTTTTCTTATTAGTGGAGAAAAAAAAAAAAAGAACCAGTGACTCAGACAGACTAGTATTATTTTGTCTGTACTGAATTTAAAGGTAATTCTGTGAAAGAAGTTTTCCTTAATAACTGCTATGATAAAAACAATGATTAAAAATCCCAGCAGCTGCCACTGTTAAGAAATAACTTTTTAATTTTTCTCTTTTTTGCTAATTTTGCACAGCAGGGCCTTTTTTGTGTATCTATTAATCATTTCCATTTAGGACCCACAAGTTAAACCTGCTCATAGCCAAGGAGTCTGGTTCAGCACTAAGCTGAAGTTTAGTGAAGTTTTGTGCGTTTTGTGCATATTCATCCAGGCCACATCCTGTGGTTAGATCATGCAACAAGAGGCCTTCACTGACACAAAGACCCAGATTCCAGGGCCAACATCAAAAAAATGTCATTTGGTCAAGGAGATGGATCCTCTTGGTGGCATGCAGGTGAGCAGCTGGTTGATGAGGAGAATCCAGATCAAAGGATATCCTTGGAAATCCATGTAGTAGCCCAGGCTGATGGGGTACTAGAATGACAAGAAATATTTTACTTACAAAAGAACAGGAATTTCTAGGTCTCTGTCCTAGGCAAGTGTAGTCAGCAGCAGAATAAGGGGTTCACATTCATGTCATTTCATCCGTCCTTTTCTCAAAAAATTCCTTTTCATTTATTTTTCATAGCGGTTTCCTTCATTTTCCCTGCCTTGGTTTCACAAGCATGGTTCTCCTTTACGTTTCTATCCAGTCAGAGCCAATGCTCTGAAATAGTATAGTTATGCTGTTGCTAATCTGACAGAAGTGAAATCAGAATAATGGCCAACAGTTTCTAGGAACACAACACATCTTGGCTAAAGCAGTATTTGTGCTCACAACATGGCTACCAGCTCCATGCTGAGAAACACCTTCCTGGCTCAGATGAAGGTTACAGAATTGCAAGCTGTGCATAGGTCTTAAAAGCAAAGTTCTTTAGATCATGAGAGTCTGTAATAGGACATAAATGGACATTTCATCTATAAAATGCCGGCTCATACAGTGTCCTTACACCACAGCTAATGCATCAAACCCTGAAATGGGTTCTGTGTGACAATTTATTCCCTTGGTTACAGAAAATAATGTCTTGTATTATCAGTAGATTTTCTATAATACTTACATGTTCTACTAAGATGTCTTGCCAACTTGTACTGTGAGCTTTATTATCAGTTTACATTATTTCAACAAAACCTGTTATATTTTGTATTTTCTTGTGTTCAAATGGTCATTAATTTAATTTCCTTGTTGTTTCGGTGTTCACTTTATTTCTACCAAACTTTAAAAAAAAACTATAATAGCTGGGGAAAAAAGGTGTGTTGAATGTTCTGGTTGCAAAGATCAGCAAAACTATAGAGGCCACATGTCTTTGTTGTTTGGGATCATTTTCATAGTGTTAGTGTTCTTATTTTTAAACAAAGATATTATTTGCACAAAACGTACTTAGCATCTTTCATTGAAGGACCTGGAATAATTTTAGAAGTACTGAAAGAGCACAACTCCCTGAGAAGATGAGGACTTTTTAGGTGGCATGGTGGTACACTATCTCTTAAGAAGGCTACCCAGAACTTCTCCATTCAAGACACTGTTTTGCTTGTAAGAACAAAATTACTTTTCTTAGGGTGAAAATTTTGCTGCCAAGCATCTTCTTGCCCTTGCTACACTTTATCCCTCTCCTTTCAGCTCACATCCTCCACATGCAGAAGCACAACTCTGGGGGGCTGTGAGGAAACTCTCCCACTGTCTTTGGCATATGATAAAGATGTTCTTAAAGAGCATCAGAAACTGATTTTTGCACTGGACAGTGCAAAATCGTTCTTAATTTTGGAATTGTCTATTGCAGACTGAGGCTGTTGGCTGGGACTGTAAGGCACAGACTGCAGAGATGTGGTACAGCAGTTTTGTGGCGGGGTGGAAACAGGACTGTTTCAAGCACAATCCCAAGCAGACATTTCGAGGAGCATTTACAGGGCAATTAAAATCTAACTTACCATTGGAGCAGGGACTTTCACCTCCACTAAGCCTGCCTCAAATTTGAGGGGATGGCAAGTCTCTGAAACTTCCAAAAATACTTGTAAGAGACTAAGATTTGACAGATAAATTCCTGAGAGAGTCTATCCACGCTAGACATGCTCCATCACAACTGAAAAAGGCTTTCCTTCCTTTCAACCTCAAATTGGAATTCAGGTTATCTAAATGTAGGTGTCTACACTGCAGCTGTACCTGTAAGTAAGTCTGTTGGAAGGAAACAAGGAGACAAAAGGGATAAAGACTATGTGAAAAGATATTGGGAGGGGACTGAGTGGAGCTGGACATAGAGATGCTGAGCAGGCAGTTTGGAAGAAGAGTTTGGACAAGAAGCTGGACGGTGGCAAAATGGGATTCATTCAATTTGTTGTTGAAATGCCTGAGGCAAAAAGACTGAGCAAGATTTGTTGAGAAAATGGGGAGCTGAATGAGGAGTAGGTGTTAAAATTATGTAGAAAAGTGAAGCTTGGAGGAAGAGGGTAATGTAAGTCCAGACTAAGAGTGAAGACATGCACAGTTTGTGCCCAGAAGTACACTTCTCCTAGAGAGTGGAAGGAAACCCAGCACTCCTAGGTCAGCTGAGAGTCAATATCTATGAAATCCATCACACTGGACATTGCCCCCACAAGACATTCACATCGTGAAACTCTCTTTATTTGTATACCCCACATAACTCTTGATGTATTCAGTGAAGAGGATGAACCTGCTGAGCTAACAGGTCAAACACACAATCAGGTATTCCTATCCATTAACTCAAGTGGCTAATATTTTTGTGATTGATGTCCACCATCCAGAAAGCATTACCAATGGCTGTTCATATGACATAAAATGGAATTTCTGGCTGGTATTTTTTTTCCTCAGTTTATTGTCTTAGAAATAAATCAAAATGTGGTAAAAGAACTACAAAATTCCGCCACTCAAAGACTGTGAAACATTAAAATTAAGATTACCTTCAAGAACTCTATTTTGCCCCTGTGCCAGTATTTCAAGAAGTCTTTAAATTGGCATCATCACGTTCTGTTTTTTTCCCTTGCTTCATTCAATTCCTATTAACACTAATGCTCAGTTAACAAACAGGTATTCAATATTGTTGCCTCCTCACTGTTCAGTGTATGGCCCAAGGTCTTGCTGCATACCATTCAAATCCTGCTCTGAATAAAGAATTATTAATTTCCCAAGGGTCTTCTTTGTGAAACTTTCCTAAATATTTTCTACACAGTAGTGAGTTCACTTTCCTAACACCTCTGGGAGATGAGTGTCGTTTTATTGCCATTTTAAAGTTGGGAATAGTGGCACAAAGAATGCTGGGCCCACCCAGTATTCACTAGTTTGAGATGTTCAGTTTAAGAACAATGGGACCAAGTATTTATGAGCATGTAGCATTCTACAATAAAATTACAATTTACTTCAATTTCAGTTGTGAGTGCTTATTGCTTCTGTAAATCAGACTCCAGACACCCATAACACAAGAAACACACAATTATTGACCACCTGTTCACTGACTTGCCAAGCATCCCACAGGAATTCTCTGACAGATGCACAGATAGAGTAAAATTCCCTATGGTTGCATTCAGCTCCCTTAACCATGACACCTTCTTTTCTTTTTTTACAGTCTCTTATCCTGGCCACTATGCATGGGATTATTTCATCAAACTTGAACCACCTACAAGTTAGCCCTGAGGTGCTCATCATGCCTCTCCGTTGACAACAGGGAGACTGGCTGAATCACTTAGACTCTGTAAGCATAAATGGGATGGGAGAGTAGGTGTCTGTCTTTTCCCACTGACTACAGAGGGATCCCAGACCAGCTTAGAGCAAACACCCAGCATTTAGAAGGCTAATTTACAGCAAAATAAAACTTTCCCAGTATAACTTTCTTTTCTGTAAGAACATAAATAGATAGCAACATCCTTCACAAAAATCTGATAAGCACACAGCGCCCAGGTTCACTTTCTTAACTAAATACAGTAAAAGTTACATATGTGGAGCATACAAATAAAAAATAGTCTTATAATGCATATGTCCAGCAGGCGTAAATTAAGCCATAACACCCGCTTTATATCAGTCTGTATCGCTTCTGAAAGTAGTTTAGTCACATTCTTTTAACATTGGTTTTGCAAGTGAAACTCGCAAACCTGCTTAACTCACTCAGGGCATGTCCTTGTCTCAGTCCTCCTTGTCATCTCTTATGCACATTACTGCCTGTATTGTCACATTTTGTGATAACAATAAAGGAACCCATGTTCCGTGTCATAACAGAAGGTGGAATTTTCAATCCACAGAGAATCAGTTCAGATTCAAAGACCACATTCAAAGCCCAGGTCCAGCTCTTTGCTAAAGGCTGTATGATCAGTAACTCTTAGATAAGGTAGTCCACATGGCCGGATCACCATGCTTAAATCCAAATTTTGGGGGATCTGGTAAATCAGTTCTATCCTAAGTGCCTATGTTCTCTGTCTAACTGAGACAAATAGATGATTTTAAAGAGCTCCAGAAGGCAAGTCTGCCTACATAAATCTAGGCGTCTGGATCTTACTTCACACCTGAAGTTTGACCCTTAGAATAACAGAAAGCAAAGTGCAGTGCTTGACCCAGACTTCTGCAAGTGAAAATCATGTTGAGCGCATGATCTTGACACAACACTGGAATCTGTCAATGAATTCTGGTGCTTTGGAAAAGGCTGTCTGAAGATGCCATAAATGCCAACAAAGTCCCAAAAATCAGTAGAGAAGCCAGCACAGCCTTCAGAAGAGGTTACACCTGAATGTTTGGAATGAAAGAGCTATCCAACTTCAAGCAAAAGTAAACGTGTACTGCTTATTTGTCATGACCGCTCCTCTACATGGATTTTGCAGCTTGGACGATTTATAGTTGCTGTATCAAGTGTCTTAGCCAAGTACATACGTTGCCTTTGTACTTTTACTGGTAGAAGATGATAGGATGCTCCCCAACACCAGTATCTTAGAGCACTGGCACAGATGTAGCATAAAAGTAAGCTCAGTTATGCTGGTCTGAACACCTGGTGCATCTCCAGATATCCACAACGGATGGCACAACAACCAGGTGTACAATATCAGCTGCACCCCTGAGGTGTATCAGCTATAGAAATGGTGGACTGCAGCTGCTGCTATCTCCTGTGGCAAAGAATGCATGCTCATATCACTGAAATAAGAATAATAGAGCAGAGTACAAAAGGTAGGAATGCTGGTATAGTGTTCAGAGTGGGTTCCAGCTGAGTATGTGCAAACACAATGCACAGAAAGAGTCAGCAATTTCTCACTGATGAAATCCCCCAAGCTGACTCTCCATATATCAGATCAGTGGAAAAGTTCATCGAACGCAGGAACAGAGACAGGTAGGTCTTGTCAGGATTTACAAAAGACACAGGAATACAGCTCATATCCAATACAGCATTGCCTCTGTGTGCCCCATTTACTTTTCCTAAGACTTTGTACAAAAAGGTGTAGCCAGAGTCATCCATTTCATGGGTTAAAAAAGTGAATCTTTTGCATCCTACAATAATTTTTATTTCACATTGTCTTCAATCTCTATGTCTTCAGTGTGCAGGGATGGTTGTCTGCTTTAAATCTCATGTACGTATGCATCATGACTTCTTCATAAAAGGACTGTAGAATGTTGAATAATATGTAAATTTTATGTTGTAATGAATTGGGTCCTAAGATCTTTAAAGGTCAGACACCTGATGTAATACATCATGTTCTTTAATATCAACTACAAAATAACCATAATAAATTTTGCCACTACCATATCCTCACACACTGTTACCCACAAAGAAGCACCAAAGGAAATCTGTCATTTGTCAAAACATGTAGGGAAGCTGACGTGTGTACAAGTAATTTGGAAAGTACTGCTAAGGTTAGGTGTAGTTAAACAAGTTACAAGGTTGACTTTTGAGGGAAGTAACACATTGCCGACGAGCCTGTTGCTTAAATTCCCTAGAAGATTCATAAAGCCACAAGGCTATAACTTTTAAAGCCAACTCACATCTAATGAAATTCCTGTGAGTTAAAACTAGCTAGCAGAAGCTAGACACATGGCAAATTGAAATTATTGCTATTCATGTGGAGTAAACAAAACAAAACAAGAAGCTGTAACTAGCAAAACAGTTCATTTATGCACAAATTTGGTAAAGTCTTTAGACCCAAAAGTTAAACACGTTTAAATACCTCGCTGAACAGGGAAGTCATAGACATATGTTTCAATTTAAGCACAAGCTTAAATGTTCAATAGGTATTTCTTTAGCAGAAATAACTTTGCAATATTAATGCCACGTGGGGAGAGGTGGAAAAAAATGTGAAATATACACCAGAATTCTCATGCTGTGATGATGGGACCCGAGACACCCTGGGCACACTGCAGCATCAAAAAGGATAGGACAAGCACAAAAAAGTATGTGGCTCCCTAGCAAAGTCTGACAAATACATGAGCTAATTTACTGCTTCTTCACAGTCTGCACAGGTAGACAGCAAAGCCAAGGACAAGCAGTACATATACTCACTGCTTTCTTCTTTCGACCAATTTGTGCCTACCATTCCTGTCTTTGAAATGTGAAGGCAGTGAACCAGTTACAAGCTATGTGAGTGGCAAAATCACCAAACTGTACTTTATAGAAATAATAAAAAATACAAAGTGTCCCTGACCTTCTCAAAGGTAGCAAAAGGAAACTCAGGAATGGGGCAGATCTTTTCAGCACAAGAAAAGATGTGTCCAGCCATAGGTGACACAACTGATGAGGTTGTGACACTTAACTAAAGGGAACTTATTAACTTAGCAAATGGTTTGTTGTACTATGATCCCCATCATGCAATGCTAACATGGCACATATTCCTGGTCTTCTGGTATGCTCTTCCTTGTATAGCCGATCTTCCACTGACAAAGGGTAGTATTGAGTAGCATTTTGTTTCAGATTCATTCATTTAAATTTAGCCACATCTAATGTAGGTACCTACCTGAGAGCTAGGTGTTCAAGTTCCAGTTACAGCCAACAGAAAGATCTGGGGCTCAATTCAATTGCATATGTGGCAGCTTCTAGTGCCACCTGAGTCACTCTGGAGCATCCCAGTGAACCTCACACGCAATGCTTCAGAAGGTCGCACCTGAAACAGAACTTGGCATGTACGCATGGGGCATGAATGGGGCAACTGACTATACTGTGAGCTTAAACACCTAGCTCATGTATAGATATCTGCAATGTAGGAGCATACATATAAATAACAGTCTCATGGTGTCCCCCACCCTTCCTATTTATTTGGTAAAACCTAGCTAGCCAAGACCAAACTGTTCATCACTTATAAATAATGGCTTCCAAATACTGTCTGCTGCTGGGAACGTCCAGGACTCCATACCCCAGGCAGGGATGGTGAATGAACAGGCTCAGTTTCAGCCCTAATGAACAACTGCTTCCTCATTAAGCACAAACAAAGCCCCAATGACTCTTGAACAGCTAAAGCTAAAAGGAATGAATGTGATACTTAATTTTATGCACTTCTTTGTTGTCACTAAGAAAAACAGTCCTAGAAAAGAAAACCCCTCTGAACAGAAAGCATAGAAGAGAGGTCCTCTTTGGCCCTCTTGCAGTAGGAACAGATAGGCCTGAACAGAAACAGTATGAGAAACAGGAAAATCAATGAGATTTCAGTCTGTGTATGGGGCAGATTATACTTACTTACCTTGTCTGTGCAGTACTTTACAGTGGATTAAATGTGCAAATTGTTACTTTTATGTATATTTCCTATGATACTTTCTTCCTTTGATACCAGCATATAACAACCACGTATTGAAGAAAGAAGAGATTCCCCATTAGTGTAAAACAGATGTATAATATAGGGTTAGCACCTGAAGAATATAATTTTAATTTTGCCATTTCATAAAGAAGCCTTAATTCATAAATGTTAATGACAAGGTGGAGTAACAGTCTTTTCCCTGGAGAAAGATTAGATCTTATATCATACTGTATATTCTTGGACACAATTTCAAGCTGGTTTTTATTGTCATATACATTTGATGATTTTTTTAGAGTTGGTTCCATTCCACTTATGGAAAACATTTTCATTTACTTGAAAATCTGTTATTTTAATATACATGACATAAACATAATTTTTAACCACTAACATATCTGTTATTTGAAGTTATTGCAATTCACTGTCAAAGAGTGTGTTTAACCAACAAATTTTTTTTAACTTACTAGTGTTGTTTACAACAATGCGTGATGCACAATCTTCTAAAACAATTTCCAACATTTTAAATTAATTCTAATATAGGTTTATCAGTTCCTTGTTATGGTGCAGAACTTATATTAAATTCTGTGATCCATAAAACCTTTTTTTGAATGACACATAGTTTAGTTTTTCATTTAGAGGCTATAAAAGTGTTCACAAAAGTTATGTTGGAAAAAAAATGATTGAAAGTGCTAAAACACTGTACAGAATATAAAATCCTTTCATAGACTTTTTATGACACATGAAACATGAGTCTTAAAGGTTTAATGTTACTGACTTTTATACAAGGCTTTTTAATTCTTGATTCCAGTTATGGTTCTGCAAATGAACTGTGACATTAAAAAGAATCAGGCTGGAACTGCCTTAGCTCTCTCTCTAGATGAGTTTCTCCTGGCCATGAAGGGTTCACATAATCTGCCCCACCCTGCCCACGTCTGGTTAGCACTAACTTGCTTTAGCAGCAGCCAAGTGTAAATCTTGCACTGCATTAAATCTGCCTAACACATCGCATCCTACTCAAATTCGTCATTAAGGTTAGGTGGGCTTATAAATTATTAAGAAGGGTGAAGTGTTACTTAATTTCCCTTTCTCTTAATATTTAATAGTGTGCTACAACAATTGGGCATGTGATTTAATTGACTGAATACAGAACCGGCACTGATACATACTCCAAATAAAGAGAGACAAAACCAGTTATTCCATTATTTACATAAGGGCCAAGAAGCTCGTGCTGTTGGGACCAGTGGAGGAACAGCTTATAACAGCTAAAGGAAGCCAAGTGTTCACACATGGACCGTTCTCCCAGCTCAGCAGATTTATCAGACCCTCCAAAGGAGTAATGTCACACATTTTCTGGGCCCTTCTGCGGGTGGATCTGTGACAATTGTATGTGATATGCTCCCAGCCAAATGCAGACATGACCAGGTTGGAGGGGGTTCCCCAGCACACCAAGTGACCTACAGGACATACACCATATTAGGGACTGCTAACCAGGGAAGGAACCACAGTCTTAACCTCCTTGAATCTATCTCTTTGGGTGTGGAGAACCACACTTTGTCTGAATTCAGATCCATTGGCCCACAAATGTAGGAAGTCACGAGAGTGACGGAACCTAGATTCCATTTGACCTGAACATTTGCAGCTGCCTGTTTCAACAGCTGTATCTGAGCAATCTGCCTATGGAATCAACAGAAAGAAAAAGGGTGTGACTACTCCCATCCTGAAATTAGTATCTTATACCATTAGAAACACCTATTTCTCTCCACTGAGTACCGAAGCAGCTAGGATGACTACATCAGATGTAGATGTATATATCAGTACACAAGAGGGAACTTGGCCTTTGAGTCCCTTCAGCCTGACAGTTGCCAGTTGAGACATCAGTGCAACAGCAGGCTGTGCCCATGCAAGAGCTATCTGTATTTTGCCAGTTAGTCCCCTTCTGCTATCAATAATCAAGAAAAACACCTGTGACTGCATCCATAAAAGTAAACAACATAGGACAGGACCAATGATTTGGCCCTGTAGGCAAGAGGCATGCTGCTGTTTGCATCTATAGAGCTAAAATCCCTTCGCCTCCAAACAAATTAGCCTTTTCTCTACTTCTCACTGAGAAGAGCCCTTGGCTCATACAGAACTCTGCCCAGCTATCATTAGAGATAGAGAGCTAGTTGGTATGGTTCCCTGTTTGCACAAGTGGACAAGACGGGTGATTCTGAACTATGCTTAAACTCAGGCCCCAAAACTGTTTAGATTACTTGTGCAGATACAGTCAAATGTTGCAGATGAAGAGAGGTAAGAATATTCTAGGTTGTACTTTCATTAATGTATATTTAATTCTCAATACAACTCCACACAACACAGAAGACTAATTAAGCTTAACTTTTTAAGGGCAGAGACACCTTTTCTTTGGTCCGCTTTATTAAGTAATGCTGCATACCTGAAAAACAGGCCATCACTAAATTGTTATGGTTTCTGTTACTACACAGAAATTCTGTTCATAGCCCAGGTTCATATAGGCTATGTACTAGGCTATTTACAAAAAAGAATGAAAAAGAGAGACACTGATTCAGAAACAGCACTGTTACACAGTACCTTTTACAAGATTACATTCAAAATCCTGTTGTTTGTTTGCTAAGACTTAGAAAACACAAAAATAATACCAAAGTTTTCGTCTTTTTCATCTATTTGTCAGAGAAGTAAGCCTTGACTGCTGTTACTCAGTAGGAAATCTGGATTAAAATACAGGTATTTCTGGCATTTTAGCATAATACTGCAGCCATTACTCTGTGTTGCCTTTCCCAAATTTTACAAACCTAGTCAAAAAGCAAGAGTAGGAAAATGTCACCAAAATTGTACTGAAATGTGGGGTTTTTTTAATCTAAGGTGGCTTTTTGTGTGCATGTCTATTTCTGCTATCCATGATTCAGTAAAATTCTCTTTCAATGTCTTCTGGAAAAATCAATTGGCAAACAGATTTTTGCAATAGCATTATTGGTTTCTATTAAAAATATATATGTATGATGCTAACTTTCTTACAATAAAACAAAATGTATACACATCCAAGTGCAGAAATTACCAACAAGTTGCTGGTCCTTTGCCATGTAGTGTGCTTTTAGCCTACTAGTCGGTACAATTGTAATATTATCAGTAGATGGCATGATTGGCTGGGACTCAGCACTTACTTACTTTGGGGTGTGATGGAATCAAAATATCTGTTGCAGATTTCCATGCTTGCTTTATACCTCATTACAAAATTATTATAGCTATAGCTATGCACACTTAACCAATTTCAGTTTATACAATACTATAACTTAGTGGAAGCAAATCTCACTATTCTGTACAGGGTTCAAAAACCTCAGTAAAGGTTTGCTGGCTTCTTTTTTTAATCCAATTACCAAGTGGCAAAAACACATTTACAGCAAAAGTTAATAGTGCATGATTGTGAAGCAGCAATCTAGTTCATAAGCACTGTGTCCAGTAAATGCTATGGGCAATGTGATTCAACTGCTGATGAAGAAAAATCCACTGCTGTTACCACAGTACATTGATCTATTCTGAACTAATTTCATAATTCCAAGGTTTGTATTGGTTGGTTTTGAAGATTTGGCAAGCCTGTGAAGGGCAAATAGAAACAATTTGTACATTGTATATCAACATTAGCAACGAAAATTTATTTTCATTTTGCTTTTTAAGGTTTTTAATTTAGCTTTTGTCTAGAGAATGTGCTTCAGTTGTGTTTGTAGGAAGAAATATTATTTTTACAGGGTGAAGGAGAAGAAAAGAAAAATAAAGCTGTAAAGTGCCATGAAAAGCTGTCTGCTACAAGGGCAATATTTCTCTCCTGACAGAAAAGCTCCATGTTCCTTTTCCAAAACCCCTCACTAAACTCAGAAACATTGATCCAGACATTTCTATTGCTTCCTTGCTCCACAGGTTGATTACATACTTCATGAAAACTCGGAGCTGTTGTAAATTTTCAAACAAGAGAAAGCACACTGCTTATCCACACTGCATCAGAATGGTATTTGAACTTGCCTTATAGCTTTCCCACCCACCATTTCCACTCACAATATCATGACAGATTAAAATATTAAGTAATGTCAAGCTGTAATGTAATGTAAACACAAATTAAAATGCCTTGCTCTCAAATGTCTGTAAAAATAACTTACTATTTTAGTAATTAGAAGAGTCCTTTTTTACTTTGTGAAAAAAGTGCCACAAAAAGTGACAAAAATGTGCTGAAAGAACCAATGTCAAAATCTGGATTTTTTGTTGTCATTGCCTGAATATCAGTTTCCTTTAAAAAGCAATAGACTAGGTATAGTCGTGGTGTAACTCTTGCACCTCATCACTTTCAGCTACTCAGCCTGTGCCCAGTTTCAAGTGACGTATACTAGGAAGGGAGCAGGTCATCTCACTGTCTCAGGCCTCCCCTTTCTCCTTGCTTTTTCGCTAGGACTTCCCCATTTCGACACAGCCTTTTGCAGCTTCTTTCTATAAACTGTTCAATTAGCCAGAATGAACCCCAACTGAAAGTTGCCTTTTTCTTTTTTTTTTTTTTTAATGCGGTTTTAAGGGATGACTGCTCAGGTGAGAAAATTGTGTTTTCTCAAGTATTTTGAGGAAGGGAAGGTTAGAAATGAAAGTAGCATTTAGAGAGCATCATCTTCTGGGCAAATGAGTTTTACAAAAGAGGCAAGGGATTTTTGATCCAAAATTCCAAAGTGCCAGAACCAAAAATATTTGTTAACTACAGTAATGATGTAGAAAGCAAACGTAATCAACGGCACTACAAGAGAGAGACTGAAGTGGGACAAAAGAGAACATTTTCTTAAGCTATTGAATTAAGGTAGTGACAAAGGATAGAAGGAAGAATGAAAAGAGGTAAAACTACAAGACAGCAAGGAAATTATATTGGATTGAAAGAAGAAAGGTAACCCCTTGCCAAAAATCGGTAGAGGTGCCTAACCTTGATGAGTAGTGACAATAAACAACACAGAAGGAGTGCCACAGAAATGTAAAGCAGTACAGGAGAGAAGCAGCATTAGAAAGAAGTAAGAATAACAGCGCTAGTGAGGAAAACAGAACTAGAAGAAACAACATGAGTTGTCAAGTCCAGCTTTCTGCTATACCAGGTGTAGGTACTTGCTACCAGGAATATGGCTCCTATGCTTTCAGAATTCACTTCATTCTGTGCTTCTTTCTTTGATTTTTTTTTTTTTTTTTTACCTCTCACTTATATTTTCTGCTTGTCCTTAAAATTCTTTTCAAGATATCTCATCTTTTGTGTCAGATTGAGATACTACGTGTATCCCCATGTTCTTTCTGTACAAACTCCAGTTTCTGTATTTTTAACTAAAGGAAATTATAAATCTCCTGTAGATTTGACTGCCTGAACCCACATGTAGCTGACTTAATTATCTTAACTGAAATTATGCAACTTCATCTTTTTTTTTTAAATTAAGATACCCAGCTACAGATATACTTCAGTTTGAACCAAATTGTGATTGCTTGATCTTGTGATTGCTTAACCAACTCTTCTATGATGTTTTCATTTTTCACTGATAGAAAGTCTAAACTAGCACTATCTCTTATTTCAGAAACAGTTGGTGAAAAAGATCTATTACTACAGCAGTAAGTATCTAAATCCAACATCACAGACATGAAAACATCATCCAAGGCTCAGATACATATATATTAGATGTTACTAATATCACTGCTGTGGTCATGATCTGGTTCTGTACACAGAGGTAATAAAATGATTAGTCTAACTAGTAGAGCTGGAAAAAATGGGTGTTTGGACTCATGACTTGTAGAATGGAAAGAACAAAACGGAAACATTGCTAAGACACTGATGGATACATATCCCGAATGGTGCATGTAGTTCTAGAACCCAATGTCAAAAAAGATACAATAGCACTAAAAAACAGAGAAGAATGGCAAAGAGCAGGAGGTATAGAATGGTTCCTACGCGAAGAACAGCTATATAAACCAGGATACTTCAGCACTGAAAAGACAGGTGACAGGGTCTATAAATCCTGAGCGGCATGGAGAAATAAAGCAGTCCCACATTGTTCTTCTTAATAAAAGACAGAAAGAGCCTTACATGAAATTAGCAGATCACACTGTCAAACAAAGGACATTTTTTTTTCTTATAACTGATAGTTAAACTTCAGAATACTTAGCTACAAGAATTTTGCAGATGCTTAATAGTTACACGGGTTCGAAAAGCAAATGGACAAACTAATGAAGAAAAAAATCAAAGTCTAGCAAGTACAAAATTATGAACATTACGTCCAAAAGTCCCTCAGCTGCACATCACTGAAAGATGTGCTGAGCATGTATCACTGCATGTACTTCTCTAGGCTCTTGCTGTTGTCTGTGTTGGAACTGGGCTAATGGGATTTCTGCTTCAGCGCGATACAACCATTCTTATATTGCTATTAGCACCACTCAGTTTTAGTACAACTTGGCTTTGGTGTATATCGGGAAACAAAAGTAACTCATAATGACTGAGTTCCCTTCTCTTTTACTGCAATAGAGGGTTGTACACAACTCAGAATGGAAAAAATGTGTTTGTAGCCAACTCCTAGCCCTATACCAGAACCTCACGTATTTTTTATGATTCTGGATCAGATTCTCTCTTTTCCCTGGAAGCCCTCTCTCCAGGGATCTGTGAAGACACAAGCTTCATGTGGGAGGCTGAACCAGAAGGGTCACAGCAGTAGAAGACAGCTAACAGAGGCAAAGAATTTCCTTCCCTTGACTCTGCACTGATTACTATGCCTCCTCAATAGTAATCTTTTTATAGATGGCATTTTAACCCACATGTATCATTTTAAATGCTGACACCCCCCCCACCCCCCCCCAAAGTATTATTAAATACAGGGCCTGTGAAAAGCTGCTATTGACTAGTAGGATTTGAACTTTGTCCATGGTGTTGATCTATTCTGCCTGCAAAGGGAATTAAAATGTTGAAGTCTCCTGGCCAATATATATCTACATCCACAAAATGGAAAGCATCTTGATTCTTGCAATAGTGGCACTGAGCGGACTAAAATAATATCCTTTTCACTGCCATTATACTAACACAATATAATTGGGGAATTGCTAGAGTCCCTATATTTAATTTTAGTGCCTCGGCAAATGATCCTAATAGCCTAATGGCTAGATGCTGCTGTTGCTAATGCTGTTCAATTGACTAGGTTTCAAAGTGTATCAATGAGTCTTTTAAGTATCCACTAGAGCTGTAAGGTTTCAGATTACAGCTCTTAAACTATATGTGATCTCTAATGAAAAAAGGGGAAAAAAAGGAATTGACAAAGCAAGCTAAGGCAGCCAAGTCAGCAAAAATTGTGCAGCCGATCTAACTTCACTCTATAACCATGTGAGCACATAAATTACATTTGGTCAGTAAATAATACACCTGGGATAGTAAGCAGCAATGCAAATAATAATCCATTTTTTTAATAATTAAATCTTAGCTAGGTCATCATTTGGTCACAATGATAATTTTTTTATAGAACTATAAGTATAATCATGGGATTTGTAAAAAAAAAAATTGCCTTGTAGCTTTTTCTAAAAATTAACGCATATCCAGTATTGATCCTGATTTGTGCATGTTAAAACAAGTCTCCTTGGGTAAAATATTCTTAAAGTCAATAATATGCTATAATCCCGTGTGACACTAATAAAATAACACAAATGACAATTCATTTTTGTTTACTTGTCTCCTCTTTAATGGATTGATAAATTTTGTTAAAAAAAAATAAAACTAGATCTTGGTGCATAGTAGGCATATTTTTAAAACGGTTCTGATTGATTTTTGGAGTAATTTTTGAAGAAACAATCAATCTCTGGAATTCTTTCCTGAAACATATTTTAATGGCTGTTGAGGTATGTTGTGCATATCACAAACACTCAAAACACAGTGCTGAAGGTCTTAATCTTTGCACTTCCTTCCCCCAAGCAGTTAATTCCTCCAAACATATAGAGTAGCTGCCATGAGGCACAGCTGATTTCACAGATTTTAAGTTAAGCATATGTGTTTGCAGATTCTAGCCTAAAAGAAGCTGAGCTATTACAGAAAACAATTCTGTCATAAGCAGAGTTTATCTGTGTGCAATGCCAGCTGTATTTATTTCAAATTGCTCTAAATTAAGATAGCAGCTATTACCCTTCCTCATGTTAGCTGTATTTTGCAACCTCTTGCGAACAGAATAGGAAATGCTGA